>NC_139895.1:11321867-12521867 GCF_905171665.1 Trachurus trachurus | reverse complement strand
CTCCACAGCTGAAAATAGGCCTTGGACTCTTCAAATGCACACATGCACATCACAGAAACACAACATGCTGACCCTGTCTGTGTGTTTTTGTTTGTGTGTGCGCACTGACATCAGTCTAACCTGACATGGTGACATTTAAAAAGCAGTTTCTCCTCTTTGTTTTGATTGGACTGAGGCCGAGGCAAAGGTCCGCCAGTGAGGGATACATACACCCCCTCAGTGTTGTATGGTCGTTTGGCTCTCGAGTCTCTGCAGAGCAAGAAGAAGGACTTATTTAGCAGCACCAGTGCACGTGTATATTTAGTTGTATCCCTACCGAGTTATTATCACAACCACAGGAGCGTGATGACAAGCAGCACCGCAGCTGCTATTCTTATTCACTTGTTATACAGATACATAGTTGGGATTGACTTGGAGGCCAAACTCTGATACTGGAGAGCTTTCTGAAAAGCAGATCTGAAATTTGGGTTGCAACCAGTGATTATTTTGATAACTGATATTGAAAAAGGTAGATTTCCATGTCTGTTTTTTTTTAATTTTTTTTTTAATATATAGTAGTTCTGGGTTCATCATTAGGGATGCACCAACATTGGCCGATATTCTTCTCATTGGCTGCCATCAGCCATTGGAAGACACTGGTGGCAGTGGCCGATGTTGTTCATCTGTTATGTGGCATATTGTGCTGACTCGGAGAAGAAGAGGTTGTTTTTCCTCTTTTTGCGGGGACGGCACGTGACACAGTCTATGTTCAGGAACTCAGAACGAGTCGTTGGGACTTCTGCGACTTTGTGATGTCACAATAAAGCAGTCACCAAGCCCCGCCCACCTGAGCCCGCCATCCAACCTCACAGGATACGGTTTCTCCGAATATGAAAATGGGAAAAAATTTCAATTAAAGCAGAAGTGAGTGATATATTTGTGTTAATATAAGTCTTAAATAGTTATATCTTCCGACAGCAATCACTTACATAGAGTGTTTGGACTGAAACACGGGTCTCTCAGTCCCTCTGCTCTGCTCTGAGCCGAAGAGAAAACATTTATCGTATCCTACAGTTTTTATCCAATGAGGAGAGAGAACGGCATGCAGGGCTGTGTGTGCAGCCAAGGAACGCCGTGAATGTGGTGACGTAGCGACGAGGACTGTTATGGTGCGTTCAAGGAAACTCGTATTTTTCCGACCGTGAAGTCGTACCAGTTCGATCTGGTACGAGTTCACCGGTCGGAAGTTACGAGTGGCCGTTATAGTGACTTTCACCGGTAAAACAGGTCGGAAAAACACGAGTGGGTTGCCTGGAATGCTACAAAGTCGTAAGTTGTGACTTGAAGCTGTAATTTACGATTTCAAAAGCCTGCCTGGAACGCAGCATTAGCGAAAACGACCGGATCACTCACTTCTGCTTTAAGGCACCTAAAATACAGTACATCAAGGATTCACTTCACTAACCTCCAAATGGGCCTAAAGGTGCCGTCTTGGATCAGCTGATTGTTGCCCTCTGCTTGTTCCCACAGTCTGATTGATCAGGGTGCAACGGATCAATAACCTCACGGATTGGGTTGGATCAGAGTTTTTGAGTTACAGATTGGATCATTTGGAGGACACATGCTGGTAGAACGAACAATTTTGTTGCTGTTGTTGTTGTTGTTGTTGTTGTTGTGCATGACGCACAGCTGCCGATGTGAGCAGAGTTTTTTAAATTGCTGTTTAGCCTACTCGGCTGCGCAGTGTTCCCACGCTACACGCACAATTTCTTTTTTCCCCTCAACCGATCTTTGCACCGCTTGCGTGCCGATCCGTGGAGAGCGATCCAAACGGATAAACAACGATCCACGACAGATTGATGAGTGAAAAGTGACATTGTGCTTTTGTAGCCTTGGCCACCACAGACTGTCACTTACCTGGTGGGATAAGATTTGTTAGATCGTAGCCTTGGTTGTTGTTGTCTGTTTTTTAGTGTGTGTACTTTGTTTAGAGTATATCAGTGTGTTTTTTCAGTTTCCTGTAGTCAGATTAATGTTGCTATCTTTGTCATATTTCTTGTTTTTCTTAATTGCACAGTCACTGGAGTATCTCACTGCAATGATCTTGTATTATTGTATGTGACAAATAAATTCTCTTGAACTCCTCAAGTCACTTCTTTAAACATTTGAAGAAACATTTTGACTTATGAGAGAATATCAACTTGTTGAACCAAACGCATCATTTGCTGCTTCATTGTTGTTTTTACCTCATTTTGCCATTTAGTGAAGAATTGTAACTTCTTAGAAAAGTCCAGTATAATATCATTTAACAAGACCAGTGCAGATGTATTCGGCTGTAACAGACGTCACGGCGTTAAACTTTCATGGCTGTGGCCAATTACAAAGGCGGTGTGTGTTTATTCACGGCTTATACGTGCTGCCGCCTTTTGTCACTCCCAAACATTTCCTCACACTTGTTGCGTCTCCTCTCTGTCTAATGAAAAATAAATGTGGAAGAGGAGGGAGAGATCACTTTACCTCTGGCAGCTTTCCTGCCAGCTGGGCCTCATGTTGTTGCGGTGGTGTGTTTATCCACGTGTGAAACTGGTGATTACCATTGTAGGTTAGAAAAAAGCTTCAAGAAGGATGGGTTGATATTAAATCTTATCTACTGAATCTGAGATGATAGATTTATATTCCCTTTTTATTTAACCAGTATCTTATCTAAGTGGTAGCATAAAAAAAAAACCTGCCAGACAAAATACTACATCATAACATTAACAACTTCTAGTAGCTGTAAGTCTCGGTCACCAGCTTCCTCAATAAATTAAACATGAACAAGCCATTTAAATCTGTAGGAACAACCAAGTTAGGGCGATATTGAACTTTAAGGATAATATATGAGGATATACGGATTTAAGGACACATTTGTCAGGTATTTAAGTCCCTGTTTTAGCCAAAGAAAAGACAAAGTCTGTGTCGAGGAACTGATTATTATAAGTAGCTGTAACTAACAATACTTTTCATTAGTTATTTATTGGGTTAACCAAGAAATGAATCATTAAAAGTCTTTAAAACGTCTGAAATAAAGAACATTTCCAGTAGATAGATAGATAATCATGTTCACAGAGCGGGAAGCTGCAAATATTTATCTTTCTCTCAATGATTAATTGTTCGTCAAAGCAGTTGTTGATTTGATTATGCGATCCAGTCAGTGTGCTTCCCCTGACGTGACTCTACTCGCTCTGAGGTGATAGTCATTTACATCTCCTCTCTATATTCTCAGTCAACCGATTATTTAAGCGTCAGTACCCGACCCCTGCTGTGTGTTGCAGAAGGACGGAGGCCGAGGTTCAGAGCTCCTTGCAACTTTTCGAGAAGATTGTGTAAGGGGTGAATGAAGTGAATTAAAAAAAGGAGCTAAAGAGGCTTATGAGGTTTTTCTTTTTTTCCTCATTCTGTTTTCTGCAACTTGTTTTCACCTCGTTCCAGAATGAGGTCTCATTAGAGCAAGTAGAGGAGGAAGATTTGGGGCAGAGGGGAGACGGATGAAGGAGAGAGGTTGGTGATTACAAGACAGACTGACCTTTTTCTTTTTGTGTGTATGTGTGTTTGATTTGAAAGTTTAATTTTATCTGGGGGAAACTCGACAGTTTGGGCCTCTGAGCTCCTACAGTGGACAAGGACATCTCAGCAGCTCCGTGTTTCACTCTGGCTCTCCTGGCCTGTGGTGTTTTGTATTTTTTCTCCTTTTAAACATGAAGTTTTCTGGTCATGAGTTGGTTTCTTCGCCTTCGGGCCAGAGGAATGTGATCGTATATCGACCGGCTCTGTTCTGTTCTGTTTTCGTCTATATACCGCAGCTGAATTGGATGTTTTGCAGCTGCAGTGTGTCCCCCCCCCCTCTCTGTGTCTTTACAGTGCCACTGTGTTTTGTGTTTTTTTTTTTTGAGCCCAAAATGGGAATGAAGGAGGAATCCTCACTGCAGCTGTAGAGCAGGAATGATGTGGGTTCGGCTCGGGGCCTGGACTCTGTGGCCCCGAGGCTCGGATCGAAATGTAGAGAACGAAGAAGGCAAATCGATGGAGATGAGAGAAAAGAGAAAATTCAAGCCGGCAGCTGCCATTCCTAGTTTCTTTTCCTCCTCTCCTCCACCGATCCTTCCCCCCCTTTTTTTCTTTTTTCTTTATCCCTCACCGGTGAGTTGTAACCTCGTTTTTATTTATTTATCCGTCTCTCTCGCTCTCCGCCTCTCTCTCTCTCTCCTCCACAGTCCACTGCTCTCCTGAGGAGCCCACCGCTCTCTTCAGGCGTTTCTTCCTCTCCACTCTCCGACTCCCTCCCAG
Source organism: Trachurus trachurus (assembly GCF_905171665.1). Taxonomy (NCBI): domain Eukaryota; kingdom Metazoa; phylum Chordata; class Actinopteri; order Carangiformes; family Carangidae; genus Trachurus; species Trachurus trachurus. Next base: position 12,517,562 of record NC_139895.1, on the reverse strand, counting down.
CTCTCATGTAACCTGTGGGCATCAGTCAGGCGATCCTTTAGGGCACTGGGGGACGCACTGACTCAGGCACTTTATGCAGCCACTGCCGCCATCATCATCATCATCTTCATCATCCTCCTCCCAGGCTCTGTAGGGGGGAAAAAAAAGTTGTTTTACAAAACTGAAAGGGTGTGTGTGTGTTCACCTTCGACGTGGCATGTGCAGCTTCTGGGTGCAGGGCGATGAATCGGTGCTGTGTGTTGGCTGCAGAGAGGTTGGGGGGGAGGGGTGTGTGTGTGTGGGTGGGTGGGTGGGTGGGACGGAGGTTACAGTATATCCTGTATGTGGCGTTTTGAGTGTGTTTGTGAAAGTTTGTGTCAGAGATGCAAAAACTTTTGCACCCTGATGATTGATGAGTTGAAATGCTGGAATAATATTTTCCCATCCACTGATTTTATTTCATTTTTTATATGACAGGCAGCTTCTTATAATTAAAAAAAAAAAAAAGGAGCAGTATCTGTATTGATAATCGATAGATGATTAATGGGTGTTTGTCTGTGTTTAAGAGTGTTATTGTGTGTTGTGTGGTGGGTGAGGCCTGTAATTGTGTGTAATTGGCGGCGGTGGTTTCCTGTTCACTGTGCTTTGTGCTATAGACCTCACTCACAAAAGGCTCTTTTAGTTTCACACCAAAACCAAACATCAAATATTTCAACAAATTCAGTTTTGTTGCTTATTATTGGATCAAATTTTCCCTAATTTGAGTTAATAAGTTCAGTAAAGTTATGCTTTCTTACCCAAAAGCATTGTGTTTGTTATTTAGGCCTTTTATCTGTTAAATGTGTTCCTTCTTCCATTAAAGCTCAAAGGGAGACAGAGTTGTTTTAGAGGTAAATTCATGCAAAACCGCTGATGCGCGTTCCTGTTGGAGGCAGTTTTTCAGCAAGCAGTCTCTGCATTTACCTCTAAAACAACTCGTAACGTTCTGTTATTATCTCATAGCGTGGTGAATGTGCAGGTCACAACTTGTCCACGAGAATGTTTTGGAGTTGTTGGATTGTGTATTTGATGAGTTTGATGAGGGAAACCAAGAAATCCCATTAGCCTCCGTAACGTAGCTCTGAGCAGCTCGCAGCTCTGCTCCGCCGTTCTAAAAATAGCTTGCACCGACAATTAAAGGTAACAAACCTACTGCTATGACTATAGGGATTATGGCAATGGGCCAATTTGCCTAAATATTGAACTATCCCTTTAACCCATAGTTAAACATATATTTCAGCTTGCAGTCAGTCTTCTTCTTTTCTGCCTTTCTTGGTACGTTTACTACATTTCTTGGCATTTAACGACCACCAGCTGTTGAGCAGTACTGTGTATAATCATTGTCAGGAGTGTGAACCATGTCCATTTGTAATAGATACTAACAAAACAGAGACCCATTCTGGGAAAAAGGGCCAGTAACTGTTCTTTTAATGTTCATTGTTTGGGTCTTTTCTTCACCTTTTATTCAGATTTAGATGAAGACTACGTGGTGTGTTCTCTACCTGCTGCCTGCAAACGCATCTCACTTGATGCAGATTGAACAAAGCAAATGAGAAGACACCGTTCTTATGTTGTTGTGTTTTCAGAGAGAAGAAACATTCACTCGCATTAATAAGCCGTCCTGTCGTTGTTATTATGATGCACTGCTCTATTTTATGATGCTGAGCCCAGATAACATGACATAATTTGAGTTATTGATATAAAGATATTCCCTGCTCTGCCTACAGCTACACCCTCGCCTGCTCTTCCTCTCTTTCTCTGCAGCCCAAGCAAATATTTACTATTTAAACTATTTAATTTTACTTATTTAAAATAAGACATTTGATTGGCACTTGAACTTGGCTCGTGTCTCACACTTTGAGGCAGTTTACAAGAACGATTACATGATCCGTCCACTGGTGGGAGTCTGCAGAGAGCAAAATCACAAACTGAGTGTTGAGTTTAAAAAAAAAAAAAGCAGAGGTTATAATAGCCTGACAAGCCAGACTATATCATTAAAATGTCTAGTCTGGCAACGACCGGTAGACCTCGTCTCAATCCAGGGGGCGGGATGAAGGCTGTCTTTCAAACTGCCTCTGCACGCAACAGGGTAGCGCTACGACCAATCAGAGCACAGAGCAGGATGACGTTAGCCTGACAAGCCAATTAAAATGTCGTCATCGCGTTAAGCCCGCCCAACGACTCTCTAAACAGATAGAGCGCTGTGATTGGTGAACACAAACACACCGCAAGACTCAAAAGGTTCCTATGGCTCGTTTCTAGACCCACCTACGGAGCAAATACTATATTTGCTGCCGCTAGGGTGCGTCTAGATTTCTAGGCTAGAGGTTATCTGCAATGTGGAGTTTTTTATTTAATTTATTTTCCTCCTCTTCCTCCCTCCACAGATCATCGTCCTCCAGCCAGTGAAGAAACGATGCTCATCTGTTCCCCTCATGGCCGCAGCACGACCACCACCACCACCACCACCCTGAGGTTGGTCCTGGGCCTGGCGCTGCTGCTGCTCTGGCCCCTGGGCATGGTGACGGTGCAGGGGCAGAGCCAGACCCAGTCTCCTGCCCAGGTGCTCCAGGACCTGCTGGACCGATTCGGGGACAACAGCACCATCACGGTGCCCCAGCTGCGGTCCATGCTGGCCCTGTTTAGCCAGGGCCAGGGAGACGGAGACAACGACAGCAGCAACGTGGCCGAGACGCCCACGAGCACCCCTCCCAAAGCCAACAGCTCCAAGGTGAGGAGAAAATAAACCGTTATCTTATCTTTAGGTTGATAGGCAGTGCAGCCTATGTACAATAAGGATGTTACGGTCAGTCTTGGTAAAAATGTTTATGTGGTAGTAATTACCGGCTGTGATTCAAGATTCAAAGTTTTTATTGTCATTCGCACAGCCCACAAGGAAATTCTTACTTTGTTGTCCACATCATAAATGCCAGCATAAAAAGGTTTAAAAGCTAGGTATAAAAATAGAAAGACAATTAAAGCAGAAGTAAGCGATCCGGTCGTTTTGGCTAACTTCTTGTCAGCCAATGGAGTTAGCAGCCCCCGCCCTCGTCATAGATCTATTGGTCCTCGTCCCTACGTCACCACATTCACGCGCATCCCTTGGCTGCACACACAGCCCTTCATGCCGTTCTCTCTCCTCATTGGATAAAGGTTGTAGGATACAAGGAAAGTTTTCTCCTCTGCTTACAGCAGAGCAGAGTGACTGACAGACCCGTGTTTCGGACTGAACACTCTATGTAAGTGATTGCTGTCGGAGATATAACTATTTAAGACTTATATTAACACAAATATTCCGCTTACTTCTGCTTTAACTTCACTCACATTACACAACGCATTCTCCGTGTCCGTACTGTGTTTCACATGCGGACTTTTATCACTGATGCACAGCGTTGTCAGAATTCAGTGGAGCGATCACAGGAGAGATGGAGCAAAGAACTGAAAAAAGGAAAGAGAGACCATGTCAAAGGTGTGAGAACATTTCATGTTGCATCCACTGTTAAACAGCTCCACTGAGCTAGAACTGTTAATTTAATATGATCGCTGATCGAGATGAACACTTGAAAGAACGTACGGTGATTATGGTTACTTACAATGACGAGCTGTGGACTGTGATGTTTTCAGTTAGTTTATTGTTAAAAATATCACAATTGTATCGATAACCGAGATATATATATATATATATATATATATATATATATATATATATATATATATATATATAATATAATCGAGATGTCAGATTTTCCATATCGTTTCATCCCTAATGTACAATTTAAAAACAAAAAAACATGTTAAAGTAATGTAGACTTCAAGTTTCTCATTCATGCTCTAAAGCTGTTTTGACTGACATGAAGAAAGCCGAGTGCCGTGACATTAGATGACCACTCAAAGTTCAACTCTAACTTTTACAGTCTCTATTGTTTTTGAGTATGAAGTGTGTGTTTTATTGGTTATGATGACTGTGCATATACGTATATGATGACGTCCTCAGCTCCGCTCCCTGGAGGTCTCCTGCTGTTTGTCATCTTCCATGACATGTTTCCATGTTTCTCTGAGGGGTTTACTTTAATTAAAGTACTCTTTACATTTGACAAACTTGACCTGAGGAAATTTTTATTTAAACCATGAAGGATTCACACTTTTTTTTTGTTAATTACCATATATTGTATAACATGCTCAGTTGTCAGTGGATAAGATAGACGATTAGAGATCCGTATTGGACCTCATGTTTGTCCATCAGTCGTATTGACGTATAAATATACAATCGATATAATACATGGAGAACAAGGATGGTACAGTATGGATGCATCATGGATACATTTACCATAATGACTTTCTTTATAGGACTTTTATTGCCTGTGTTTTATAACTGCCCCTGACTTTGACCTCCAGCGGCTGCTGAGCTGGTTGCCTCAGGAGTTTGTTGGCTGCACGGAGCCGCTCTGAGTCGGGTCAGGTCAAAGCTGTGATTGGTCTAATCGGTTCTGGTTCTGGTGCCATTTCTCTGCTGCAGTGTGTGTTTGTGTGTGTTTGTGTGTCACTTAGTGGATCATAACAATCCTCTCAGGTTTGAAACACTGAGCCTTTCACGTTTCTATTCACCACACACATTCACGGTACCTTTGGCGTCACTTACGACTTGACCTCCTGTTTGTAGCAGGACTGTATTATCGCCAGAACTTGCTCGACTATGACTACGTTTATATGCAGTCAGTATTCAGGTTAAAGGGCATTTCCGGTCGGAATCAATGTTTACCTCAGATATCAGGCCACCTATGATCAGTTAATTTCATAGCATCCATACTCCCAAATGCAGCGTGTCGACGTTTATATTCGCTTTTGTTCAAGAATCTATAGTTTTTTCAATGTTCATTAATTGTTCAACTAATTTTAAAATTGTTCTGTGGTCTCAAGTAACGTCCTTTTGATCATCATTTAAATTAAAAAATTTGCTTTACAATTAAATTAAATCGAAATTAGTACTTACCGCGGGTTCCTTTCGGGGTCAGAGAACGAAGAAAGAATGCAGAAGCCGCAGTAAGTGAGGGTGAAGAAGTCCTTGTGAATAGAATATGTGCAGAACACAAATTAATGTTCCTTTCAATGGGGATATTCCGATAGGCGTATACATGACCAAATATTTGGGTTGGAAAAGGAGTACCCCAGGGGTCATTTTTGGGTTTTTAAAAACCGGAATATGAGCATATTCCGGTTTTTCAAAATGGTGTTTACATGGCTGTGTGCAACCGGGTTATTGCTAATATTCGGGTTATGAAAGGGTTATTGGCTGCATGTAAACATAGTCTATGTGCGGCTACGTCAGGTGAATACAGGAGCTTGAGGCTAAAAGTTGTATCCTGGATCTTACACCTGATGTGACAAAGAGCAGTGAAGTGATTTTAAGTGTGTGTGTGTTTACTCTGGAAATGTCACTGATCTGATAGTAACTGACCTCTGACGGCCTTTACAAACAGAAGCAGGCCTCAGTAACAAAGCAAATAAAGATAATTCAAATCATGCAAAATGTGGGTGTGATCTGTTCACTGAGCTTTGCTGAGTTTTGCTGAGTCATCAATCTGTGAGAAAACCCAGCGCACCTGTCTGTCACACCACGCTGATCAGGTGAGGACTTTGTTGGCTCTTAACTGTGGCCGAGACATGAGGCAACGATGACCCGAGTGAAATATCTCAGACTCGTTACCAACATGAAGTCAGAGAAGTCAAGAAGGGTAAATCCAGCTTTAGTCCTCCTGCTATCTGGATGAAGCAGGAGCCACCGGTGCCAGATCGCCGACATATTTAACATATTTCACATACTTAGTGTCGTGGATGGTTGACTCACTTGTTGATCTACGTTTTTTTTTTTTTTTTTTAACCCCTGGGTGATTGTGGGAAAGTAATTACGAATCCTCAGAAAATTTATCAGAGCAGAGGTTTAAAGTCACATGTGCTTTAAAGGAATAGTTCACTCAAAATTTAAATTTCTCATTATCTACTCACCCTCATGTCGACTAAGGGCTGGGAGAAGTTTCAGAGTCCTCCATGCCTTCTTGGAGTTACAGTGGGGCTCGGTGCAGCACTGCACTGCCATATGACGGTAGCAAACTGGGCTCACTTTTCTTCGTCCAAAAAGACACAGCAAAAAACATCCAAATACCTCCACACAGCTCGTCTGTAACGTCCCTCTTGTATTGAAGCCCCAACATGAGAAATTGTTACGAAAAAAATTTAATAAGTCTATATTTTAAGCTTGTTTGTAGCAGAAGCTCCCAGTGTTGCTCTGCCAGAATCTTGCGCGATTTGCGGAGCCATGAACTGGGTGTCAATGCAAATCGCGCGAGATTTGCACAGACACAGGCAAAGCAGTGAACTGAGACACTGGGAGCTTCTGCTACAAACAGGCTTAAAACATGAGGGTGAGTAGATAATGAGTGAAATTTCAATTTTGAGTGAACTATCCCTTTAAGATGTCGGGTTAGATCTCTTACAGGAGGAATGTTGTATTTATTTAGTCAGTAATATGAAAATAGAAACAGGTAAAGTATGTGTGTGTGTATGTGGGTGTGTAGCCTCAGAGAACAGAAATAAAGTTGCAGCCGTTGGCCAAGAAGCTATCAGTGGCGTCTGTGTTCGGTGAGGCGAGGTTATCACCGATACAACTTCAGTCACGTGTGTCACCTGCTGCGTGTCGTTAAACGCACATCAGAGGACGACGCTCTCCAGCAAACGTGTTGCATTCCACAGTTCTCGTCACAGAGAGCACAGTAGCACTGTCACTGAAAAACATGTTTGTCATGTTTCCTCCTGTGCTGTTATTGTTATGAACATTTCTGAAGTGATGAGTCGGCTGGATTGATGCAACGTGTCGTGTCACTATGATGAGGTTTCACTTCTGTTTGATTCAACTTCTCTGTTTGGCCCTAAATGAAACCATTTAGCGGATGACATACTATACATTTTTCTTGTACTTTTCTGGGTTTACAGCTGAAGGTTGTCATTGATCTGGTATTTTTTTGATTAATAAAATGTCAGAAAGCTACAGTGGCCCTGAGAGATCAATGTAGTGCAACTTAAAAAATCACAAACAAATTCAGAAAAACATCTTAAAGGGATAGTTCAACATTTTGGCAAATTGGCCCATTGCCATAATCCCTATAGTCTTAGCAGAAGTTTCGTTACCTTTAGTTGTCGGTGCAAGCTATTTTTAGAACGGCGGAGCAGAGCCGTGAGCTACTCAGAGCTACGCTACGGAGGCTAATGGGATTTCTTGGTTTCCCTCATTAAATTCGAAACGTTATGAGACGGAGTTGTTTTAGAGGTAAATGCAGAGACTGCGTGCTGAAAAACTGCCCTTGACGGGAACGTGCATCAGCGGTTTTGCATGAATTTACCTCTAAAACGACTCTGTCTCGTAACGTTCTGTTATTATCTCATAGCGTGGTGAATGTGCAGGTCACAACTTGTCCACCAGAGCGTTTTGGAGTTGTTGGATTGTGTATTTGATGAGTTTGATGAGGGATCTGAGTAGCTCACGGCTCTGCTCCGCCATTCTAAAAATAGCTTGCACCGACAATTAAAGGTAACGAACCTACTGCTATGACTATAGGGATTATGACAATGGGCCAATTTGCCAAAATGTTGAATTATCCCTTTAATCAATTTGACAACAACCCCAGTCGGGTTCAGCGTTCTTTAGTGTCCCATGGAATCATCACCTCCATTGTCGTCTGTCTGTCCTAGAGTGAGACACATGGCACATTTCTTTTTTTTTTTTTTTTTAAGTATATTTTTGGGGGGGCATTTATGCCTTTATGGATAGTACAGTTGAGACAGACAGGAAACGGGGAGGCAGAGAGAGGGGGAATGACATGCAGTAAATGGCGCCCAACGCGGGATTCGAACCAGGGCCGACTGCAGCGAGGACTGTGCCTCTATACATGGGGTGCCCGCTCTAACCACGACACCACGCGACGCCCCACATGGCACATTTCTATATTTTATTATGGAGGTTGAGGTTGTGCTTGTTATTGTGTTTCATGGTTCTTATTTGAACTAATTATAAATGGGAGACAACGCACTCAACGCACATAAACAAAAACTGGGTGCTGAATTTCTAATGAGGTATAAAGTTTTTTTTTTTAAAGTAAGTTGAAGAGAATGTATTTGTCACATACAATAATACAAGATCATTGCAGTGAAATGATATGTGCAATACTCTAGTGACTGTGCATTTAAGAAAAACAAGAAACATGACAAGACAGCTTGATGTCTGTGTCTGTCATTATTAAAACTGAAAGCATCAAGTGCATCCTGGGTAATTCAGCTGTTTTTTTTAAAGTTAAAAAGTGAATTCCTCTTTTTTTTCTTCCAGTGTTTGCCTGCAGACACGTTGGCTATCTACAGCATTAGCGAGCAGTCGCGGCTGGATGGCCAGCGTCTCCAGGAGCTCTGCCCCACCATGCTGCAGCAGCTGGACGCCGGCACCTGCAAGGGGCAGAAAGACGAGATGCAGAGCGGCGACGCCTCACCCAGGCCCACAGACGCTGAAGGTGAGGACCGACTTGTTATGCGTCGTTAATTTATTTTTACCATCTTATTAACACTGAAAGTATTTGTCATATTTTACGGTCTGATGTCACATGTTCATAAAATTAGTCTAAAGCCTGAAGGTTGAATGTGTCTATGGGATTTTGTCTTTATTTTTGTACATTTGCAAGTTGTGGGATAAACTTTTATTCCCCCCTTTTTTAAAAGTTTCTCCTGCACTCTCTGTTTTTACAGCCATGATGTCAGATCGCTGAAAACTTAGAGACCTCGAACACAGGTTTCTTCATCAAATCTGAGCTCTGAATGTGTGTTTTTGTTGCCCAGCGATAGTGATATCACAATGTCCCCCAAAGGAGATCAAAGCCAAAATAAGCATGCACGAGGCTTAGCCAAGGCTGAGATTGCATTTCGCAGTTTGGCTCAAAAAGCAACACATCCTTTAGACTCCATGATCCTGCTTCAGTCAGCAATAACCGAGTCTGTAGCAGAGATCTCATCCAGGTAAAGATGCTCCCGGACAGGAAGGTCTCCTTGGCTGCTGACCCATTGTAACTCCATACAGACTGCTGAGTGCACACACATACACACACGCACACACACTCACACTCACACAGCAGGACGTCCTTGAGACTCCTGGAAGCTGTTTTGGCTGCATCTGCATTGAATCTGAAGTTTTAGAAACGAGCAGTGCTGTTGAGGCTGTTGTTTCACAAGCCATTTCAGCGTTTGGGAAATTGGCTTCAGACTCTGTAGCAGGAATAAAAAGGCTTGTTAATGACAGACTTGGGAAAAATTGGTGACCTTAAGTGATCTTCTTCTGCCTTCAAGGCTGCACTAAAGCAGCAAAGTTTCAGTTTCAACGAGGAGGGAAGATAACAGCTTTCATTATGCGTGTGATGACTGTGGGCATCAGTCTTCATCTTTGTTTAAAAACTAATGACGCGCTGTGGCCTTGCTAAAGCTAGCTGACCAATTCCAGCTCTTACTTTTCACCCAGTTTATCTTATCCTTGGCAGGTGGAGGAGAAATGGTTGACTGGCCCAGAGCTCTGGCTCTATCTTTTTGACAAATTTGTTTTCCCTTATCATCCACTCAGATGCCCTCAGCTTGCCTCACACTTGCCCCTGTAGGCAGCTTATTTTGGCTTCAGAGCTGTTTTTCTTTGCCTCGGCCGTGGAGATCTGCCAGCAGCAGGGAGGCAGATGTGCTGGAAATTCATCTCCACTGCAGATCTCATATATCCTGATCTTTTCCCACTATCTAAATTAAACACTTTTACAGAGATAAAATAACATGAAAGATGAGATATACCCACCAAGGCACATAACTGATCATGTTTAACTTGTCAAACTTGCTTCTCCCATAGTCAACACCTTTGTCAGTAATTAAGATTTAATTGTTGTCTAGCAGCTTTTAAGATTGTCTTTGACTTGTCAGCAGCTGGCTTTTTTCCAAAAGCCTTAAACTGCTTTGGTTTTTACCTGTAATGAGGTAAAAGTGAGGTAAGGTAGTTCTTGTGGAGTGCCCCAGGGTTCGATCCTGGGGCCCATTCATTTCTGTTTGCCATGAGATGATTTCATTTGCAAAATTGAATGAATGAATCTTTTTATGGCTCCTTTACATGATCATTTGAACACAATCTGTAATCTTACATCTCCGATATTAAAAATTATCTGATTTTAATAGGGATATATAACTCAGATCTGAGCACAGATCAAATAAAAGAGCTTGTCTACGGGTTATTTTGGTTGCAATTACAATTAGATGTGTTCCAATACCATTTAAATGTTTAAACAAACTTTATACTGTTGTTTGCCAAGTCTTGATTGTATCACAATCTGTGTAGCAGGTTGTACCTTCTGATTTTTTAAAAACATGATTTGATATATTTTTTTTGTGTGACTTGAGAATCTAGTTTTCAAGTTTCAAGTTTGTCAGCGTGGAGAACAGATCATCAACCACTTGTAACCACTAACCTAATCTAACTTCCCCCTTGAATTTCACAGGTGGTGCATCTGCAGACAAAAATGGCACAAAAATCATTTATCAAATGTCCCAGGGTCTTATCTTGTTACCACATGTGTTGATTTAAGGCAGTTGTTTCCAACCATTTTGGCTCATGACCATTATGCAAGCAAACCAAAGAAGAACACCCGCCCCCCTCCCCCAAACTGTTTAACCTTTTAGAGGGTAGGCGACATGACAGTTTCCAGTATTTAACAAGAGTGAAACCGGAAAAAGTCATAAAAAGGTATCAGTTTTATGTAGCAGGGGCACGTTTCCTGTTCACATTTATCTTTCAGCCCTTTGGCAAGGTCCCAAACTGTTGGCTGGCGAGACCTTGCCACCTGAGTATCTATATTTCTAGTGCATAAATTTTTTTTTTTTATCCAGCAGAACTCAATTATATAAATTATATTATTGTGTAATATATAATGTTAACTGCTATTATCCAATTTAAACACAGTTATTTGTCAGCATGTCACTATATCTGAGATGGATGATGAAATGCCTTGAAAACAGCAGTAAGTTTGTATGTGACTGCACTGAAAAGAAAAAACTGCATAATGGCACAATATTCACAGCATTTTGTTTTAATGTCACTCCTTCCTCTTCCATCCAAACCTCCCCGTCACTCCGATCCCCCCACTCCCCCCCAGTGTGGGGCTTTTCTTTCCTGAGTGTGACGGTGATCAATGCCTTCTCCCTCACCGGAGTTATCATCATGCCGCTGATGAAGACGCGCTATATGAAATATGCACTCGTCTTTTTCATCGCTCTCGCTATTGGCACGCTGTACTCCACTGCCGTCCTGCAGCTCCTGCCTGAGGTTTGCCATCCATCCTTACACCCTTTTTTTTTTATTACTTTTTTTTAAGCTAATGCATCTTCTCGCATCTCATATACCTTTTTTTTTTTTGCTTTATTAAAAGAAACACAACAACACACAAACACCAAAGGTCCACACTTCTTTAGTTCACTATAGTGTTATTTACAAACCCCGCTCACCTTTGGCCAAGCGCTCCTCTCTATCTCTGTCCTGTGGTAATTTCTCTTTTCCTTCCTGCCTTTGTTTTGCTCTGTGGTTTTCACGGGCTCTGATAAACAACACGGTGACACGAGTCTTTGTGGTGCTGCTCTACCTGTTTTTCTTTTACTGCATGTCTGCGTCGCGTGTGTGATCGCGTGTGTGTGGTCTGTATGTTGGTATCTGTGCCTGCCTGCACCTTTCCTGGCATTGAGATCTAGGACAACCACAAGGAGAAGAAGTTCACCCCACTCCTCTGTTCTTCTGAAGCTGCTGCAGCAACTAGAGCAGCAACACGGGCCTGATAACTTTGACTCGACTCAATTTCGCTCAGTTTTACTCCTAAGGATTCATACTTTTCTGTCTGTGTAAGACAATCCTGGAGGAGGAAGACAATGTCCTTCAAATTGAAATGCAACCTGCCTCCCTCCCCTCCTTGTTCACGGTGGCGCTCCACTCCTCCTGCTACTGTCGGACTCGCCGGGCTATTTAAAGTTCATTTGTTCCCCTTTGTGTCTGCATCATAGCTAGTGTTTACCCCGAGGCTAGGACAGTGGTACAGATGCATCTTTGTGAGCAAGGACAAAGTACGTCTGTCTGTGTGCATGTGTGTATGTGTGTGTTTCTGTTCCTGAGATGTCAATGAACTGTAATCTTAACTTAATTGCATCCTGGTTCTCATCAACACAAATGCATGGGGTGCACACACAAACACACACTGGCTAATTGTTATCTTCACATGCAAATGAAAGGTCTGAAAGGTACCTTTTAAAAAAATCTCTCCTCTGAGGTTGATTTCATTCACCTCTTCCTTTTCTTTTTTTCAGGGTGATATCTGGTTGGTGTTCTCTAATCTTTTTTTCTCTCCGTCACCTCAGTAATTAATCATATTTAAAAAATCATTTCCAAACTAACTAGCTTTTTTGTTTCTCACCTCCCCTCCCCTTTCTTTTTAATGCCTCCTCCTCCTCCTCCTCTTCTCTCTGGATCAGTGTGGGGTTATGGGATCCTGTGTGTGACACTGATCTCTCTGTGTTCGCTGGTCGGGGCGAGCGTGGTGCCCTTCATGAAGAAAACCTTTTACAAGCGACTGCTTCTCTACTTCATAGCCCTGGCCATTGGCACGCTCTACTCCAACGCCCTGTTTCAGCTCATCCCAGAGGTAGAGTCGATGCTGCTCTGACTCACTTACTGTAGCTGCATCTTCTTCCCTGCAGTTTCTACAAACAGCGTTGACTGGAGTACAGATTTATGTTTACACTTCAAGGATAAACTCCAGTAGAGCATTGATAGGTTAGGATGACACTCACTAATGTGATATATAATGTCACAGGAAGCAGGAAGTGTTATTTATTTATTTAGTTATATTTACAGTCACATTGCTCAGGCACTGTGGTCATAAACTGAAATGAGCACACAGCAGAAATTTCCATCTTATTAACGCCACTGATGTTTATCGAGAATATAAATTTTGAGATGCATGGCAGGAAATGAAGGCTATGTTCACGATCAATGAAAAGCAAAGATCGACCACTTTCACTTATCAAATCAGATTTCTTCAGGTATACTGTATATATGGGAATATACTGTATATTAAAAACAAGCAAATGTATCCCCTGCAGGTTCCCCTTTTATAAAACAAAGTCCTCTTCCCTGCTCTTAACAGATCTCACCTTATAGGAGATCTCTTAAGAGCTAGGATTCTTTAGGAATAGTTTTTATCTTTACTAGGATCTACTCTTCACTTTTAGGGGAAATTCTAAGAAAACATCATTGGCCACTAGGAGCAACTCTTTGCACTAAGAATCTTTAGGAATACGGCCCCAGATTATTAGGATAGCGAAGGCACCAGGTTGATTTAAAGTAATAGTTCACCAAAAATGTAATTCAGTCATTAGTGACTCAACCTCATGCTGATGAATACTCCGGAGTAGTTTTTTATTCCTCAAAGTGCATCTGGAGACCCGGGAGGCCGGTTCGTAGTCCAACGAAAACTTTATATAAGAGTAGTAGGGCCCGACACAAAAACGTCCATAAAACTACACAAAAACCCTCTAATATTCCTCCACACTGCTCGTCCACTGCAATCCAAATGTCCTGGAGGGATATAGTCCAGGGTTTACTCAAAACAACATAATTTAGGCAAGTCCAGTCACGTTCGCGTGTGTCATGTGAACGCGAGAGCGTGTCCCAGGCAAATTCAATACAGGACTGTTTAGGCTGTAAAAATGTCCTAAATTACGTCGTTTCGAGTAAACTCTGGACTATATCCCTTCAGGACAAGCAGTGTGGAGGAATATGAAATGGTTTTTGTGTAGTTTTATGGACGTTTTCGTGTCGGTCCCTATTAATGTCATATAAAGTTTTCGTTGGACTACTCCAAGTAGTATTTATCAGCATGAGGGTGAGTCACTAATGACTGAATTTTATTTTTGGGTGAACTGTTCCTTTAAATGTTGACATATCTAATGCCCCCTAGGATAAACAATTAGTTTTCTACAACGGAAACACAATACAGTGTTGAATCTTCAACCATCACCGGTTCACTTATCTCATGCAGGCAGAGTTTAATAAGTCCACTTACCGAGGAGAAGTTTTAAATGTATGTAAACAGAGCAGGCACTAAGTAAGTCAGCCCTCAGCCCCTCCAGAGCCGCACAACCCACAAGTATGAGCGATCGTCTTATTAGGTTTCTTAAACGCCGTCTAGACTGTCGGCACACACCCGTCATTGCCACATTCATCGCTGCTGCTCAGAGCTGCCGTGTAATTCACAGCATCAATTCAGCCGGGATGAATCACAGGGAAAAAGAGAGAAGTGTGTGTGCGTGTGTGTGCGCGTGCCTCAAGAGGTGGAGTGATTTTTGATTTATGGGGCGTTTGTGTCTTGTAGAGTCGGAACGATTACATACATAATTCAACACGCCTCTCAGATTTTAGGCCGCTGGTGTGAAATATTGCTGCAATCTCCTAAAAGGATGTCGGCTCTGCTGTAGCTGACGTTGTCATTCACTAATTCATAAACAGGACGGACGGAAAGACAAAACCTAACTGAGATAGCAGCAGCGTAGAGATACCGTTGCTCTTGGTCGGTGACTGACCCTGACAGTGAATGTAAACACGGGATAAAATGTTTATTCGTTCTCCGACAGAGATGAAACTTCACTCTCGTCTCCAGACAGCCGGCCAGATTCGCTCAGACTTCAAAATAGCGCTTAAAAACAAAACACTGATCCTTCACTGCCAGAACCTGCTAAATCATAATCCGTTAGCTGTGATAGTGTTTTTTTTTTCCTTTTAATAACACCTCATTTTTAATAAGATATGCACAGTGAATGATGTCAGCTTCTGAATATGAATAAATAATAATCTTCTCTCCTGCGTGGTTAGGCCTTTGGTTTTGACCCCATGGTGGATTTCTACGTGCCCAAGTCTGCGGTGGTGTTTGGAGGCTTTTACCTCTTCTTCTTCACCGAGAAGGTCCTCAAAGTGCTTCTCAAGCACAAAAATGGGGTGAGTATTTCAATCAGTTCTTTGGATTTTTGATTTTGATGCAGGTCATTGAAATATTTGAAATCAAGTCTCAGTTACAAGGAGATCTCTAAAGGTTGGTGCAGGGCCGAGGAAAAGATTGTGATGGAGCGATTTTTGATCCTCCTGTTGCCGAAGATCTTTTGTTACGACTCGGACTACATGAATTCAGGCCGATTTTCACACGATTTCAGTCTAGCCCTTCAGTCTGATTAATTGTTGACACACAGCAAAAGTACGTTGCGCAACATTAGTCAATGACTTTGAGGTTTACACATTCGTTAAAGTACCTCAAGTTCTCTCTGAAGGACAGACGGTCCAACCCGTCCTCTTCACCAGACCCAGGAACGGGTCTGCAATCGTTTTTTCTTCCTTTTTCTTTTTTGTGTCTGAGCTAAAGACCGTTAGCATCGCACAAAGCTCTCTGACGGTAGTCCATAATTGAAAGTTTGTTGTTACGCCTCCCCGATGAACTCGTGCAGGGTCGTGATCGCTGATTGGTCGGGGTCATACTTGTAGTGTTGCCAAGAATTGAGTGGGCATTGAGAACCCTTAAAATTTCTGTTAAAGCAGAAGTAAGTGATATATTTGTGTTAATATAAGTCTTAAATAGTTATATCTTCCGACAGCAATCACTTACATAGAGTGTTTGGACCGAAACACGGGTCTCTCAGTCCCTCTGCTCTGAGCCGAGGAGAAAACATTTATCGTATCCTACAGTTTTTATCCAATGAGGAGAGAGAACGGCATGCAGGGCTGTGTGTGCAGCCAAGTGAATGTGGCGACGTAGGGACAAGGACTGTTATGGTGCGTTCAAGGAAACTCGTAACTCGTGTTTTTCCGACCTGTGAAGTCGTACCAGTTCGATCTGGTGCGAGTTCACGGGTCGGAAGTTACGAGTGGCCGTTATAGTGACTTTCACAGGTAAAACAGGTCGGAAAAACACGAGTGGGTTGCCTGGAACGCTACAAAGTCGTAAGTTGTGACTTGAAGGTGTAATTTACGGTTTCAAAAGCCTACCTGGAACGCAGCATTAGCCAAAACGACCGGATCGCTTACTTCTGCTTTAATAAAGAGTTTTTCCATCAAAATGAAATAGTTAACCACATAATACAGGTTTCTTTCTTTCTTTCTTTCTTTCTTTCTTTCTTTCTTTCTTTCTTTCTTGTAAAAACTAAACCAGAGCTCTACACCATCATCAGGTGACCAGGTGTTTTCACACATTAGCATTTACCTCCCATTATAAATCATATTATGACGTACAGTGAAAGTTCACCCACTCGTTTTCATATCAGTGGCAGGTTCAACCAGCCGGACAGGATGTGTGTTTTACAGTAACTGACACGCGCATCAGAAACTCATCTGACCGTTGAATTACATCTTCAAAGAGCGACGATTAGATGTGTGTTTGTCTATTGTTTTATGAGGGCGTTGCATCGTCGTTGTAAAGACACGTCACCTCAACCGTCACTTGCGTGTTGTGTTTGTTTTTTTGTTTCGTTGTTTTATCGCCACACTTGCACCGGCGACACCTGTGATTCAGGTTTACACCTCAGCCTGCAGGTGTTTACATAGGTTTAGCATGATCCTCCTCCCCCCCCCCCTCGGAATGAGCTGGAGGGTTCGTTATTGTTCTGTGGCCTCAAAGTTCAAGTTCATTGTACTGAAGTTCTCATAACTCATAAATCATACACAGCCACCCAGACAAAAACCTGCTGAGGGTCACATGCTGAGAGACGGGGTTAAAAATCAGTGTCTACAGCAATAAAACCAGATTAAAACATGAGAATAATGAACAGTTTCCAATGATAACTCGGATACACCATGAATTGTAGCTCCACTATAGTGATTTAAAGATGCATTGAGTGAGATCTTGTACCTGTCGTGGCTATGATTATCTGGGTCCAGGATGTTTGATGGGTCGTTCAGGATGTTTGCATAATGAGCGATGACTCTCATAATGCTCATGCACCTAGATTAGACGTGGGAGTTTTAGATTTTAACTATGGTTATGAGTTTTCCATTTACTCTATAAAATCTGAGACTTCACACGAAGCACATCCTCTGTCGTAGTAGAAGTAGAAGTAGTATCCATTTTTAAAACTCGTCTTAAAACCCATTTTTATTCCTTGGTTTTCAACCCAGCATGATGAGACTTTTGTTTTAGCGTTTTATTATTTGTATAGTTTTTATTGTTTTAACAACATTTTACTGTTCGTATATTGTTTTTATGTCTTACTTTCTATTTTTATTCATGTGCAGCACTTTGTTCCAGCTGTGACTGTTCTTAAAGTGCTCTATAAATAAAGTTGAGTAGTAGTAGTAGTAGTAGTAGTAGTGGTAATACTCAGTGACGGCAGCCACGGCTCTGATCCACTGACCTGATCCTACACGAATTTAAGTCATGCACTTATAAAACGTGTGTTTGTTTTTTTGTGTTTTATTTGAGCTCACAGCTTCTTTCTGGACTGAGATCCTGGTTCCTGCCTGTAGATTTCACTATGAGTCATAGATGCTTTATTAATCCCCTGAGGGAAACCTTTTCGTTACAGAGCTCCCCTGTTCTAAAATATATATGAATATAATAGAAATGATAATAAATAAATAATTAAATCCTAGTATTTTAAGATACAAAAATATCACCATTCATCACTAATGGCATCCTTAACGTGTGGTTTTGTTGTTTGGTTCTTGGCCACATGACAACTCTGCTTCCTCCTCCTATTTGCATGAATGCAGTGGAAGCGAGCGTGGCGGTTATTTCATCGGTTTTGTTTTTGTGACACATCTGTGAGTCATCGTAGTTGAGATGGAAATGAAATCCTTAAAAACGAATCTCGATCGACTGACGTTACAAGCTGCAGGCCTTAATTCAGCCTCACACTGCTGCTGCTGCTGCTGCTGCTGTCGAGTTCATTCACAAAAAAAAAAAAGGCATCACTTTGGTTAATGGAGGCTGACGACTGTGGGCCCGATGCTCCACCTTGTGGTTACTCAGCCATATGGTCGAGCCGAGCTAATTAACAGCTAACACCACAACCACCTACTGATCCAATTACAGACGCTCTTTGACCCGCATCGACACCGACAACACGACTTTAAAAAAAAAAAAAGCCTCTTAACAGCTTCAGATCTGTCAGTACCCGCTCATCTTAAAGATGTTGGGGGTGTGGGTTTGATGTTGTAGAGTGGTGATTATTGCCTGAAGATGTGTGTGAGACACTGTTTTATTAATTTAGAATAAAATAAAAAGTCACATCAAAACCATAGAAGCTCTGCAGGTATTTGTGTTTTTTATTTAAAGTCAGCCTTTTGAGTAAATGTTGCCTGTTGTCAGTCTGTGTTCGGGGACGGAAAATCTAATTTCACCTCTGTGATTTTGTACAAATTACTTAAAGCAGATATCAGTGGAATGTTTTTGTTAATATAAATCCTAAATAGTCCTATTTTCCGTCAGCAATCACTTACATGAAGTATTTCAGCCTAAACACGAGTCTCTCCGTTACTCTGCTCTGCTGTAACCCGAGGAGAAAATTTTCCTTGTGGGATACAAGTGTTATCCAATGAGGAGAGAGAACGGCATGAAGGGCTGTGTGTGCAGCCAAGGGATGCGCGTGAATGTGGTGACGTAGCACGAGGACCAATTGATGCCTGACAAGGGCGGGGGCTGCTAACTCATGGTGCGTTCAAAGAAACTCGTACTTTGTGTTTTTCCTTCCTGTGAAGTCATACCAGTTCGATCTGGTACGAGTTCACGGGTCGGAAGTTACGAGTGGCCGTTATAGTGAACTTTCACAGACAACAGGATGGTAAAAACACGAGCTACGGGTTACCTGGAACGCTACCAAGTCGTAGTTGTGACTTGAAGCTGTAACTTACGGTTTCAAAAGCCTGCCTTGAACGCAGCATTAGCCGAAACGGCCGTGAAGCTGATATCTGCTTTAACAGTATTGATTTTATGTAGTACAAATGGGAATCATAACCTTTGTGTGTTGATAATTTGAGCATTAGTCACATTTATTATTAATTATACCTGTTTAAACTGTCAAGATGCATTGTAATCCTCACAGAGGCATCAAATCAACTCACATATATGATTTTAATGAGTTATACCTAAGAAGAAGAAACACAGATCAGGCTGTGTTGCCATTTTGAAGACTTCCAACTGACATTTAAAGGGTTAAAATTATTAAAATTATTGAATGTTTGGTAGTTTTGAGCAGAGCTGAAGAGCAGTAAAAAATATTGATATATGATGATTTTGTAGCAGTTCTTTTGTGTGTCCCGAAAGGATGGAAATTGGAGGAACCCACAAGGGTTAATTCATAGTTTCCTGGTTGCTCTTTTCATTCACTCATTCAGGGTTAAATCTTTTCGTAAGTGAAGGAAACTTCCAGCAGTAATGGATCTGTGAAACTCTGTTATTGAACGATCATGATGATCTGTTTTCTCTCATCACGTCTCCAGAACCACGGCCACAGCCACAGCCATTACCCCGGGACGGACCGATACTCGACACCCGACAGGGATCTGGAGGAGTGCGAGAAGGAGAAGCTGCAGCAGAACGGAGAGGCCAGCAGTCTGGCTCTGGGCAAGGTGGACGCCGGGGAGGGCGAGCTCATGCTCAGCCCCGCACAGACGCCACAGGTAGGAGCGGACGGAGGATGGAGAAGAGAAGAGCAGGTGTTCGTTTTCATAAAAACCAACCGAGTGTTTTTCTGGACTCTTGTGTTCTCCTCCAGGACTCCCAGAGCCCGGACAGTGGCGGGCGGACCGGGACCAGCGGCGGCGGCTGCTACTGGCTGAAGGGGACGACCTACTCTGACATCGGCACGCTGGCCTGGATGATCACGCTCAGCGACGGCCTGCACAACTTCATCGACGGTCTGGCCATCGGCGCCTCCTTCACCGCCTCCGTCTTCCAGGGCATCAGCACCTCGGTGGCCATCCTGTGTGAGGAGTTCCCCCACGAGCTGGGTGAGTGGAAAATAACAGTTTTTAAAGCTTTTTTTAAAATATTCTTTACTTAATTTTACCTTAAACTGTCTACTTTCAACTTATTATAAGTTATTTCTCTGGAAGTAATTTTAAAAATCAATTTTCCATAAGATTAAGATGAAGTATGACCTGCTCTACTCACAGTGACATGGTTTCAGACGGCTCCCCCTGGTGGCAGAAACCTGTCATGTCAATCAGACATTTATAATTCACTGCACGTTTCTCTATTGATGGTGAACTTGTCTATAAACGTCCTGAAAGTCTGTCTGACATTTATTTTATACCGTCTGTTTGTGGTGCTGGCTTTGTGTTTCTTGTTATTCTGTACAGAAATATACAACACTGATATTTTATTTCTGTGCAGAATCATTCACTTTCTTTCTTTCTCTTATATCATTTTCATTTCATTTTTATTATTCGTTCCAATCCTACGATCGAAAAGGAGCAGGGTGAAGAAAACTTACAATACCTGCCCCTTTCTTAAATGGTAAATGGTCTGTATTTTATATAGCGCTTTTCTACCTGAAACGATACCCAAAGCGCTTTACAGTATATCATACATCACATTCACCCATTCACACACACATTCACACACTGATGGCGGAAGCTGCCATGCAAGGCGCTAACCACGACCCATCACCTTAAAACAAAATTACACATTATATCAGATGATATGCCAGTTTACAGCGAACAATATGCAACGAAAGAAAAAAAACCTTCCACAACCAATTCCTTCAATCACAACATATTTCTACCTTTCTACCTTTTTCTTATCTGTGGAGAATTAATCGTTTCTTTGTCTATATTTACATGCACACAGCTGGAATCTACATATTTTCTTATGAATATTGTTTTTTTTAATAGCTTTATATCTGTTATCTGTTCTCTTTATTCCTTTCAGTAGTGTCTGCTGCAGCAACACTGTAAATTTCCCCATTGTGGGATGAATATAGGAATGTCTTACCTTAGCTTATCTTGTATATCCAACTGCACAGACGCGTCACTGACACATCTTCTCTCTGTTGTTGTTCTCTCTCTCTCTGTCCGTCACCAGGAGACTTTGTGATCCTGCTGAACGCCGGCATGAGCCTACAGCAGGCCCTGTTCTTCAACTTCCTGTCGGCCTGCTGCTGCTACCTGGGCATGGGCTTCGGGATCCTGGCCGGGAACAGCTTCTCGCCCAACTGGATCTTCGCCCTGGCAGGAGGGATGTTCCTCTACATCGCTCTGGCAGACATGGTCAGTGTTCGAGGTTTGGGTGGAGGGAGGATGAGGTCGACGCAGACGGGTGTGGTTTCTGTCTCACACACTGAGCAAGTTTAATGGGTTGTTTTGTATTTGGAGAAAGTGAAAAACATGAATCTGTGATCCTCTTTACTCGCTGCTGCAGCTGAGTCATCATCAGGCAAGCTGCTTACAAGTGAAAACATTTTGACTAAGCTGGAAATGTGACGCAGCGATGTCACAGTGTCTGAGTTTGGTGAGAACCGCCCAAAAACAAAATAAAGAATCAGGATTAAAGAAAATCAAGGATGATCATTAGAGATGGCATCGACCTCATCCAATATCAGTCTTATATAGTGGTAATTTATTGATTGATGGTGCCAATCTGAATCGCACAAGGAACAATGGTAGATTGGCATTCATGCAGCTATTTGAAAACGTTAAAGTTGCTGCTTAATTCATGCTATTCAGTTAAAGCTTTGTTTTTACTCATTTATTTTATTGTAGATATTTATTTAGTTTTATATTTTGTACACTTGTATTTCAAATATTCTATTTAACAAACCTGAAGTTGTTGCTGCTCCAGTTGCCCTTCCTGCTTAAATATGAAGCCAATTAAAAAAGCCATTAAATACATTTAATTCAAATACATTCAGTCTTATACATATTTATATTCAGTGTATGTGTATTTTAAGAAGTGTTATGCCAGCTTTACGACAGCTTTATGTAACCTCACACATCATTATGATCACAATAGATAGATGTATCATATTAATTTAGACAGTCTACATAATTAACTTAATATTAATGAAGACACCCTAATAAGACAACATCCTTGCTGCTTTGCTGTGTCAAGTTGACTTATTTTACTGTATATAGGACCAGGCTCATATTTTTTCTCCTACATACACTATGAAAGGACAGATACCTGTTTCAGAAGGTGAACACGGTGATCACAGTTTAACACTGTAGCTCTGTCATTACTTTTACTTTAACAGAACAGCTGGTAATCTGTACCAGACTAACAGTTGTGCTTTGATACAACATGACATTTCTCACCGCTGCAGTTAAATCGGTCTGTTGGGAGCCCCAAGCTGTGTAAGTGTGTGATTAAATGTAACTAATAACTTCAGAAGTTGGTGCACCAGAAGCCGACACATCCTGGCGTTAATGTACTGTAATGTGGTGAAACTCTTATTTTGTTTTGTTTTTAATGTGTTTCAGTTCCCGGAGATGAACGAGGTGAGTCGTGAGGAAGAGGACGCGGGCGGCAGCAGCTTCCTCCTCACCTTCGCCATCCAGAACGCCGGCCTGCTGACGGGCTTCTCCATCATGCTGCTCCTCACCACCTACTCCGGACAGATACAGCTGGGCCGCTGAGGAGCTGAGGACCTGGGGATGGGACGTCAGCTGGTTTGCATTGGTGGAAAAAACTGGCCGCCAAGAGGAGGAGGAGGAGGAGGAGGAGGAGGGAGGACTTGTCAACGATTCTCTTTATCTTCTTCCTTTTTTTTTTTTTTAAGTTTTCAGGACCTTGGGAGTTTGGGAAGTTTGTCTGTGCGGCAGGTACGCACACTCCTCTGTAGAAAATATCTGAGTAGCCGTTCTTGTGCAGTTCCCACATGCAGTAGATCCCCGGGGCGAAGCTGATGCCACCCCCCCAAAAAAAATATACTGTAGAAGACTTAAAGATGTGCGACTGTGATGTGCGCCGAACGTGAACATGAACTGACGTGCAATACTCACCCAGTCACTTAAACTGCTCTCCATTCCCCCGCCCTGAGACTGCTGATCGGCCATCTTGGCTCCTCCCTCCTCTCATCCTCCCTTCCCATTCCCTCCCTCCCTCCCCACTCTCGGTGGATGTCACTGAGCCTCAAGCCGGGCCTGTTGAGATTAATTAGACGCAGAGTACTTACTTATATATATATATATATATATATATATATATATATATATATATATATATATATATATATATATATATATATATATATATATATATATATATATATATATATATCACTGCTCCTCTGTGCCCACAGCGTTTCCTCAGGAGGTGAGAAAAAGCACAATCAGGTAACAGCAGCTGTATTATCGACATTCTTCAGTCTTTATCCTTCTCGTCCAGACTTTACACCCCCGAACCCTCCTTTTTCTTTTTTCTTTTTCTCTCATTCCATACCAAAAATGAATTACTACGGACCTGAACTGGAGTTTTAATCAACTGTCAACATCAACCGACTTCCAGCTGGACTTTGTTGTTTGTGTGTTGATGTTGTTATATATTTTTTTACTCATGAGAAACGTGGAGGAGGAAAAAAAAAAACGAAACAAAAAAAAATCGATGAGACTTTTGAAGACCAAATATGGGCAGACCATTGATGAATGGTGAAGGGCTACACAGCGACTCCTCGACTCGCAGGAAGAGGTTTCTAACGAAGCCGCAGCTCGTTTCTGTGACGGTGACATAAAGTTTGACTCATCCAGCGTCCACCGCAGCATTTCTCCATAGTTAACCATCTGTGCCCTTCATTAATATAGCAGCGTAGTTGTTATACTGTAGATGTTTTATTTTACTTATACGTATTATTATTATTATTATTATTATTATTATTATAATACATTGTATTGTGTGTTGAGCTCTGGTCCTCACACATCCCTCAGAAGGATTTTCCCAGAATCCTCTGTTATTTTTACACCCGTGTCCTAGTTTTGACAGAAAACTGTAAAGCTTAGCTGACTCGTAAAAGCAGCGCGCACACTTCACCTCCTGGTCTGCTCTGTGATCTTATCCAGTGTTATAAACAGAACGATCAGGTTTTATACTGTATTTAGCTTCTTTAAGTTGTTGTGACAAACATCCGACTCTCTCCTGCACTGTGTGGACAAAAGTATGTGGACGCTTAATTTTTTATTTTTGTTCATGCAGATCTTTATCAGGACCTTGATTTGTGCCTCTGAGGTTTTATCATTATATATTAAATCATAGAAATAAGCAAATGTTTTTGATTCAAAGAAAAAAAAAATCCAGTGATCGATGAAGAATCGATAAGATCAGTGAAAAGTCATGACTAATGTAGTAACTCTGTCTTGGCAATTACAGTAGTTTATTAATCATTAAACTAACGCACAAATCATCATAAAGTCAATACTGAGATATTTTTTAAGCTAAACTCTTATATTGGTTCCAACTTCTCAAAGTTATGATGACACTAAACTACACTAACTGTATCTTCATTTTTTTCACATACTTTTGGCCACATACTGTAGTGTGGCTGAACCAGTGAAAAACGGTTTTTGATCTGTAAAGTTTGGTTGTTTTCAGGGGAAAGCGACTGGTTTCTCTTCCTACAAACTCATAACACACGTGTTGTTGTGGATGAAACAAACATTCAGACTGTAGCAGCGTCGTCTACTGAGTTCACATGTATTTGAGCTTGTCGAGTCGCTGCTAATCAGACAGACCTGTACAATATTCAACCTTCAGTGCAGGGTTTAGTGGTCCGTTAACCAGAGGCAACATACCTTTCCTTAGATTCAGTGTCAGTATAGATTATAGCTGTAGAATATTATTTATTAGAAATAGAAAACTGGAAGAAATGATTGGCTGTCACCGTGTACAGGCCTACTGAATTAACAAAAAAATTAAAAAAAAAAAAGATTTCTGTTATTCCTGGATGGAAAAGGCAAGCCATTAAAACGGGTACCATGTGGTACAGTATTACTGCTGCTTGAAAGTTATGATGTATGAGAGTTTATTTATTGTTGTTTGAGCCATAAAATATTTATTTTATGCTTTACATCCAAGAAAGCGTCTTTGCTTTAGCTTTACATCACAAGCCATGGAAGCAGACAAAATCCAGTCTCTGTGTTTATTGTCGTTTATTTTTGTTTGTAGTTGTAGTTTATTATTATTTTTGAATAAATGGGACAGCAGACAGAATATACACTAAGCTCTTATTGCATTGCACATTTTAGCTTTATTGTAAAAACTGAAGCATTTACACTAGTGGAGAGACACAAACCAATAAACCAGTAAATGAATAAAGGACTCGCACAAACAAGAACTAGATTTATTGTTGCAAAGCATCAACCAACTATCAAACAAACAAGACGACAAATGACCGACTCTGGAGATTTTTAATAATCTATCAATGCTCTCTGATGCTTCATTAAAAAAAAGAGAAAAAAAAGTACTTAGTATGAATCATGTCATAATGAGGTTAAGGTAGCAGCGATTTGATAAACTGCTTTCTCCTCATCCTCATCGGCCTTCTCTGTGTCATGGGAATAATTTTGTTTTTGTTTTATTTGTTTTTTTTTATAAACATAATTTTCCAAGAATTTCATGTGTCGAGTGTCGTCATTGATTGATTATTGTCTTGCTTTGTTTTCTTCTATTAAAACTAATGTGTTCAGGTCTTATTATATAAAAAGTTAGATTAACTAATAGTTTGCATACAGTATAGTATAGTAGTAAACGCAGATCATAACACATGAGACTGTGTAATCCCACACATAGTAAATTTGGTTGTTAACAGTAGCATTGTAGCATAGGCTACAAGGTAAAATAAATAAATAAAAGTAGAAAAAATGCAAATATAGACATTTAAAATGATTTAAAAAAAATATATATTAAAAACGATGAGAGAGAGACACATTCTGTACACTTATGTACCAGATTATTGTGACATTATAAATTATTTACAAGAATAGAATACAAATTATATACATAGTGTTGGTAGTTGTAAGGCAGAAAGAAACTATTGCACATAATGAAGGGGGGTGTATGGGAGTGTACAGGAGTAAGGTGTGCAGTGCCAGTTTGTACACAGAAATTGAAGTGTTAGACATAAATAAATAACTGTAAACTGTGTTAATACAGCCTAAACAGTGGAATGAATAATAGTAATTAATTAATTACTGATAACGAATTAACTAATTCCTTTATGGAAGCACTTGGATTAATGTAGGATCTGTGATCTGATGCTGCGCTGCTCTCTGGTGCCGCGAGGGGACGACAAACGAAATGGCGCGAGTACTTCCACTGCGCTGCCTGCGTCCTGCGTCACGTACGTAACGTCGCTTACGTCACGCCTTACGTCACTTCCTCCCCCCAGCAACACAGACCAGACCAGACAGATGATTAGAAAAACGTTGTGAAGCTGAAACTGTCCGAAGCTGCGACGACATCGATGAGATGATGGCTTGAAAGAGAGAGAGGCGCAGACAGCCGCGTTGAGAGGTGACAATATCGATATATTGATTAATTGATAATACACAGACGACTGACATCAGCAATAAAACAAAATAAAACAAAACAACGGCTGGTTGGTTGGTTGAGTTAGCCGCGGTATGCTATCGTCAGTTAGCCGCTGTCCATTCATTAACGAGCTGTCACGTCTGTCACTCGGGCTGCCTCGGCTTTAAACACAGGTTATAAGTCAGAAATACGACGATTAACTACATGACATTAATGTTTATGAGCTGTTAAAGGTGTAAAATGTGTAACACTGCTACTTTATTTAGCTATAAAGAGCTGTTAGCTAACTAGCCAAAGTGCCAGTGGCTGGTAGGTAGCTGAAGTTTTTCTGACGTGGTTTGTAGCTGCTGGTTGTTACGTGCTGTCTGCAGGAGGAGACACGAGGAAAAGGTTTCATTTTACTTGCTGAAGCTTTCAGTGTTTCTATAACCTCCTTTTTATAATAGCAGGAGGCTAAGGTGACTATGACATGCTGTCAAGAGACTTATTTACCTAACGTCATAGCCTTATCTTGATTGTCCTGACGACCTGCACAGTGCTGCAGCTGCACTATGTACGTTTTTGACAGGTGACAACACTGTGTTGATTAAGTTAAGATAAGATAATCCTTTATTTGTCCCACAATGGGGAAATTTACAGGGCTGCAGCAGCAGACAACAGCAAAGAAATGTACTGGACAGATAATAAGTAACAGATAGCAATACCAGTAAAAACGAAAGCAGAATGTGTAATTAATAGAGTATGATTAAGATTATGATTAAGACTAAAAGAATAAATATATATATATGTATAAATATAATAATAATAATAATAATAATAATAATAATAATAATACATAAGAATTATATATATGCCTGTTCCTGCACACTGTTCTAAACTTAGGCTAAATCCTGGAGTTTAGTTTCACCATTGCAGTACATTGATTTTTTCTATTTGAAGACAACACGTTATATATTTATTTTATTATAATCAAGGAAATATAATTATTTTCATCCCTATTTTACTATTTCTCGAGCTCTCTGTCAACAGTATGTTGTATATTGTGTTTTTTATAGACTGTCAGTCAGGAGACATGAGGTTGCTGTGTCTGTCAGGGATTGTGCTGATTGGTTATATGTGGATTTGATGCCAGGATGAGGCTCATTCCTGATACTGACACTGGTTACTGTTAAAATAATGATTCCTTATCTTCAAAGCAGAAATTCTCTGAACAGAAGAATTTAGATTTTTTTTAGAAACTATGGTTTAGATACAGGTGGACTGGTGTTATGAAGAGTTACTAATTCAATTCAATAGTTTATTGTCATAAAACAACGAGATAACGTTGGACACTGTCATAAAGTGCAACCGTTATAATCCCAAATAAAAGAAATAGCCAACATAATGGGCCTGAGGAGAAATGAAGTGCACTGACAGCATATTAATAATAGAAAGTAGATTGATGTGTTCTGTGATTACAGCTACAGCATCTCATTTTCATGTCCTTTGAACCCTGAACTGACTGATGTGCAGAGCCAGAATGTATTTTGAGTTTGTGTTTTGTTGTTATGACTCTGTAGAAAACACTAGAGAAGGTGAAGCCATGGCCTGTGCCCGAGTGCCACTGGAGGAGCAGCAGGTGACGGAGCCCGGCCCTCTGGGAAAAGAGCACACACTGCCTGCGCTGGTGAGTCAGCTCTCTTCATGCTGCTATGCAAATATTACATTAGACTGCACTGCCAACAACAACAGTCTGTGCTCCTCTTCCTCCTCCTCCAACATCAACTCTCTGCCTCCACACCAGCACCCGGACAGGAAGGAGGAGCGATGTTTTGTGCCTTACAAGCCTCCACCAGAGTACGGCTCTCCCGCTGAGGTGGAGGAGTTTCTGGAACAGGGCAGATTTATGTTAGAGGATCTGGAGTGGCTGCTCGCACTGCCCCACGACAAGTTCTGGTGCCAGGTAAGAGACTGTCAACGTTGTGTTTAACACCTTCCTTAGCCACGTTTTCATTTCTATTTGTTTAGTCACAGCTCTCTGCTGAAGGCAGGAAATAAGGAAATAATACCACACGTCTGAGGAAAGTGGTGAATGCAATTAGGGATGTCATGATTAATAATAATTAATAATAATAACTTTATTTATATAGCACCTTTAAAAACACAAGTTTACAAAGTGCTTCACAAAACAATACAGAAGAGACCAGTCACAAATGCCATAAAACCATAAGAGGTCGACCGTCCAAGCGATACAGCAACACAGACAATACAAGAACCCAACAACAAATTGAGACCAGGACAACTCAATTTAGAGTGCAGGATGCAGTTAAAATAAATGTATACATGATAAAGGTATACATGATAAAAACAAATATAATGAGATACAATAAGTTAAGAAAAGACTTAAAACCGACAAGAGGGTAAAGTAAAACAAAGAGCATAGATCATAGGATGACATCACATAAAAGCAAGTCTGTAACCATTGCAGATGGAGATTTTAATAAGTTTATGCATTTGTCTTGTACTCTCTCCTCCTTGTAACTAATCTCTCCGTCCGTCCTCCATCTTTCCCGCCAGGTGGTGTTTGATGAGTCCCTGCAGAAATGTCTGGACTCGTACCTGCGTCACGCCCCCCGGGGCCTCGACCTCGCCGCCCTGCCCTCCTCCCCGGCGGTGGCCGAGATGCAGCGCTCCATCCACAGAGTCGTCTTCTTGACCTTCCTCAGGATGGCGACACATAAAGAGTCCAAGGTAGAAGCTAAGCTTATACTTCTACTTGGTTATAGTGTCATTGATCAAGTGATGCAATGTCAGATTCCTTCATGCTCTTCCAGTCATGGTATTGTCTCTGTGTAAACGGTTGTCTCGATGTGTGTTGTTGCCTACGTTTCATCCCTCAGGATAACTTCTTCACCCCGGCCGTGTTTGGAGAAATTATCTATGAGAACTTCCTGTTTGACATTCCCAAAATCTTGGATCTGTGTGTCCTCTTTGGAAAGGGCAACAGTCAGCTGCTGCACAAGATGATCGGTGAGCTGCTGACCCTCCTCGTTTCTCTCTTGTACGTTCACCTGTGACATATTTAAAGTTACATGATCCTGTGTTAATACCCTCATGTGCTTTCAGAGAATATCTTCACCCAGCAGCCGTCGTACTACAGCGACCTGGACGAGATAGTGCCCACTGTGTTACAGGTGAAAACACAACTTTATAATTGAAAATGTAAGATTGGTTAAAGAATATATGAGTTTATTTGGTGTTTTTTTTTAAAGGTGAATTCAACACAAAAATAATGCACTATTCAGAGTGATGTGTGATGTTTTTCTGTGAGGTTACAGTTTGTGTCTTCCTCACTTTTCAGGTGTTTGACTCGGTCCTGGATAAGTGCGGTCTTCATTGTGAAGGAGCCACCGCCATGGAGCCAATGAAGCTGAATGCACACAAACAGCCCACTGCCATGACCATGAGCCAACAGGTCAGACACGCACACAGCTACGTAACAATATGTTGTACTAATTTGCTGGTTTAAACATTCGAACAAGTTGAATTCTACTCTAGTTAAGGTAAAAAATAAAAAAAAAAGGCTCGGTATATTTCATTAACTTACCCCTTGAGATGAGTTTACTGTAGATTGAGCTTTGTTACCTGAGACTATATGTATACTATATGTTTAGCAGCGTGACACATACTGTATGCTGATGATGTAGATTGTGTTTGTGCAGAAACAAAAAACATTTCCACGAAAAGTAAAAAAATCTGTGTAGTCTCTTGATTTTTTATGAGACACTTCTTTGGGTTTCATTTGTGCAGATTGCAAAGAGATAACTGTAATTAAATTAAACTCACATATTTAGATAAATAAATAACTAAATCAGACTTTGTTAAGAGGTTGACTGCGGAGACTGCTGTGAAAATTAAAATCTAAAGTGCTGCACCAACTTCCTGAGATGAAACTAGAAGAAACTGAGCTTCACAACAACAATGTTTTATCTTAAGTTGGTTGTAAATGTCTGTGGACAGGAACATTAACCACACGCTGCAGGAAAATTGGACTAAGACTTTTCTAATTGGATGAAAACCTGATTGATTTTGTTTTAACTTTTATTTTAATTTGCTCTTTACTTCCCCACAGAGAGCGACACTGCATCTTCATACGCTATCATTGATTATGTGTTTTTGTTTTCTTCTTCTCTGTGTCTCAGGACCTTGCAGATATCATTTTGTACCTGTGTGACTCGACCACCACCATCCATGCCTTCCTGGACATCTTCCCTGCCGCCTGCTCCACCTTCCACTCCCACGGCTTCCTCAGCAGGTACAGTACAGACGGAGGACGGTACGGTAGCTTAGCTCTCGTAGCTCGGGCCTCATCTGCACGAAACAAAAACTCCTCCTCCTGGTGATAAACTCTTGTCTCTCCTCCCGACAGACTGACCTCGTTTTATGAGACCACTGTGCCTGACCTGGAGAAGGCGGTGAGGAAGAGAAACTTTGACGATAAAGGGTGAGAATCTGCCTCAGGGATTCAGTTCAATAAAAAAAGAGGATGATTTTTTTATTGTTTTGTTTTTTTAAATACAATATGAAAAAGACAAATAAATCTGATTGACAAGAGCTGTGACAGAGAAGGTGGTAAACTTTTCAAGTAAAGGCGTGGACTGTTCGCATTTTTATATGTATGAAAGGTGCTATACAAATAAATAAAGTTTGAAGTTTGATTAATTATCCACAATAACAAAGATGATTAAATTCTCCGACCTTTCCTCCTCCTCCTCCAGTCTTCAGGACGACTTGTGGAAGAGGTTGTCCCACTCGTGTCGTAAGATGGTGGAGACGTCTCACCTGCTGCTGCACCACACCTGCCTACAGCCCATCCTGGAGGGGTGAGTCGGCCGTCACTCAGCCTCCAGACAGACAATGCCATCATAGCTGGGTTGGATTTGCATTTTACACACATTAAACCTGCTAATGTTTCTCGCCCTGCAGGAGAGAAAACATGCAAACGTTTGCAGAGGAACTACTTCAACATTTCACGTCTTTTTTAACTGAGAAAAGGTGAGACCATAACACTTACAGATCTGTACTTTCCTCAGAGATGTTTGATGGTTTTCTGACTTTGTTCCTGTTAGATATTAAGAAGTGTTTTGTGTGTTTGTGTTTTGCTGGAGCTGCCATAAGCAGTTTATGAAATTTTTAGCAGTAACATTCTGCAGTTTTTGCAAGAGCACCCGTCTGCAGGGAGGATGGTAGACAAGGGCGCCACCATAGGTCCATATCGGAAGTCACAACCGGAAGTTGGTTTTTTCGTGTATATTTTTTGCCATTCGCCGCTCCATACCGGAATATATAAAAAAAAAAAAAAAGGATTTTGCAGTTATATATTTACCGTTACTGCATAACTTACTAGTTAACTGACTCTTAATTCTTTTCATGATTTTATACAGTATATAAAACTGAGATGTTAGCAATTACAATATAATCACGTGATCAAGTAATTATGTTAATGTTTCATCGATTTACAATTAATTTTCTTAGATAACACATCACACATTTTTAGATGAATGATAATTAAAACACTCTTTCTCTTACTTTTCCATCTCTTGGTACCTATCGTATCCCCGTAGCGTCTCCGTAAGGCAAAGCATCTTTATTTATGTAGCGCATTTCATACCAAGGCAACTCAATGGGCTTTGCATAAAGACAAAACATTTAAAAAGAACAGCATAAAACAGCATAAAAACAAACATTTTTTAGACTGTAGGTTTGAACCATTTGAACGCGTGTCTTCCAGTATGGATTGGACCTATGGCAGCGCCCTTGTCCCTGCAGACGGGTCCCTCTCTGTTTTTGAGTAAACTGTACCCATTAGATGTTTAGAAGAATCTGTGGTTGTGGGTGATTCACCGCTTCAAAGTTTCATGTTTCACTTCTCTGGTCGTCCTCTCAGGTTCTTAGCCGACTACGATGAGCAGTTTCCCCTCAGTGACGACATCAGCCTCCTGCAGCAGGCGCTGCCCGTCATGTATCCTCCAGCTCTACAGCTCTGACCTCACACAGGCAGACTTTAATTTTAATTTTAATGGCTATTAACAGCTACCAATTAGATGTCTAGACGAAGATGAGAAATTAAAGACCCATATATCTAAATTTAGGTTTTCTGAGTGAGTCGAAGATGAACAGAAATGAAGATTTATACATCTGTAGCTTTGTGCTGGTCCCTCAACATTAACTAAAGACCTTATTATAGATATTTAAATTTCATGATAATCAATAATCATACAGTTTGAATGAAGCATTTGTAGCAAATAATAATGAATAAACTCCTGCTGTATCTTGGTATTGGTCCTTGACCGCCTGTCTGTGTCAGTGATGAGACCAGGACGTCCTACCTGCTGCAGGGTGTGGCGAGCGCCTGGGACAGCGTCGGGCGACGGAAACCACACAACCAGAATCAAGCGCCTAAAGTTCCCTCGTTGTTCTCAGCCAATCAGGGAGCGGTGGGCGGGGCCGGCGCTGCCTCTTCTTCAGCCAGCTTTAAACCTCAGGAGGACCAGACAGCAGCAGGAGCCGAGGCCATGGTGGACGTCCCCCGAAGAGGAAACAATGTGAGCTGGATGCGTTAATTTATCACAGGAAGCTCAGAGTTGATCCAGCTCAGGGAGTCCACACAGATAATAGCATAAAATGTAACAGTGCTACATTAGATTTCATTATTAATCTTGATGAATTATGACATAAATGTTTAACTCATTGAGTGCCAGCCCTTTTATAAAATGGTCAGTGCCATGTGCCAGCGTTCTGGGGCATTTTGAGTAATATGTCAAGACCCAGAGAATATTTTGTACTATGACTCTGAAAACACCAAACAGCTCAAAGGAAAGAGGAGACTCTCTATTTAACTAGGGAAAAAACCATTTGTTTGTACCTTGTTCCATTCTTGATATATCTTAAGTTGAATAGAGCCTGGTTGCACCAAAAAGACCACTTTTTTTCTAGAAAGCTGAGAAAAATGCATTTTTGTGAAAGAGAGTCTCTCAAGAAAAATAATGATTTATCCGTTTTAATTTTGGCTTCAAAAACATGTAAGACATCTGAAAGTTTAATTTCACATGTTTTTTCATTGACCCCCCCCCCCCCCCCCCCCCCAAAAAAAAAAAAAAAAAACAACAACAACAACAACTAAAATACAACAAGTACGAGCGGTTGCTGCCCCCTCAGCCTCTCCTACGCCCCCCTCCCCTCCCCTCCCCTCCCTCTCCTCCCCCCTCCCCTCTCCTCCTTCTCCTCCTGCTGCATCCCCTCGTCTCTGAAGGAGGGAGGGAGACGTCGTGGCGTCTTCAGCCTCTGTGCTGGACGCGGCAGCGACTCACCGCGCTGATCTCTCGGTTCGTCGTCACGTCGGTCACTGACTCCGCGATCCGCCTCCGCTTTCGCTTCGGCATTTTGGTGCTGATCATCTAGATGAGTTTACCTTTCCTGCCTCCTCTGATCACTTCATGCTGGAGCTATGCTAACAGTATCCGTGGCTAAGCTTTCCTCCAGCTCCACGTTACACTTGTTCCAGGCTCTGCCCGTCGTTTTCTCTAGAAATAGAAACTTTTTCCGACTTTGTTATCTCCGTACCGATCGCGCTCGTCTTCTCCTTCTTCTTCCCTTCTTGCTCTGATCTACAGTCTCATTCGTTCTACACATCCCAGAAGCCCCAAAATTACTCAGAGTGTGCGCGAGAGCGCCCCCATTTACCAGCCGCAGAAAACTGCATTTGACGTCTATGGACGTCAATGGCACTCAAGCGTTGGATTTTGATTGACGTCCATAGACGTCAATGGCACTCAATGAGTTAACCACCGTCCCAGAAAGCAAACACTCACTTACGCTTATGTGACAAAGAAAAGCATGAAAGCCTCAGATTTTAGAAGCTGAAGCCGTAACATGGAGCATCTAAAGCTAACACAGTCACTGTCACCATGGGTGCAGAATAGATAGAATAGATTTTCTGTTGCTCTACTGATCGCTCTACTGATCGATCTGCTGTTGCTGATCAGTTTTTAGGCTCGTAATAGACAAGAGGAAGCAGCAACAACTTTTATTCCTGTTGCACCTGACATGCATCAGAGTGCATGAGTACAAATTGCATGACACAAAATTCAATTAAATTCAATAAAAGTTTGCAAACTCACAATATAAGATGCAATAAACTCACAGAATGAATGTAGAACAAAAGTATGATGTACACCAGATGTCAGGACAGGTGCGCTTTATCTGAGGCACAAAAAGTACAAATAAAAGATGCCAGTGATGTATCAATAGTTTCAGAGGATTTTCTGGCATAAATAAATTACTTTAGATGAATAAATAAATGTCAGCTGATTGCAGAATAGATTTAAAAACAGACCACAGATCCAGGAAGGAGACGACTCAACCCGACTTTAACAGCGTTGGTGTGTGTTGTGTGTGTGTTCAGGGCGCGGTGTGTCCGCTGAGCGAGGCGCAGCTGGACTCTGTGCTGTCGTGTATCAGGGACCTGCTGCCTGACCTGGGGGAAGGTTTCCTGCTCGCCTGCCTGGAGGAGTACGGCTACAACTCTGAGCTGGTCATCAACAACATCCTGGAGGACCGGTTGGCGCCGAGCCTCGACCAACTGGACCGGTCCATGCCAAGGTCACACACACACACACACTGAGCTTCACATAGAATATATAATATTGTTTTCTCTTCTGTTCAGTACCAGAGAGTTTTGTTTTTGCTTGATTTCTAGTGACAGAAATAACACGATTTCCTGCCTGAAGCTCTGGACACATCTGCTGAACACAGACATGCACTGCAAAAACTCAAAATCTTTCCAAGAATATTTGTCTAATTCCTAGTCAAAAGAAATATCTTTCCACTTAAAATAAGGATATATTTCACTTGTTTCAAATAAATCTTCACTTGAAATAAGTAGAAAAATCTGCCAGTGAAAGCAAGTTTTTTGTGCTTGTAATAAGAAAGAAAAACTTGCTCCACTATCAGATTTTTCTACTTATTTCAAGTAAAAATATGCTTGAAAGAAGTAAAAAGTGTCTTAAAAACAAACTACTTTTTATGTGATGATGAGTCTTTTAAGTAGAATGAGATTTGTTTTGACTAGAAATGACATTTTGACTAGAAATAAGACACATATTCTTGGTAAGATTTTGAGTTTTTGCAGTGTGTAGGAACAGGCAGAACTTGGTGTTGATAACCAGACGAAGCCTGACACGGTGTTTGTGTTTTTAGGGTTCGGCCTCAGTCGACCTGTTTCTCTTCGGTTGGATTATTTTTCTGCTGTAATCAACCTAAAATGATGCAGAGATAAACATGTCCCAAAAACTGGTTGAGTTTTATTCTGTGGTCTCTTGTCGATTTTGTGCAAAATGCACAGTTGGGAACATTTTCTTTGTTTGTACGACAGTGGTTTCAGAATCAGAATTACTTCATTGATCGCCTTACACCTGAATAGGAAGAAAAAGAAACAAACAAAAAATGTGATACACATAGGAGTTGAAAAAGGATTTTAAAAAAAATATATAGATATATTCTTACTAAAATAAAAGCAGAAATAAGAACAGAATAAAATAAGATGCAATAGAATAAGAATAAATAAAATATAATAATAATAATAATAATTTACATATGTACATGTACTTTCCATCCTCTCAGGCCGGTGAAGGAGGAGCTTCCAAATGTCCTGGAGAACAGATCCAACGTGTTTGACGATGATGAGTTTGACGTCTTCCGCAGGGACCAGGTGGACATGTCCCGCATCTGGAAGGGCCGGAGGTAAAAAAAAGAAAAGAAAAAAAGCACAAATGATGCACTTACTAATCAGAAATTAAAAAGCCCCTGATGAACATAGAGCCATAGGAAAAAAGAAAAATGTTTCATAAATGTTTCTTAAAAAGCATCTCTACATGTATGGCAGCCAGATCGTTCCAGTTTTAATACCAACACAAACACAACTCATTCCACTTAATAATGAGACACCGATTCGGTTATAGGAAGATTATAAAAATATATAAAAACCATTGCTGAGATTTAACATTGACATTATCCCACCAAAATGTATTTACAAACTTTTCCTCAGTTATAATATTTGTTTTGCAATGTTTAGATGCGAGTATGAACATGTTTTCTTTGCATTATTCAAGGTCCGAAAGGACTTTATTTTTATTTTTTTAATGGTAATTTTCTTCCAATAAATGCTCTAAATGACAATATTTTTATTTCAAATTTGGGAGAAATGTTGTCAGTAGTTCATAGAATAAAATAAAGTGTTCTTTTCAGTCAAACACATACCAATAAATAGTAAAACCAGAGAAACTCGTCATTTTATATATTTAAAATCTCGCTGCTTCTTGAGCCTCATTCCTCCTTAAAACTCAGGTTTAAAACCGTAACGGAACGTGAAACGGTGAAACGTCGAAACATCTCCATGTTTCCTGACTCCCTGCAGGAAAGGCGAGGACGTCCGAGAGATGCTCAACGACAAGCAGCACGTGGACGAGCAGAGGGCCCGTTACCACGCCTACGAGACGGTGGTGGACGAGGTCGTCATCGAGCCCGGGGAGTCGGCGGAGGCGTACGGCCTGGACGACTACGACGACGAGTACGACGACACCTACGACATGAACCAAGTGGGAGCCAACGACCTGGACGGAGACAGCCTGCTCAACAGAAGGTGAAGAGTCGCTGAACTTTGAACTTAGTGAATGAAACGATGTGAAATGTGGAGGATGATGAGTTAATTCTCCTGTGGCTCTCCTGCAGACCGTTCACAATCCCACAGGTGCTGAGGAAAAGCAACAAACCAGAGGAAGAGGAGGAGGATGAAGATGAAGAGGAGGATGCTTTACAGGTACAAAAACAGCCGCTGTTTCACGTTCATGTCGCTTTAATTTAGACGCTTTGAGTGACACCGTGGATAAAATTTCATCTTTATATTTCTATTCAAGTAACATAAGATGTCACATCTTTATTAAACCAAATGGATTTTAGTGGAGAATCATTTGTTCCCAAAGAGGGGGTCGTGAGATGACTTCCAGAAATCAAATAACATTTGAAAATTATTAGAAATACTGCATTTTAGCTGTAATCGTTGAAAAGCCCACAGATCGTGTCTGTTGGGAAGATGATCTCTGAGTGGCCGTCTCCAAAATTTAACCATCTCATTATGAGAGATTAACGCTCAAAATGTAAATTTGCACAGCAACGGTGTTCACATGTTTACTCAGTGCTACGGTTTATGGTTTGCACATGAGCAGCAGCATTCACTCACAAGTTTCATTACATTACTTTGACTGAGGTATTCTGCTTTGTGGCTGTTCTGTTCAATTGCACCGTTATTCCCTGGTTTCTATTACTTAGAATAAAACACTTTTGTCTGCATGTTTTTATTCTATTTCAGAACAACACGAACAGGGACCAGTTCGTGCAGGACCCGGCTCTGCTGAGGGAGAGAGCTGAAGCTAGAAGAGCTGCCATGCAGCAAAGGAAAGGGTAAAAAAAACTGAGAAGCTCACACTGCAGATTCTGCAACAACACATTTACATATTTTGTCTGCCTTTTGGCTGGATTTTTTCCTTCTGTGAATTGACGGTCAAGGTTAGAAAATGTATAATTGATGAAAACTCAAACAAAAAAGTCGCACAAAAATCGTTATTTTATCTAAAGTGATTTTTTTAAAGGGATTTAAAGGGACTATAGGGATTGCCATAATCCCTATAGTCTTTGCCGTTCTAAAAATAGCTTGCACCGACAATTAAAGGTAACAAACCTACTGCTGAGCAGAGCTGCGAGCTGCTCAGAGCTATGCTACAAAGACTCATGGGATTTCTTGGTTTCCCTCATCAAACTCATCAAATACACAATCCAACAAGTTGTGACCTGCACATTCACCACGCTATGAGATAATAACAGAACGTTACGAGAGTTGTTTTAGAGGTAAATTCATGCAAAACCGCTGATGCGCGTTCCCGTCAGGGACAGTTTTTCAGCAAGCAGTCTCTGCATTTACCTCTAAAACAACTCAGTCTGGTAACGTTCTGTTACTATCTCATAGCGTGGTGAATGTGCAGGTCACAACTTGTCCACCAGAGGGTTTTGGAGTTGTTGGATTGTGTATTAGATGAGTTTGATGAGGGAAACCAAGAAATCCCTTGAGCCTCCGTAGCGTAGCTCTGAGCAGCTCGCGGCTCTGCTCCGCCGTTCTAGAAATAGCTTGCACCGACAATTAAAGGTAACGAACCTACTGCTATGACTATAGGGATTATGGCAATGGGCCAATTTGCCAAAATGTTGAACCATCCCTTTAAGATTGAAAAGTTTAAGGAAATCTTGACATTTAAACATTCTGTACAAAGTTATCTTTACATTTTTAAAAACCTCTGCCTCTCTCTCTCTGCCAGCTTCCGACCGGAGCGAACCAGTAACGTCGCCGGCCGACCCAAAGGTCAAGGTCAGAGCCAGGAGACGCTCCTGGACCGGCGCAAGAAGGAGGCCAACAAGAGCCGCACGTCCAACCACAACCGACGCAGCATGGCCGACCGCAAGAGGAACAAAGGCATGATCCCGTCTTGACCGGTGTGACGGCGGCGGCTGCTGCTGCCGACGGTGACGGACGAAGGACAGAGGATGGACGGAGGACGAATCAGATTCTCGTGTTTGTTAGTTGCGGGTCGTTCGAGCCCTGAAGCAGCCTGAGAAAAGGGAAAAGTCCTCTGAGGGTTTTCAGTTGAGTTAGTTTACAGTTCCTCTGCACTTTAGCCTTGTGTTGTCTCTGAACATCATCTCCTTTTAGTGATTTTCTTCTTTTTTTTATAGCTCATTAAAGAAAAAAAAAACAACAACCAAAGTTCTGAGTGTGAGGCAGCGACTGAGGACAAAGAATAAGAGCTTTTCTTTCTTTTTATTTTTTATTTTATTTTTGCCAAGTAACAAATCAGTTTATTATTAAGATCCAGAGTGACTGAATGAAGTTTCTTTGACATCATCATCAAGTAGACAACATAGGAAAACAAAGGATGAGGGATTAATTGATTTAGAGAGACTGCAGTTCCTTCTGTAGCTGGAAGAACAATTTGTGACCCGGTGATCAAGTCTGGACGTCGCTCTCACTCATCGCTATCGCCATCGCCCGCCAACGCCGCGACGAGGAGCTTTTGGTGTGAAAGCTGCTTGCATGTAGCGTTCAAAAAATTTTTGCGTGCATGTGATGTCATCAGTTCGCAGCTTTCACCACTGTTGTCCAGCCATCGCAAAAAAACAAAAAACAAAAGACAAGAAGAAGTCGTCGTCGTCTAGAGACTCTCTGACCATCTCGTTCTGATGCTGTGGTGTTTGTGTTTGGAAGCACATGCTGTACAGAGCGGCCTCACGCCTCACACACACACACACACACACTAGCCGTAGGTAAAACCTCCTACATGTTGCCATGCACAGACTATTTTCTATGAAGAGAACAGATCTATCAGAGCGTTTTGTAACAAAAGAAGCACATGTAATTTGCTTTTTGGAGTTGACATTGCAAAAAAATGAAAAAGAAATGAAAAGAAAACCATAAAATAAATACAATAATACTATGTTTTTGACATCCTTTGTCTTTGGCTCATTACTCACAGGATGCACAAAAAATAAAGTGGATTTGACCTTTTTCCTTTTATATCAGTTGAGCATGTTGGAGACGTCACTGCACAGTCTACACTATTTTCCTACAATGTTGAAGTGACATTTTTTTTTTGGTAACTTGAAAGTTTTGGACAGAAAAGTGCCTCAAATTTCACTTTGTCTTTAGACATTTAGATATTTACTGTACGCAAACATACAGTACAACTATACCCTTCAAAATAAGAGTCTGATATTCTGCTAAAATACGTTAAGTTGCTCTTATTTCTTTAAATAGAAAACTTAACACCGAAACAAGGAAGATAATTTTCTTCACGATTTTCACTACTGATCCAGGATGGTGCGTTCAAATGCAAAAATTTGATTTTCATTCATTATGACAACTTGTGCAGCTGCATGTCAGTCGGGTCACGTGATTATATGAGATACGTGTTCTCGTCAGTCTGAAACAAAACACACTCTGTCAGAAAAAAACAACCTAAAGATGAAAAAATATGAATGAAAAGCGGAGTGAAGTGCATCTACAACTAAAACCAGCTACTGTAACTTAAACACATGTCAAGTTTTGAACTCATGGAGGTGTGTGTTTGTAGTTTCTGCATTAAAGTCATAAAATTAATAATAAGGCAAGTTAAGGACAAGTTAAGTGCAAACACTTTTTTCTTTTTTTCCACGTCTGCTTACCAACGGTGGTCCAGTTAAATCTGCACTACGACTACAGAGCCTCTACATCTAAAAACAAGTCACTGTAAATCATGAGTTTGGACACGAGATGAGCGCACGTTGTTTAAAAAAAACCTCAGGTTGGTTATTTTTGACATCGTTTTTGGACCTAAAGTAAAATGAAACCAACGTCTGGTCCACGACGTTTTAACGTCACAAAAGCACCGACTGCTCGTGCACAAACAGACAGACGGTGTTGGTGTGAAGAGAGTCACGTCTTCACTGCTGCAGATCACACGTACAAACAAATATTTACACGACTGTACAGTAACATGATCCCAGGAAGAAGAAGGAGGAAGAGGAGGAGGAAGAGGAGGAGTACTGTTCATACACAACAGCACCGGTACAGTAACTTCATAGTATTGTGTTGTTGGTACTACCACTGTTAATGTCTGCCAGGTCAAAAATATCACTGCTCCACAGTCCAGACACGTTTAGATTTGCTCCCACAATCCTTTGCTGCATTGCTGAGGTCAGTTAAAAAACAAAACAAGAACAAAAGGTACTGGAGGAAGAGAACTGATCCCAGAGCTGCTGCTGCTGCTGCTGCTGCGGCGGCGGTGGAGGAGGAGGCGAGGCGACCGTTAACTGTCTTTACAGACGCTGCCTGTGGACGGGACGAGAAATCACAGTCTGAGGAACTGACACGATATAAAAACGACAAGATCAGAGAGTAATGGAAAATGTATCAGCAACTAGTTTGGTTATCGGAAAGTGTGATGAGAGGGAAAAGCTGAGCATTTCCTCCTCCCTGCTTCTCAAATGTGTTAGCATTAGGCTATATAATATTTTATCGACATTGAATAGCTCTATTTTAACCTCAGTGACACTTTAACCCGGTTAAAGGTACAATATGTAAGAAATCTAAAGCAACTGGCTGTAAAATCATCCTAATATGTCAGAGACTCAGGAATAATGTTCATATAACATACTTTTGGCCACATGCTTACATACCGCTCCTTTAAATAAAGAAGGAATGAAAGGTAAAAAAAACAACAACAAAAAAACGATAGTCACTCTCAGACAATGGATGTATTTCTATTAATGAAGCAACAAAGTCAGAATGAATGTGTAATTTTAAAAAAAGAAGCTAAAATCTTCCATCTTTTCAAAAACATTCAGCTTCAGTCTGTAAAAACTTTTACATTAACTCCTATAATAATAATAATAATAATATGATTATGTGAACGAGAAATGCTAATACATAATGAGAACTTTTACTGTTTGATGCTAACGATTAAATATTTTTACTTGCATTGGGTAAAAGATGGATGATGATCAATGCTTTTAAACACGTCATCAGACCACAGCTGTGTGTGTGTGTGTGTGTGTGTGTGTGTGTGTGTGTGTGTGTGTGTGTGTGTGTGTGTCTCACTGAAGATGCTGCGTTTGCACAGAGGACAGGTGTGTTGCAGCAGCAGCCAGGGGTCGACACAGTCTCTGTGGTATTCATGGAGACACGGCAGCACACGGAGACACTGAGGGAACGACGACAACAACAACAACAACAACACAGGGCTAGGGTTAGATTCATTAAATAATTCATTCATTCATTCTTTTATTCAACCTCTATGTTAACTCTGGAATACACTTTAGTTGCGACCACATCTACATCGTAGCTGAGCAAAAGATAAGTTAAAATGTCTTAGACACAAGAAACAACAATGTTGAGCTTATACACAAAATAAAATAAATAAATATAAAACTGTATAATAAAAATAAGAGTGTATAAATCTGCTAAAACAGGAACATTTGGAAGTAAAGAGTGATATAATTAAAGATTTCAAATGTTAGGATAAAGGATAAAAGTGAAAAAGTTGTAGATAACTCAGCAACTTATTCAATGGCAAAATTTCGTGAGTCATGATATGAAGCAGATCACAGAAACTAAATGAAAATGTTCTGGTTCATGTATATATAAACATAGACATATATATTTATTATAGAAAACGAACTTGTTTTATTTTATGTTTCATATTTAGTATGAGTCTTTATTTCTTATTTTCATTTCGCTGTTAATTTACTAAATTTCTATGTAATTAATTTTTTATCAATTGAATTTGTGTTTGCAGCTGTTTTTATTATCTGGCCTGCTCACAGGATCTATATAATAAATACAGTAAATGGTTGCGTTGCGTGGCAACCTGCAGCAGCTGCTGTCTGACCTGGTTGTTCTTGAACGGCTCCAGACAAACTGCACAGTTGTCCGTCTCCGGCTGCTGCGTCGGGTCGCACCACGGTTTGGGCTGACGATATGTTTTGGTCTTCAGGGACGACATCGTCTTCAGGACGTCCTGTTTAGGAAGCAGCTGCAGGACGTCCACATAATTACAACTTAATGAAGCGCCTGAGGCCCATCCCACGTTTTGTTTTGTATCTTTTATTAATCTGCATCTTTAACGTAACTAATGTCATTGAATAAATTAAAGGAAATAGTTCAACATTTTAGCAAATTGGCCCATTGCCATTATCCCTATAGTTTTAGCAGTAGGTTTGTTATCTTTAATTGTTGGTGCAAGCTATTTTTAGTACGGCGGAGCAGAGCCACGAGCTGCTCAGAGCTACGCTACGGAGCCTCATGGGATTTCTTGGTTTCCTTCATCAAACTCATCAAATACACAATCCAACAACTCCAAAACGCTCTGGTGGACAAGTTGTGACCTGCACATTCACCACGCTATGAGATAATAACAGAACGTTACGAG
This sequence comes from Trachurus trachurus, assembly GCF_905171665.1. NCBI lineage: Eukaryota > Metazoa > Chordata > Actinopteri > Carangiformes > Carangidae > Trachurus > Trachurus trachurus. The sequence continues at coordinate 12,473,899 of NC_139895.1, read as the reverse complement.
ACGGAGTCGTTTTAGAGGTAAATTCATGTGACTGGTAACGTTCTGTTATTATCTCATAGCGTGGTGAATGTCCACCAGAGCGTTTTGGAGTTGATGGATTGTGTATTTGATGAGTTTGATGAGGGAAACCAAGACAATTAAACAACGACAATTAAAGGTAACAAACCTACTCACTATAGGGATTATGGCAATGGGCCAATTTGCCAAAATGTTGAATTATCCATTTAAGTAAACTAACAATATCTGCCACCAAAATGTAGGAAAATAAAAGGTATAAAGCAGCAGAAAATGGAAATAGTCTAAGTGCAAACACCTGAACCTCAGGAACAGGTGTGTACAGGTGTAAAAAAAACAAAACTGTCAGGGTTCACCTCCAAGTCGTCGTTGATGTGCTGGTGGTCCTGGTACTGCCACCGAGCCTGGACGATGACGCCGGTGCTGAGGATCAGAGCCACCAGGAGGACGGTGTCCCACAGCTGCTGCAGGTACTTCTACACAGGGAGAGAGAGAGAGGAACATCTGTACGTCAACATCTGGTGACTCTACAGGTCGTTATATAAAAACACATCTGTTCATTAGTCAGTTGAGAAAACAGAAGTGAGAAGAAAAGGAAAATCGAATGAGCTTCTGATCATAAACCAGACTTCCTCTTGGGGTTAAACAAGTTCTGACCACTGATCAGATTTATTAATTTTTGCTTCATTGCTTTTCCTAAATATGATAATTTTTACCACAGTCGTAAAAAAAACACTGATAAATAAACAACTAAACCTTGAGGTCTCTTCTCACAGCTATACACAACAAACATCATCCACTAACGACGGCTGTGAGATATGATTGAAGCAACAATACTATATAAAAAAAATTAATAAATAAAAAAACTAGTATGTAGATTATTTTTCCCCCCAAAAAAACATCAATCTGCTGCAGATAACAGTTAAGAATAATTTATATTCATTCATAAAAACAACCTGTATTGCTAGATAGGTAAACACATTGAACACATTTTGCACAGAAATGTATTTTTGTGTTTAAACATGAAGATGTTTTGTTTTATATCTAAAAGATTTATGAGGAAGCACACAGCTCAAACTTTCATTTATTGTGTGGTAATCTTTAATCCCCTTCATTTACCTTTGGGTTTTGCTTATTTTGTGTATTTCTCATGATAAAAGTTTTATATGTTTAATTTCTTGCCTTAAAATGTGTTAGTTTAAATCCTACATTAGCATCCAAATCAAATCAAATGCATTTAATTACAAATATTTCTCACTCTTTCTCAAAGCTTCATGCAACCTTTTGTAAATAGATTGTTGTGTAAATGTGTTTGTCTGATGTGTAAACTCAGTGTTTTTCCTCTCATCTTGAACAGAGATACCCCTAGTAGGAGTTTTAGGTAACACTTTACAATAAGGGTCCCTTAATTAACGTCAGTTAGTACATTATTAAGCTTTAATATATAAACTAATGTGTTAATTAATGCTGAGTAATGCATACATAATGATAACTAATTACATTATTCAAATTTTTAATTTATTAACTAACTTTGAGTGGTAAAACTAACTGCTTACTAATAGGCTACATTAATTAATGTGTTTCCTAATCCTAAGTAATACATAATAATGATTATTAATATATCTGTAAACAGTTTATTAATGCTTAATAATGTACTAACTAACGTTAATTAAGGGACCCTTATTGTAAAGTGTTACCAAGTTTATACGTTTTTTTTTTTTACTTCTTCCTACTCCTTTTGAACATGTTGTCCTTTTGTTTGTTTGTATTTGGTTGTTGTTGTAGATGTTGTTTTATTTAATATATACTTTTTATTTTATACGTTATAAAACTTTTTATTTATTTTTTCCTCTCTGACAATAGAGATTGTTTTGTTTCATGCATGTTCGAAATAAAGATTTAAATTCAGTTCAGTTCAGTTCAGACAGCAGCTGCAGCAGCTTTCAGCCGCGCTGCTCTCGGCTCCCCCCACCTGGACCTGTGAGTTGGTCTCTCCCGTGCAGATGACGCCCTGCCACTCTCCGTAGCGCCCGCCTCTCGACCGGCCGCAGCTGGACCACAGCGTGAGCGTGGCTCCCTGCCCGGACACACAGCAGCAAGCGCTCAGTGTCACTGTCATCCTCACACACACACAGACACACACACACAGACACACACACACACACACACACACACACACACACACACACACACACACACACACACACACACACACACACACACACACACACACACACACACACACACACACACACAGACACAGACACACACACAGATCAGCTGACCGTTACCGTCCTCACCAGGTTGTCCTGCAGGATCGTCCTGTACGTGATTTTGGCCGTCGCCTGAAGGCCCCTGCGAAGAGATGGAGAGAAGAAGTTTCAGAGAGTCAAGAGACATCCTCCGTCACTATAGCAACAGTAGATCCACACACAGTAAATTAATTAATCTGAAGAACCAGATTAAATTAAGTCAATTATGTGTGTCTGTGTCAATTCATCTTGATCGATTAAGATTAAAGTGAAAAGTGAGACTGATGTACAGTGTGAAAGGAAACATGATCAACTCCAAAAGAGACAAAGAAAAATAAATCAAATGTGATGTCTGTTTTTGTTTTTTACGCTGAGTCGCTGTTAACTCTCTTTTTTCATTGTAGCAGGAAGTGTTTTTGGTGAATTTGTGGGATTTTTTATCACCACTTCGTGTTTGGATCACACCTAATTTTTGAGCCATGTGCCAAATAAATAATACTGATAAAACATCTGACTTAAGTGTGTAAAAGTCGAATTTTAAAATTGATTTTACAACACCTATGTTTTTGCACCAATAATACTTATATTTAAAAAGATGATATGAATAATATGTTTAAACAGTCCTAATAGGAACAGTCCTTCAAGAAACTTCACCACTGATTAATATAAAACCTCATTAAATTACAATTTAAATATTTGATACACAGTCGAAACCATGTTGTTTACGTGACAGTGTCGAAGCACTGTATGATTTTTTCCCGTCAGACAAATTACTCACATACAACGGCTACATGTGAATATGCTGACACATGAAATCGATCAGTGCTGTTGGGGAGAAGCTGCAGCGACAGAGCAGGTGTCCTGTACCTGAGCAGAGCTCCAATCAGCTTGGTGACGTTTTCAGACGTCTGGATCACGATGATGGGTTTGGACAACACCTGGGACAGATCCATCTGCAGCGGAGACGATCACCATGAGCCGGACACACGCCAGAGAACAACTTAAAGGACAATTCCGGGCAAATTCAACCTGGGGCTATAGATTTATAATATTTTAGGTCTAAAAGAAGGATTCTGTTGGAAGATTTTCGTTTTAATTGCTCCTGTTTTGCAAGCGGACTTGTTGTGTAAACGGAGCTTAATACAAAGTCTCACGAAGTTGCGCGTGAACTTGCAAAGTCTCACATTAGAGTCAAATTGACGGCTAACTATGTTTACAGGTCATCTGAAGCTCCTGTTTGTTTTTTATCAACAAAGGGAGAGTCACAATGTCTTCGTAGCAGCAAGAGTAAGTCTGGATATTGTTTATTCTGCCTGTAAACATACCGAGTGTGTCAACTTGATTCTCACGCGAGACTTCGTTTTACAGCTCCATTTACAAACATGGCTTGAAGTAAACAAACCCCTTGGTGTATATTTGAAGCCATCTGACGCTGTCTGTTGAAAATAATTGCGGCTCTGAGGGATTTAAACAGCCCTAGAATATAGAATATATATCTACAGGAATAGGAAACTAGATCCCCAGGTTGAATTTGCCTGAAATTGTCCTTTAAACACAGATTAATCTTAAAGTTGCTCTGTATTTTTCCGGTTGTGTTTCTGAACCTTCACCTCACTGACGGTGTTTTGGTTGAGAGCCAGGATGATCAGCGCCGACGCTCCGAGGACCAAGGCTCGCTTCATCTGCGACAGAGATAAAGAACATTAACAGTTTCAGTTTCAGGTCGTATCGCATTTGCATCTTTGTTTATGTGAAGCTATTGCACCACCACAGTTCATCTGTGCGATACTTCCTGACTGTGCCACTGGCCGCTGCACAACTCCTCACAGGAGGAGGTTTTTCATTTAATAAGGTCAAAAGTTTGTGTTTATGTCTCTGTTTGCAGCAGAAATTGCATTTACTCTAAGTTTTCCCTTTTAAAAAATCAACAAAATATTCAACTGCATGTGCATACACTGCACTCTCTTTCTCTGATGCTGAAAAGCATTCTGGGAAACATGCACAGCAGAAGCAGGCAAAGACAGGAAAGACAGATTTTAATCATATATAATAAAAATAACAGCTCTATTTTAACCTCAGTGACACTTTAACCCGGTTAAAGGTACAATATGTAAAAAATCTAAAGCAACTGGCTGTAAAATCATCATAATATGTCAGAGACTCAGGAATAATGTTCATATAACATACTTTTGGCCACATTCTTACATACCGCTCCTTAAAATAAAGAAGAAATGAAAGGTAAAAAAAAAAGCATGCACCACTCCACTCCACACCACACCACACGCCACGCACTCACTTTGTTGACCATGGCGTCGGCGAAGGACTCCTGGTTCCCGGTGGAGGCTTTACTGTCGTCCATCTCCACGGGGACGAGGCCGATCCACGGCTCCGGCTCTTTGGCCTCGTCCACGTCTTTCATCTGCGTCTCCTCGTCCTGAACCTGAGGACAGAGAGGAAATAGTTCTGACTTTTCTACCACAGCGTGGAACAATAATGACATCATAATAATTGCAGTTTTATTATAATGTTTTATACTTTGGACTAACCGAGGTCTTCCTGGTGTGTTTATCTGAGTGAAGTTTATTCCATATTTAGTCTAAATATTTAGTCTCACCCTTAATCTTACATCATTGTCATCTTTTACCATTTTCAAGTGTAAAATCAAACAGATCATTGCTAATTCCTACATACATGGACACATTCTCACTTACATGCACATTGCAAAATGTTTGTCCCTTGACATCTGTATTGTTTGTTGCATTGTATTGTTGTTGATATGTTTATATAGGCTAATGTCTTTTGGTTTTTTTTTGCTGGAGCCTCTTGGCCAGGTCATGCAGTGGAAGATGAAATGATCTCCAAAAGGCATAAAGTAAAACATGAAACACTCTTTTGCAATATTTAAAGCAATATCAGTGTATTATTTTTGTTTTTTACAGTTTTAGTGTGAAAAAAAGAAACACCATCACTAACCTTGGTCTTTTAAAATCAAAACCTTCCTTTTTAAAATGGCTTTTAACACTTAAGACTGTTGTGCCACGTTTTTTTTTTTTCAGTTTTCACTGTTGGTTGTTATTTTATTGTCAAGCATTTGGGCTGTTTTAAAGGGCTATACAAATAAATGGATCTTTATGCCTTTCGGAGAGCATTTCATCTTCCACTTGACAGAAATTTTGACCAGGGGTGCCCAAACTTGTGCATGATGCCACTGTGGTGTCAGTTTGTTTTCACCCATAAAGTAAAACATGAAACACTCTTTTACAATATTTCAAGCAATATCAGTGTATTATTTTTTTTAACAGTTTTAGAGTGAAAATGGGAAACAAAGCAGCAGCCTGCAAAAGAATGAGAAACCCAGGAGACTTGAGCTCTCAGATAACTTTGACCAAGGTATCAGACAAGATAGTTTACTATTTACATGCTGTCCCTTTTCATTTTCTGTCATTTTGAAAATGTAAAAGATTAAAAAAGGACAGAGGATGTTGTTACGATGCCATGTAAAGCCCTTTGAGACAAACTGTTTGTAAAAAACGGGCTATACAAATAAAATTGCCTTGCCTTGCCTAAAATAAAAAATGTAGGCTACATATTGTTTACAATGTAAAAGCAATGTGTCATCTGTAGAAGCTCCCCCGACATGCGCACCATCACTGACCTAGGTCATGTTTAGCCTACTACTCTGTATTTTTGTTTGCTTGATTGATCTATAACTTTATGCCTTTTGGAGATCATTTCATCCTCTACTTGACAGAATTTTTTTTTACCAGGGGTGCCCAAACTTTTGCATGATGCCATTGTTATGTGCTGTCAGTTTGTTTTCACCCACAAAGTAAAACATGAAACACTCTTTTGCAATATTTCAAGCAATATCAGTGTATTATTTTTGTTTTTAACAGTTTTAGAGTGAAAAGGGGAAACAAAGCAGCAGCCTGCAAAAGAATGAGAAACCCAGGAGACTTGAGCTCTCAGATAACTTTGACCAAGGTATCAGACAAGATATTTTACTATTTACATGCTGTCCCTTTTCATTTTCTGTCATTTTGAAAATGTAAAAAATGAAAATAAAATATATACATAGGCTATTGTTTACAATGTAAAGGGAATGTGTCATCTGTAGAAGCTAGCCCCGACATGCGCACCATCATCACTGACCTACTGTAGGTCTTTTGTTGTGTCATGTTTACTACTAACTTGTTTTTTTGCTTGATGGATTTATAACTTTATGCCTTTTGGAGATCATTTCATCCTCTACTTGACAGAATTTTTTTTACCAGGGGTGCCCAAACTTTTGCATGATACCATTGTTATGTGCTGTCAGTTTGTTTCCCCCATATTCACCACCACACATAGCCTAGTTATAATAACCCATGCAGCTCTGCTCTTCTCTCCAGCTCTGCTCACCAGGACCAGCTCTCCCTCCAGCTCCTCCCGGTCCTCGGGGCTCCTGCTGCCGCCGCTGGACTCCACCACCTCCCCCTGCAGCACCGCCGCGGCGCAGGCATCGGGCGGCTGCTGCTGCTGCTGCTGCTGCTCCAGGAAAACCTCCACCAGAGCGACCTGCTCCGCCGCGGACGCCGCGGACGCCGCCGCCGCCAGCAGCAGCCGCCCGCCGGGCCACCGCAGCAGCAGCAGCAGCAGCAGCAGCAGCACCGGCGGCACCGAGACCCGCACTCCGCTCCACAACCGAGCCGCGGCCATGATGGCTCCGAGCGACGGCCGAGAGGAGAGGAAACACAGCTCCAAACTGTAGCAGACACACACAAACCCGATCAGCTGTCAGCCATCATTTGTTTGGGAGAAGCTGCTGCCGTTTTCACAGTCTCACAGACTCAGATGAAGAATGTAAACAAGCGGAGTCAGCTTCCTGTTCCGACCGGAAGTACAGGGAGGATTACTATCTTGTGCACAAAGAGTGTATACAGATGAGGTGGATTCAAACGATGTGTAGACTTGTGATAAGTTAGTTTTGGCTGAAATAAAATAAGATAGAAATATATTAAAGCTGTCGAATTATATTATTATAGTTACTTATTGTATTGTTTTGTATCATCATTCATGTATGTATTTTTCCTTACTTCCTTATACACTGCTAAAAAAAATAAAGGGAACACTTAAACAACACATTGTAACTCCAAGTATATCACACCTGTGTGAAATCAACCTGGGATGATAATTTGGATTTACATTGATCATTTTTATGTTATTTTGTTCTCAACACACTCTACTATATATTGAATAACGATTTTGAACTGCAATATTTCATTAATTGAGATCTAAGATGTGTTGTTTAAGTGTTCCCTTTATTTTTTTGAGCATTGTATTTACTGTTTGATCACTTACTTCTCTACGTATTTTTCGTAATTGTTTAATTATTCCCTATGTTCTTGTTTTTAACTTTTAACAAATTTGGTTTTTGAATATGTGGGTGAGGTTTTTATATAAGCCCTTTTGGGTTTCATACCTCCCCTTTGCACATCCCAGTCATGATGATTGTTCATGCTGTTTTTAATGATATGTTCGTGCAAAATAAAAGAAAAAAAAGAATTTACTATAGCAGATTAAACTTGTTGAACCGTAAAAACCAGTATAGGAACTAACCAGGAGGTAGCGGAAACCCTTGCAATACAGCAAGAGAATAGAATAGAAATAGTCTACTTGATTGTCTACCTTTGCATGCAAAGTCAGAAAATTGTCTTTGGCTTGTATAAAAATGCATTTACAAAAAAAGAAAACATTTCATAACATCAGCGGCTAGTCTACCCATTAAATAATTTACATAATAGTTTACATAATAAATCAATCAGTCAGCTAGACATTCCCGTGTTAGCCAAGAGAACAAACAGAAGAATAAGAAAGAAACCATAAAAGAAAATATGAAATGTATTTTAAAATCAGTAACTCATAGCTATGGGTGTCACTTTCTGTATTTCTGCATTTCATTCATGCAGCTCATCATGAGGCAGCGGTGAAGTGGTAATCTCTGACTGAGATTTATGGACAGAAACACCCTGAGGTCAGAGGTCAGTAACCATGGCTGGAGCTGCCAGAAAGACTTTAGCATCTCAGATCATTACTCTTTACAACAGCCGTGAGCAGAAAAGCTTCAGTGGACACAGGTTTGCCAAAACTGGACAGGTGAAGTCTGGCAGATACTAGGCTGGTCAGGTGGATCTGGATTTCTGCTGCAGCAGCACGAAGGCAGGCTGAGAACACGGCACCAACAGCATGAACTTGTTTTGTGTCAACAGTCCAGGCTGGTGGTGTCACGCTGTGGGTAAAGTGTTTTTTTTAGGCCTCACTCTGAGCTCTGACCATCCATTTATATAACCTGTTTACCATCTTCTACTGGCCATTTCCAGTCCAGTCATAACACATTCCTGTCACAAAGCAAATTAGATGTATTTATACTGCACCTTTTGTACAAGTCAAAATACAATTGTAAGTGTAGTATAGTCATAGGAGTAGATTCATTACCTTTATTTATCGGTGCATATTATTTTGAGATCCGCGGGGCAGAGGCGCAAGCTGCTCATGTGAACGGTACAAGGTCCCCTGAAAAATAAAGAATTAAAGAGAAAGTTGTCCTGTTATCATAGAGAAGAAAGGAAATATTTTTTAAATGATGACATGAAGAACAGAGGCTGTTTGAGAGCAAAGGAAGGAATTTGCCAGTAATGTGGTGTGTGTGTGTGTGTGTGTGTGTGTGTGTGTGTGTGTGTGTGTGTGTGTGTGTGTGTGTGTGTGTGTGTGTGTGTGTGTGTGTGTGTGTGTGTGTGTGTGTGTGTGTGTGGTGTTGTTAAAGTGATCATTAATTGTACAATATGCCGGCTATAAACTCTTTTTCTCTCTCTCTTTATTTAAACACAGAACATTAGATGAATAATGTCATACTCAGTCATATTTCAATTAGTACAAAAGTCACACCTCCTTTGTTAATTCAAGTACCAGGAGATTATTTTGGTGGATTATAACACACAGCAAGATCAGTCAACAGCTATGATGATAAAAGAGAGAATGTCAGGAAAAACAAAAAACAAAATAAAATAGACCTAAAGATAAAATCATATTAAATAAATACAAGGAGTTTAAGATGCATGGGGGTTATTTACTATTTGTTTCAGACATTGTTGTGACAAGGAGAGCTCATTTTTAAGAGCAAGACAGTTTTGCATTTCATTTGTGGCAGCTATAAACTCCAATGTGTATGTTAAATTAATCATTGCATGGATAAGGACGTTAGCCTACATCTTGTCAGGTATGGATAATAAAGAAGAACGTAGCGTTTTGAGAGACTTCCGTCCACTACTTCCTGGTTCGTTTTTAAAGCCACGACGCAGACCCAAAATAACCGCTACAACTACAGCTGGACAGCTTTATAAAAACCACCACACATTTGTGTCACGGAGTGGTGATTAATATCCACAGTCATAGTCAGATATTTTACAGTAAACGAGCTTTTAAATGAGGAAACTCGCACCTGTTTCTCTTTGCACTTGCGCACCGCGGCAGCGTCATAGCGCCTCAGTAACTAAGACTCACTGCTGAAATGTGTACAAGTATTATTAGTGTTCAATATTATTGAAAAGAGCTGATGAATCACTAAATTGCTGAATTAAATTACAACTAAACAGGTTTTTAATCACTGTTGTCTGTGCGCATGCGCGGGATTTACGGATTCTTGACAACAAAGATCGTCTATTCTTTAGAATCGAAGCCACTCGGTTGTTCAAATAAAAACGTGCCAAAGTTACGTCAAATAAAAATACTTTCCCCGGCTCCATGCTTGTGTATTTGCAGCAGATTTTAATGTAAAATATCCCCAATGTGTCATTCAATAAGAGTTTCTCATCGCTTCTTTGCTTCTTTTCCTCTTCGTAGGTTGAGGTTCACCGTTTTTCCCTCTCTGAGTGTTACGTCTCATTATTCTTCCTATCTTTGGCCGAGTCAGCCGGTTGGACCAGTGGATGGATGATGGGTCTCTAGCAGGCGGCGCGACACCCGTGTTTACATTTTTTTCTCTCTCCTCCTCCCTCCACCTGCAGCAGGCAGCGGAGAGCGGACACCGAGGGAGAGCAGCCTGACACTGAAGCCGTGCATGAGCGGAGCATCACGGGGAGGAGGAGGAGGTGACTAATGCAGGAGCAAGGCGCCGGTTAACGGAGACGGTGACGGACAGTAGTGACGGTGACGGTGACGCTGCTGTTAATCTGACTTTGAAGGAGCTCTGCGTTTTTTTTCCTTCTCTTCTTTCTTTTCATCTTTATCATCAGGTCGCAGACATGAGCGGAAGAGTAGGAGACCTCAGTCCGAAACAGGCTGAAGCACTAGAGCAGGTAAGTTTTTATTATTTAACAACAATATTCATAATAATAGGCCTAATGATGGTAATATTATTCTTTTTTTAATATTATTATCGGTAATAATATGTATGTCAGTTAATAACGGAGTGCTGTGTGCCTTATCTCTCTGCACAGTTTCCTTTTATCACTTGTGGTTTATAACAGCGATGCTCCAGTATAATGTGTGCGCGGGGTGTAGCTCTGATAATAAGATAGTGATAACGTCACTATACAATCTGTTCACTACATTTCCCTTTTTTTAATATCACTCTGACAGTAATTGGTTTCTAATAAGGAACCCTTATTAATAAATAAGCTGTTTCCAATGGCTTTGCTATTGGTTAATAATACATTATTACTGTTTGATATAGATTAGTTATAGTAATTGTTTTTTTTAGTTTTTTTTTTTAGAATATGCATAGTAATAGTTTTGTTTCTGTGCCAGAAGATAATGGAAAATATCTTAAAATTTAACTCTGGCCTAAAATTAATTGATACATTTCGTCACATGTTGCCAAATACATAGCCTAATTATCCAGAGATTTGAGCAAGTGTATATTGTTAGATTATTGGCTTGATAAATGATATCACTGATTAAACAATTTTAGCTGATTACTCTTCTGTTGATTGGTGAATTGATTACACAATAAGATCTGGATTTCTCATATTCTAACAATTAAATCAACCAAAATTACGGCAGCAAAGACCAAAGACCAAAACCACATATTCATTCATAATCTCTTGCATTTTTTTTAATCTTATGTCTGTGAGGTAATTATAAAAACAGTTTGTTTCTCTATCAGTGTAACTTCTGTTTACTATAGGATCCATTCATCCTGCTCTCTGACACCTGTTCCTCTTCCCAGCAGTCAAACAGTTTTATATCGCTTTATTTTAGTTTTTTGCTGCATCTTATGAACACATACAGTATTTGCTGCTCTGTTAGATGAAGTAACAGTATGTATATGGGTCAGTGCTTTACGGTGCATGTTTATGTCTCACTTTCACATCACCTTTCTCACCTGAGGTTTGCTGTTAATAATAATATAAACACTAAGGCAAGATTAACTCTAGGGGAAGTCCATTCATTTAAACAAGTTAAATTACACTATGACCACAACTGACCTTTCAGTTTCAGCCCTGGGCTCTTGGTTCCTCTTATGGGGAGTCATGGTTTTATATACAGTCATATATCATCTATTTATAGGCGGGGGGGGGACTCGTTCCTTTTTTTTAACCTAAGAGAGAAATTTTTTATATTATATTATGTTGCAGCCTTTCAGATTTGTATATTTGCAGGTTTTATGACAAACAAGCCATGTGCATCAACTTGGTTTTGGTTAAATTGTTCATATTTTTCACTAGTTTCTGAAGTTTTATGAGTAAAATCCTTCATCAGTGACCGCCGGTGAAGTATTTTGCAGCCGAATGTTGCAGTTTAAAAAACCTGAAATTAGTTTTTTTGTCCATGCAAAAAAAATTGTTGGCAGACCGACTCCGTTTCACATCGACAATTCAGTGTGTAAAATAATCGGTCACACAGTCACAAGTTAGTTATAGAATCAGACTCGATGAAAACATCCACAGTGAAAATAAACAGAGGAAACTTCAGAGTCTTTTTTACCTCCAGGGCTCATTATTTTATAACTGTGAAGATTTCCATGAACTCTCTTTCAAGTTATGAAATCCTCTTTTACAGAACATGTCAATCAAATGTCTCTTTCTTCCCTTTCTTCTTCTTCCTCCTCCTCTCTTTCTTCGTTTAAGTTTCGAGAGAGGATACAAGACATTCTTCCTCAACTTCCTGCGCAGCATGACCACTTCCTGTTACGATGGCTCAGAGGTCAGTTAACAAACACCACCACCACTATTACTAACAACAACAAGAAAAACAAGCATCACCTGCTGCTCCTCCCTGCACTCCACCTTAATCTGCTTTGTCCTACATTTTATTTCACCTGCTATCGTTCTTCTCACACATCCACAATGAAAAACCTACAAGCGTCGCTTCATGTGTGTAAAGCAGAAGCTGCAGTGGTTTATATCACATGAACCTGATGCAACACGTGGAAAAAAAGTCTCTTTGCAGCTGTTGGGAAACTCGCCTGGTATTTCTCTGCAAAACACGACGAAGCTCAAACCACAACTGAAAAACTCAAACCTGCTTTTTTTTTTTTTGTCACAGCTAAATCGAATCTTAATAAGTTTTCAAGCTAAATTTGTCAGATTTTCCTCAGTTAGGTAAAGGCCAAGGCTGAGGTTGTGCAATTAGTGTGTGGGAGGCAGTGATTAAAGGGAGGCCTTGTTCTGATTAGTTGTGGAGCAGAAGTCCAGCACTGTGTGTATCAAGCTAATCCAGGGATAATCACATTAAAGGTGCACTACGATGGACGATGGCAGGCAGCCCCGTCTACCAGGAGACGCTCAGCCACCGCCACAGCCGCCGTGTTTCTGTTTCTGTTTCTGTCGCTCTCTCCCTGGGCTCAAGTTCCCTGGATTTTGAATAATAACAGTGAAAAACTTGTTTCATAACGAAGAACTCAGAGTGAGGCAGTGAGGGGGGAGTATTGTTCTCTGTAATTAGGCGTCACTGTTGTGAAAGTCGACGTCACAGCTCCGAACGCGGACAGTGAGGGCCTGTTTGTTTGCACGCTCTGATTGAGTCGAGTTATGAATGTAAAGATGGGAGAGGGAACGGGGCCCATTCATTGATTTATAACAGCCTGAGGTGGTGGAGCGCCAGCGACCGACCTTATAATGATCTGGATCTAATCAAACTGTGGAGTTTTTCATCTGCATCTATACACATTCATTTGTGTTTATTAATTTGAGGCTCTTTACATCAATGTGAGATGAACTGTGTTGCACTTTTTTATAACCAGGAAAGAAAGAAATAATTGGGGAAGTTACACATTTAAATCAAGTTCTTTCCAATGAGAAAAACTTCCTGTTTCCCACCATGTTGTTCCAACAACACTGGCCACAGGGGAAAAGGCTGTTTCTAAAAGCAAGGTGCATTCGAAACAACTGATATTAGTCTGTGTCTGTGGCTAAATCACATTTTCGTGGATGGTCTCGTCCACACAATGAGAGGCAATTAAGGAAAGTGCACGCACATCCAAAAAAATCAACAGGTGCAGTACAAAAATGTAATAGAAAAAGGAGAAAAGATGTCCGCACACTGCTGCTGTTGCTCCCCAAATTTAATATAGATACATACAACGTTTCGACCCACACCGGGTCTTCTTCAGGTCAAGATCTTAAAGGGATAGTTCAACATTTTGGCAAATTGGCCCATTTCCAGTTGTTTTAGAGGTAAATTCAGAGACTGCTTGCTGAAAAACTGCCCCAGAAGGCAACGTGCATCAGCGGTTTTGCACGAATTTGCCTCTAAAACAACTCTGTCTGGTAACGTTCTGTTATTATCTCATAGCGTGGTGAATGTGCAGGTCACAACTTGTCCACCAGAACGTTTTGGAGTTGTTGGATTGTGTATTTGATGAGTTTGATGAGGGAAACCAAGAAATCCCATCAGCCTCCATAGCATAGCTCTGAGCAGCTCGCGGCTCTGCTCTGCCGTTCTAAAAACAGCTTGCACCGACAATTAGAGGTAACGAACCTACTGCTATACTATAGGGATTATGGCAATGGGCCAATTTGCCAAAATGTTGAACTATCCCTTTAACATGTGTTTGGGGTGGGGTATATAAATACAAAAGAGAAATGGGAGCTCATGATTTGCACCTGAAACTAATTCCCAAGTCATGAGGCGACGAGGTCAATTACTGCTGGATAAAACCCACACAGCACCCAAACAAAACAAAATCTACAAATTTAACTACAAAGAATGTAATATAATACCATTGACATCCAAGATACTTGATAGAAATCTGATAATTGTCCACACAATCTCATCGCTTTAAGGTTGCGTACTGGTGCTGCTTCCCCAAACATCACATAACACAAACTGGTGGTTTCTAAAAGCTGCTCGTGAATGTCCAGGAAATTTTCCTCCTGGTTAACAGCTGGTTTTCTTGTAACAGATGCGATAAAACAATGGGACACGGTGAAGGGAAACACAGAGCTCAGATCTGTAACATGATCCAGTCCGACTCTGGTTCTTCCACATGACACAAGTTGGTTCTTGTACCAGAGGTCAACGACCTTCCTCCTCGTCTTCACCCAGGAAAACATTTATCTTTAAACAGCTCCACCTTTAACCCCGACCAGGTCGTCCCTGTGAATATCAGACAGTTTTTATCAGAGACTTTAGAACAAGTGTCGTCTATAGAAATAAACTAAACTCCTCTGATGTTTAGGGTCAGTCACAACTCTTCGTCACTTTTCAACTAATATTAGTTTTATATTCTCTCCTTATCTACAGGTAATGATATTAGCTGTTTTGATAAAGTAATGAAATATAAAATTGAATAAATTCATAATTAGTTCCTGAATATTCCTAAATAGTCTGTGGCTTCACATTGGCTCGCGACAGAAATATACTGTATATACTTATTTAACTTGTGTGTCCAGCAACTCATTGGTAATAATAATAACAATGATGATAACAAAAAAAAGCAATAATTATTTAATATGCACTAATAATTAAATCCAATAATGAGCCACTTCCCTTGGCTGAAAGCCTTATTAGCTGAAAGCCTTATGACAGTGAGGTTATATTCATGTGCATGTGAGCAAATGAGAAAAAAACAACAACTTCTATGAGCTGATGCTG
This sequence comes from Trachurus trachurus, assembly GCF_905171665.1. NCBI lineage: Eukaryota > Metazoa > Chordata > Actinopteri > Carangiformes > Carangidae > Trachurus > Trachurus trachurus. Next base: position 12,458,558 of record NC_139895.1, on the reverse strand, counting down.
CCTGAAATTGAAACAGTTTCATCTTTGTGAAGTTATTATTTAAAGTTTACATTCATCTGAGGGTTTAAAAGGTTTGAATCAGCCAGGGTGATCAAGTTCATTCCTGTCGAGTTCATTGTCCTTCCAGGTTTCCTTACAGCTGGAGCTGCAGCGTGTCGAACACTGACTTGGGGCTTCACGGTTGTGTCATTAACTGTTATCAGAAGTTCTTGTACCAGCCACGAGCTTCATCATAAACCTTTATCACAGCTTCAGATAACATTCATTATATGAATCAGCAGGAGATCCATTCATACTGTCATCTCTCTCTCTCTGGGGTTATTGTGTATATATTGGTGGTGACATTGTGTTACACTGCAAAAATTCAAAATCTTACCAAGAATATTTGTCTTATTTTTAGTCAAAATGTCTTATTTCTAGTCAAAACTAATCTCATTATACTTAAAATAAGACTCATCACATAAAAAGTAGCTTGTTTTTAGACACTTTTTACTTCTTTCACTTGAAATAAGTACATGTAGAAGAATCTGATAGTGGAGCAGGTTTTTCTTTCTTATTACAAGCACGAAAAACTTGCTTTCACTGGCAGATTTCAGATTTTTCAAATGAAAATTAGTTTGAAACAGGGGAAAATTATCTAAAAACAAGTTAATTTTGAATGTGATGAGTCTTATTTTAAGTAGAAAGACATTAGTTTTGACTAGAAATTAGACATTTTGACAAGAAATAAGACAAATATTCTTGGAAAGATTTAGAATTTTTGCAGTGTAACTCACAGTAATGAACATGACTGAAGGGTTCAAAGCAGAGCAGAAAAGAAACAATAACACTTATTACTGACCGAAAATAACCCACAGTCTCCTGCCAGATCCCACTTTGAGCTTCTGTAATTGTGGGTCACTGAGCGCTGCGTTCAAGTTGCCAGACGGGAGCATTAGCTGCAGTCTAATCCACGGCTGGAGTAAGTTAGTTGTAAGTCTCAGTCACTTCACACAGCAACAGCGCTGTTGTGCTTTTCCACTGGACAGTCAGAGTCAGCTGCAGAGCCATAATCACCTTACACAGAGCATTAGACAGTGTCCACTCTGTTCTGGATCACGTCGACTCTGGGGGTTTAACGCCGCCAGAGAGGAGGAAGGAACGTTTTACACATTTAGGGGATGAAATGAAAGATCTGGTAACTTACAAATGTTCAGGTGCACATCACATGGGCAGCAGGTCCTGGTTCAGCTCCAACCTTTACTCCACTTTACCTGTGAAATAAAGACATACAATTACAGACTATTAATAAGCGTTATTAGATACTTAATTCATAATTTATGAAGCATATTTCCCTCATTGATTTTTATTTGTATGTAATTAACTCTGGATTAATTGGCTCATTTATAATAAAACATCTACTAACACACTCACTGACCATTACAGTAATTTATAAATGATCTTATGAACCACTAACAACTCCTAAATAACTGATTTATAATTGATATAATACTAGTTTATTAAGTATGAAAATACTATGATTAAATGCATTATGGATAAACTTACATTTATAACTGTGTTTATAAATGACTTGCTAATTACTGCAGTATCAATATAGGAAGAGTGCTTTATAAATTACCGTATGATTTAAGTGCTTAATAAGTGTAACCTATTTATTTTTTATTTATTCTTTGAATTTTTTATTCTTTTTCTATTCCAAGTTTGTCCCCGCTGTCATTTGTGGATAAATGAGGTTAAAGAGAAACCACACAAGTGTATAGTCGCACTCTACTTCTGTAGTTAAAACCTGTTTATAACATTCACCGTGTATGGATCACAGATTTATGTACTAATCATGTCGATCTTCTTTTTTTTCTCTCTTTCAGCCAGAAACTTCAATGTGCAGAAGTCGGAGGCCATGCTGCGAAAGGTAACAGTCCTAGTCTTTTTTTTTTTTTTTTTTTTTACATTTGTATAGTCTAAATTAAAATGTAAAAAAAAAGGTAAATCCATAATGACGGCTCTTTCAGTGGAAACCAGCCTATAACATTCAGTCCATCAGCTGCAGGCGTGGCTGCACTAACGTTTCACTGTGGATAAACTGAGTCATCGCAGCAGCCTGGGGAGATAACAACATAATAGATAAAAGAGCTTCAGTGATACTTGAGATGACAGAACAGGATTTACAGCAGTGACCTAACTTAAAGCTGCAGGAACTGATTTTTGTCCATAGGAGGAAACAACACAACAACACACTGATTGAATATTTAGTATATCAGAATCAGATTACTGTGATTTGTTCATTTGTCTGAAGTTTTATCTTGTTTAGAATACAAATATAAACCTATGTCTACAATTTTAACAAAAAACAACTACCCACTTGTATCCAGCAACAAACCAAATGATGTGGTAAATGCTAGAATTAGTGCTGGAAAGTAGTGACAGAAACACTGTTGTATTTCTAAACTGGCATTAGCCTACTTGTTAGTCAAAGTATGGAGGCCCTGAGGGTTAATTTAACACATTTATGTAAAATACATGTTAAAAATTCTAAATTGCTGCTCGTGATTGTGAAGACGGTTAGTTTGCATGTGTTTTCTGTTTTATTAACTGAGCTGCTTCTCAGTTTGATATACAGTAGAGACAGGACAGTAGAGATACAGGACAGTTAGAGACACAGGACAGTAGATACAAAGTAGTAGATACAGGATAGTAGAGACAAAGTAGTAGATACAGGACAATAAAAGACACAGTATAGTAGAGACAATAAATAAATGACAGTAGAGACATAGGACAATAGAGACAAAGTAGTAGATACAGGATAGTAAAAACACAGGACAATAGAGATACAGGACAGTAGATACAGAACAATAGAGACAACGTAGTAGATAAATGCAGGGACACAGGACAGTAGATGCGGGATCAGATCAACTCTTAATTTTTGAATCTACTAATGAGGCTGAAAAACAAAAACATGTTAATTGGACTGAGACTGAAACATTTCTGTCCCTTTCAGTGTGTGCATGTGTGTCTGTGTACAGTTGCGTGCGTGCATGTGTGTGTGGATACGGTTGTGTGTGTGTACACAGCGATACACACTGATCCCCTTCCTGCTGACTGAGCAGGTTTCATCTTCTTGCTCCCGTCTAAAACCTCCTAAGCCACTTAATTCACTACTACTTGTGCTTGGGTGGATCTGCTGCTCCACACACGCTCCGTCACACACTCGTGTATGTGTTCACCATGATCTCACCGATCCTTCTCTGTCTTCCAGCACTTGGAGTTCAGGAAACAGATGAAAGTAGACACAATCATCACAGAGTGGCGTCCACCAGAGGTAAACTAAGATGTAAACATTGTTGCTTTTTTTAAGGTTGCCTTTTATCATCAGGCAGAGGGACTCGCGATGAAAACTAGCTTTTTTAGCTAACTCGGGTGCATTTACATTTGTTTTTTACAATGTTTTATTAATGTAGTAATGTCTACATTGTCCCTTGTCAAATAAATTAAACTAAACTAAAAAAAACACATGAATCACATGAATCCTCCCTCTTGACAAAATTGAAGCCTGGGCCCAGTGGTTCAAAAGGTGTAATCTGGATAAAAACTATCCAGATTTTGAAATCCCTTTTTTTGCTATCCAGGATCACGTAATCCGTTTTAATTGTATCCCAGTTGTTCAAAGCATAGTAGGATTGGATCAATCTGATCCAGATCCAAATTTTTCAAGATTACCAAATCCGGATAATGATGCTCTAGATGGGACTGTGCATCACACTGAGGGCTCATTGGTCTGTAAACAACAGGTAGAACAGCAGCATGGACTCACTCAAAGTGTGTTTATTTGGAAACGGAGTGCATGTATTGTTTTCAGTGCACTTTGTTGTTTCTTCAATGTCTTTTAAACAGCCAGACTCCATCTGGTTGGGCTGGTAAAATAAATAAAAAACAAAGCAAATATACAGTACATTAGTAAACGTGTGAATATTTCCCCATGTGTTTCAAATTCAAACTGCAAATTTCATTAAATTCAGTTTGGGGAAAAGTTTTTCAGTTGTAGAATATTCAAAAGTTAACTTTATTTAATCACTGTTATGGTTTAAAAATAGGTGCAAAATATAAATCAATAAATGTATATGTAGCCTACTACATTGTAAATATTGTTTATTTGACCAGTTTGATTTTGCAGTAATTTAAATCACATTTTGTTCCTGAATCCACCCAACTGCTGGGATCAGTTTTATTTTTTTTATCAAAGTTTTCCCGATCCTACTAAAAAGTTTTGAACAACACAAACTGAGGGTTTGATCCAGATGAAAACCAAGATTGGATTAGAAGAAGAATCCATTTTTGGTTTTGAACAACCCAATTTCGAGATTTGATCCAATCCATTATCCAAAATACAATTGGATAACCTTTGAACAAGTGGGCCGTAGTTTTAAACATGGCGGCTGTGTGCAGGTGATAGAGAAGTACCTGTCGGGAGGGATGTGTGGCCACGACCTCGAGGGCAGCCCCATCTGGTACGACGTGATCGGACCGGTGGATCCTAAAGGCCTCTTCCTGTCCGCCTCCAAACAAGACTTCATCAAGTCCAAGATCAGAGACTGTGAGATGCTGCAGAAGGACTGTAACCTGCAGTCTCAGAGGGTGAGAGCACCAAACACACACTAACACACACAAACCGTCTATTATATATTTCATTTTAAAGTTATAAACATTTTTAAACATCTGTATGTGTTCTCCTCCAGCTCGGCAGGAACGTGGAGTCGATCACGATGATCTACGACGTTGAAGGTCTCGGTCTGAAACACTTATGGAAGCCTGCTATAGAAACATATGGAGAGGTATGGACACACACACACACACACGTTTATACAGTGTAGTGTTGACAAACTAAGACAAAAAGCAGATTAATGAGTCGATTCGTGTCTTCATCACCAGATCCTCCAGATGTTTGAAGACAACTACCCAGAGGGTTTGAAGAGACTGTTTGTTATAAAAGGTAAATTATCTTTATTCCTTTTATTTATTTATATTATTTACTGTTCTTATCTCTTCCTTTTATCAAGTTTTACCTTTATTCTATTGCACTGATTCTATGTTAATTTTGATTAATTTACTAATACCCCCTCACTGTGGAGTGGGTTCTCCTGACATTTTACTGATGCTGTTGATACAGCTCAGTACTGACACCTCCTGTGGATGAGAGAAAAATATAGATTTTACCGATGAGTTAGTGAAAAAAGTTTTAAAAAATAAAAATAAAATAAAATAAAGCTGTATAAATAAGAATGGCACTCTCAAATCATCCACAAAACCACATTAGGATCCACACAACTGTCTGTGTACCTCTGCTATAGCGGTTTTGTAGCGCTATATAAAGTGTCTCTATAATCTATAGTCCACTAACACACTGTGCATTTCTAACAGTCACACATAAAGAAATATAATTGAAACACCAAAAGTATAAACACAAGCAAATATCAAAATGTAAAAAATAATACAAATAATATCTGACTGCGAAGTCAATCTGATCCTTACAGTGCTTATACTGTAATTAAAGGAATGATGATTGTTATTATAATTTTTTGCCTCCATACGTGTTTGTTTCATTAAACTATGATCTGTGTTTACTTTTATTCTGACAGTTTTGACTGTTTCTGGTTAACACTTGGTTTAACACCTTTTAATTTTTGGCCCGTGCAGCTCCCAAACTGTTTCCTGTGGCCTACAACCTCGTCAAACACTTCCTGAGCGAGAACACGAGACAGAAGATCCACATCCTCGGGGGTGAGACACACTGCTGCATCTTGTTTTACAGAATATTTCTTCTCCCTAACACTGAACTCACATGAATATGAATGCATCTGTTGCTGCGACAGGGAACTGGCAGGAGGTTTTACTGAAGCACATCGACCCCGAGGAGCTGCCGGTGATTTACGGAGGCAAACTGACAGATCCTGACGGAGATCCTCGCTGTCGCACCAAGGTGAGTCAGTGACTCAGCAGAGACTCTGCCTGTCTGGTGAGACGAGGGCTGACAGGTCGGAGGAGACTCGTATCCATCACTGAGATGCGTTCGTTCACTGACACACTGATGAGGCTCTGATACAGTGCGAGACCTCAGAGAGTTTATTTATAAAGTGAGAAATACCGCCGCATTTTACAGGTGGTTCTGTAATGTTTAGCTGTTACATCACTGTCTGATGGGACTAATAAACTACAAAATCTGACCTGTTAAGAGAAGCTCTTACTACATTTTGACTGTTATCATTTAGTAACACTTGGATTATTACTCTTTCATATTATTTTACGTTATTTACTATTTTTTATTTTGATTGATTTATGAGTTTAATGCTGAAATATTCTAAAGCAAAAGTCAAATAATTGAAAGATTTTCAAAGGTGACTTTTCCAAAATCCTGTTGTTTATTTCTCTTAACTGATAAAGCCACAGTTTAATGGTCCATAATGGTTATAAACAAGGATTGTTTTCAGTTTTTTATCATGATAAAGCAAATTTTAGAGCAAAATAACTGAAATAAATCAAAGTAACATGTTGTATTTAACACAATAAATCAGGTTAGAAGTGACAAAACTTCACAACATTGTGCATTTAAAACTAAAACTAGTGATTTAATAACAACTATTAAAATCCCATCAGCCTCAGCTCTATGTTTCGCCAATAAGCAAATGTTAGTAGCTAATATTATGAACTAAGATAGTGAACATGCTAAATGTCGCACCTACTTGGCATCAGCGTTTTAGCATAAGTACAACCTCACAGAGCTGCTAGCTGCGACCATTAATCTAGTTAATTACTGCAATTTAAAAACAATAATTTTTTAAATTTTATCATCAATATAATGCAACAACGTCCCTTTAGAGCAGGGGTGTCAAACTAATTTTAATTCAGGGGCCACAAACAGCACAATTGGATCTCAAGTGGGCTGGACCAATAAAATAATAGCATGATAAACTATAAATAAAAAGAAGAACTTTTCCCTTTGTATTATAAGATGTTTACAGTTAACGAACTATTCTTTTACAAAACATATTATGAACAATCTGACATTTCTTGATAAAAATACATGTGCAATTTCAATATATTATTAGAATATTATGCCTCTTCTGCCTTCTATGTAGTGTCACATTTGGCAAATTCACTCTGAGGGCCAGATTGGACCGCACGTTTGAGACCCCGGCTTTAGAGTTGCTTTACAGGTGTCTGATCTGAATGACTTGAGTATAACTTTATCAGACAGAAGCAGTGACAATCCTGCTCTGGATACACGTCTAGTCCGAACCTCATCAGCCCTCATACAGAGTTTAACAATGATTAAAACTATGAACTAGCCTATATCTAGTCTACAACAGCCCACTTAACTCGCCCTGTAGCTGTAGTTTTCCCCCATTACTGGCTTCAGTCGTGCAGCTTCCAGCTTTGCTTCATCATGACGCACACTTTGCACCTGAGATGTTGTGGCTCCACATTTGACTTGCAAACTTGTGTTTTACTGTATGTGAGTTTGCATCCCACCAGTTTTTCCTGTTTTGCACTGTAAACAGCCTCCCATTAGATAAACAAAGTGGACACAAAGGGGCTGTTTTCTGTTCTGTCACACTGGCTCATAAAACGTTACCGCTCCGAGCTGCTATCCTGTTGCACAGCGGGTCAATGACAAAAGAGGAGGACAGCTCTGGAACAAATCAATACAGCTGCACTCGGCCTCTCTCTGCTGCACAGAGCGAGGACTCAGGAACTGATGCTAGAAGGGACACGTCGTTGGTTTTCTAGGTTGCACTGGCGAGCAGATTGTGTGTTGTTGTTGTGTGTGAATTATAAAAACAGGTGATGACAGACTACGTTAACGCGCTGTAGGCTACTGATATGACGCTGTGCTTAGACAACAAGAGGCCTCAGCGCCAGAGAAGCTGTCACAGCCGCTGCTTGAGTAGCGCCGCGCTCGTAGATAATAAACCCTAGAGGAGGAAACTGACCTGTGTCTGTCACTGTTTCTGTAGATTAATAATTGGGCCAAGGACTGATGAGCAGCAACAACGAGAGAAATTCATTCAGGATTCAAGACAGTTGTGATGCACAGTACTCCAAGTGTTTTCTTTTTTTCTACCTTTTTTTTGGGGGTTGTTTTTTAATCATTTGTTTTTAGTTAGCTAGCTGTGTGTCCTTCACATTGTACTGTATTGTTTTGGTTAGGACGTAGGAACTAAGGTTTTTCATTTTTTTTAATCAAACGTTCTTGTGGAGAGTTTTGAGGAGGAGCTTGATGCCACTCTGTACAGGAAACATGAAGCTAAAACCAGGAGACACCAATCCCTCCATAAAACCACAATTACCTTTGTTACACTTGGCACTTATTAAACAGACAGGATTTAACAAGTTAATTATTATCCTCAGAGGAGCTAGTGGGCAAATTTGGTTGAGCTAGGCTAACATTCCCATCCGTCTCCAGTCTCAATGCTAAGCTACGCTAACCTGCTGTCGATCAATCCTCTCATCTAACTCTCAGAAACTGATGGTGCGCTCCAGTTGTACTGTACGGAAAAGTCTGAATTTCTGAGCTCTGAGTTGTAATCTTAATCTTGAACGCAGCCTGAAGTTGAATCTCTCAAAGTCAGAGAATTCCCACCAGCCCTGATGTGAGAATTCAAGATGGCTGCTATTCCCGCCAACAATTGTGAACACTGCAGTTTTACTGTTCTCATTTCATTCAATTCACATTAAAGTCAGTCGTGTTCATAGTATACTGTTCAGTTCTTGCCACTGGACATTTTCCTACACTTTTTGATTAAAAAAACAACTAGAGTGTTATCAAAATAGTAATGAACAGTGGCTAACGGCTAACAGCCTGCTTGTTTTTGGTGGAGCTATGTTACATTTTTACATACAGCTTTTTAAAAACATTATAAATTGTTTGCATTGAAATCCAAAGTTTAAAAGTATAAAATCATTATATTTCATTTCGTTATATTAATGGGCCATTTTTCTGACTTCCATGTTTGTTTTGTAACTTAAAGGTGCTAAATTCTTTTTTTTATTGGCTTTCATGTTCCCATGTATAGAACCATGATACATACTAGAAGTATTAATAACATAAAAAATAGAGACAAAGAGGCACTTAGACAAATACCATAACTAACATTTACAAAATTTCATTCAGACACTAAATTCAGGTGCTAAATTTAGAGGGGACTTCGTTCTGAGCTCTCTCTTCTGACTTCCAATGTCAATGGAGCGCACCATGTTTCACTAAAAATACAATTATTTCCTTCTTATTCCAACTTGAACCTGAGGAAAACTTGCAGGTAGAAACATTTTTTGGGGACGTTCATGTTGTGTCTGGTTTAAACTGCACTGACCTGTGCAGCAGGACTTTAAGGCCTTATGTATATTTTTATATGAGGCCTCACACTTTTACTCTATAATCAATGTAAAGAGTCAGAAATCATGAGCTGCCTGATGAAGCGTTGCTCTCTAACGGAACATTTTAGTTTGATCAATGTCTTTTCTTTTCTTTTAGTAATGCCTTCCTCTCTCGATCTTTTCCTTCTGTTGGCGTCTGTTTCCAAATAACGGCTCCTATGAGGCTGAAGAGACTTTTGCAATATATTTCTTTTAGAGAAGTGGTTTCAGAAGAATTTGACTTCCCTTATGATGACAACAACAACAACAATATTGATGCATGTGTGGAAACTTTCAGAGGTTGTTGGATCCAGAGATGTGAGTTGTGTTAGTGTAAACTCTGTGATATAGGTTTGATTCTCTGTTAATAAACACACGAGTGGAAAAGAGTTCTTTATTTGTTGTTGAATGTTTAAATGTGAAAAATAAGAAGCGTTCACAAATCACAGTAAGTGAATCTTTTCTCTCTCCTCCCTTCCTCCTTTCCTTTCCTCAGTCGCACATTTTTCATCTATCAAGTGTGTGACGTCTGTATTTTGACTCTCTCTTTGTCTCTGTTGAAGATCAATCACGTCGGCCCCGTTCCTACCTCCTACTACGTGCGCGACCACGTGAGGGTCGAATACGAACAGTGTATGACCGTCAGCCGAGGATCCTCACAACAGCTCGACTACGAGATCTTGTTCCCGGGCTGTGTCCTCAGGTCAGAGGTCAAAACTGCTCCTTTATCAACTGATTTTTGGTTTTATGTTGTTTTATGTCTTTGACTGACTGATTATTTCATTTTCTGAAGCATTGAACTCTTTATTGTTAATATAAAAGCAAACGGAGAGGCCTAAGAAACATTTAGAGCTTCACTTCAATCCAACAACTAAAGAATCTTAATAATAAGACCAGAAAATGTTGACATTACGGATATATTATAAAGATTAATAAGATCTAATCTCATTCATACATAGTCGGTTAAATAGAGGACCTCAAGATAAATAATTTAAATTTGTCTTAAAGCAGTAAAATCACATCCTTTGTTGTTTTAATGTCACATCTGGATCAGGGCTGTGCATTGGCACAAATCTGGAGATAGAATATCCCAAACAGGAATGACGATTTGATAAATTGGGGATCTCTTAACTGTAATTTTCTTCCTTTGAAAAGTCTATTTTTAGAAGAACTCAACAAACACAGTTTATTTTTTGGGTTCAGACTCAGATCAGTTTCACCTGTTTTTGTTTTTCACAACTCCTTTAACATCTACTAATAGTTAACACAGTGCAGTCTGAACAAAGGTCCGGGGCTCAAATGCAACACAAAGCTACTGTCACTCACCATGTAAACTATTAACTAGTTTTCTGACACTCCTAATCTGGATCAGTGAGTTTATGGACCTGTCGTTGTTTCTTCTTCGCTATCAACTCGTATACAAGATGAATAAGAGGATAGTTGCTGTAAGATCCTCGCTGTTGTCTTTGCGTCCTGTCAGGTGGCAGTTTTCCACAGAGAGTGCCGACATCGGCTTCGGGGTGTTTCTGAAGGCGAAGAAGGGCGAGTGGATGAAAGCTGCTCAGATGCAGGAAGTCGTGCCGAGCCAACGCTACAACGCCCACTTGGTGCCCGAGGACGGCTCTCTGACCTGCGAACGGCCCGGAGTCTGTGAGTGACCGTCTGTCTCTTGCTGTAAACACCGTCTGTTGCAGTTCAGCCTGACGTGTCACACAGACTGACGTCGTTGTCGCTCTTCTGTTTTCGTCCTCCGCAGACGTGCTGAGGTTCGACAACACCTACAGCATCTTCCAGGCCAAGAGGATCAGCTTCACAGTGGAGGTGCTGCTGCCCGACCGCATGCAGCCGCCGCAGACCAACGGGGGGGGCAGCGCCGTCGCCAGCAGCAGCAGCAAGTCGGCGCAAACCGAGGGCCAACAGCCGACAGCCGACAGCCAATCGTGAGCGAGCGATGATGAAGACGACACAAAACAACACAACACAACACATGTTGTTTAGCTGCGAGTAAGCACAGCCTGAGATACTTGATCTGAACAGGAACCACAACATGCTGCCAATAAATACAAATAACCAGAATTACGTCTAAATGACTGATGAACTCATTCATGTGGCGTCAAACAGGAAACATCTGCAGGAGGAACATAAGAGTATATCAGTGTTTTACTCACCTTGACACTGGGCACATCTGTCCAGCTGCTGATAATCCTCCTACAAAGTAAAGGAATGAGAAGCAGGTGAGCCGACTGTTCATCAGCAAAACATGGTCTGTAATCAAAGAGTGAACCAGTGTCGTTGTTTGGGGGCTTACCCTTGGATGATCCTTCAATTTGTACCACATCCATGACCCCTGGACAAAATTTAGACATCAGTTACTCCCAAAATATCTGTGATACATAATAAGGCTGGGCTCTATGGGCTTTAGGGCTGGTCTCATTTACAGAGTGATAAAAAGAGATATCCAAAATCCCCTCTGTGAAAACTTCTGAATTTTTAAAGGGGCTTTATCCATTGTTCAGATTTCTGTTCTGGAAATTAGCGCATATTTCATTAGATATAGCCTCATTTACATATTTAAACATAAAATTTGACAAAACTTGTAATACAAAAAATATTTGTCTTAATGTGAGTAATAAACTTGGGAAGTTTCATGGTGATATCTGTTAGTTAACATTTTTTACATTTACATTTTAAAATACATTAAAAAACCCATAGGCGGAGGTGGACATTTTTGTCCACTTGAAGGGTCATGGGTGTCATTAAAATGCATTACGGGTCCAAAACATTGACTTTCATTCTGAAATTCAGGACATCCAGAGTTTATCCAAAGATACACCTCCTTGCCAAAAATCAAGCCCCAGTGACCTTTCATTTGACCGTGGGGAGTTGGGAAAGTGTGAGAGGTGGACAAGAATGTTCTGCTAAATTAAATTAAAGTTTTTATCCAGATTAACGGCCACTGACTGAATCATGTCGGTAAATATAACAGTCATATTCAGAATTATTGATCCTCAGGAGGAAGTTATGTTAAAGATACATCTGCTCTGAGAATAGAGTTATATAAAGAAAAGTTAAGAGATAAATATAAACAATTACAAGATAAATATATACAGTACATGAGATAGTAGAAAAAGTATGTCCTCAGGAAAATAGAATGTAAAACTAGTATCAAGACTGTATTGTAATATTATTTGCACAAGTAAATAAATAAGAGATAATAATAGTAAATATAATAGTATAGTATGCAGCACAGTTTTAACCGTCTGTGCACAAAGGAAAATATTCTCTATAGATTATTTTCTATTATTGACGGAGGATTATTTACAACAGTCAAACAACAATGGAGCTTCAGAGTTTAACAAAACAGACTATTGTGTGTAAATGAAGTGTAATTAAAGGTCAAGGCCCACGACGTCACAGTGTTATCGCCTACTCTCCTTTTATTTCTGCCTCCATGTTGCTGCAGAAATATCTACAGACCAGACTGAGCATCAGGTCGTCATACGTAGAATAATCTGTAACGTGGTTTTAACCCTTGAGATCTCAGCAGGGAACGTCCAGATTCACAGAAAACATTCCAATAATAATATATTTATTCTCTAATTTCTAATTTATTTCAAAGTTAAATAATATATCAATATCAAAACAATTTCAAATGCAGTGTTATTTTCCATCCCAGTCATTAGCAGTGAGTGTGAATGAGGAAACTGAATGATTTCTCTCACCAGACAGTTACTGAATGTAGATGGATGTAGACTGATTGATTGATTGATTGATTGATTGATTGATTGATTGATTGATTGATTGATTGATTTCACAATATACTGGGAGGTTTTCTTTTTCTTTTTTTCTTTTCTTTTCTTTTGTTTTTTTACTCCAACAACTCAGAAGGAAATGATGAAATAAAACATCCACACTTAAATGAACGCCTCAGTGTCACATTTCAGTTTCTAAACATTCGCCAAGTCGAGCTCACACTGGGTCTAAACTTGTTGTTGATCATAAACTTTTCTCATGTGATGAAGTTTTGCATCAACTGTGAATAAATAAAAAAAATACATTTTGGATAAAATGTAAAAAGCAGCCACTGCCTGTTTCTTTGTTTGTTTCTTTGTCAATATATTAAGAAAATAAAGCGTCTGTGGAATTTTCTCATGAGCAAAACAATAAAGTTAACATCACCCGCCAACAACAGACATCTCCACTGTGAAAAATCTTTTCTTTCACATGAAACTCAAACAAATCTGTTGCAAAGCTGCACCTGTGTTCACCAGCTTGAGGACTTCCTTCCTTCTTCTTCTTCTGCTCTGCTGCTGTTGTTGGTGGGTTTGTGCAGCTCATGGTGCAGCAGCTCCACCACCTGTACACAAACAGGAAGTGACACCTGTGACAGGAAGGTGAACTACGTCACCTGCACTGCTGGAGAAAAAAACAAACAGAAAACCTCTCTGTATAACAATGACACTTATAAATTCAGGCAGAGTGCTGTAATGATCACTTCCTTCCATGTGTATCTTCCATATATTATCTCCCTCTATAGACCCTATTAAATAGCTGCAGTAATATTTGCATAAATATATTTAAATATCATGTGTTCCTTATTTTTTTTTATTTTAGTATAATGCTGTGACCATATATGGTAATGCTATATACAGTATATGACAAGCTCTGGTCATAAAGTTGAAATTAAATGTTTTTTTCTACCTCTTCTCATGAGATGATTGTGACAATGTGATTTATTCTTGATAGATTAAAGCAGAAGTAAGTGATATATTTGTGTTAATATAAGTCTTAAATAGTTATATCTTCCGACAGCAATCACTTACATAGAGTGTTTGGTCTGAAACACGGGTCTCCCAGTCCCTCTGCTCTGCTCTGAGCCGAGGAGAAAACATTTATCGTATCCTACAGTTTTTATCCAATGAGGAGAGAGAACGGCATGCAGGGCTGTGTGCAGGAACGCCGTGAATGTGGTGACGTAGGGACGAGGACTGTTATGGTGCGTTCAAGGAAACTCGTATTTTTCCGACCGTGAAGTGGTACCAGTTCGATCTGGTACGAGTTCACCGGTCGGAAGTTACGAGTGGCCGTTATAGTGACTTTCACCGGTAAAACAGGTCGGAAAAACACGAGTGGGTTGCCTGGAACGCTACAAAGTCGTAAGTTGTGACTTGAAGCTGTAATTTACGATTTCAAAAGCCTGCCTGGAACGCAGCATTAGCGAAAACGACTGGACCACTTACTTCTGCTTTAACCTTTATAATAGGAATAAAAAGAGTAATGTGTCTGAAAACAAAGTTATTCCAACTTTATGGGCAACATATCTAAAATATAATAAACATAAATATTTGTATGGGCCAAACATAAATGTGAATATATGAAACTGTTACAGTTTTAGATTTAATGTATATATGTGTATATACTTACATTAAAGCAGAAGTAAGTGATATATTTGTGTTAATATAAGTCTTAAATAGTTATATCTTCCGACAGCAATCACTTACATAGAGTGTTTGGACTGAAACACGGGTCTGTCAGTCCCTCTGCTCTGCTCTGAGCCCAGGAGAAAACTTTTCTCATATCCTACAGTTTTTATCCAATGAGGAGAGAGAACGGCATGCAGGGCTGTGTGTGCAGCCAAGGGACGCCGTGAATGTGGCGACGTAGGGACGAGGACTGTTATGGTGCGTTCAAGGAAACTCGTAGACTCGTGTTTTTCCGACCTGTGAAGTCGTACCAGTTCGATCTGGTACGAGTTCACGGGTCGGAAGTTACGAGTGGCCGTTATAGTGACTTTCACAGGTAAAACAGGTCGGAAAAACACGAGTGGGTTGCCTGGAACGCTACAAAGTCGTAAGTTGTGACTTGAAGCTGTAATTTACGATTTCAAAAGCCTGCCTCGAACGCAGCATTAGCCAAAATGACCGGATCGCTTACTTCTGCTTTAAATACATGCTTTATGTCATATATAGATAGAAATTGAATATGTACATGTACTGAACAAACTGGATGTCTGCATCCAAAGCAATGGTGAACAAACCACACACACACACACACACACACAAATGAGACCACCCACTGTAGTAATTTTATAAATATTTTATATACAAAATATTGTTACAAGTATATTCAACATATGTCACATTAGAATAATGATGAAGTACTTTACATACATTTGATCGATCCTCATTATTTCACAGTACGTACATGAAAAAGATCATCACAACTCTAGCTCAGTCTGATTGTATACAATAAATACATGCTCTGGTCTTAGGCTTTTTACTTCTCATTGATTTATTCTTTACAAACTTTTACAGTTAGTTTTTTAAACAGAGTGCAAGAGTTCAGTCGTCGTCGTCACCACCGTGCGAGGACCCACAATCCTCCTCTTCATGCTCTCAACGCTCTGCCTGTGGACAGTGTTTAGTTTAGTATAGTTTAGTTTAATCAGAGCAGAGAGCAACCAGCATGAAGCGGGAAGCTGCAGATCCTCCGGTGTCTGCGGACACAAACACCCACAGATACATCGAGTGACCGGACGCTGAACACTTTTTTTTGTGTTCCTTGGCACGTAAGTAAACAGACAGAGAGTGTGGATCAAACCCAGTTACACTTCACTCAGACCCGTCAGGTGTTTGTTCTCGTTTCGTTAAATAAAAGTGCGTCCGACGTGAAAACAACCAGATCAGACGCGTTCAAGAGCAGGAAGTGGACTGTGCATGCATTTTATTTGCAAAGGCTGCGGCATCAGAAAGAAAGACTCTCGTCCCGTTTTTTTAAAATGTAATTAGCAGAACTTCCTTAAAGGTGTTTGCACTAATTTTAACCCTCCACTCAGAGCAGCTCTGCAGGCAAACAGTCTTCACAGTCACAGTTTTGGCAAAAACAGAAGAGCTAAATCCAGAAAGCTATGAAGAAGCTGTTGTATTTTAAACTACTGTGTCTGTACCCATAATTCCTTGCTGCTGAGAAAAAAAAAACAATGCTGTTTGACTTAAAATATCGATACTGTCTAATCTGTCTTCATGTTTTAAGTCTGAGAACGTGAGCTAGCTTTTTTCTTTCTTCTTTCTTCTTTTTTAAGGCTTTGTAATCCATAAGAACTGACTTCATTTTCTTTCTTTTCAAGTTTTTTTAAAAATTTTTATATATATATATATATATATGTATATCTTGAGTCTGTTCAGCGTTAAAGAGCAGCACACATCAGCAGCATCCTGACACATTTCTGCCTGGAATTAAAAATAATCCAGCCATCATCATCCAGCGTCTGTTGTTCTTTGTTTTCTCAAATTAGGGGATTATTATTGTTGGTCACTAAATTCCCACACTGCAATTTCAAAGCAGTTTCCTTGGTTACCGTCTGCTCAACAGCTCATGCTAAGGATGATGTTTTATTTGGTTTAATATGTTTTTGTGACAGTGATCAGCTGGTTAGTGCCATTTCTTCTTTTTTTTGAGGAAAATGTTTGATAAAAGAGTCAAAAATGTCACAAAAGACATTTGTCAGAAGGCCTCGAAGACTCAGAAGTTACTGTTCAGGCCCGTCCAGGTCATTATTAGCATTAATGGTGTGTTTCATTACGACCTAGAAGTTGGATTTTTCCAAGTTTCCAGTGGCTACATCATCAGAAACGCCTCGTCACAATAAAACCTGAACATCACTTTGTTTATCGGCCACTTGTTCTTGTTTTTGTGTCATTGAATTCATCATACCGACAGTATTGTGCAACTTCTATTGTTAAGTTGCTTTATCACTCAAACTGTGTTGTTATCGGCTACAATAGGTATTCCCAGCTCAGTTTTCAACTTCCGAGGTGAAATTGAACGCAGCGTGAGCTCCGTTGATGGCCGACAGATTTAATTGGCCAAGAATTAAATCATCTTTACAGTTTAGAAACTGATTTTTTAAAACCTTTTGAGAAATCCTCTCCTTCCAAACTGCACCTATCGAATTAAATACGTCTCTTGATGAATATTCAACCTCCTGTGTCCCTCTCCTCCATGTTCATTGTCGCTCCGAGGCTTCGATGGTCTGTGTTAACCGACAGTGACAGTGCTCCTGCAGCGTTTTCTAACCCGTTACCCCACAGTGCGGCGGCGGTGGTGCTGGGCCGCGCCCCGCCTCATCTGCCCTCCTCTGCAGGACGCACTTCAGACTTGAGCTTGACGAACTCCTTGGCGACCTCGTCGGCGGGTCGCTGGGACAGGATGCGCATCACCGTCATGCCCGTCTCGTCCGTGTGGAGGCGCGGCCCGATGGGACACCAGCACACGCAGGTCTTGCGGTCGGCGATGTCGCGCAGCTGGACCACGGCCACGCCCACCACCCGGTCCGCACGGCCGAAGCAGTAGTCCTTCACCGTCACCTGGAGCTCGTAGCAGTCTGGAGACTCTTTACCCAGGATGCTGCGGGGCAGAGGGGCAAATAGAAACTTTTAATTACTGTCTTTTAATTACTCTTTTTTTTTTTATGCATGTTTATTGTTCTTCAAAATGGAAAACAGACAAACAGATAATAGAAAAAAAAGACCCCCACCCCAAAATCTTACAAATAAAACATGAACAGGATCAGCACATCATAAGTAAAGGCCAATAAAATAAACATACACATTTAAAAAACTGTACAAAGTGAAGAGTAAAATGAGAGATACACACAGCAAGCTGTTTCACAGTGATCGACACATTAGTCCTTGAAACAGTTGCAGCACACGGTCCCACATCTTTTCATTCACGTCTCCCCTGTCTTCGTTATAAAGTCTCAGTTTCTCCAGGTGAAGCATATTTGCCATTTGGTGCAATGTCCGACCTCCGTTCCCAGGATTACTGCATCTTTTAATTTAAGGAGTAAAAGTAAAAAAAAAACACAACAACAAAAAAACACTTACAACTGGAAAGACTCGTTGAACTTCGCCGTCCAGCTGTTGTTCTTGGACTTTGTGGTGAACTTGCGCTTCTTGTCGGCGAGGAAGGGACCGACCATGGAGACCTCGACGAAAGGACGGAACATGCCGGACGTCTGCCACTTCATGTCGTTCACCGCGATGACTGATGGGATGGAGGGATGAGAGAGAGAGAGAGAGAGAGATCTTATATCAGAGGTTTAAGGTCAGAAGAGGTCAATCTCTCGCAGATTGTATATGAGGTCTATGTAGATTGATGGAGAAAAACGCAGTCTATATTGATCTGAAGTGACATCCCTGCCAAATTCATTTTTGTTTTTGTGAATCTATTTTAGTCTTAGTTAGTTTTTTTGCAGCCAGTTTACAGTACCTGTCTGCATATCTGTTTTAAAGAGGAGCTATGCAAGTCTGGTCGCTTTTCCTCTGTTTTGCTAAACTCCTCCTGGCCATGTGCATTTGTTTTTAACAAAGAAGGTGAAAAATCAATACATGTAGTGGTAGATAACGTTATATATCATATACAATGTTACAACGTGTATATTTGTGTAGTTTAATTTGTAATAAACAAAAGATTACAGGTTACGGAGCGCGTTTGTGTTGCCATGAGACGCCAGGTGGAAGGCAGAGAGCTCGAAACAAGTTACAAGTTATGTAGTTATCACAACTACTCTGGAGCTTTTTAATTAAAGGGATAGTTCACCCTAGAATGATATTTCGCTCATTATCTACTCACCCTCATGTTGACTAAGGGCTGGAAGAATTATCAGAGTCCACCGTCCCTTCTCTTAGTTACAGGGGGTCTCGGCGTAGCAGTGAATTTCAATGCAACGGTTGCAAAGGGACACCGGAGCTCTTCGTAAAAAAACACACACAAAAAAACATCCAAATACCTCCATGATGCTCGTATGTAATGTCCGTCTTGTGCTGAAGCCCCAAATTGCGTAATTGTCCCGAAAAAAATTAAATAAGTCTATATTTTAAGCTTGTTTGTAGCGGAAGCTTCTCGTCTTCTTCTTCTTCTCCTCTTCCTGGTCCGTCCAAATATCGCGTGATTCGCAGTAACCGCACTGACGCCGGCGCAAATCACGCGATATTTGGACGGACCAGGAAGAGAAGAAGAAGAAGAAGACGAGAAGCTTCCGCTACAAACAAGCTTAAAATATAGACTTATTTAATTTTTTTCGGGACAATTACGCAATTTGGGGCTTCAGCACAAGACGGACATTACATACGAGCATCATGGAGGTATTTGGATGTTTTTTTGTGTGTGTTTTTTTACGAAGAGCTCCGGTGTCCCTTTGCAACCGTTGCATTGAAATTCACTGCTACGCCGAGACCCCCTGTAACTAAGAGAAGGGACGGTGGACTCTGATAATTCTTCCAGCCCTTAGTCAACATGAGGGTGAGTAGATAATGAGCGAAATATCATTCTAGGGTGAACTATCCCTTTAAGGTAAAAATGTAATAAGTTCCTCTTTAATGTAAAGGGAGAAACAGAAATATTTCTTCCCATATTCATTGTTTGAAGGTATTCCATCATAGTACATTTGATTATTTTTTTGTCTATATTCAGTAAGAAAAATGTGAAATATTCTGACAACAAACACCTTGTTATTAAACTTGCCGACAAAAACTGATTCTTAAAGTCCCCCTAAAGAGGCATTTTAAATTTGTAAAAATGCTATGCTATGACTATTTTTTTTATTAAAATTGCTTTCCCACAAAAAAGTTGTTTAAAAAAACTCTCAAAGCGGCTAAAAACACGTCTACTATTTCTAGTAGTATGAGTCTATTTCCAATCAACAGTACGGTTCTTTAAAAGTTTAATTAAGTTGGTGAGTGTTTGTGTCTGTAGATCTCCGGTGTGTCTCACCTCTGACGGTGACCTTCCGTTCTTTCCCGAGCATCAAGTCGATCTGCAGCATGGCCTCTCCGATCGGCTTCTCCACCCCCGAACCTGCAGCGACAACAGCAACAGGAACATCTTTAAAACCTCTCTGTCGTGTTTCAGTCTTATCTTATCTTGATCTTCCTGCTGCTGCGTTTTATTATCTCATAGTTCAGCTTTAATTTTTTACAAAGGCTGATCGTGATAATCCGACGCTCCACCATGTTTCACACTGTTATATATTTAGTATCTAATAAAGAGATTATTCCTGAGTTTCTACTCAGATCAAAAACAGAGAAAGGAGGATAAAACAGCTCAACAGATGAATCAGTTTCAGTGTCAGTTCAGATCTATTTTTCTACTATGAATCCTAAAATGAATCTCGTCAGTGAAACTCACCTCTGTCTGGTCGAATCTTCTCATTGCCAGTGATTCTGATGCCCATCCCATCATGCACTGAGAAGACAGAAAAAGAAGAGACTCAGTGAACTTTTCTATTGATTTCTATCTATCTGATTCTTTAAAGGGATAGTTCAACGTTTTGGCAAATTGGCCCATTGCCATAATCGCTATAGTCTTAGGAGCTGCTCAGAGCTACGCTACGGAGGCTCATGGGATTTCTTGGTTTCCCTCATCAAACTCATCAAATACACAATCCAACAACTCCAAAACGCTCTGGTGGACAAGTTGTGACCTGCACATTCACCACGCTATGAGATGATAACAGAACGTTACCAGACAGAGTTGTTCTAGAGGTAAATGCAGAAACTGCTTGATGAAAAACTGCCCCTGAAGGTAACGCACATCAGCGGTTTTGCATGGATTTGCCGCTAAAACAACTCTGTCTGGTAACGTTCTGTTATTATCTCATAGTGTGGTGAATGTGCAGGTCACAACTTGTCCACCAGAGCGTTTTGGAGTTGCTGGATTGTGTATTTGATGAGTTTGATGAGGGAAACCAAGAAATCCCATTAGCCTCCGTAGCTTAGCTTTGAGCAGCTCGCAGCTCTGCTCTGCCGTTCTAAAAATAGCTTGCACCGAAAATTAAAGGTAACAAACCTACTGCTATGACTATAGGGATTATGGCAATGGGCCAATTTGCCAAAATGTTGAACTATCCCTTTAAGGCCTTTATATTGTGCATGCAGTGTGTGTGTGTGGTCACCCTGGGAGTGCTGTGTGGTGACGAAGGTCTTGATGAGGGCGTCGGTGCTCTGAGAGTACAGGGACAGAGCGTAACGCAGCGACGCCAGCTCAGGACTTTTCTCCACAAACGCCTTCTTCAGCCCGTTTCCTCCGGCGTGGAAATATTGCTGAAAGAAACGAGAGCGCCACAAACAAGGTGAGAAAATCATATTACATATTAAATAAATCAAAGTAACAGGTCAGATAATAATCGTAGAGCAGATTAATGCAACTGTACTGTATATTGTTTTGTATTTAAATGACAAAGAGCTGCGTTAAAAATGTATCAAGATTAGAAATAATTGCAGTAAAAGAGAGTATCATAGATATGTAAAAGTATTTCATGTCTGAATATTGTAACGAAATAAAATATTACATATAAAATATATTGAAAATGTGAAAAAAAAACCTTTTAGGAGAGCGAAATTTAAGACAATAATTACTTCCCTATTTTATTTATATATGATTTACTCTAATAAGTAACATGCAAGTGATTAAAACTCATATCTAAATTTACATATTCAATTTCTCTAACACATATTACATTAAAATTTGCTTATTATTACGTGTAAGTATATATTTATCCTCTTCCTGTTCTCTATTCTTGTAACACAGATTTCCCTCTAGAGATCAATAAAGTATCTGACTCTGGTTATGATATCTAATCATTTTATGATTATTGTCTTACATATATTTCTTTAATGCCTAAGAATCAAATCAATGAGATAAATTTTGATGATATTTTTTCGTCCAATCACCTTGATCGTCTCCAGCCCTGCGTCGATGATCACACACTGTTTGGGCGTCAGGGTTTTGGCTTCACCTCCTCCCTGCAACGACCAGAGTTCACACATTCACATGAGACAAGAGTTTCCTCACAGCAGCAGAAACAGCAGCGACGCTCAAAATATATAAAGCCCGAAGCAGGAAACTGACGTTATGCAGCAGCTGACTGAGTCTAATGAGACGTCACCATGATACAACAACTTCTACACCCAGGGTCTCTGCGGCTGAATTTGTTTCTTCTCAAGCAGTTTTTGAAACAGTTTGAAAAATCTTAAAAAGCTTAAAAAGATAAACTGGATGATGATAAACACGTAGCGTCTCAGCCATGAACAGGTGATGCTTCTTTATATGTGAGTCTCACCTTGAGACTTGAGAGTCCTTTAGCTGCTGTGAGGAGTTGGGCTCCCTGCAGAGAGAGAGAGAGAGAGAGAAAGAAAGAGAGAAAGAAAGGTGATGAATGATTTTCAATTTTATTATAAACCACATTTCTCACAATTTGTGAAGAAGAGGAAACAAGCTGTTTGCAGGTTTAACACACCTACTGACGCCCACCACTAGATGGCGGCAGAGCGCTGACTTTGGTCTCAATAGGGCATTATTACTAGATTATACACCGCACATGCCCTTATAATCATCATGGAGGAAGTGACATAATCTGTGCCCATGTTACATTCACTTGGATTATTTTAGTCGAAGTTAAAGTGCATTTACAGAAACACTAAATGAACATTGTGACACACACAGTCAGTAGGTGTACATACTAAAGGAATAGTTCACCAAAAAATGAAATTCATTCTGCTGCAATCCAAGTGTCCTGAAGGGATATAGTCCAGAGTTTACTCGAAGCAACGTCATTTAGGACATTTTTACAGCCTAAACAGTCCTGTATTGAATTTCCTTTAATGTGTGTGACTTCTGTTGCTTGTTGAGTGAAAACTGTTGCTGCCGCTGTTTAAGCAGCTGATTTTCAGATGCTGGAGTGTCCTTGAATGCACTGTCCAGGAGAGGTTGTTTTGTTTTTTTTACACATTTTATCAAAATGGACAGAAATAATAAGTTACAGTCGATCTGTAACAACGGGGTTGCTAAACAGAGGAGCTGTCAGAGTAGCTCTGCTGTTCCTCTCTCTTCAGCCTGATGTTTGGCTGTACTTTGTACAAAAATGGTTCAATATTAGTGAAGATCTAACCTCCATCTGAGCCCCAATCAGCTGTTCAGCGCGTGTGTGTTTTATAAGGGTAAATCGATTCGGGATAGTTGTTTGTATGTTTATATTTGGTTGTAAATTGATTTACAGTATGAAGCTGTTTAATTTATTAATAGATAAGTAAGAAAGCGGTAGGGTCATTTAAGTTTTACTTCTACCTGCTCCTTTTCGGACACTGTTCTTTTGTTTGTGTTCTGTTTTTTGTTATTAATTTTAATTTTTTTTTAATGTTTGAAATAAAATAAATTCATTCATTCAAAAAACAAAAACACAAAACACTGATGTCCTCTCAACGATAGAGGATCAGGTTGCTGCCTCTCACAGACATTCAATAGAACAATATAATCTTATCAGTTAACAGTGAGAGTTGTTTGCAGCAGCTGAACAACACGACGCTGTGTACGGAAGCCTGTGAGGGTGCACAGAGAGACGGAGGAAACCTTAACAAAAAAATAGATTTTTTAAGTTCATAAATCGATTTTTTCCCCACCCCTAAAGTACTGTGGATGTTATTTGTCCTTAATGGATAAAAACATGCACAAATATTCTCTTTGTGTTTGTCTGTGAGCTGTGGATGATCAGTCACAGCTGGACCAGAACCTCATCATCATCATCATCATCATCATCATCATCATCATCATCATCATCATCACACAGTTGTGCTTCGCTCTCAGGCCTCAGCGGTGACACTTCAGCAACAGGAGACACTTTGTCACATCCTCAAAGCAGCAGTGTGAAGATTAAGAATTAGCCTAACATTTTACACTTCAAAGTGTGTTTAGGTGTCCTGGGGAATAATACCACGCCCGACGGCTTCATGTATGAAGCTCAGGAGGGAAAAACCTGCATGAAACCCGATCAACGGCCTCCGGTTAATGTCACTTCGGTCGGCGTCGGCCTTGATCCGAAGACGACCAAGAGAGACCAAAACCTGATCTGTAACTAGTCTGATCTGTTCTCTGCTCCGGGCAAAGAACACATCTATAGAACGAATCGCCTTCTTGTTTAACTAGGCTACTTCCGGGTAGAAAACCACCAAACCAGCAGTTTAGTTATGTTTTTCACACCGTTTAGACAAATCTGAAATTAAAGAAACATTTCTGTGTGCACGAGCAAAGCAGTTTTGTGTTGCTATGTGTGGTATTTATTCAGTTTTGGGGGAATTACGGTGTCTAGAAAGTATCAGTGGCTCAGGCAGCTGACAGGGACAGCTAATGGCGGTAGTTAAGCTAACAGCCGGAGCTAAGCTAACATCAGCACGTCAACTGTTAAAACCCTCCCGTTGAGATAGCGAAACTCTTGTCCGTCACTACACTGCAAAAACTCAAAATCTTTCCAAGAATATTTGTTGTATTTCTCATCAAAATGTCTAATTTCTAGTTCAAACTAATCTCTTTCCACTTAAAATAACACTCATCACATTAAAAAGTAGCTTAAAGCAGAAGTAAGTGATATATTTGTGTTAATATAAGTCTTAAATAGTTATATCTTCCGACAGCAATCACTTACATAGAGTGTTTGGACTGAAACACGGGTCTGTCAGTCCCTCTGCTCTGCTCTGAGCCGAAGAGAAAACATTTATCGTATCCTACAGTTTTTATCCAATGAGGAGAGAGAACGGCATGCAGGGCTGTGTGTGCAGCCAAGGAACGCCGTGAATGTGGTGACGTAGCGACGAGGACTGTTATGGTGCGTTCAAGGAAACTCGTATTTTTCCGACCGTGAAGTGGTACCAGTTCGATCTGGTACGAGTTCACCGGTCGGAAGTTACGAGTGGCCGTTATAGTGACTTTCACCGGTAAAACAGGTCGGAAAAACACGAGTGGGTTGCCTGGAACGCTACAAAGTCGTAAGTTGTGACTTGAAGCTGTAATTTACGATTTCAAAAGCCTGCCTGGAACGCAGCATTAGCGAAAACGACCGGATCACTTACTTCTGCTTTAAATGTTTTTAGACAGTTTTTTTGTGCTTGTAATAAGAAAGAAAAACTTGCTCCACTATCAGATTTTTCTACTGTACTTATTTCAAGTGAAAATATGCTTGAAAGAAGTAAAAAAGTGTCTGAAAACAAGCTACTTTTTAATGTGATGAGTGTTATTTTAAGTAGAATTAGATTTGTTTTGACTAGAAATTACATTTTGACTAGAAAAAAGACAAATATTCTTGGTAAGATATTGAGTTTTTGCAGTGTACCGTCGGCATGCTGGTTTTCTACCCAGAAGTAGCTACATGTAAACAATACGGCGACTGAGTTGCATTGTGGGTAATGAAGTCAACCATATCTGTGGTTGTGCAGCATTAAAACCGTCCATCATGAGTCTGACGGTTCTCTCTGATGGTTCAGGACTGGGTTTACATCTCATATGGGTTCATGGTTCTGGTTTTGGGTTGGGAGACGGGGAGAGAGAGGGGCTGGTTGTCATGGTTACCAGGCTGTCGTTGCTCTGAGGCAGGACGATGGTCTTCTCCAGGCTGCTCAGGACGATCTTCCACAGATCCTTCAGGATCCTCTTCAGCACCGTCTTCTCACAGATGTCGGCGAAGATGCTGAGACTGGATGAGACAACAAAACAAGCAGTTAAACATTCAGAGGACGTTGAAGGGAGACATACACACACAAACACAAACACACACGGTTCTGGTAAATGGATGAATAGTTTAAAAAAGATATATTGTCAAGACTTTTGTTATTTAA
The DNA here is from genome assembly GCF_905171665.1 of Trachurus trachurus. Taxonomy (NCBI): domain Eukaryota; kingdom Metazoa; phylum Chordata; class Actinopteri; order Carangiformes; family Carangidae; genus Trachurus; species Trachurus trachurus. The sequence goes on along the minus strand of NC_139895.1, from coordinate 12,432,492 downwards.
ATTATTTTATTATTATTTGTGAGTCTGAATAATGTATTCAAGGGTTTCTGTACCTCCACATTTTATTCTGAAAAGCTATTTGTAAGTCCGTGCAGCTTCTGGTTTTGTTTGATCATGGCAGTAGTTTATATCCAGGTCTTAGACAGAAGCACACAGCCCATTGGTAAGTAGCAGCGGCTAACTGGAAAGTAGCCTGCTAACAATGTTTATCTTGTGTTGTGTTGATGTTTACCGCACTGTTAGGCAGTCATCCTCTAATAAGAGTGTTACTTAGCATTTGTGGTTAGCGCTCGGCTTTTTATTGAAAACTTAAAGTAGTAGTAGTTTAGAGGTTAGCCTATAGTTATATTGATATTAATATATGTAACCTTTTGTATTTGATTTGATTGTTCCAGGTTTATGACCTGTGGTCATAAAAACAAAAGAAGACAAAGGACAAACGCGAGTTGTAGCATTTGTGTGCTTCCTGTCAAGCCTTTTCGTAAAACACATAGATGTATTTATTTTCTTGAATGTGACAGTTTTAGCTTTATAAATCCTAAGGACTCTGCTGAGGAACAGACTGAACAATGAGTCCAAACCTCTCTGCTTTGGATTCAGATTTCTTGGAGGTTTTCTTGGAGGAGATTCATCTTGATATTTAACATTTCACACTGAACGCAGAGAAAATAACAGATAACACGGAGAGATAAATGAAGACGCCTCCAGCTGTTTACCAACGCTACGTGTGTGAAACCTTGAGACGGTTGTTCAGAGTGAAACAGATGAGATCAAGACGCAGAATGTGAAAAAATCACCACATATAAAGAGAGAAGGTCACAGTCATCACTAAAGAGTGATAAATTCATGTATACTGGAGACTAAATGGAGCAATTTACTAAACATAATAAACACCACAAGTCTCAGAGTTTAGTCTCTGGCAAACGTCCTTCAATAAATTATTAGCTGTGTAAAGTAAAGTTGCGTCTAAGTTACTTTGAAGTGTTGAAATACACTGTTTATGTTTGATTTTCTGTTTCTACCTGTTCATGTTCTGCACCTTTGCTGCAGGACAAGAGCTTTAAATGTCACGTAATGATACTGAATTCATGTTTTTTACTTTGTTTCTGAATCACAATTTAAAAAATCTGTGTTAGCTTCACTTCCTCCTCTCATTCATCAAGAAAACTTTGGGTTTTCACGCCTTTATAGCTGCTCTACTTTCCATTTTGTTGGCTCTCCGACTTTTTTAGGGGCCACACAACTACTCCTTAATGTTTTAACCGCGCTAATGAAAACAAAGACAGATTTTAGCTGTTGTGCATCAGCAGCGTCACCGAGTAAATACCCTAATACTGATCCTAAGTAAAGATAAAACTAATCATTGATGGTTTGGTGCTTCATTCATTGATCCAAATATTGACCCAGTTTCTTCTGTGTCTGGATTTTAAAAAAAAAAGGGACGGAGGCTTAAATCCTTCAGAAGCGGCTGATGCATCACAGATTAGTTCGTTAATGCCATCAGTGGTGTCGTTAACGACGGAGCCTCTGCCTTTGTGTTGCAGCAGCAGCTCGACTCACTTCCCATCCAGGAACTCCATGAGCGGCCTCAGCATGTTGTCAGCGTCTGCCTCCGCTGTGTTGTGGTTGGGGGGCCCTTTGATCTGGTAGAGGATCTCAGCCATCTGACGCATGCAGCCGTTGATACGAGACTGGAAGCTGCAGGGAGAGAAGGAGGAGGCTGATGTAAACCTCTGCCTCTGTGTGTGTGTGTGTGTGAATGTGTGTCTGTGTGTATGTGTGTGTGTGTGTTACCTCCTGGCGAACACGGTGCTGAAGTTGTCCAGGACGGTGCTGAGCTTCACCTGCAGCTCGTTGAGGATGTTCGCTGCCTCTGTATCCAGCTACGACACACACAGACACACACACACACACACAAAGTAGAAGGAGGAAGAAGGAGATAAGAGGTTATTTTTACTCGGCTGCTCGGAGCTGAAGTGTTCAGTGACTCCTGTTTTTCTCTGAACTAGATTCACTTCCAACAGTGTTTTCCAATCTGAACCTCTCTCACACTGCACACTACTCACAAATACATGTTAAATGTTCTTCTGTATTAGTGTGAGTGAATCCTTCAGACATTTACACACATTCAGGGATGTGGAGCTTCATTTCTCGACTGTAATCAAACATAAAACTGGTTTGTCAAGAAGATGCTCCGAGGATCGAGTGAGATAATGTAACTGTTACATGTTGGAACAGGTGTTTTTTTAATTAAAATAACTGTCACCGTGACAATGAATCTGCACAAATTAGAAAAATTCAACATCTTTTGGACAAAACATATTGATTTTTAACTCAGAGCTGACAATCAATTCTAATATTTCATCACAAAGCGCATGGATGTCAATAATTAATCCCATATCTATCACATATTCTCTGCTCAAAATGCACTTTTAAGGTTTATTTTAAAGTTTTTCTAATTAAAGGACAAACATGCTGCTGTATTCAAACATGAACCAAAAACTATGACAGATATTGTCCAGAAACCCTCAAAGGCTTCACCTCAAATAAATATAATAACACGTCTGCTCCGTCTGAGTAGTGACTGTTCATCTCCTCAAACTACGGGTCGGCTCAAAGGACAAAATAACTCAAAATGTGTTAATTGTATGTGAAAAAAGAAAAAACTGTGGCCGTAAAATACATTTGCATAAATACATTAAGTCACATTAACTTTTAACAGCACTAGTTTTGACTGAATCTGACCATGTGCTACTTTAACTTCAACCCATCATACATGACAGACTCAGACTGGATATATAGGATACAGTATGAAGCTGCAGGTTTTTCCTGTTGAAACACTCGATGTAAAAGCTTTGATTTGCTCCGAAATATGACACAGCTGCATCCATGGACATCAGGGACCGACCACACAGTCCAACTTCAACCCTTAAAACTAATGAGTTTCTCTCCTGGTCCTGGGTCTAGTGATGCAACCGCTGCACCTTTTGGAGAAACTTGCAGGGAGAATAAATAACTAAAACCAAAGGAAGCTGCTTCTTTTTCCCTGTGAGCTCTGGTTCTTTTCCTCCAGTCAACTCAAACTGAAGCGACACAGTCGACACCAGCAGCTCGTCCTTTTGCATTTTCCTGATTCTAGAGCAGCAAAATAAACATGCATGAACCAGATGTTGCTGATCATTGAAAGAGTAAACACTCAGGGCTGCACACAGTTACAGTACGAGTGTGTGTATTAGCCTATGTGTGATGCAGATCAATAAACAGGAAAGAAACCGACTGAGACCCGGTGAACGGCTGCGACAGCGGCGGCGGTGATGACACATGAAGAGTTTGTAAGACATGAAGGGGGGGAAAAAAAACACGAGGAGCTCATTCAGGCTTCTTCAAACACATTCACCACCGGTGGCGTGTGAAAAAAAAGGAGCGTTTCAAGCTGTAAAGAGCGCGACATTTCCTGACCACCCCTCCTTCCCTCGAGCAGGTCCTCAAAAATACAACATGAGAGGCTGAAGGCGAGAGAGGGATGAAGGAGGAAAGTCTTTTTCTTTAAACTCTGGGAGCAGCGGGAGGCCGTCGCTCCTTCCTATGTCACTTCTCCTGAGTTAACTCCACTTGTGGAGTATACATAGGAAGCTCAACTCCAAGTTATTTATATAGAATAGAAACGTGGTGAGGAGGAGGAAGATGGCGTGGAAGACGTAAGATAAAGCTCTGTGTCCCTTCAACACCTTGAAGGGTTTTAGGCTACGATTACATGGAAATGATCTGAACAGAAAACGCAAAAGTGACGTTAGTAGAACAATTTTAATTGAACTATTATTAGTTATTGAACTGACAGAGACATTTGGGATGAAAAAAAGAAAGATGTCACTGCAGCTGTGGTCTTCACTGGTCTTGAAAAAAAAAAAACAGAGTCCAGCTTGACTGAGACCTTAAAAAATGTGAGATCGGTCTTGAGTACCACAACACTATCTAACACTCAGAGCAGGTGAAAGCCTTTGCTCTGAACAGACTCAGAGACAAACACCGTCGCCTCAGGGATTTCATTTGAACGGCTGCATTGTGTTGTGAAACTCTGAAACTCTCTAAAATAGTCAAAAGACCAAAGTTGTGCAGCAGTTTGACAGGTGAACAGATACAAGCTGTGATCTCTGAGTCCTTTTATACTGTTCATCCTTGCTGCTGTTTTCATACTTCCTCTGTGATGAGCCGTCTCTGCTGGACTGTGTGGGCGTGCACAGACCGACACGTCTCTCTTTTTTACTCAAACATTCATCCTTCTTATGGGACTGTGGGGATCTTATGTAATTAACCGACTGAGCTCCGAGGTCTAATCACTCAGAATAACTTGGATACACACGGCTTTTAATCCTCAAACATGTTGAATTGAATCCTTGGTGATCGGGAGGATTCAACATTTATCTTTTTCACTTTTTCATCTAAGAGTTACTGCAACAAAAAAAAACTGGAGCTAAACAAAGTGCTGCCCCCTGCTGGTGTTGCAGCCTGTGAGATGAAATGAGCCGGTAAAGCAGCTCCTGAGGGCTGAAACTCATCAGTATGCTGGATGTGAAAGCGAGTGCCACATGTTGTAATAGCCAAATGGCTGCAGGATGAGACATCAGGAGGAGTCAGTGTGGAAAGTGTGCCATCGATAACTGTGGAACTGTGTTATTAGATGGAAGACGGTGGGCAGGCTGCCATTACACCTAATTGGACTAAAGGAGGGCTGTGACTTTCAAGTGACAGTGTTTTATACTGTCTTACATTTTAATTGAGAAAAGACCGTCCAACTCTGCCGCTTCAGAGCGAGCGAGTTCTTGGTCCAGATCCAAAAAGTGTCCCAGAGCCCGACTGTGTTTTATATGAGCTGCTCGTGTCAAGTGCAGTCGGACATCTTTATGGATATCTGAAGGTGACCGTGTGTGCACGAGTGGGACGCGTCCTTGGAGGACGAAGACTGGCTGAAGACAGGTGGATGAATAATGATCGGTGATGTATGCGTAACGGGGGGGAGAGTTCATCGAGTGGATGAGTTCGTGTCCGGGAAAATCTGGATCAGAAAGTTTCTAAAGGAGTTGTTTTGAAGCTCAGAGTGAGCTGCTTCACTGTCGCCGTCTTGGCAGATCCTGACTCCGCCCGCGTAGTCAGGATCTGGAAGATCTGGAAGTCCCAACTAATCTAAAAATGGGCAAAAAGGATGAGCATGTGTGGAGCCTTATACTTTGGTGTGCTCATACACATGTCACTCCAAGTGGCCACACCCTCAATTATGCAGAAATTTTAGCTTTAATTAAATCCAAACAGTTATTCAAAGAGGAAATTGGCTGTAGAGATCAAAACTGTTTTTTGTATCAGTCTGTATGTGTTTGTTTCTGCTGTAAAGTTGGATGTTTTTACAGTTGACCTATGGAGACAAATTCTAGTGGTCACTAGAGGAACTGTAGCTTTAATAACTATTTTATTAATCATAAATTAAGCATTATTAAATCCTCAATTCATCCTTTATAAAGCATTCTTCCAACACTGATTCTAATTAGTGTGTGGTTTTTCTTAAATGTGCAGCCAAAGAGTTTGTTAATCATTTACTGACACTTTATACATGATCTCATGAACCACTGACATGAAATAGCTGGTTTATAATTGATTTATAAATTTATAAATGCATATTCTCATCCATCATCAAGTGTGGAAATACAATAATTAAACACATTGTAGATGAGATGTAACTGTGTGCACAGAGTATCACTGTCAAATGAATGCTTTATAGTATTAATAATGCTTTATAAATACTTATTGTGTGTACCTGTAGCTGTAGTGCAGTATTAGCAAGTTTTGCTACTTCATACATATCATTAATAAAAAAAAATGAAACATGTTTTCAGGCTTGTGTTATTTTGGTTCCTATAGAAAAACAGCATCTGTTGGTTCATTATATGTTTGCATGTTAAACATCTCCATACAACCAGGCAACGTTCACACCTCAGAGCTGCTTCACCTCCTCCACTCATTCAGTTCTTCCTCAATACTCTAAGAGGAGGAAGGAAATGAATGAAGAAGAAAAGCATACACATGCACAAACACACAGACACATGCATGTTAGCCTGACCAGAATCACAGCTTGAAATTAGCAGTGTCCTTTACAGGTGATACTGTAAGTGTCGGTGTGACTCTGTCTCAAACACACAACTGTACCTTCTTTGTTGCAGCTGTGGCTTCAGTCTTCACCGAAAACACACAGGAAGGAAAGAAAAAGAGAAAAGAAAAGAAAAGTAAAACGAAGAAGACAAAGTCACACAAACACAAAAGAAACACTACAGGGTTTGCACAGAGGGTAAAACTCGTTGTTGCTATAGTTTGGGTGTGGCTGTGTGATTTAGTGTCTGGTGGGCTGGGTGATGGCGAGTGGGTGATTTTAATAAAAGCTTTTTGTTTATTGCCTTCAGTTTATGAGGACGCTACAAGACAAAAGGGACGTCACCTGTACGAGTCCAGTGTTTCACTGCTGTCTGAACTCACTGACATGCATCTGCTCCGTCAAACTTAATAAATGACCAGATCTTATTTATTCAAATATGCACATCAAGTTTGTGATAAACAAGATTTATCACTGCAGCTGCAGCATCGGGGTTCAGATATTTAGGCCCGAGCGGCGAGTAGCACTCGCCGGAGGGACTATTGAAATCGCGCTGTTTATTATTATTCTTCTCCGCCTTCAAACCCCAATTTGGCCCCTTTCCCCAACTCGAAAATGCGTGAACTTTTTGCCGGACGTCCGGCTTCTTCCGAAATTCGATATTTTGTGCTGCTCGCGCATGTCCGACGCGAAATGGCGAAATAGCGCCCCCTACAAAGTTAAAACTCGCCGGAGGGACTATTGAAATCGCGCTGTTTATTATTATTCTTCTCCGCCTTCAAACCCCAATTTGGCCCCTTTCCCCAACTCGAAAATGCGTGAACTTTTTGCCGGACGTCCGGCTTCTTCCGAAATTCGATATTTTGTGCTGCTCGCGCATGTCCGACGCGAAATGGCGAAATAGCGCCCCCTACAAAGTTAAAAAAAGCCCATAGGGAATTCGGGTCACTTTGGCGTAGACGGACGAAATTCGGTACACATATGTACCATACCCAGATATACAAAAAAGCCTCTTAATGTCATGGTGAAATGTCAACAGGAAGTCGGCCATTTTGAATTGGTCGTTTTTGGCGCCAAATTAACTCGTCCAAAACGATTCGCTCGACACGCTCCAAATTTGATAGACAACATCGTCAGACCTAGCTGAGCTTATCTTGTGCTCCGCAGGTCTGTAGCTCAAAGGGGTTGGCCTCTGGCGTGCCCCGAAGTTTGGCGACTGTTTCGGTGCTCGCCATGTAAATACGATTGGCTCTCATGCCCACATACTTGATCGTAGACGCTTCAAACTTGGTGCAAAAATCTATGGCGAGACCCTGAACGATCCGACATATTATTTGCCTACGTCGCTCATAGCGCCCCCCGGTGGTAACAGGAAGTGAACTAAAATTCATTAAAAATACATAGTTGACCCCATCAACTTCATTCCACTTCTAAAACATGCAGAACCAGTTGGTGAAGCTACATTATGAAGACTGTGAAGCTACGAGTAATGGCGTCCCTGTGGGGGCGTGGCTACCATCAATTCCTCGCCATGAAAATACGTTTGGCTTTTTGATGGCTTTAATGAACTCGTATCATCATGAAAATTGATACACAGGTCCAGGGTGGAGACCTCTTCCATCTGATAGGGGTGTCGCTCATGTGGCCCCCTAGTGGAAACCGGAAGTGCCATTTTTTGCATCAACATTGTCCGATTTCCACGAAACTTCACATGTGTGATGAGGGGCTGACCCTGAACACACCTGCACGCATCCCATTACTGCCCCCTAGTGGACGGACCTTTAACTGCTCATAACTCCCTCATGCTTTGTCCGATTCACTCCAAACTTCACATGTGTGATGAGGGGCTGACCCTGAACACACCTGCACGCATCCCATTACTGCCCCCTAGTGGACGAACCTTTAACAGCTCATAACTCCCTCATGCTTTGTCCGATTCACTCCAAACTTCACACGAGTGATAAGGGGCGGCCCCTGAACGCACCAGACCACATGCGGTGACTGCCCCCTGGTGGATGAACGACACGTTGCATTTTTGGCCTCCTTCCGGGTTTTTTCTCCGTTTCTGCTCCGCGCCACGGCCCCGGCGTGCCTCAGGCCCCGCGGTGGCATGGGCGAGCGAGGGCCGTCCATCGCCGCTTGCGGCTTTAATTTGTTTTGTACTTTGTGTGTACGTCTTTTTCTTATCTTATGTTCTTCACTCCCAGTGATCTCAATGACACTTCCTGGTGAAATAAAGGATATCTGTACTTCATATCATTTTTGCATCGTTTCCATGAGCAGAATAATGACTCGCTGATAGTTTATGAAAATTAACAGAAGTCACAATTGTAAAATGTATCTAAATCTTGTATGTTTCTTTTTGATAATATCAAATATATATAAAAAACAAACATAAAACACAGCGGGGAAAATAAGTATTGAACACATCAACATTTTCCTCAGAAAACAGTATTTCTAATAATGCTGTAATGCATGAAATTTTCACCAAATGTGGGCAACAACCCAAGTAAGGCACACTTACAAAGAAGTCCAAACATTTATATCCATAAATTAAGTTACAGTACGTGTAATATAGTGAAATGACACAGGGAATAAGTATTGAACACATGAGGAAAAAAAGGTGCAGGAAAGCCAAGAAAGCAGCTGGAGTCTGAAAGTCATCCTGTTCCCTACATGTATCAGTGCAAAGTAATATCAGCTGCTTTAGCCCAAATTGACGCCTATAGAAAGGTTTCTCATCACCAAGGTGTCACACAAGAGGCATCTCATGATGGGGAAAAGCAAAGAGCTTCTCCAGACCTTCAGAAACTGATGTTGCAGAACAAACTGATGGCATCAGTTACAGACGTGTCTGAATGCACCGTTTTATCCGTTAGCGCCGTTATCCTGAACTGAGAACATCATTTCACCACAAACTGGCCATGACCAGCTGATCCTAGAGTTGTCCAAGAGCCAAGGATCACTGACAGAGAGTTTTAGAGAGACCTGGAATTACCAGGTTCAGATTTTTAAAAGAAAAACAAGTATTGCATTCAACGACCATGATACTTATTGTCTTATTGATACTTAAATACTATTTTCCCCCGCTGTATATATCTATCTGAAGCTAAGGAAAAAAAAATACCCACAAATATTTCAAAATTTGACATAGAAATTCACCTTATTTGGAATAAGATCATGAATTTGGTTGTTAATCATAGTCAAATTGAATAAATTATGAACAAAAACAAAATAAGATCAGTTAATTAACTGGTTGATTACACAAACGAATCCAAAGAGATGTGTGTAAGGTTTATATGACTGAGCCATCGGGGAAACTGGAACAACAGGGATGTTTACTGGGTCTATACTGGGTCTACTGAACAGGTGGATCAGAGGGGAAAAAGCTCTACAGATGAAACAAACCTTGTTCACTTCCTCCTTTGACTGGGGAGCAAAACAAAACAAAACAGAATAAAAACCTGCGACACTGTTTCCCTCCATAAAAACTAAATCATGACAGAGTTAAAATCAAACGTGACAAACACAGAAACAAAATGAAATCGCTCAGATTGAATCAGACTCTGCTGCCTCTGGCAACAGCCGAGGGATTTCTTTTTGTTTTGTTGTTGGGGTTTTTTTTCCAAATGGGATTGATCGTTTGAAATGGATTCTGGGAAATGAGTCAGCGGCTGCGACGGAGGCAGCAGAAGACGAGAGGAGTAAGTGATACGGTGCATTCGTCCAGGATCTGAAGCTATAAACCAACTGTGTATTAACAGTTTATAACATATAGAAATACATAATATAATATGCCTTTGGACCTTGGTTCTGTTTGTTTGCTAAACACATCTTTTCTGGCTTTTATGTGGTTTTCTATAATTTTATGATCATAGTTTATAAGTATGTTTGTTGACCTTTTAGCTTTTTTATTACAACTACTTGTATTCTATAACGTTTAGTGTTTCTGTTCAACTATCAATCGTTGTCTACTCAGATTTTGTAATGCTTTTATTTTGCTACTTATTTTAATTATTATTATTCATTTTCAAACTCTTTATATTATTTCAACTCTTCTTGTGTTTGTTGCTGAAGTGCATCAGATTCTAAAACTTTAGTCCATTTTTGTTTTTTTTATTTCAATCACTTTGTAAAACGCATAGATAGATAGATAGATAGATAGATAGATAGATAGATAGATAGATAGATAGATAGATAGATAGATAGATAGATAGATAGATAGATAGATAGATAGATAGATAGATAGATAGATAGATAGATAGATAGATAGATAGATAGATAGATAGATAGATACTTTATTTATCCAGAGGGAAATTCAGTTTCTCAGCTGCACAGTTGCATTGTGACCTGTATTAAACGTGCTTTATAAATAACACTTGATTGTTCTATTGATTGACTGATTGATATTCTGGGCTGTTTTGTTCTTTGTTCTCCTCATGACGCTTCATTAAATGTATTTGCTGTCATTTGTTTGTTATCTGTTCTTGTGGAAGACAACTGTATTTCACATTTTCATTTTCATTTTCAGTCGTCATTCAATCATCAATACCAGGTCCAATAATTTGATCAATCAACGTCCAACTTGTCAAAATGAGACAAAGTTAGATACCAAAGAAACTGTTATTAAACATTTACTCTGTCAGTCTTTACACAGTTTTTGCTGCCGTTACAGCTGACACACATCTGGCCTCTTGTTTTGTATCTATTTATGTGTCCAATAAAGACATTGATCATTTGAGTTTTCATGTGACCTTCGGCCTATTAACATGAACACAACATCAAACATCCACATAAAAGGCAGAGATTTTTATAAAAAAGTGCTCGTTCCAGGAGTTTTTCTCTCTGAAGTTGTTGTTTCACCCACTCACCTCTTTGCTCTTTGCTTCCTCCTTGAGGCAGAGACAAGAAAGGGAATGGTTGAAAAGAGGCCGACAACATTAGCTACTTCATCTCTCTCTCTCTTTCTCTCTCTCTCTCTCTCTCTCTCTCTCTCTCTCTCTCTCTCTCTCTCTCACACACACACACACACACACACACCCAAGTGGCTGTTTCTAGAGTGAACGTAAATAAACAAGTGCATGTGTTTTCATTCAGTGAATATTGGAGGGAAATGAGAGTAAATCTGGAGGTGAAGGGCAGAAACACGACCAACAAACCAACCTGCTTCTCTTTGTCTTTCTTCTCAGCCTGCAAGGACACACACACACACACACAAACACACGTTTGTGAGTGAGCAATGCTTATAAGCCACATACACACATGATCACACACACAGAGTCAACATTCACACAGTTTATTAGGTTCACCCTCCTCCGTCCGTTTGCCTCTGGCTGTTCAGCCTCTGACTCACATATTAATAAAGCTCATTGCTGCTTTAAGGTGAAAACCTCATCGGTCCAGTTTTGCTGACTCTGAATACTATTCTATACTGTTCTACTATTCTATACGAGGAACTTTATGGCTCAAAACTGGATTCTACGAGTCTTAAGATCACTCTGAAATTTGTCTTGCGTCCCATGACGTCCAAGTTTCACACAAATAATAACAAAATACAAAAAACATACATTTACAAAAAGCATAAATGGTACCCTCAAAGGTCACATTTAAAGATAAACACAAACTACCTCCTAACTCCATTCACAACATAAATCCAACATTACAATGTGTCTTTGGTGCAACACCCAGTGCTCAGTCTGTACATGAACTGATCATATACAATGCTATGGTGTACTACACTATAATACACAACATAATAGTATACAATACTGCACTATGTTATTCTATACTGTACTACACTACACTACTGTATCCACCTTTTTCAGAACGTCAAAAACGTAAGCCGGTTTTGCTCTTCCAGTGGAATTTTATCTTTATATTTCCATGGTTTTGGTAGTCGCGGTAAATGCATGGATTTTTTTTTTCTGTAATCTGTAAAACGCATGGATCATCACACCAGCTTTTAACAATGGATATTATCACACAAATTGACATCCGTGTTAAAAGCCAGCGTTAATAGATCCATGCGTTTAGCTACCGCAACTATGACAACGACTGAAAACCATGGAAACGTAAACGTACAATTGCACCGGAAATGCAAAACCAGCTTCCGGTTTTGACCATAGATGACGTTCGGAAACTTGTGGATACCACACTACAACATGCCATATGCTGTACATTACCATACTATACTATACTATACTATACTATACTATACTATACTATGCTATACTATGCTATACTATACTATACGACACAATAGTATACGATACAATACTATGCTATATTCTACTATACTGCACTGTACCACACTATACAACACTACACTACATTTTACTGTACTAAACAACACGATATGATGCTACTGTATGCTACTGTAAGCCATGCTATACTACAGTATACTTCTCTACACTTCTTTTCTTTACTGCACAGTGGCGGCCCTTTCCTGCATGTCATTCCCCCTCTCATGTCTCTCTACTACTACTACACTATCCATTAAAGGCAAAAAGTCCCCCAAAAAAATACAAGGAATACACATGTACGCACACACGCACAGGCACACACACTCACCTTTTCCTTGCCAAGCTTTAAAAGACAAAAAAGAACAAAACACAGACACATTAAAAAAAAGTAAACAGACAGAAAACGACAAATGAAAGATGTAGTTAACTTAATTCCTCTTTATGATGATGATGATGATGGAGGAGGAAAATATGGTGGAAAAATCAGCACATACACCAGTTGACACACACACATACATACTGTAGGCTACACACACACACACACAATTACACACTGTTACAGCAAAGTGAATGGAGGCTTTAGTGGACGATGTGTCCCAGTCAGCAGGAGAGGACAGGAGGAGAGGTCAGTTATGGTTGAATGTTGGAGGGACCAACACTTTGTACAGAAACCAAACCTTCTCCTGCTCCTCCTCCTCCTCACTGTCGTCATACGCCGAGGAGTCGTCCTACAGGAGGACACGCAACACAACACAAACTAAACACGCCTGCTACAAACAAGAAATACCGTAAACATCAAACTACAAACACCTTCACTCTGTACACTACTGTACTATTGTTTCTATGCAACACCTCTCTGAACTGAGGAGATTCACTGCAGCTTCTGAGAAATGCCTGGTACTTTCTTCTTAGTGCCGAAAGTTAAAAATATCTCAAGTTTTTTTCTTTTCTTTTTTTTTTTTTAGCTCCTGCACTTCGACGAGATCTTGAATCGTCTGAGACTAATGTGACACTCAGCTCTTCCCTCCAGCATCTTCTCCCGCTGCTTCTGCTATCTGAGGAGCAGATTTCTGCTTTGTCATCTCACGTCGATCCTGAACTTGTTCCTTTTTTTTTTTTTTTTTACAAAACCACTACAACAGTTATCAGGCATCTTCATTTTCCTGTAATAGTTTATGTAAAACACACATAAGTCCTAACAGGCTGACTCGTGGTGTAAAATGTGTTTTTTCATTATTAATAATAATAATAATAATAATACCTGACGGCTCCTAAATTAAAAAGCCTCGGCTTCACCTTCTAACGGCAGATTAACTTCAGCTTTGCCTTCAAGAGAAACCTGTGATAATAACATCCTTTGGTTGCAGAGGATGGTAAACACATTTTTTAAAAAACATTTTCCTTGGGCTGCTGCTATTTTTTGTGGAGTTACATTAGCATTTTTTTTATGTAATTAAACTGAAAAATAGAGAATTTATTTGTCTATTTAATAAATTCGATGCTACAAAAACACATAGCACAAGTTTTAACGGTCTGGACTAATTCACACACAAAAAACAAAAACACCACAAGACACAAAACACAGAGTTGTGGTAAAAAAAGGCCTGAAAGACCGACCTTGCTCTCCTTCTCCTTGTTGTCAATCTGAGGATGGACGAGACAAGACGAGACGAGACAAGACAAGACAGGACAAGAGTCCAGGTTTTGTTCATTCAGTGCATTCACAAGAGCTCCTCACATCTCATTTACATCCCTATCACTTCAACGGATTAATAGACAGAAATGGGCAGGAAGCAGGAAGCTGTGACAACACGACGCGATTCTCCTCAGACCACTTTACTTTCTGTTCTTTGTTCAAAACACAAGTATTTTCCACGACAGCTCAGGTGAAAACCACAAATAAGATGCAATAAGAAAAGACAACGACAGCTGCAAAACTCCACAACACTGAACTCCTATTACGTTTTACACAATAGGACGACATCGGTTTGATTGAATACACAAGAAAGGTGTTTCATTCAAAGGGACCTGGTCTGAGTCATTCAAAAGTGACAGTGTGAACAGGTTTTTGGTCTCACAACTTCATTAACACTAAACAAACCCAAACCCAACACATGCATGTTCTCCTGTGGTCCCTCATTGACCTACATTACACCCCATAGTCCAAGTAAATACACACAAAAAAAAAACTTAACCACCGAACTGTAGCTTCACACCTACATCCAACCAAGACTTTACTCTCAAGAGCTTGAACTCCTCATCAAGTGGTTGAAAATACAAGAACACACAATGATAATAATAATGCTTGTTGCTCACGGGCTCAGACAGCCTGAATCTGTCATTAATGATCTACAATAATTGCAGTACGACAGCACATTAAGGCCTTTATAGGTTAAAATAAAACAAGCCAGCGGAGAGAAGTAGGGATTTAAAACTCTGAAATTCTCTGATGCTATAACGTCGCAAATTTGCAAGAAAAAACTCAAACACATGTCTACCCTTTACAAGGTTTGAGGGGGAACTGGCATCATAATGATCCAGTGATTCTGGGCTAAAATAACAAACTTTTTCATCATTAAATCCAACTAAAAAGAACAAGTTTGATACGATCTTCTACTGCAGACAAAGCGAAAAATAAGCCACGTCTGTCCGACCCTTAAAAGTATAGATATGTTTCTTTCCTTGACAGAAAAAAACACACATTTTCAACTTTTTCCTCTCACAAATCTTCAACTTTAAACTTGAAAACAATGAGTTTTAACCTCTGGGATCTACCTCCACCCTCTTCAAGCGTGTTGAACCTGGCTCTACAGAGTGAATATAGATTAAAAAAAAACTCTCATTAAGAATCATGCGGTTCCTCTTCATGAATAAAACCTCAGAATAAGAGCATAAGAATAACGATAAATACAATATATAAGGAGTACAGATCAGATTAAATAAGTGGAGATGTCCAAACAGACGCAGCAACTCTTTACAGACACATCACTGTTTTTAAAATAATTTCCATTCGATATAAACGCGTAACTTCTTAAAAAACTACAACAAAGGAGCAGCACATTCAGCTGCTTCTGCACCATAACGTCCCATAAAACATCTGTTAACATCACAGCAACTTTTACCCCCTCCTCCTCCAAACAAAGTCGTGTCAGCAAAGTCGTTTCAAGACGCCATGTAGCAGCAGCTTAACACAACGTTTTAAAACACTATCAAGTTCAATTATCTGGTCTGGTCTATTAAACACCCAGATGGAGGTCGGGGTTGAATGCTATCAGAGCTCTGCTGCTAACATGTGGCGCAAGAGGAGAGACTAAACAGCAGATGTGTCACTTTCTAATAGATTAAAACCATCTGATCATGAATATTAATTTATGATCAAATAAAAAAATAAAAAAACACAATAAAACAAAGCTTTATATTCTCAGCTTCCTTCATACAACATAGACGCTCTCAGGTCTGCAGCTGCTAATCCAAGTTCCCAGCTCCCGTCGTCACCATAATAACCAATTTAAAGGTCAAGTCTGGTTTCAGGTGGGTTTAAAAGATCCTGGATTCCCACTAAAGTCAGAGTTTGTAGTACGTCCCTGCACCAATCAGAGTTTAGCAACGTTTTGAATCGACCAATCAAACACCAAAACAGTGTCAATCAAACAGATTTTCAGTGTTATCTTTATCTTGAACCTTTTGGTGTTTGCTGATCCAGTCATGAAGACAAAAAGTAATATAAAAATAAAAACAATCATATTTTCCTGGGTTTAATCTTGTAATAAAAGCTACGTGACCTCGAGCTGCATCGAGGTGACACACGAAATAACGATTTAGGAGATTCAGTGATAAAATGTGTTGTCTATAAAAAAAGAAAAACCCATCTGGTCTGATCATCAGCTCATTGTTAGAGAAGCAGCAGCGGTCGTGTTCAGACTGTGCAGCTGTCCAGTCAAACAATCATTAGTATTCACTTCATCAGACACTAACGTATGATAATGAACCAAATTATTCAAATGATAAACACGAAGCTGCTGCAAATAGACCTGAGGGCCTGACACACGACCTCTGACCTCTGACCTCTGAGTGAGGTTCACAGGTCCGGTGATTACAGCTGGCAGCTCACAGGTAGAAATGAGCTTTATTCTACCTTTTTACTCCACGTTTAAATGAGCACAATTTAAATTATGAATGAACATTTTATACTTTCTACTTTTGTCTTGTTTTCTGTCTTACCTCAGATCCCTCCGAGTCTGAGCAGCCAGACTGGGGTGAGATGGACAAAACGACAAAGAGAAAATGTGAAATATAACAAAAAAACAAAACAAAAAAAGCATAAAAACAAACAGCTTAAATGAGATTTAAGGAAATAATAAAGACTGAAAACGCTCCCTCGCTCACCTTGGATCCCACTGACTGGAGGCCACGAGGGTCACAAACAAAAGACAATTATTTAAAAACACAAAGAAAACATGACTTGGCAGAAAATAAAAGTGATTTTTGTTTTGTATTTGTTTTTTTTGTGCCCACCCACCATGTCATCCTGCCCCTCATGGTCAGACATGGCCTGTTGTTGGAGACACGGGGGGATGCACAGGAATAAAGTAGGTAGAGTAAATGTGGTTTTTATATTACAAACACACATAAACTTGCATTAGAGAGAATCGTATTAAGAATAAACCATGTTGTGTATGTTTGTGTCCAATGAAACGAGTCACTGTGACACCAACTCCACTAAAATTTTAACATTATGACCCTCTGAACACACACACTTACACACACACACACACGCTCTCATTGGCTATAACGGGTTTTTACAGGTTTTTTATTTTACAGGAAGAATGGATGAAGCTAATGTAGCCATGAGTCAAGGGGACGGGGACTCTGTTGTTGTTTGGGCCCTTAGACTTTGATAACGATAACAATAATTTATTAATCCCCGGTGGGAAATTCAGGTGTTACAACAGTAAACGCAGTAAAAGTAGATAATAAAAGCAAGAAAAGCAAATAATCGTATATAGTAGAATAAATAGATAGTTGTATTACCACTATTAAAAACACCACAGTTGTAAAGAGGTGTCGTACAGTACTGTAATTTATTGTTTTCCTTCTCTTCTTTTCTTGTCTTTTATACATGCTACAATCTATTTTCATATTCAGGATTTTCTTTTAAAATGTTCATTAATGTGTTTTGTCCCATTTCTAAATAAATAAACTTGTAAACAGTACCAGAGAAGATCAGACCGATAGAGTCAGTTCTCTGTTTGACACATTTTTAGAAAAAACCTCTCATTGTTTGACGTCTTTTTAATTTCATCTGCATTATGCATGTGATTTAATGTTAGTATTGCACTTTGTTACTCCAATTTTTCTATCATTATTTATTATTATTATTATTATTATTATTATTATTATTATTATTATTATTATTATTATTATTATTATTATTATTATTATTATTATTATTATCATTATAGAAGTTATTGGTTCAAACCTGTGCTATGTCAGCACTACAGTATTTTGAAGTTCACTGTATGTTTTTAAATCCAATGTCTAAGTTGAATATTCCTCAACTCCATCTGAGCGCGACGCTGAGGTTCGAGGTTGTGACGGACAAAAAGAAAGAGTTGACCCACCTCCTCGTCGCCCTCCTCAGGCTCCTCCTCCTCCTCCTCCTCCAGCTTTAGGAAAGAAGCAGCGTCATAAAAAATCACATCAGGCAAAAAGAAAGAAAAACTACATGTCATGTCTGGAAGTCTGGGACAGAAGAGGAGGAGGAGGAGGAAGAGGAGCAGGAAGAGGAGGAGGGAACTATTTGAGCTCTTACTCAAAACTAAAAATAGAAAAACTAACTAGGAGGTTCTGTGATGACGGGACAGTTTGTTTTGGATGTTTGAGGTCGAGGAGCAACAAGAGGGGAGGTAGGAAACAAAGAAACCTCGACATACCCTCTCCTCCTCAGCAGTTATCTGTAGAGAAAAACACACACGCTCAATCTCACACCTTACTTAAAATAATCCAAAGTGTAAACACACACTCACACACACACTGCAGAGGCGCCACCTTTTTTTTCTGAACACCTGCTGCACCTTCATCCAGTGAGAAGAACCTGATGTATTTTCAGCCAGTAGGTTTCAGCCATGTTGCTTTCATTCAGACGAGACAGACGAGTCAAGAATGACTCAGCAGAAACACAAGAGCGAAGAGCAGCTCACAAGGCCGTCACAGATGATGACACAGCACGGATCTGGACTTTTTCTAGGTTTCCGATTTTCAGAGACCTTTCGACACGATGATGTCAACCCCGCGGTCACTTTCTTATCAAACCTCGACAACCAGTTGCACGGAAAACGATTTAAACACGACTGTGTTATCTTTGCTTTGAAACTTCTGTGCAGTTCTGTGCAAATTCTGAATCTTAAGGCTTTTGATCTTTTTCATGCAGTTCGGTGAATGGTGATGTGTTGTGTGAATGAGTTTTCAGGGTGATGATGATGTGAACGGAGATCGATTTTGATGAAAAACATATTGGTGGAGGTGAAGACTCAGACTGGTTGTTATTTGTGGAGCTCTGAGTCTCCTCAAACTTTTACACACAACTGACAGAAGAAAAAAAAGAAATATTCCTGCATGAAATGAACTCTGCTGCTTCTACTACTGGTAGCAGCCATTTAACAAATACAGACTCATTGCTTTAGAATAATTAGGTCACACCTGGAGGAGGGTGAGGTGACCCACATGTGAGCTGGGATGTACCACTGTTTCCTGGTTTTCATTCAAAAAAACCTTTTGAATGAACGTCGGCAAACTAGAAACATCTGTAAAACCCGAGGCAGCTGCTGGAGGAGCTGGAACTTCTTGTTGTCAGAGTTTTTCCAGCTCTTTTCATCATTTTTCTCATCACCAAACAACACACAACTTCAAACATCAACATCAAATTGTGCACAACTTCTTCTTTCACAACAACAAACTCTAAGATCTGTTTTTTCTCCTGTGGTTGACGTGTTGGGCTGAATAACAAAACACACACACACTGACAAGAAGAAGAAAAAAACACTTCAGCATCACAAGCACTCATCCACCACAACTCGTGGGAACACTTACTAAGTAGTAACTATCTCACTGGCATCGATTTTCTTGAATAATCTTGACTGAGAATCTCAACAACACCTGTTGCCACTTTTTAAATCGACTAAACGTTGAAATATAACACGATAAATAAAGAACAAAAGAAATATTTAAAAGAAACTGCAATAAAATAGAAAAGAAACTGCAAGATCTTTTAAATAAATGCATAAAACCCATCGAAACCAGGCAGTTTTTCAACTGCAGACCACCAGAAGTCACAAAGCCGTTGCTGAGTCAGACTGATCTATGATTATTGTTCTGTTAGATTAGATCTCCTGTTGCCAGCAGCTAAAGATATATAGATATATATATTAGATTACTGAAACAAACAACAGGATTTTCAACACTTCAAGTCTGCTAAATATAATGTTGTTTATTTTCAGGCTCTTTCAGCTGCTGTGTGTTTCAGATAAATGTGCATTAATGTCACATATTTCTGTCTCCACTGGAGAGTTCCTTTTTTTTTTCATTGACCCAAAATAATAAAAAGTTTTCTCCTCTGGCTCTCAGGTGATTAACGTCCTTGTGTTGCGTTTTGTGTTGTTTGTTGTGTGTTTCTCTCACCTGTTTTGCTCCCATGGATTCAAACATCTTCTCCAGGAGGACCCTCATCTGTTGGATGTTGTTCATCAGCACACAGGGCTGGAGGAAGAGGAGGAGGAGGAGAAGGAGGAGGAAGATGTGAGACAACAGGTGCAGGTGGGCGAGAAAAAAACAAACCCCAACAGCATGAGAGAGACGGAAAAATGAAGTAAAGAAGGAAAAGTCAAGAGAGTCAAAGAGAGAAGAAATATAAAAGAGTAAATGGAGGGAAGCCGGCGAGAAACAGAGCAAAACAAAAAGTAAAAAGGAGGCGATGACGGGAAGATGAAAGAGGCAAACAGAGAAAATAACAGAGACAGAAGAGACACAGAAGTGGGCAGCAGCAGCAGTAACAGCAGCAACTGAAATATTAATCCACTCTGCAGCGAGTGCACGAGAGATGATCAGAGTACTCACTATCTTCTCCTTCTCGCAGTAGGAGGGGAAGCTCTTGGACAGCAGGGCACAGTACTGCAGCAGCACTTTGGTGATCGTCTGTGGAAACAAGATAACAGACACGATGTAACAGGACGTGTTTGCACCGGGAAAACCTCTGGAGCCGAGGATCTGAACAACTGGTAATTACTGCGTTTAGTCTGGTCCGGTCAACAGCAACCAGAGCTGTTTGAACTCAGGTGGCTTCGAGTTTTCACACCGTGGCGACTGAAAATGTGTCGTTTTCAGTCACCAAGGACTTCAGGTTAAATCTAAGTGTCAGTCTTTAGTCTGCAGGAGCTAATCTCGGCTCATGATGGCTTCATGATTAAAAAGCACATCAAAGTTGATCATGTTCCAGTTGTGTGTTGGTAACAAGGGAGAATAGCAGCCCTTTTGTTAGCTATTATTATTGTTGTTAGTTCATGCAAAGCAAAACACCAACACATCTACAGGTAGAAGATACAAAATACTGTCGTTATGACTAATGTAATGACGCTACCTAGTCGACAAACAGCTTTTATTCACTGTCGAGATACGGAGCAGCCATCTTGGATTGTCAGCTCAGTTTAGTGAAGTTTTTCAGAGTTTCAAAGTTTTGACTTCTGACTTCAGGAGAAGTTTTTGATAAAGAAGCCGACTGGGAATTCGGAAAATCCGACTTTTGAGTTGTAATGGACCATGACTGCACCATTACTCCTGTTTTTAGTATTTTTAAATTGAGACTTAAATGTTTTTGGTTTACAGAAGGCAGCTTTTCCCTGGGCACCCATGACTCATACACAATGCAATATATGGACATTATATTGAATGTACATACAAGAATTATATCTGAAAATCTTTAAGAAATTGTGTCATTTGTTGACATACTACATGTCTACACTGTATAAATACACTTGTTTTTAAATATCAGTACATGTCATATTGGAAAGAAAGTCTGAGACCGCTTTCCCAGAGGATAAATGAATAATAAAAACATATATACACAGATTTTTGTGTGTGAATTGTTGTTTATTTTATCTAATTAACTGCATCCTGCATTTTAATTGAATCCTCCTGGTCTCAATTTGTTGTTGGGTTCTTGTATTGCCTGTGTTGCTGTATCGCTTGGGTTTGTTTTTAGGGCATTTGTGACTTTATCATCATCATTTGTCTCTTATATGTTGTTTTGTGAAGCACTTTGTAAACGTGTGTTTTTAAAGGTGCTACAGTATATAAATATGGTAAATAAAGTTATTCTTATTATTTCATATCTGTTATAATCGGGGGATGTATAAAATGTGATAATAATTCATCATCTACCTTTATAGGTAAAATATCTAGTGTGTACACAGGATAAAGACCAGAGCATCTCTGTCTCAAAATAAGAGCAGAAGAAAAAAAATTCCTTCACAACTACCAACAAAGTTTAGGATTTATGAGGCACTGGTGTCTGATGATGATTCCCCCGCTGCGAGAAAATTAGCAGAAAACTAATTAATCTTCTTAGTGAGCAGCCAAGTTTGAAGTATGTTCAGAGTCAGATGGGATTTGTTAGGAGTGGGAGGGACTGGTTGGTTGGTGCCTGTTTACCAAAACACCACCAGGCATCGTTTGTGCATCGTTTGGTCGGGCAACATGTCTTAGCTGCTGGTGCTAATGTCGTCAGTCACTACCCCCCACCCCCACCCCCACCTCCCTCTGCCCCTGTCAATCAAAGACTTTAGGCGGCACTCGAAGGACGTCTGGTGACAAACACTTTGTCTCAGCGTGCGCAGACGTGACGGCTGTTCGAGCTCACGCAGAACCAGCCAATCTTTTCTGAACAAAGCGAAGCTCCTGTTGCCAGAAGAATCAAAATTCAGGAGACTTTTCTTCACCGAAAAGAGACAAAAAAAATGTTTTGCAAACTCCTCCAATATTAATCAAATGAAAGAGACGTCGGCTGTGTGAAGTCCTTACAGGTTGACGCAGGGCAGCGTATTAACATCTGGCTGCTGCTGCCGGTTTCTAGACCCTCCAAGAAAAAAAAAAAAGGATTTTGCAAATGTTTAATGAGGAAGGAAATACGACGCTCGGCCTGCAGGAAACCTCACTGAGGCCCTCGGTGACAAACGGCAAATGTCATCCTTGTTTACAATAAAAACTCCACAGGGTGCTTTAAATAAATCACAGAGTTAATTTAAGGTCCCTGAGACTCAGTTTAGCTCAAACCATGTGAGATATTTCTCTGCTTTCTGCTCAGTCAGCCACACGGACCACTCACACTCATGCATTAAACATGTGGTTTGTTAGCTCGCTGCTTTACTGCTCTCTTTGTTTCTTCTTCAACTGTAACTGTTGGTGCTGGGCGAAATGGATCTGAGGACAAAGACGGGACAGTGGAGGATCATAGAGGGACGAGATGGAAGATGGTGGAAGAGGAAAAACAAACTGTGGAGTGAAAAGAGTGAGGAGAGAGAGGAGGGGATGGAAAATGGAAAGCGATTCGGGACGGAGAGAGCCACTGAGAGTGATGGCTTATGTTAGCCATTCTTTATTTAATGAGGCTCATATCGATCGAGCCATCACACACACACACAGAATTGCGCACGAGAGAAAGATTTGTTAGATTTAACGTCTAAGTCTTTTACGACTAAAAGCTGAAATGTGATATTCAAAGTCCAGCGACCACAAAAAGACGTCACTGTAGCCGAGTCTGTGCATTTTACATTTCGCAAATACCTGAAAGTCATGAGTCAGTGTCTCAGACTTATAAATGATTGAAATGATTGAAGAGCAACATGAGAAAAGCTTTCGAGATGAGTCATGATTTGAAGCTGAAAAGTAAAGTGGTGTAAAGGTAAAAAGAAACATTCATCCCTCTGTACTGACACTGAGAGGATGAAGACGGAGCTCAAACAATGGCTCAACTATAATTTTTCATTTTTATCACTGCAGTAATAATCACATTTGCAAGAGTTGTGTCTTTTCTGCGGTGGCTCTGAAGGCTCAACACACTGCAGCTGAAGAAAACGGTGCAACGCACTTTTGTTCAAAGCCTCTTGTAAATGGAGGTGACTTTGTTTGGTTTATTTAAACGTCAATATCACATAACGATTCAGATACTATATATGCACTTTTAGCTTAGCATTAGATTTAGCTGGGTCTGTCACTTTTGCATGTATTTTCTCAAGCTGTTGTGCATTGAGCTCTCAGGGCCACCGTACTTTTCTAGTTTCTTGTTTCACTAGTTCACTATATGCTAGAAAACAAGTGAGCAGCTCAGGGAATCATTTTTCTTGAATATATTTTGTCAATGTTGTTTTTTTTTTTTGTATATTATCTACATTTTGGCGATAATATGCTTTGGCAAAATTGTTTTGAAACTTTCGTCCCAATAAAGTTTTGAAACTGAATTATTAGTTTGACGGCAGACAATAGAAAGATTATCATGAGTTTTCAATATGATATGAAATATATATTATTAGTTTCTCTCCAATGTACCCCCCACCCCACCAAAAAAAGGCTCTTTAATCTTGTTATTTTGCTGAGACCCCCCTAATGTCCCCTTGTGGCTCTGAAACTTGGAAAACTTTACTGAAATCATGAATCTTTGCTTAATCTATGTATGTTGCTGGGAGCAGTTTATATTCATACGACTCTAAACCGAGAACACAGCCCCAGTACATCTGTCTGAGAAGCTGGAACAAGCAAATATTTGACACTTTTTACTCTGAAAAAATACATCAATTATTAATGATGCTACTAAAAGACAAATAGTTTCCGCTCCGATTATGTAAAACTGGGGCACAGTTTCCATTCATCTCTGCAGTTTTGAGTCGAGGGAGGATTTATATATATTTACATTTTCACACTTGTGTAAAATTGTATGAACTGATTATTTAACGTAACCGTTTGTTCGTGTTTGTCCAGCAGGAGTTAAAAAAAAACCCAAAAAAACCTCATGTCTCAGTCACAGTCTCACCTTGGCGAAGCGTCTGTTGTAGCTGGCCACCACGGTCGGGTCGGGACAGTCGAGCTTCTTGATTATCTCGAAACTCTGGTTGAGCTGCGTGAAGATGTCGACCACCGAGCTGGAGAACAGGGCGTGCTCGGACGTCTGCTGGAACTGCAGAGGGAAAGACGAAAGAAAGAGAGAGAGAGAGAGGAGAGATGTTTCTAAAGTGAACTTCTATTTTCTGTCATCCTCCACTCTCCTGGTATCAGATGATAATAAATCACACCGCTCTTATTCCCCTCCCCGGCCGCTGTGGCTGTAATCACTCCACTCTGACCATTACAATCATTATCACTCATTTGAACTGTTGCTGGCGAGGGGACGGAGGGAGGCCTCGCTGCACCGTCGCACTAATCACATGTTCCTGCAGATGAATTCATCAGCTCAATGAATGACTCAGGTGGAGGTGGTGTAAACGAACGGCGACCTGAGGGTTCGCTGTGTAGTTAACGGAGCCGTGCCACAGATTTCCCACATGACCCCGTCCCCGAGTCCTGCTTGGTGGTGGTGGACTCTGTGGTCACTAGTGTTGTTATAGCTTCAGAAAACCGACAGGAAATGGACCCACGGCTGGTTCTTAAAGAGCCAGAGGAGGTCGATAAGCACTTAACACCTCCTCGATAAAATCGTCTGTATGTGTAATGCACTCCCTCATGAGCTCCCGTGAGTGAAGAGGAGAATCTGTGGGAATGAAGAGTAAAGTATTAGATTATTCTCTAAAAGCCAATATACAAAAACAATTAATACTTCATCCTGCAGCTGTGAAGCGGTTGATGGAGTTGACTCGACTCTTCAGCTACGCTCACGTGGTTTATTCCTTATACAGTGCGCTGCAGCATTTAACTAACGCAGCTCTTTAGTGGTTAGTGATGAGTGAGCGCTTCAGATATTAAGAAGCCTCCGTTCCACCTCAGCATCCACCTGTGAGCTCTCAGAGAAGTTCGTATCATTGCTTTCCCGTTATTTAGCACAACTATATAGTCACTGCTCTAAGGAAAGGGTTAAAGAGGAACTATGTAAGTCCGGTTGCTGTTTTGCTAACCCTCCTCTCGGCCATGTGCGTTTGTTTTCAACAAAGCCGGTGAGAAATCAATCCATGGAGCGGTGGATAATGTTATATATCATCTACCATGAGTACATTTGTGTAGTCTTATCCGTCATAAACAAGAGATTATGGGTTACGGGGGCGTTTGTGTCGCGGAGCCACAGAGACGAGAGCTCGGACACCGGGTCGGAGGCTCTGATCTTACAAGCTTGGAGCCTCCATTCTCCCTGGAATAAGTTACATGTCATTTATTTAACCACCACAATTACTCTGAAGATGTTTAATTAAGGTTAAAATTTAGCAAAGTTAAGGTAAAAATCCTGCATAGTTCCTCTTTAACCTTGGTTTATGTGAGTGTTTATCTGACATCTGTTGTATTTCTGCATCTCCTGGGAGAAGCCTGAGAGAGGAGATGTAGAACTAAAACCAGTAATAAACCTTCTTGTGAATCAACACTTCAGATAAAACACAGTTTCAGTGTTGGAGACATTTTCCTTCTTTAACATTGACAGATCGAACTTTAACAACATGATGCTTCAATTATTTTTCTCCTGCTCTCCTGTCATTGAGTTTATTTGAGACTAACTGTGATTGTACCTGTCACTCCTCTTGAGCTGTGTTTACATCGACTTTAGCAATATGTGGATTATGTGTTTTATAGCCCAAAGGGATCTAGACAAGCCCGGATCCTGCACCGGGCCGTCTGGGCCGTGGCCCGGGGGCCTCGAGCTCCCAGGGGCCTCGTCACTTTGTGGTTTTTTTTTTTTTTTTTTTTTTTTAGTTTTGCACTTGTGGTTTTTGATACAAGTGGTGGCAGGCACAACTGAACTTTTATTTAATCTATTTTGTACTCACTATTGGATGCTATTGATTTTGTTACTTGAAAAAAAAGATACATTTGCGATAAAAACGATCTCCAGTCGGGATTGCGGAGGGAGGGAGGAAATGTGGTGAAATGGAGCCGATGGTAAATAAAGTGATCAGCTCGCCTGTCTCCGGTCGCCATGTGTTTGAAGCCTCGCACAGAGACGTTTTTTTTTATTAGTGTCGGAGGCGGAGGATTCAGTGTCCAGTAGAGCGACAGGTCAGTGTAGAGACAGAGGAGGCTCCAGCAGCATCATGTTGCTGCTGTGAGGAGCAGAGTGGAGTCAGAGCGACCTGATAACAGACGATAAGTGGACGAGAAAACTCCGACTGTGAAGACACTGAGCTGCTCGTGTCGTTTATTCTGCGGTAACACGTCTCATATGTTGGTTCATCATCTACGCCGTGAAGAACATGCGCTAACGCTCCTGTAGATGTGTGCGTCTGTCAGCGCTGCGCGCGCGCACGCACACACACAGCATCAGAACGGTGAAGTGAAACAATAACCTGCAGATGACGTGAGTTGACGTGAACTGTGACCCAGAGCAATAAGAGTTTAAAGGACAATTCCAGTCAAATTCAACCTGGGGCTCTATAGTTTCCTAGTATTTCAGCTCTAACAGAATGAATGTTTAGATTTTATTTTTAATGTCTCCTGGTCTGCAGTAGTTCTGTTTGTCACTACATCACCACAGCAGCGTAGAATGGGAGAACCAACATGTGGTGAAGGTCTTGTGATTCATTTATCTATATGACAATATGTGATCTTTTCCTATAATATGCTGTAGCCAGTCAGTGTGCTTCCTGTACAGGAGTTTCAAACAACTACTAGGCCCACACATGGTGCACTAGTCTGTTGTATTGGTGCACGTACAAATATGTGTGCTCCATGGATGATCATGTGTGTGTGCACGCGTGCGCGCGCATGCGTGAGGGCCTCCTAGAGTCTAGCCCATGGGCCTCTGAATTCTTAATCCAGCCTTGGATCTAGATGTCTCTTCTTGTGGTGATAATAGTGTTGCTTTTCAGAAAACAACATACATTTATAAATCATTAACAAACACAGACAGACTGCAGCCCAACTGTGTGGTTTCATGATGTAAAATGCACGTAACCAGTGCATTCACAGCATTACACATCATCTAAGTCTGTGATCCAAGGTCTGTTTTTGAGCTGCAGCTGCAAAATGTGTCAAAAAAGGACAAATTTATTGAACGCACAATACAGGAAGTGGTGCAAAGGGAAGCAAGAATCACCACAACTGTGCATCAATCAATCAATAATGTTCAGCCACAGTCCTAAATCTTGTCTGGTCCGACTTTTTCTGCAGAGCAACAGATGTTTTCAATGGATGAATTTGCTCGGGACACTGAAATTCATTCAAACCCTCCACACTGATGATGGATCATCTTCTAACATCTTTAGTTTTGATGGTCATGACTAATATTAAAATGAATCCCACTGTGATAAATGTCCACATCCTTCCTGTTCTTATAAACAGTGACGCAGCGAAGACAATAGAGAACAGAGTGCACACAGGTGAAGCCATGTGGGAAAACCACAGAACCAGAACTATTCTGGTGTCACTTTGTTCAGGTCTGTGAACCACGAGTCTTTTCTGCAGAAAAAAAACTCCCCAGAGGACGACGCAGCTCCCTGAGAATGAAGAGCAGCTTCGGGAGCAGCAAGAGGTCGAGAGACGACGCTTGTCCATCATCCCGTTAATCTTGAACCGACTGCTCACAGGCATAAACTCTGCCGCCCCCGAAACAAACCAAACGAACGCCGCCGTCCTGCAGAGAGTCAGCGAGCACAAAGGTCAGGAGCCCGAAGCTGTCCGTCATTCTGCTGTGGAGCTCCGTCCGTGTGTGTTGTTAAAGAAAAAAAGAAGAAGAAAAAAAAAAAAAGAAGCTTCCCTGGTTTTTCTACGTCCGTTCGAATCTAGTTTCTCTGAACGTTCGGCAGCTGGAACTAACAACAAAAGG
The DNA here is from genome assembly GCF_905171665.1 of Trachurus trachurus. Classification (NCBI taxonomy): domain Eukaryota; kingdom Metazoa; phylum Chordata; class Actinopteri; order Carangiformes; family Carangidae; genus Trachurus; species Trachurus trachurus. The sequence goes on along the minus strand of NC_139895.1, from coordinate 12,404,111 downwards.
TCAGAGAGAAGCTGCTGCACGACACCAGGTTCAGTCGGTTTCATGCAGGTTTGAGGAGAAGTTCACATTTTAGCGTTTGCATTTCAGCTGTGTTAATTATCAGCACTGAAATCGCTTATAATGAACTGTTAATTAGGATTCTGTCAGACTTCCTGAATCTTTTATATCTGTGCTGCTGTGATATTTTTAGGACCTTTTCTCATGTCTACTCTGTAATTTCCTCCTGGTTGTTGAGAAAATTGACCCGAATCCCAGTTCAAAATGTGTTTGCAGAAAAAAAAAAAGAAGAAACTAAATGATATTCATTTATCATATTTAGTCAAGAGATTTGTGTAGTAATAGACCGGGCATAATCACAAACATAATGTCTCATCTGCGATAATTGAGCGGGCAGCGAATTGTTCATGTTTGCTTTAATTAAATCCAGTGTCTGCTGAGACGATTTCTCTTTCGTCCCCTGGAAATAAGGACTCAAAACAAACAACCCAAACACAAAATGTCTCCACTGGGGACAGACAGGAGCTTATTAACACAGTGTTTGGATTCATGTTTGAGGGTCTAACACTCAAACGCTGCCACTTCAAACCACTTTATTTATAATTATAACACAACATCTGTGTGCTTCCTTTAACGCACCTGAGCTCATGTACTGTACGAGGCTTTAATGAGAGGGTGTGAAGTGTACGGAGGTTTATAACACGAGGTAGAGATACTGCTACAGGTGAAAAACTATTAAAAAAACAACTACAAGATGCAGCTTGAGTCTAAAATATAAATAACCTGAGATGCACCACACGTGACAAATTGTTAAAACTGCTAAAGAAAAGCTGATCAAAACAGTGGAAATATTTAACCCTCCTGTTGTTGTCAAGGAAGGGAGGAAAGGAAGAAAGATGGAGGAAGGGAACAGATTGGATCAGAAAACTGGGAAGTAAGAAGAACGAAGGGAAAGAATAAGGGAGGAAGGAAGTGAAAAGGATGGTGGGAAGAAGGAAGGGAGAAAGGAAGGAAAGAAAGATGGGCAAAGGGAACAGATTTGGTCAAGGAAGGAAGACGAAGGAAGGATGGAGGGAAAGAAGGAAGGGAGGAAAGAAAGAAAGAAAGAAAGAAAGAAAGAAAGAAAGAAAGAAAGAAAGAAAGAAAGAAAGAAAGAAAGAAAGAAAGAAAGAAAGAAAGAAAGAAAGAAAGGGTCTAAGAAGGAAGAAGGAAGGAAGGGAAATGATGGTGGGAAGAAGGGAGAAAGGAGGGAATGAAGGATGGAGGAAGGGAGGAACAAAGAAAGGAAAGGAGTGGAGAAAGGAAGGAGGAAGGAGGGATGGAGAGACAGAGGGAAGGGAGGAAAGAAGGACCATTGGAAACAGATTGGGTCAGTTTAACCCAGGAGGATAACAGAAGGGTTAATCAAATTAACTGAGTGGTAGTTTCTAACTAATTTTCCAATTATTTTATTTTATTTTATTATATAATTTTTTTTGTTAAACTTTGAGATCCTCATTTGGGAAATACCTCAGTTTGCCTCGTGTATATGCTTGTCTGTTTTCTTTATATTAGCGGACATTTTTATAAACCTTTCTCCTGTATTATTGATTTGTTAAACGGTTTAAGTGAGGACTGATGATTAAAATCCTGAATTCTTTAGGGAAGTGTCTGAGTCATGAGGAAACATTGATTCATCCTGAGCTGAAAACTTTCTGTGTGTGGATCATGTTTTCCAACCTCGGCGGCGCACTCACCCCTTCTCTCTTGTCTCTCTCCAGCGCCGCCTGCATGAACTCCATCGACACGTCCTCGTTCTCAGCCAGCCAGGCCAGGACGAACTGCAGGAACCACCTGCAGCGACAGCAAGACACAGACAGGACTGTTACAAAAAATCCTACATACAGTCTAGTTTTATTGTGAAATTTCTCCTTAATCAATAGATGATACGTCTCTCTGTGTTCTTAATATTATCATAATAAAACTCTCATCTATACTTCTGTTAACATTTGGTGAGGAGATACAAGGCTCTATGTAAACAAGTGGTCCGTCAGCACAAGGCAAAACAATGCACGTGACAATATGTTGTCCATTGCTCCTGCCTTTCAAGTTAAAGAGGTTAAAAAGATAAACATCTTTAAACAGATTAAAGCTATATTATGTCTTTTTTTATGTCATTTTGAAGCGTTCACTTGTTTTCTCTTTTCTCCTGTGATTACTAATGTCTAGAAAAACATCTGGCTAACACTCGTAGGATGCAAATGTGGATTTGACCGAAGCGACTTTGTGAGAGAAAGTGTGTTCCTGTGTGTGTGTCTTACGCTGGGTACTCAGGCACAGCATCTTGCATGGTGGGCAGGTCCTGGACGTACTCGTTGTAAAGCCACTTCACCTTGAAGTGCAGGTTCATGTAGTCGGCGGTTTTACAGAGCTTGTGTTTCTCATGTTCTGTGAAGATGACCACACACACACACAGAAGTAAACACAAATACATGACAGCTGATAGTAGTAGTACAGGGTTAACTTTCTTGTCTTAAACTATTTATATCTGCTCACATTTTCCTGCCCAACAACAACAACAACTCTGCAGAGAAAGAAGCAGATCATATCCAGTTTGGACTGGACACTCTCATCATCTTCCCTCCCAAGTTTTAATTAGTTTCTAGGTAGCTGTGCATAAGATATTCAGGGTAACAGATGGATGGATCAATAAAGAAACTAACAGAGCGATCTATCTTTAGTCTGTCCCTGTGAATTCACTGTAATGGACAATAATACTAAAAAGAAATGAGAGAGCTCAGCTTGATGACATTAAATGAGATGCTATGAAAACAAGGTAAAATATATACAGTATATATTAATCAATGGTTCATGGTGCGTTCATGGTCCCCTTTTATCTCTGATTTTGGTCTCCACCAGCTCCAAGAGGAAATATTTGTATGTTCAGCTGATAAATGCTCCAATACTGTATATTGTGCAGCTGTTTCTCTGGCTGTGTCTATCTGCTGAGTGAGTAGTCTGGTGTTCAGTGGGTTTTTAGAGCTTTTCTACTGAAACCATCTTCCTGCTGTGACTAAAAAAAGAAATAAAGGCACCGAAGAGAACTGGGAGAGTGAAACATGAAGGCAGAGCTGCAGGTCAGAGCTGAACAATGAGCTGCAGATTCATTCCCTGTAGGTTCATCACTGTGAGCAGACATGGTTTTCATATTGTCATTTGATGCATTGTTATTATGAAAATATAGATTATAACCTCTTTAAAAACAGCGGTAAACATACATTTTCTCATTTGCAAACTATAATGTCCTACAGGTCAGACACTCGGAAACATGTGACTCATTCAAGATAATAGTTTTCGTGCCACATAGCTCGAGTCTATCTATCTAGCCACTATCCTCAGGCCTTATTATGTTCATTTTGTGTCCACCGAAAATCAAATCAAATCAAGAACAAGTAAAGTTTTGTTTCACTTTTTGCTGTCTCTTATTCTCCCACGCCGGAAACAAAATTTACATTATTTGCGAGGAGACAAACAGACTAATTGGAGCTCATGTGAGTCCATGGTGCAAAAATAACAAAAACAAAAAACCTGGGAAACCCTGCTGTGAATGACTAATTCAACATCATCATCATCACACACACACACACACACACACACACACACACACACACACACACACACACACACACACACACACACACACACACACACACACACACACACACACACACACACACACACACACACACACACACACACACACACAGTCTTACCAGCATAGAAATCAATTCTGCGGATGCGAAACGTGGTGGGAGCTGAGATGGCAACAGAGTTATGAGACAAATGAATGAAATAACAATGAAACAAGGAGGAAACAAGTGAGATGAGAAAAAGATGAATGATAAAAACAATAAAAAGTGACTAAACTACTCACTAAGGGAAGACTAAATATAGAAAACTGTGGCTAACACTTTATAATTACACATTATTAATCATTAGTGAATCATTGTTGAACACTTATCAACACTAATTTGTCATTTAAAGAATTATTCCTACTTACATGCTAATTAGTAATTTATTGATACAGTTATGACCGTTTCATTTGAAACTTGATTTATATACTCTACAATCTACAATAAACACACTCACTGACCATTAGTACATAGTAATAGACAAATGGTCTGAATCATGTGCATGATAAATGTTCATCTCAATACTTTGTTAATAACTTAATTGCACTTTGTAAGTGAGCTTATGAACCACTGACATCTCCAAAATAACTGGTTGGTATGAAGATACAACCATTCAACACGTTATAGATCAGCTCAATAATCCAGACTGTTTATAAATTGCACACTGATAAGTATCACAGTAGGACGAGTGGTTTATAAGTGATGAATTAAGTGTTGAACAGTGCTATTCTAATGTTAAACAGTGTGTAGTTATTATAAAGTGTTACCAAACCGACCAGCAGCTTTTAACATTTTCACTATTACTAAAAATGATCTAAAATCTAAGCTGGAGAGGCTAAAAGCTGAGGCCTGGACACTTCAATTTCTACACTTTCTACAGTCAAAAGCCAGAAAACTGAGACGATAAACTGGAGTCTCCACCTCACAGGATAATGAGCGCATGAATCTGTAATATGGAGGACGATACCAGTTTCTTACAGAGTTATAAACTCTTCTATCTGTTTTCACTGTGACTCTCTCACCGTAGTCCGTATTTACTCTCTGCACCTGATTAGACAACAGACTGTGAACGCACCAGTTTTTAAGTTGATGGCCTAAAGGAGAAGATTTATTCTCCTCCGACACCTGCTGCCTTTGAACAAGCCATTAAATCTCACGATTGCTGCAGCTGAGCCAACACACACACACACTTAAGAGGTCTGAAGATAAAGTGGGGTGGTGCTGAGAGAAGATCAAAACGTTTCTCTTGATAAAAAAAAGGAAAAGATGCTCTATTGCTCCTTATTTAAACCATCTCATATCTGAACGTGTCTGTTTTTTCCAGCTTCGACTCTCTAAACCTACTCCAACATGGACAAACAGCAGCTCCACTACACACTCATGTGACTGTATCATCGTCATCTCACCATTGTTCCAGCGGTAGTGATCGATTTTATCCAAAACTGGAAGAGACAATGTCAAAGTGAAGAAAGAAAGTTGATGGAGTGAAGAAACTGGGCGGCAGGGAAAGAGATGCATCACTGACTGAGCTGTCACTCACTTAAACGCACACACTTCACACACACACACAGAGTCTTACCCTCCAGGGCGTACTTCATGTCCTGAGCGAACAGCGCCCACATGACCTCGGCGCTGACTTTACCGACGTTGAGTTCCTGAGGAAATCTGAAGAGAGGAAGACGAGTTCAGAGAGAGTTAGTGTTAGTTTCTCTGCTGGTGTGTATTAAAGCTGCATGTTGATGAGCTGCTTAATATTAATATATGGATGACTGATTGAGTTTGTGTGCGTTTCTGATCAGAAATATGAAAAAATGTGGGGAAAAAACAGGGACTCGATATCTTGGGAAGACACAGGCAACGGGAAACATATGAAAATATGTTAATATTGATAATTGGTGCGTCGATAATGAATCTTCTAACTGTGTCGACAGCAGGAACGTCAATACACAAGGAGCAAATTACAGCAATATGTTTAAATAACGAGTTTTCTGTCCAAACATCCACTTTTTTTTTCCGGCATAATTTTCCCCTTGTGTAAACAAAACCACCTGAGAGGAGAGAGAAGAAAAGAAGATAACCAGATATTCAAAACAGAGACAGACATGGCTGCTTCAGACTTCTAGGTGATTTTTAAAATAGGTGAATCATAATTTCTTTTCTTTTTTTTCTCTCCAAGAAACTCTGAAAAGCAATTCATGTTCATTCATGTTTAAATTGTTTTTTTCATCTGTGTTACCCTTGAGAGACGAGCGAAAAAAAAAAGTTTTCTCTTCATCTTCCCAGAAAAAAAACTTCTGCCTCTCATGGCTTGTTTACACAGACACAAACACAAAAAATGATTGTTGGAAAAGAAAAGAAAAAAGCCCAATCATTCAGAGTCAATCAATCAGAATCATTGTGTATAACTGCACATTAGGGCCGTTGTAGGCAAAAGAAAAACAAAATGTCCTGGTAAAGTTCCTAAAACTTAGCTTTTAAGTCACACATTTATTAGAAACAAACATGTCTTTTTTTCTAATAGAGTTGGATAAGATCTTCCACTGTAGGTATCATGCAAAACAGTCAGTCCAACCATGCAAACTATAAATGAGTTTCCTTCTTTCATAGAAAAAAACAACAAAAAGTACTTTTTTTTTTGCAACTTTAAATGCCCCTTAATGTGCCGGTGTAACCAGGAATTATTGTGAACAATCCATTTTCTTTAAATCATCCAAAAACTCTGAAGCAGCCACAGCGTTGTCTGTCACAGTTTTAAATTTGAATGAATGTGGTTGGTAGTGTTTTATTCTCCATATATCTCACTGCTAACTGATGGATTTCTACACGTCCTGTATTTGTGTGGCTGTGAAACTTCTCTCTCACTCTGTGGTTGTGATTTAAAGTGACTTGAACACATCATAAATGGCCACATGTCACTTTACTGTAATGTCCTCACTCCTCAGTTATAAACTATATTATTTCCAGTGTTGGCCTCGACATGACTGAGAAACGACAATCTGCCAAATAAAAAGGTGAAGGATGCAGAACGGAGCTCAGCACTGACTGGTTGATGATGGCTGTGTACGAGTTCTTGTCCTCCTCGATGATGGAGACGATGAGCGTGATGAGTTTGGGCCAGAAATCCAGATTCTGGATACTCGGGCCCTGCTCCTCCGGCTGGCTCTCTTTCTTCTCCTCTTCCTCCTCCTCCTCGTCCTCCTCCTCTTCTTCCTCCTCCTCCTCCTCTTCCTCTTCTTCCTTATTGTCTCCTTCCTCTTCTCCTTCAGCCTTCTCCTTCTTCTTCTTCTTTGTCTTCTTCTTTTTCTTCTCAGGCTCGGGCTACGAGAAACAGAGAGAGAAAGAGAGGAAAAAGAAAAGACAAAGATGAAACGATGTGAGAATTAAGTTGCCAGATGTCTTGAACTCACACAGAGAGAAAACTGCCCTGATGAAATAAGTGGCAACGCTGAACAAAAACAAGAGTTTCACATTTCACCGTTGTGATTTGAATGAATGATTTAACTGAATAATTTACAACAATGAATTACAATATTATTCTCTCGGATTTCATTCTCTAAATTCTCCATGTTTGTGTGAAAGGACTCAGATGAGGAGGAAACTTCTCTTCTCTTGATTTCAATGCAGAGTTAATTGTTAATTTATCCCAAACACAGACCGAGTGGATAAGCGCAGACACAGTGAGACATTCATCTTGGTTAAAAATATCTGGGGATAATTTTTCACCAGATGACAGTTGATTCATGTCGATGGTTAATTCATTCACATCACAGACATTTCCTCATTTGCACATCCAATCTTAACAGTCGGGTAACCATGGTAATTAGAACAAAAGCCTTTACTGATGAATAGCTGCTAAATCAACGATCCTTTACTAACGTAACGTACTGTAGTAAAAGGTAATTTCATAAGCTGCATAAAATCCCCAAATCTTCATTAACTCCAAACATTGTCTTAACTATTTTCAATAAAATATCAACAGATGAAACATGATCATTGACAGTCTGATGGTAGACTCTAACAATGTGCTGCAGTTTAATGACAACAGAAACAGTCTACAACACCCCACCACCCTGCTGTTAGCCAAGCAGCTACTAGCAGCTGTGGAGAAGTTAATTGGGTGTGGTGCAACTCACAAATGTGTTTGTTTTTGCTGATAAAGTTACAAAAATACCTCAGCAAGACTGAGCTGAGAAAAGTAGAAATGGCTGCTAGAGGACAGCCATGAATGTCGATAACCAATATTGGATTGAGTATTTGAGGTAAGGTATGGTAAAGTAAGGTAAGGTAAGGTAAGGTAAGGTAAGGTAAGGTAAGGTAAGGTAAGATTAGATTAGGTAAGGTTAGGTAGAGTAAGGTAAGGTTAGGTTAGGCGAGATTAGGTAAGGTTAGGTAGGGTAAATAGGGTAAGGTTTGGTAGGGTAAGGTAAGGCAAGGTTAGGTAGGGTAAGGTAAGGTTTGGTAAGGTAAGGTAAGGTTAGGTTAGGTGAGATTAGGTAAGGTTAGGTAGGGTAAGTAAGGTAAGGTTTGGTAAGGTAAGGTAAGGTTTGGTAAGGTAAGGTAAGGTAAGGTTAGGTTAGGTGAGATTAGGTAAGGTCAGGTAGGGTAAGTAAGGTAAGGTTTGGTAGGGTAAGGTAAGGTAAGGTAAGATTAGTTTAGGTTAGGTAAGGTAAAATACGGTAAGGCAAGGTAAGGTAAGGTAAGGTTTGGTAGGGTTAGGTACAGTACAGTACAGTAAGGTTTGGTAAGGTAAGGTAAGGTAAAGTACGGTAAGGTTTGGTTTGGTTTGGTAAGGTAAGGTAAGGTAAGATAACATATAATAGCATCTTAACAAGACAGTAATACACAATGATATTGCACATATCTCTACTAAAATGGCCATATTAAATAATTCTGCAACCACCCATAGATTCCCATACTGAGAACAGGACCTGAGTTTCTGACTCCAACAACATCAGAACTTCTGGTTTCCACCAACAGTAAATGGTTGAATCCGTTTCACCCGGTCGAGCTGTTTCCTGCTTGTTAGTGCAACTTGACCTTGACTGTTCTTGACTATCTGGCTTTTCTGCAGCACTGTCTGACCTCAACATATTTGAGTTCACCCATAATAAGGTAGATTGTGAAAATGGGAATCAATACATATTACATTATTAAATTCCCACGGTGTGAAAACAACATTACGAGATAGGCTACTGTATGTAGGGTTAGCTCAGGATGTGTTGATGCTTAGCTACTCACCGGCTGTACGGCAGACTGGAATTGACGGTTGAAGAGCTCCAGACAGTTGTTGAAGATGTACTCGTAGGTGGAGTTCAGGCAGGCCTTGACACAGTCCCGCACCACGTTGGCAGCTCTGGGAGGACTCGGCAGCTCCAGGACCTTCACGAGAACAGCAGTCAGATATAACTCAAACAGAATTACAGACTTCCAATCCATGCATACTGATTTTTCTATCAAAATCTGAAGGCTATAACATTTCTCTAAATTATCAGAAACAAAAACTCATATTCTGTTTTTACCTTCATTCTGAAGAAGGTAATGCTGGTGAGAAGATCCACCGTTGACTTGAGGTCACTGAGGCGAGGCTTGCTGCTGGCTGGGAAGTTATTCTGTAATACACACACACATATTTTCTGAACACTGTAGCTGACCATCTGTTTCTTTGGACAGCAAAACACATCTTCCAGTTTTTGGATCTCTGAGAGTAAATTTTATCTTCAGTGAATTTCTTCTTTCCAGTCATAGTAGTGGCTGTTTTCCTTTTTAATATTCATCATATCCAGCTTCTGGTTCACTCAGCCTTTTAATTTATCATTGCACAACACATTACAAGCAAACAGTGGTAATGAATGCAAAAGTCGGCAGAACATCATCCAGACAAAAAGCATATGAAAAACCTGCTGTGACGCACAAATAAACTGAAGAGACAGAAAAATAAACAACATCTGAGCAGCAGATTTTATGAAGAGTAATGAAAACACAAAACATTTCCTGGTTAGGGACAGAAGATGAGTTAATACTGACTACCTATAATCAGATTTATGTACCCAGCTTGTCCCTTGTTGTGTGCACGAATGAGGTCAAACTCAAATGTCACAAGAGTCTGAATGTGTTGAGGAAAAGAATAAGAGCAGCTGAAAGTGGAGACTCACCCTGTACATGGAGAGATCTATACGCAGCGAGTTGTGCAGCTGATCCAGTAGCTTCACAAAACGATCTCTCTGTTGGAAAGAGCAAAGAAGAGATGTAGCTCAGATTTGTTCAGACAGTGGAGAAGACGCAGACATGAGCAATTTGCAGCAGCTTGTGTGTGTTTGAACGTGTCTGTGTAAATGATGGGTACCACAGCAGCACCGTGGGGAAGAAGAGAGGAAAGTCTGAGCAGAGAAAATGAAATGTTTTGTCTAAGTCATAAACGACAACTGAGACTATTTTTTCTACAGGGTATAAAAAAAGTAAAATGTAAAACCATTTGTGCTACATGAGAAAACTCAAGATGGGAAAATGTTTTTATGTGTTCGACAAACAGAAACGACTGGCAGCATCGCTTGGTACACACAGCACCACAAGGCAAACCTGGCAGATGAGGAATAATTTGTTAACATACAACAAACACTTAACTGACCCAAACACAATACACACAAATAAATACACACAGGATTTACTTGGGTTTAGTCCAGGACTTTCACACACAGTTTCTCCCAGAGTCAACAACCAAGACATCACTTCTGTCCTGACTGAGCTGTGGAAAATGTTTCCCTAACTTCATATAGTATAAAGCACAGTGTAAACGTTTATTGATTGGCTGTAAATTATCAGGATACATGTCAATATAAAGGGGTGTGACATGTTAAGGTTAAAAAGTGTTGGGCCTAAAATTGAACCCTGAGGAACGCCACAATTGAAAGCATCGTTTTTTGTTGAAGATTCATCAAATTTTTACAAAGACTAAGATTAAGAAGAATCTATTGCATCCTTCCTCTGTTGCTCACCCTGAGGTTTCTCCAATTTCTCCCTGTTAAAAGGGTTTTCTATGGGGTTTTTCCTCAGTGGATGTGAGGGTCTAAGGGCAGAGGATGTTGTTATAAGCCCTTTGAGACAAACTGTTTGTAAAAACGGGCTATACAAATAAAATTGCCTTGCCTTGCCTAAGATCAGAGGCAAGACTGGAAAATCTGTGTTAAAGAATCAAAGACTTGGGCTGAGTAGATCGTTAACATCCATACTGCACCTGAGGGTGAGTGTTCATAAAATTAACAAGCGAAAAATACGTTTTTCTATTCTGATTTTTGTTTCTGTTATTCCATCTTCACATTATTCCATCTTCACAGTTTTATTGTACAGACCTCCTTTGTGTTTGTACAGGGCAAAGACTGTTTGTAAAAATAGTTTCTGAACATCTTTAATGTGCCCTGGATGTTTGTGTTTGAGGCCATTCTGTGCATTTTCCTTGCACAAATTGCTGCTCGACAGTATAAAATATACAACACATATCAAACAGTGTGAACATGCACAACTGATTAACAGGAAATGATGCATTCAAGCACCCCATGTCGAAGACAATAGATGCAGGATGTGCATATTTAGCATCACGCTGAATACAGCTGTCACAGTGGTACGTTCAGTATCAGCGAGCCAGATGGCGCCGCTAACGGTGCTTATTCGTCTTTATTAGAAGAAGCTAACAAGCTAAATCACATCACATCGCTGCACACGGTTTGTTTGGCTTCACTTTAAATTGATACAGCAGTTGTTGTTGTCTGTGGTACAATAATGTGCACTTAATGTATCATTAAAATACATTGGGCTTTTCAGTGATACAGGTAAACAAATGTGTTGCCAAATGAACAAGGACTTAAAAACTAAACCTTTAATTGCACACATCTTCTTCTTCTTTTTTTTTACATTCATACGTGGGACTGATTTGAGTAGTTACTTCTACAGTATACTCCTGGACTCACTGGGAACAATTTGTGCCTCACTTGAAGTCATGGAGACACATGGAGAGGAGGAACCAGGGACCGAGCCATGCTATGTTCAGCAGCCAACCAGCTCTACCATCCGGGCTAAAAACAGTAGCGGTATCCCCATTGCTGTTTATCCACTATTTCCCTTCATATGCCTTGGCATCACATGTTTATTTACATGCCATGCCAATGGAGCAGCCTGAGCCTGGAGTAGTGGGAGTCACGACATGGCAGACAAACTGAGGGGGTGAAATGAGTTTTGTCTGACAAAGAAAACGAGGGAGGTAGAAAGAGAAGCAGGACTTCCAACATACTCACAAAAAAAAATGCAAAAACACATTTATCCAACAGCTAATGACACTCACAGTTATAGAGTTTGTTTGGAGATGGGTTTTTCTCCTCCTTAGAAAAGTAGCCTGTCGTGGTCACACAGCAATTAGCTGGAGCATTGTTAGTTTACTGGAAAGGGTTTCCCTTTGTTTTCATCTCTGCATGAAGGCACGAACAACAGCCAACATTAACTGGCACTAAGCACTAATATAAATAGCCAGATTCTAATCAACCTCCTGAAAGCGTCTTTCAACTCTTGTTGTGTATGAGAGTGTGTGTGTGTGTGTGTGGTTGTGTCCCATGGCGGCAGGGCCAGTGCAAACACTTTAATTATGTAAGAGAAAGCAGAGGCACAGTGTGTTTTAGCTTTATTAGTCTCATACTCACAAACTTCACAGACAAAAGCCTCAACTCGCTTATAAAGATTCAGGCTGTTATTTTCTATATATAGTCTGTTAATAAACATAATAAATGCATGTCTCTAAGTTTTGTCTGCATCTGATATCTGTGTTTCATTCAAAGCTTTATCATTAACAACTATAAAACACATCAATGAGTCACTTTGTTGTACTGAGTGACATATTCCTTTATCCATTTTGCTTTGTCAGTATTGGGCTGATATTGATTCCCTAGAAGCCTCCTTTTTATGTTGGCTTTTTATTTTTATTTATATGTGGATGGTGATATCTGTCAGCTGATCAGTCCACCACTTTGGATGAAAGCTGACGTTTGCAGGCAGAAACAAGCATGGAAACATGCAAAGAAGAAGCAGCAGCACAATAGACATCTACAATACCCCCAGTTGTACCCTTTAAACTAATCCTTAGACCTGTATCTACTCTAAGATAAAATCTAAACCCTTAAACAGAAGGAGAAAATGTCCTCACTGAAACACAGCAACACACACACACATGGTTTGACCTAAAAAAAAAAAAAAAGCTTGAGACAAGGACAAGAGCTCAGTTTTGACCTTTAGAAAATAACACACTGTCACGTCGTCCTTCCCTTAAGCAAAACCATCCTCATCGTCTGCCACCGCACACAAACACACACGCACACACAGTAAATTAAAAACTGTGATTGGCTTCATTCCCCTTGTTACCAGCTCTGCACTCACTTGGTTACTTCCTCTCCACATCCTGGAGCTCAGGAATCGCTGTTGCCGGGACACAATTTATGTGACAATAACACATTTGGCATATGTTCCCATTCATACAATGGGTGATAAATTTCTCTTTAAACAGGGATTAATTAATAAAAAAAGAGCCTGAAGCCTTCGCGTAACAATTACCTAAAGTAGCCTGAAGACAAAAAGGAAGGGAAAAGCAAAGATCATTTGGAGCTTAACTTTTCTGGATCAGAGCCATCAGGTACATTTTTCTTGGAGCGACCCTGTGGGAGCTGCTCTATCTCAGCTTTCATCACCATTACATGATCCTACAGTATAGCACAGGCCCTTTCTTTGTATTTTGAGGGTTACTTTTTTCATTTGTACTGACAACGCACACCTCCAGAGTGTTTGATCTGCCACATCCAACGATTGGGACATTACTTGATTAGTCATTGTCTGTCAGCTGAAGCCAAACGTCAAAAACAGCAGGTGTAGTGTAGGTGTGACTGCTCTCATCGAATTTTCTCTTTTCTCTTTGTTTTTCAAAGAAACGCTGACGACGGAGCGAGGCCGAGAAGCCGCCGTGGCTGTTTTCCCTCACGGATGAGATTCAGATTTGCCACGAGCTAATAAAAAAAACGTATCTTCAACAAGCTGCTGCTGATGTCGAATTATGTCGGGATGAAACAGAATGTGTTGGTTTTGTTCCTGGAGGACCAAACACTTAAATAACTTAGGAGCTAAAGAAGTTGTAGAAACTGTAGGAATAATTTGGCTGCAGGACAAGTTGTCAGATCTCCTGCGATGTCTCAGATGAGTAAAATTTAGATGAAAATCACTGACTTTAGATACGTGAAAGAAACAAGTGCTGTTATTATCATAAAAAGGAAAAACTGAGAGGGTTAAATAAGTTGGTGGATGTGATCTGATGTGTCAATAACTGAAGAAACATTGTTAATTTTTCTTTTTTATAATTCATAATACAAACAGTATATACTCTTCCATATATATTTTTGTACATAAAAGTATGTCTCTTTTTATCTTTTTTTTATCTTTTACTCTTGCTTGTTTTATTGCTGCTGTACCGAGTGAAACTTCCCACATGTTGGATAATTAAAGTCTCTTATCTTATTGTTTATCAGTAGCTGTTGATTTAAGTGGAAAAGTGAAACGACACTAAAAACATAATGACTGCAAACTGACAGAAATCCATTTAAACCTATAATAATCGCATCTTGCTGCAAAGTTTGTTTGACATATTTTGTACTGTTTTCTTGCCTTTGAAGACATTTTGCAGTTTTGAATGTTATTTACTGCTGAAGACTCTGTAGGTAAAACAAGCAATCAATGGTAAGTTAACAAGTTCAATTCCACCTCCATTTCCCCTATAATGAGTAGTAATACACAGTCTTTTTTTTTTACTTTCTGCTCAATTCCTGTTGCACATCACTTCCTCATAATGACATAATGTTGTATTGCCATTTCCTGCTGAGTGAATCTACAGAAATGGAAGGAAACTGTGGATATTGAAACACATTTCCAGCAGAAAACATGACGTCTGATGCTGATGCAGATGTAAATGCCACCTCCTTAAATTCTTTATAGCAAATAACCCTGAGCTACTTAGTCGTTAGTGCTGTTGCATTTCTTCTCAGACACATTCAGGCACAAAGTCACAAAAGTAAATAGACTCGGATGAGAAAGCAGAACAGGCGCCGGTGATGAAGGTGCTGCTTCAGAAAGAGCCACAGAGCTAAACTCTGGCATTATCACACATTTCACCCTCAGCATCTTCATCAGGATCAGTTTAATCCATGACTCTTTAGATTTAATCCTGCTCCGCTCTAACGAATACACTAAGTAAAAAGCAGGGATTGCTCACGACCAGGGAACAATTACCAACAATTATTATCTTTTTTCCCCCTCATGTCTCTGATAAAAAAGTAAATATTCATCTGTACTGCCTCTGGCTGACGACCAGGTACACACTCTCATGTGTGAGGAGTGTGTGTAGTAATAATAATAAAACACACACTGTACATGCTCAATAACTATTCCCTGGGAAAAGTCATTTATGGAGAAAAAAAAACTAAACAAAACAACAAAAACAGATCTAGTTAATAATGTTTGTTCTCATCAGTGAGATGCTGCTATGTCTGTTTGTCTTCAGCACATACACACACACACACACACACACACACAGATGCAAGCAGTCCACAGGCGAACAAACACACCCACACACCTGTCAACAACAACAGGTGCTCACACTGTCAGCCGGTGATTTCAGAGCTGAGTTATGGAGAGAAGAGAAGAAGGAATAACAGGTCGATACGACTGAGGAGACGAAGAGAGCGAAGGACGAAGGAAATGAAGTTGTAGGATTTTAGGAAACCCACTTATCGCCATGGCAGCAGGTGCATTGAAATCAGTTTGGTCCAATATTTAAACAAAACCAAACCAAAAACAAACGAACGAAAGCAACAAAGAATGAAAAAAAAAAAAAACAGAAAAAAATGTGTGTATTTCAGGATCTGTCTGAGAGGAATCACAGCGGGAGCAGTCAAAAAAAAAAGAAAAAACCCAGACAAATGAAAAGAAACGAGCGACAGGCAGAAGTGTGAGTGGTGAGGCAGATGGCATCAACAAAACAACCTGGATTTCAGTAAAAAATAAAAAATAAAATAAAAATAAGGAAGGACCAACAAGATTTGTGTTTTTTCTATGACAAATGAATAACAGGTAAACCAAATATTATGGGATTAATTAATGGGATAAAACACAATGTCCCTCATAGCTGACAGTAAATAGAAATGTATTATGTCCCATATGTTTACAAGACATAAAAGAAAAAACTGATGCTGGTTCATCTTTACTTCCTACAGTTTGATGGACATCTAGATCAATATGGTCTGATGTGGAAATACCAAAGGTGAATTTGTAATGATGCAATAAATCCTGACTCAACGTGATTCAGTCGACTGAATCGACTCAGCTCTAATTTGATATTCACTGGATTTACAAATCTAAAGGTCTGAGATCACTCTTGTGGAAGTGAAATAGTTTTAGCAGTAGGTTCGTTACCTTTAATTGTCGGTGCAAGATACTTTAAAACGGCAGAGAAGAGCCACGAGATGCTCAGAGCTACGCTACGGAGGCTCATTTCTTGGTTTCCCTCATCAAACTCATCAAATACACAATCCAACAACTCCAAAACGCTCTGGTGGACAAGTTGTGACCTGCACATTCACCACGCTACGAGATGATAATAACAGAACGTTACCAGACAGAGTCGTTGAGGTAAATGCAGAGACTGCTTGATGAAAAACTGCCCCCGACGGGAACGCACATCAGCGGTTTTGCATGAATTTACCTCTAAAACAACTCTGTCTGGTAACGTTCTGTTATTATCTCATAGCGTGGTGAATGTGCAGGTCACAACTTGTCCACCAGAGCGTTTTGGAGTTGTTGGATTGTCTATTTGATCAGTTTGATGAGGGAACCCAAGAAATCCCATTAGCCTCCGTAGCGTAGCTCTGAGCAGCTCATGGCTCTGCTCCGCCGTTCTAAAAATAGCTTGCACTGGCAATTAAAGGTAACGAACCTACTGCTATGACTATTAGTCTTGGTGCATCGACTCAGAGTTTGAGTCAGACTCTAGTGGTCATTAGAGGAACTGCAGTTTTTTCAGCACTTTCATTTTCCAGCTCTGGACTCTTGGGTGAAAAGTCTCAGACTTTAGTGAAACTTATTGGATCCCACTGTGTTCAGTTTAGGATCATTCATTTATATTTATGGAGTCAACACGTTACCTCCTAGTCTACAGTAGTTATTCATTTATTTAGCGTGGGTTTCTCCAGACTGGGGTGAACGATATTTCATGCATTTATTCATTCATTAAATTATGCTGATTCATTCATTAATTACTGTGAGGCCATTTCAGTGTCGCAGACGTTCTCCATCATCAACCGGGGAAAGAAAGATGACAAAACAAAACAACGGGCTCTATCAGTGAAACTTATCAACCTCTCCAGCAGCAGCAGCAGCAGCTTCTTCTTATTACCAACCTGACCACCCAGAAACAGACCCTCACACTGTTGTAGCTCACAGCAGGTCTGTCTGTCTGCGTCCCCCTGACCCATTAAAGCAGGAACATGCTGCCCGCAGTCGCTCGTACATCACTGGAGTGTAACCAGACTGAAGTCGACACCATTGGCGAAGATCCCAGGAGTCATTAAGCTCGGCCTCTAGCTGTCATTGCCCTTCCCCACTCCCCCCCACCCTCCACCCACTGCTCCAACCTGCAGGGCTGAATTTGGGCCACCACAAAGTTCACAGTCGCCCCCAAAGGTCTCACTGTGATAAGACATTACCTTTTAATGAGGAAGATTATTAGCAGCATGACTGCGGCGGCCGTTTCTGTGAGAAACAGCTTGTTCAGAGCAAAAAAGCTTCAAATACTACAGACAACCGTGGGCCCGGCGTCTGAGGGAAGACGACGTGACACCTACATAAAGTCAAACGGTGGCTCTAAGGCTAATTCAAACATCTCTCACCTTTACAAGATGAAATTTCACTCCTCCACGCCTCCACCTGCTCTTTTGTAGACTTTCTTTTTTTAGAGAGTATGGCTTGTAGAGAATATCAATTCTTTAAATCAGATAAAGAATCTCATTCTGGTCTCAAAATGACCTCAATATGATAACTGGGGTTTTAAATTGGGTCAAAATTTGACCCATTTTCAAATATTATTTATATCAGACATGAGATTTCACCTTATTGCCTGAAAATACCATGGATGGTTCCTTATCACACGTAGGAAATGTAATTAATGCTCACGATTTTCACTTAATTTGGGGGTTTTATCCAAATTTATAGCAACTGCGGTCTTCACTTCACCACAATGGGCCGATATGGTGACCATAAAAGTCTAGAAGAAACTGTAAAAGTTGTGCTAAGTGGTTGGAAAGAGGCAATAATTTGAATTGTGAGGACAAACGTTTCATGGTTGATGGGACGACAATGCAGACAATGCAAAGCTTAATAATGTTGTTAGTCTGAAATGTGCTGGAAAGACAAACAAATAAAAAAGTAAACACATCATCCACCACCAAGAATAAGGGTGGACAAGAGATCCTCTCCACACAATCACATGTCAGCGTGATTGTTTTGATCTGCAATTATGGTGCAAATATCGTCCATGAATGCATCACGCCCCAGCTTTCATCAGAAGCAGCAGTGCACATAGAGTGGATAAAAAACTCCTGTTTTCCCTTATTTCATTTGATCAAATGTTAATTAATTCATAATCTATGTATGATGATATATTATTTCTGGATTTCTGTTATTTCTTTGTGGGGGACAAACTTACAAAATCAGCAGGGGATCAAATACTTTTTTTCCCCAATGCATGGTAGTGTGAGAGACTGAATGATGCAGTGAATCAAAGAAACAGGCAGAAAGAGTTCAGCTATAAATAAGTGCATAAGACATCTATATTTAGCTAACTAGACAATATGCAGCACAATGCAAAACATATGTTTAACACTAGCTGCTAGCTTTAACGTCATTGGACTCGAAGATTGATTGATTGATTGAGTTTAGGTAGTTTTTGAACTTTATATAATTCAACTTTCAACCTCAGCATTGTGTTTTATTTCATTCAGATATGAAAGAGTTGAGGTGTACTGTGGATGTGGTGTGGTTTTATATCATTTATATCCTGTTCATGGCAATACAAGTTTGTTTTCAAGTCAAATCACCTGTTAACGCTTAGTTTCTGACGGCTGACATCGCCTGAAAGCTGCATCACCACTGTCTCATCAAGTCAACAGTTTGATTGTCAGACTCTTCTGGAAATGCTGGTGTTTGTCTGTGTTGACTGTGTTTAGTGTTGATTGTCACTTACCCCAAAGTTGGAGGCTGCGAATCTGGCCGGAGCAGAGACGTTGGTGGAGGCGGTGGGGTGGGCGTAGAAGGCATTGATGTTGGCCAGCAGGGTGCTCATCACTGCCGGCACTCCCGACAGCATGTACTTAGATGACAGGCAGGAGAAATGGCTGAGGAGGAAGAGAGAGGAGGAGGAGGAGGAGGAAGAGGAAGAGGAGGTTTAGATAAGAGGGAGGAGATAGGAGGAGTCGAGGTGGATAGAAGGTTTAAAAAGGGAGGATGAATATGGAGAGAGATAATTTAGACAGTGGAGATATGGGGGTCCAGAAAAGGTGTAAAAACAGACCAGAGGGAGATCAGGAGGATGCAAATGACAGAAAACAAAGAGGATGGATGGAGAGGAGGAAAGAGGAAATAGAAAAGAAAGATAGAAACAAAAATGTTTTACTAAAAGCTGCAGGATAACAGTGTACAGCCATTTTTCTCCATCTGTCCTGAGCCAATATTAACAACAACATTAGAACATATTAGATGATAGTTATTAAACTTGACGTGTTTTAATCTGCTCTGAGATGCCGTGACTTGTGTGCACTCACATTGTGTTGCAAGTGAGACACGAGCTGCATCATCGGTGTCTGTGTTGACAGCTGTATTGATTAAAAGCCATAGTGACAGGCTGGCAGCTGTTTTGGCATTTGGAGACGCCCACAAGTCCTGAATGTATTCCCTCACATTAATATCATTTAGGAGCAGCTCATGATCATGAGACACGCGTGATGGAGAAGAAGAGAAGACGACAACTCGAGCTCAGTCCGTGCTCTGACAACGTCCTAACTCTAACCCTCCACCACAACCACACCGAACCAATTCATTACTGTATGTCAACACTACAATGTAACTATAAAAACAGTTTAGTGGAGTATGAGGCTATTAAATTGCATTATGGGAAGTGTAGGATCAGGCATGTTCTAATTTTGACATGTTTTGATTTTGACCCTTCTTTAATGTCTTCGTCCCCTTCCTCCAAACTTCTCATATTCACACACAAGGGCAATTTAGAGTCGCCAATCAACCTACAGTACTGTGCATGGTAGGTTGACTCTAGTATATTTATATATGTATTGTACATATATATATAAATATATTCCTTTCTTATTGCTTTGTTCTTCATGAAAGGCTGCTGCTGTGAATGGTAAATGAGATAATTGTCTGGCTTTTGGTTGGGCTGTGTTCCTATTAATGCTGTCTTTGTTGAGTTTTGTGCGTGTTTACATGTGTACACATCTATAATCATGAGACAGAACAGAATTACTTATATTTATATGGGGACAGTCATTTAAGTTTTGTAGGTGTCTGGGTTGTTTTTGTTTGATGTACTATGTACTTGTGTGTTGTTATGAATTTAAAAAATAGTAAAAAATATAATCGAAAAAAAAAAACCTACTGTGCATCGTTTTGAACTGTGAGAGGAAGCCAGAGAACATGTGTACTGTACATTTTATCCAAGCAGCGACTGTGCAAGTAGCAGATTAAGCTGGTTTAAAACCAGGAGACATGCACTGTACTAAGTTTTAACAACATTGCTACAGTAGTTAGTTACCGCTGCAGGTTGTTGGAGCACTAACACCAGGTCATATAATTATACAAAGATTATCATCCCCTGTATCTCTCCCCACCTAATTCACAAATATGTGCAAAATTGCTGCAATAAAATACAATTAAAATGTGCGTTAACAGTGTTAAGTATTTATGAATCTAATTTCTTATATCATTGTGCACATGAAGCAGTGAAAGTTGTGCATCCATGCATCCTAAAGTTATTAAACTTTCAAACACTGGACACCTGAAAGCCTCTAGTTATTCTACCAACAGATGAGGCCAAAGTTCAGTTTTCACTCTGTGTGTGTTGTGTTGTGTGTTGATTGGCTCACATCCTCGTTCCCACTGAGACACAGTCGACGTCGCTTCAGTTCACAACTTTAATTTACTCTGAGCTTCCCGGTGTGATTGAGTTACGTGATTGTGCTCCTTCTTCCGACACACACATATACACATAACAAACACAGAGCGAGAGCCGCACTGTGCCTTTAAGGTCAAATTACAACCTTATAAATGCAATTAAAACATGTATGTGTGTGTCTGTGACTGTGTGTGTGTGTGTGTGTGTGTGTGTGTGTGTGTGTGTGTGTGTGTCTCCTTGTCTCGCCACCTGCCTGCAATGATCCGATCAAACAGTTGGGAAATCTCTGAAGTGACGGGTCATCTCTCCTCATTAGATCAGATAAACTAATTTGCATGCTGTTTATAGTTCATGACAACCCTCATCACTGCAACGCACACACACACACGCAAACCAACACACTAATTTGAGGCATTTCCTGATTGGATTTCGCCCCCCACACACACACACATACACACACACACAGACACACAAATGGCTGATGTCATTCACAGACAGACAGCATCACTCACGTCATGGCCTGGTAGATGGACTCGATGCCGTAACGCATGGCGAACTCGTCCACGATGTCCTGTTGCACCTCGTCAAAATAAACCTTCCAGGCGTCGTCGCCCGTGGCGCCGGGGATCTTCACCACGCCGCCTCCCTCTACGTCCGTGGAGAAGTGAAACATGTTCTGAAGAGAAGAGGACAAACGTGTAAATGGCAGCAAAGTACGCAAACAAACTAACAAACTAACTAACAACATCCAGAGTCACTCACAGAAACATGGAGAATCAGAGGTTGAAAAGTTTAATTATCGACCATCAATATTAAAGGGATAGTTCAACATTTTAGCAAATAGGCCCATTGCCATAATCCCTATAGTCATAGCAGTAGGTTCATTACCTTTATTTGTCGGTGCAAGCTATTTCTAGAACTGCGGAGCAGAGCCGCGAGCTGCTCAGAGCTACGCTACGGAGGCTAATGGGATTTCATGGTTTCCCTCATCAAACTCATCAAATACACAATCCAACAACTCCAAAACGCTCTGGTGGAC
Organism: Trachurus trachurus; assembly: GCF_905171665.1. Taxonomy (NCBI): domain Eukaryota; kingdom Metazoa; phylum Chordata; class Actinopteri; order Carangiformes; family Carangidae; genus Trachurus; species Trachurus trachurus. The sequence goes on along the minus strand of NC_139895.1, from coordinate 12,382,150 downwards.
AAGTTGTGACCTGCACATTCACCACGCTATGAGGTAATAACACAACGTTACGAGACGTGAGTTGTTTTAGAGGTAAATTCATGCAAAACCACTGATGCGCATTCCCGTCGGGGCAGTTTTTCTGCAAGCACTCTCTGCATTTACCTCTAAAACAACTCTGTCTGCATTATTATCTCATAGCGTGGTGATTGTGCAGGTCACAACTTGTCCACCAGAGTGTTTTGGAGTTGTTGGATTGTGTATTTGATGAGTTTGATGAGGGAAACCAAGAAATTCCATGAGCCTGACTATAGGGATTATGGCAATGGGCCAATTTGCCAAAATGTTGAACTATCCCTTTAAGAAAATAAAGCGGCTTCTGTTTCTACAGTCGTGACCTGGACTGGTTCTCAACTCTCTGTAGACTCAGACAAAATGTCACTGTGCGTGCGTGTGTTGTTTGTGTTGTAGTAAATACAAACAGCTTATTACTGAAGGTCTGTTGTCAGGTTTCCCTTGACATGTGTGTGTGTGTGTGTGTGTGCGTGCATCTACCTCATGAAGGCACGTGTACGCTACGTGATATGGAGCCACCTTCTCCTCTCCCTCGATCTCCACGCTGATCTGAAGACGAATGGCACCTGACACCGCCGACTTGTCTGTTCGCTTCTCTGTAAGTGGACACACACACACACACACGCACTCAATTACTCTGAAGTGGCACAGCAGTCAGATTTAAACTTGGGTTGAACTTTGAATCTAAGAAGACAATTATAACAGTGAGCGCTCCAACCGCTAACAAGCAGCTCAACACTCTGAAGTTCACACACACACACACACACACACGATTCCCACTTACCCAGGTTGTACCAGACGTCCATCTCGCCGCTCAGCGTTCGGACCTCGATGATGCTCTGACCCAGGAAGTCGTCCGACTCCCTCTTCAGTCGCTGCTTCACTCTGGACTTGATGTCGTCGTCCTCGTCCCAGACGCGCAGCTTGATGCGGTCGGACGAGTTGTGGCACTCGCTGCGGCGACAGGGAGAGAGATGAGTCAGCGCTTATTGAAAAAGGTGGAGGGTTGATACAACAAGCCTGGAGCAAATCAGCATTAAAAAAAACTGTGTCTCATTATCTCACTGCAGCAATTAGGCTGATTCGTTGATTTGTAACAGAAGTTCAACTTAAAGTTCAAGTCTTCTTTTTTATCTTACAGCGTCATAATTATTATGTTTGAGTGAAATCCCTATGTAAATTATATATCCATCTTGTTCTATATGCATAATCCATGAATTAAATTTTCTTGGCCTTTATAGATTATATAGCAAAGTTCCTTTAAGCAGAACATGAAGAAAAAACACAGCACTCACTGTCACTAGTGAAACCATGAAACCAATCCTCATCCTAACAATACCTCTAATAAAACCTCTATTATAAAGTCGTTAAGTTTAGTAAAGTAAAGTAACGAGTTTTCCTTCAACAGGAAACAAGATAACAATGGTGGAAATGTATTCTAATGTACTTTACTACTTCTATTTGAAAATTAAAGTTGTTTTTAAGGCGAGACAGCACCCCCGAAAATGCCATTTTCCCTTTCTGATAGATTTTGAAATTTTGCTTCCTAAACATGTCTTCTTTCAAACTAGTGGCAACAAAACGTCAATTACACACAATTAGTTGTTTATTTTACTGTGTTTAGTATGTCTATTACTAATGGTTTGATTAGGTATTGTGTTTGTAAATGGCAGTTTCAAATAAAAATGTATGGAATTATACAATACAGAACTATCAGGCCGTTTTCTCAAAAATGAGTTTTTCTTACACAACAAGATATGAAATACCAATTTCCCTAGTACCTACACTCTCCAAACTTTCCACATTTCTTCCTCTCTATATCCTGCTTGTTTTTACAGAAGGGTTTGTTGATACATCATTCATAGCCAGGTTTAAAGTACATTTTATATAAAAAACATGGCGAAAATTGGTATTTATGACTGTAGACGGTATGTCCTGATGTATGGGCTGATAAGAGGACGTAGCCTCAATCCCTCGTGTAAAATGTTTCTTGTGGAATGTATCAACAAAATGAAACCAAGCTTTTGAATCTGGCATCTTCCAACGTTGGTGATTCTGTTCTTGGCGATATATGCAAATTAACGCATATTTAATGAGTTAGTGCCTCATTTGCATATATAAACAGAACATTAAGAAAACTTGCAATACATTTTTTCTTAGTTTTTATGTACATAACAAACTGGGAAAGTGTCATACTGTAGTGGTATCTATTTTTTGCCTATTCACCAAGGCTGTCTCGCCTGAATATATTATTTACATAGAAAACAAATGAAGAGCTTAAGAAACATGACACTTATATTACCCAACACTACAGAGTGTAGGAGAGAAGTGGTGACTTCTCATGTATAATAATAAAAATATGAATCTGCATGATTAGATAACCCCCCATTAACTCTGGGAGCGCCGGTGTTAGTCAGAGTTTTGCTTCTAACATTGTGGTTTCTCTTCTTTTCCCCTTGAAGCCCTGAAGTGCAGTGCACTACACACCCTCACATGTGTCTCACAGGTCTGTGTGCAGTAATAAACACGACGCTGTTCATCAAACACATGCAACACACAGGAGAGAGAACAGTCCACACCGACACCGTGGTCCTGACCAGAGTGTGGGTTTACCTTGAAGTGGAGCATCTATAAACCTTGCTCGGTCCAGGTGAGTGTGTGTGTGTGTGTGTGTGTGTGTGTGTGTGGTAGGGATGTCACGAATCACGATTACTTGTTTTCACAATTAATCGCGGTATTAAACGCCACAATTAATTGATCGTAAAGATTCCTAAATACCGTCACTTTCTGAAAAAGATTATGTTGGAACCATGCATATCTGCAGATGTGCACCAAAGTAAAGGTAAATGCACAGATACTGGTCCATTTATCTAATGTAACACTGAATTAGTAGGAATTTAAATGCTAGAGTGTCATTTGTATTGTGAAAAAAAAACGATTAAAATAAACTTAAACATTTGATATAGATGACAATTAATGACTTCAATATTTCAAACACTTCCCCCAGTGGATTAATAACTGGTCCTATATTAAGAGATTAGTAATGTAATTATATTTTGACTATTTGATTTTACACATTCATAGTGTTGTGAAATTTATTGATGCATAATAATCGTGATAATCGCAACACAGTGATTATTTCTCTGACAATAATCGTACCAATGAAATCTATAATTGTGACATCCCATAGTGTGTGGCTCTGAAAAAAACCATCAGGCTGAACTTACAAGCTGAACTTCTCCTCCCAGACCGGGTTCAGGTTGCCGTAGATGGTCTTTGTTCTCTTCTTGGTTTTGCCGACCTGGATGGTGACGTACGGGTCGCTGGAGCCGGTCCGGTCCTTGGCCTGGAGACCCTGGGCACTGACGACTGATAACACACACACACACACACAAATAGAGAGAGAATGACTATGGAAATTGCATAAGAACAACAAACACCTACTCTCTCACATCATCTTTCTCTGTCTCTCATTCACACACACACACACACACACACACACTGAAAACACGAGATGTCGCCCACGCAGTTATGCAAAGCCTCGTAACACAAAACTCATGACTCACAAGCAGATGTTGTTGGGTAATGTTTTCTCGCCAAGTTGCTGGTCAAAGATGCGTTCAAGGGACAACGCGGTTTGACTTTCAACTGCGGCGTGATCAGCGCGCCTGCCCGGACGATAAAAGCCGCCATGCATATTCATGACAATTTTTTAATTTCATTTTTGCACTCTGTATTCTGCGTGGTGTTGTTTGTGTATCACTCTGTCAAGACGACAAAGCAACAACTGAAATAATGAGCCAAACCATCACTCTGGTGTTGATAGATGGAGATTAAAGACTTATTGTTGAGTCTGGAGACATTTCTTTAAAAAGGAAGGTCAGCAGAGTTCGTTTTTTGTTTTTTTTTAAGTGAAGGACAACTTCATCCCTGCCACCATCTCTGCCACTTTAATCCAGGTGAGAAGGAAAAGCGAGAGATCTGCAGCAAATACTGATGAGCGTGGCTATTTATAGCTGCAGGTCTTCACTACAGCTGTAGCCTGGAGACAAAGACATGGAGCTCCACGTGTCGTGTACTTTATTGCACTAAGAACCTGTAGGAAGGTAAATGGACTGAAAGGTCAACGCGGAGCGTCGCTGCGTTTGACTTTACGTTACGTGACAGTTAATGTTAAAGCAGAAGTAAGCAGAATGTTTGTGTTAATATAAGTCTTAAATAGTTGTATCTTCCGACAGCAATCACTTATATAGAGTGTTTGGTCCGAAACACGGGTCTGTCAGTCACTCTGCTCTGCTGTAAGCCGAGGAGAAAACTTTCCTTGTATCCTACAACCTTTATCCAATGAGGAGAGAGAACGGCATAAAGGGGCGGTCCTCTCTGTGTGTGCAGCCAAGGGATGCGCGTGAATGTGGTGACGTAGGGACGAGGGCGGGGACTGCTAACTCCATCTGCTGACAGGAAGTTAGTCAAAACGACCGGATCGCTAACTTCTGCTTTAAGTATCGTGCACGAGATGCTGATAGAGGCGGCAGAGCAGAGCAGAGCAGAGCCGGAGGGAGCAAAATTTGATAAAACTGCTGCTTGTTGAGAGCGCTGACGTGTGTCAACTCTGGTAAATAGGATGGTATGAAGTGTGGAAACATGTCATCACAGCCTGACAAGTGTCAGGATGTGTATGGACTGGCAATAAAGAAAGAAGCAGCACAAGTGTTTTGATGATTCAAGCCATAAGTCACTGGAGAGTGTGTGTGTGTGTGTGAGTGTGTTTCCCCTCCAGACAACCAGACGTTGATTTAAACCAGAGAAGTGAAGTAGCTTAAACACCAGTGGTATATTTCATATTTCCATATTTCCATATTGCAGAGCTATTAAAATACATTTATTCATCTCCTGGTAGAGATTTAGTGACAGTTCATTGTCTCTCAGAATTTTATTGTTCAGCTTCTTGAACGATTAAAGTTTCAGAAAGTTAGAGATCCCCCCGCCATGAAGATCTGGAAACAAGTTGGAGGAGGTTCAATCATCCCACACTCAGTTATGAGGCAGGAGGAAATAAACGGCTCTTCAGATGAGAAGACAGAGTCGATTAAATATGAAAGCTACAGCGTTAGTTAAACATAGCTTAGCACAAAGACTGGAAACATGCTCTAGAACTCATTGATCGCCTTAAAACCAATCATGTGATCAATATGTTGATGAGTTCCCATTTTTATGTCAGATGTAATACAGATAGTAGATGCCAAAACTGATCAGTATTGGTTGTGGATCAGCTGTTATCACATGGAGTGGCAAATCCATGTTTTCGAGGCAAATTCATGCAAAACCGCTGTTGCGTGTTCTTGTCAGGGACAGTTTTTCAGCAAGCAGTCTCTGCATTTGCCTCTAAAACAACTCTCTCGTAACGTTCTGTTATTATCTCATAGCGTGGTGAATGTGCAGGTCACAACTTGTCCACCAGAGCGTTTTGGAGTTGTTGGATTGTGTATTTGATGAGTTTGATGAGGGAAACCAAGAAATCCCATTAGCCTCCATAGCGTAGCTCTGAGCAGCTTGCGGCTCTGCTCCGCCATTCTAAAAATAGCTTGCACCGACAAATACAGGAAACGAACCTACTGCTATGACTATAGGGATTATGGCAATGGGCCAATTTGCCAAAATGTTGAACTATCCATTTAAGGTTTTTACATTTTTTTAACTTTAACTTCATATCTTTCCTATGATTTAGAAACAACAGCAGCCATGAAGTCCTGTGCACCTCAAGCTCTTGGTTCCTTCGGCATCTGTGACCGATGCATCATTCTCATCTGTGCTAAAGAGAATTCTGAATATCAATTAGTGGAGATATTCCCTAATGAAATGAATGGATTTTTCAAAGAGCTTTTCTTGTCAAGCATCTCCTGTCAGTCCACCGTCAAATCCAATCACAGCTCGGCTTCAATACAAAACTGGGTTTGAGTTAAAAGTCGTGTCTGATTGTTTTTCCGATGAGAAAGTGGAGCAAATTTCCGTTTCCTGTGAAAGAATGGATGTTATTTATCCACTTAGGTCGAAGGACACTGTCGCTAAAGAAACAACTTAACAAATGTAACATTAAAAAAAATATTCGATGCCTTCAACTACGACAGAAATTCTTAGTCGACATTGACACATTTATTAAAATCATTTAATTACGCATCAAAGAGTCGATACCTGACCTTGAATGACAGAAAAGTGAGTCGTTGTGAGTCGTATGAATGAATTTCAACAAAAAACACCCGGTGGCGAACCCTCGTCCCCGGATCTCCCCCCCTCTCTAAATGGAGCTCATCACTGGTGATTGGAAAGACAAGGTGTGATGGCTGCCATGGCAACAGTGCTGCCACTATATGGTGTGATGTGACTAGTTGCTTTGGTAACAGCGGCGGTCCTGATGATGCCTGGCAAAGGGAGGGAGCCGAGGACGCTCGTCGTTTGCTCCTCCAACCACTGAAGCTTCGCATATAAACAGTTAAACAAAAGTTTCTCCACAGTTCAGAGGAGGCTGTCACATGAAAGAGGAAACTTCCACCGGATAGCTAAATATTTTTTCTTTCTTTTTCTTTTAGTTATTTATCAGAGAAACCCTGACATGTTCTGCTTCACATTCACACTTAGGCTGTTTTCACTGTTGTTTTTTTCTTCTTTTTTTAAGGGCACAGAGACTTTCCCAGCATTAATCCTGTATCTATATGTTGATAAAAAATCATTTATCTGTTGACATTCATCTCAGAAAGTTATTATCTGAGTATGTTTATATCATAATTGATGTAGTTTCTCTTCCTGTAAAACAATTTCAGACGTTTGATGACTCTTCCTGCACTTGAGGGCCGTCCTAATCTTGGGTCCAATTAAAATAGTTTCTTGGCCATTATGCATTCATCCATCCGCTCTGACTCTGTACTGGCTGCAGTAAGGTGGGTGATCCAGTCATCTGCACTAAAGAACTACTCAGAACTCAGTGGTATTTTGTCCATATATAGATATTACTATAACTATTTACATAATGTTACTATAATGTGACTTTGAATGTGAACTTGGCAAAAAGGCGTTCTCCTAAGCTGCACCTGCAACCTGGAACATGCTCCAGCAGAAGCTGAAGCTGTCCAGCTTTATTCCTCTAGGGGACTTCAATTAGTTGTAGGAGAAGGCTGGTGAGACTCTGCACATGTACTTAACTAGCTTTCTTCTTTTCCGTACTTTTGTAGTTAATTAATTATCTTAATGTTCGTGTTTTGTGTTTTGTCTCTTGTACGTTCAGTTAGTCCGTAACTTTATGTTTGCTGAGATTTTACCTGTATAAATAAAGGTTAATATAAAAAATAAAAAAAAATAGAAAAGTACATTACAATTATTAAGAATTTTAAGTATGCAGTATCGTAACAACATTTCTGACGTTCATAACAAACCAAACCGATGGAAAATTGGTCAAAAACGGAAAGATTTCTGGTGTTTTTAGTAGAACATGCACCACAGGCTTACAGTAATGCTCTGAGGGAGCCGAGCCAAGATGGCGGCCGTGTGGCGACGGCATGTCATTGGGCAGCAGCTTTGGGTGAGCCATCTAGTCTTCTATAATATAATATATAAGAAGCCTGGGAGAGAAGTTCTCCACAGCAGCAAACAATCCCACAGGTGATGCTTAATGTACATTGAGCGTGATCGGCTGCCAATCAATACCCAGGACGTTTAAAATGAGCCTGAACATGTGTCTAAACTAAGGATGCTTGGTCTGATTAATTATCAGGTTTCTGTTTGTGATCAATATCTCAGCATTTAACTGCACAATTTCTGAGAATCTACCAAACCACTAACAGACGACTGGATCCCATCTTGAACACACAATTTCATATAAACAACCCATCAGGCTCAAGTCAATGGTTGAGAACAAAAAAAGACAAAAAGGAAGATGTAACCACTGAGTGCTACGACCTGCAGACTGAAGTCACATACAAAGATGAGTGTTATACACACTTTCCTGCCACTACAAGCCTGAAGGACACTGTTCACAGGTCGAGTGATTGCACTCGTAATAATAGAAAGTGGGAAAGAGAGAGAGATGGATGGAAAAAGACAACAAGAAAGGTAGATGGAGGACAGGTCAGGACAGGAGGTGGGTTTGTTCTCCTACTTTCTGCACCATAACGAGCTCGACAGTAACAGTAACACATCTGTGGAGAGACGGACTTGCCTCTGTCTCTTCATACATTTATTTAACACATAATTAACGTCGTGGTTTAACTTTTCTTTCAAAGCTTCGGAGTCGTGAGTCATTTCAGCGGCCAGACGAGCAGAGCAGAGCAGCAGCAGCAGGAGAAGTTAAGAACTTGTGATAAAGTGAAAGAGACCAAAGAGATTAAAAGACTCTGTGACTCAGAGTGTGAAAACTCCTGTAGTGCATCTTCTTCCAGGGTTTCTGCCGTCTACATCAGATTTATTCCACCTTAAATCTAACTGAGCAGAATCATTATAAGGAGGTAAGTCTCCTACGTCTTGTCTGTTCACAATTTCCATCTGAAAATAATCAGATGAACCAAGAATAATAAAGTTTTTACTGCATGTGTTGCTCTTTCTCTTTCTCCAAAGAAATGCGAACAGAACGTACTGTTGATGGTGATCTTGGCCGACCACTTGGAGGTGCCGTCCAGGACGCTCTGCTTGACGCTCTTCATGTGCTGGGCGTGGATCATCTTGGAGATGTTGAACAACCTGCGGATCTCCTCGAAGATCTCCGGCTTGTTCCTCTCGCGGATCTTCATCCGGTCCTTCATGGCCATGATGATGTGCTGCGTCCGGTCCTCCGCCCCCGTCTTGGAGCTCTTCTCTGCCGCTCCTGGAGACGAGAAGGTGACAGAGAAGGACACTGTTATTTCAGTTCGTTAGAATCAAAGGCGTTTTTCACATTTATCTTTTTAATTTCAGAGTTTGGTGGTTCAGGGACTTTGGTGCAGTTGTTCTCTTTTTTTGGTAAAATCCTGATATTATTTTCTTTTATTAGCTTCAGCTTGAGCTATTTTTAGAAACTCATCAAATACACAATCCAACAACTCCACAACGCTCTGGTGGACAAGTTGTGACCTGCACATTCACCACGCTATGAGATAATAACAGAACGTTACCAGACAGAGTTGTTTTAGAGGTAAATTCATGCAAAACTGCTGATGTGCGTTCCCCTCGGGGGCAGTTTTTCAGCAAGCAGTCTCTGCATTTACCTCTAAAACAACTCTGTCTCGTAATGTTCTGTTATTATTTCATAGCGTGGTGAATGTGCAGGTCACAACTTGTCCACCAGAGCGTTTTGGAGTTGTTGGATTGTGTATTTGATCAGTTTGATGAGGGAAACCAAGAAATCCCATGAGCCTCCGTAGCATAGCTCTGAGCAGCTCGCGGCTCTGCTCCGGCGTTCTAAAAATAGCTTGCACCGACAATTAAAGGTAACAAACCTACTGCTATGACTATAGGGATTATGGCAATGGGCCTATTTCCCAAAATGTTGAACTATCCCTTTAAGACACGATGATAATGATTAGAGAAAAAATGATAGGTACAAAAAAATTAAATCTACTAAAACATCATCAAAATATCCAAACAACAGTGAATATTTCCAGGTTTCATGCGGCTCAGTAACTCCACTCACTCTGCAGACAGTCGGCGTTCAGCAGCTCTTGACACTTCTCGTGCACTTTGACCCCACACTCGGCGCAGCGCATGCCTTGCCGGGCGATGCCCCACAGCAGACCCTCGCACTCGTAGCAGTAGGTGGGCGTGGTGGCCGTCCACACCTCGAAGTTGTGGGGTGTGGTGCAGGAGATGGGGTAGATCAGAGCCTGCACGGTCTTCTTGTACACGTGGGTTTTCTGTCAGAGAGAGTAAAACGGTGAAAGAAAGGGGAAGTTATTCAAGGAAAGATAAAGAATCAAACCCACGACCTTAAAGACACAAACGCGCTCCGTAACCGTCAATCTTTTGTTTATGACAGTTAAGACTACACAGATATACACGTCGTAACATTGTATATGTTATGTAACGTTATCCATCGCTCAATTTATTGATTTTTCGCGGACTTCGTTGTAAACAAATGCACATGGCTGAGGGCAGCGTAACCAAAACAGCGGAAAAGCCAAGCAGAATTGCATAGTTCCCCTTTAAGACTACAGAGATACACGTCGGAACATCGTATGTGTTATATAACGTTTTCCACCAAGCTCCATGTATTGATTTTTTGACGGCTTCGTTGTAAACAAATGCACATGGCCGAGAGGAGGGTTAGCAAAATAGAGGAAAAGCGACTGGACTTGCATACAGTAGTTCCTCTTTAAGGTCAAGACAGAGCCAGTCAGACAGATACATGATCATCTTTGTATGAGCACTGACATTTAGGAGCTGTCAACCTGTGTGTGTGTCAGATTAAGGCTGCACAAACGCCTTAGCATTTCAAGTCACATCTCTTTTCCTTGGCATTTTAGCTACAGTAGGTTTGATATACTTCTGTTTTATTGTTTTATTGCATGTGTCCTTGATGACCTCTGCATAAGCCCTATGGCACTAATAATCAGATAAAAACAATGACACAAGGAAAAGTAATGAATTTGGTTTGACTTTAAAGAGAGATAAGTAATCTAAAGCATTAACGCATGAAAGGTGTTGGAGAACTAAAGGATCATTTCAGGTAACAATGTTCGACGGTGCACAGTTCTGAATATCTCTTGGCTTCTCCTCTGATGAAGTAAATCCTGCCGTTGTCCGGTGTAGGAGGAGCGTGGGCGGCGGATGACACCTCGACTAGAAGCCCATTTTGATTTGGTAAAAGGAGGAATCTGATTCGAGGGCCTGTGAGTCACTCTCATCATCACTCTTATTGTTATTACAGCGGTGATAATAGAAGAGGAGCTGCAGTTCTTCTCGCCATTGCTCTTTCTCTGTCACCTCTGGCCTCGGTCTCATTCACTCTCCTTCTAGCCGCTTTAAAGGTTTTATCGATCCGACCTGCGTCCGTTTCAACCACTTGTGCCTTTCGACTTGACTTTTTCTGTGCCACGCTTTTACCTGATTTCATTACCTCCGATTTACTTCCCTGCCAACTTTAAAGAATCCTTTACTGATAATAAGACCTCCTGCTACAGCTCGTGCGAGTGTTTCTGCCACCATGGATGAATGGACAGGAAAAAAAAAAAAAACATTTTGGCATCAGATTTTCACAAGTTTTTTCGTTGGTTTTCACAGGTTGTCGACTTGTGAATATCTGCTCAGTATCTGTGTTTACGAGCCAACGGCACAAAATGTTGCACAGCTCCCTGCATATGCTGCTCTCATCTGTCAGAGCTGAATACAGGAACATGGCCAGAGTTTACACGGTGGCATCCCAGTGATCTGATTGGCTCTCAGTGATGTCAGTCATTGTGCATGGAGATGGTTTATTATTTAGAGTTGTTTTAGAGGCAAATGCAGAGACTGCTTGCTGAAAAACTGCCCCCCGACAGGAACGCGCATCAGCGGTTTTGCATGAATTTGCCTCTAAAACAACTCTGTCTGGTAACGTCCCGTTATTATCTCATAGCGTGGTGAATGTGCAGGTCACAACTTGTCCACCAGAGCGTTTTGGAGTTGTTGGATTGTGTATTTGATGTGTTTGATGAGGGAAACCAAGAAATCCCATTAGCCTCCATGTTAGAGAATAATTTCACTTCCCTATAGATAGTTTGTGTTAGTTATGTTGTGTATCAATCCCTCTGTGTCATAGTGACTTTCTGTTAGATTACTGCTGGGGCAGCTGCTGTTTGTGTTTCCTAGCTGGTGTGAATCCTTATCTTCATGTTTATGCACTATAGCCAATTGGATGTTAACACATCTCCCCTTTGCTATCTCGGCCCACCTTTCTAGTATAGGAATCTGAGCTTTACTGTTTGACTATTAGAATTGAGGTGAATTCACGCACTCATATTGTGATGATGACTCTTCAGTTCTCCTTGATCAAGTAAATAAACTCCTTCAGCATAAGACATACAGGACTCTGGTACTTCTTCTTCTTCACCGGCATCAGCACAAATTCCTCCCTAACACTCCGTAGCGTAGCTCTGAGCAGCTCACGGCTCTGCTCCGCCGTTCTAAAAATAGCTTGCACCGACAATTAAAGGTAACAAACCTACTGCTAAATCCCTGATCGCGATTATGGCAATGGGCCAGTCTGCCAAAATGTTGAACTATCCCTTTAACTTTTTCCTATATGAAAACACCTGTTTGTAGATCTGACATAGAGTTAGTGACTAATCAACACACAACGCTGGTTCGAGGTCTGTTTCTGAATGTTTGTGTTTGTTTTAGAAAATCAGTTCATATCAATATGTAAAAGATACAAACACAGAGTTGTTGTCATGCATGAGGCTCAGGGCAGCAACAAACAAATAAACAAACAAAAACATTCCTGACGTCGACATGAACTGAACTAAATGTCAACTGGAATATTAATCTTCTTATTTCACTTGACATTAATCAGTTAATTAAATTACTGAGAACTACCGGGTAATTGCCTCGCAGAGAGAAATGTGGCATTTCCAGAGGCTTCGGAGGGTTTCCGCACTCTGTCGATAAGAGTGTGTTAAATAAATAAAACAAAACACTAGGAACACCTCCACCGTGATGTCATTCACACTCAACAAACTACAAATCGTGTCTTAACCTGCATCTAATCTGTACAACAATAAAAAATAAAACAAAGAAAAGGCAGCACTCTGGTAAACTGTTGATTTTTTTTCAAAATAAGACGCCTCCTAATCTTTTTATGTTTTATTATACAGTACCCGGGAGTCTCTTTTAGCGTAATTATACTGTATAAATTTTAATCTAATACTTTGGCAGCGGCTCCGTTCATCTCCTAATGCAACGTAATCACCATCATGACTCGACACAGTGGAGTGGGCGGGGGAAAAAGGGGGAGACTCGCCTCGCCTCGCTTCGCCTCGCCGCCACTGGCTTTATTAAAAAACCTGAAGCTGACTCAGCAAAAAAAGACAAAAAAATTTCAGAGGCTTTTATTGGATCTGCGACGAACATATTAACAGAGCGACTGCAGAATAATGATGGGAGGAGTAAACACACAGCGAGGAGGGAATGAGTGCGTTTGTCTGTGAAAGTTTTTTTTTTTTTTTCCCTGTGTGGATCCTCATTAGCCGCCTCCGAGTGACAAGTCTTCCAGCAGATATCTCTAAAGTCACAGGCTCAGTGTGTGTGTGTGTGTGTGTGTGTGTGTGTGTGTGTGGAAGTGTTTGCAGCATATGAATTTGACCACTCACAAGCTCCTCGTCTTTCAGGGAGGTCCGCGTGGCCAGTGTGTGGGCGAGTCCCGCTTTCCTGGACTGTATCATCGACTGGGAGGCAGAGAAAGAAAGTCATCAGAGATAAACAGAAAAAAACACAGAGATAGTGAAAAGACAGAAAGACAGAAAGAGAGAGAGACATGAGGCAATAAAGATTGAGGAAATCAATCGTCTGTGTGATGTTGGGCTGTTTCAGCTTTGAAACTTGAACTTGAACAAACAACATAATTTGTTCTCCTTCTCTCTTTGAACACACACTTTGTTGGAAACACATGATCACACATCTCTGCTTTACTCCGTCCTTGAGCACGAACACACACACACATGCATAACCACATGTTTTCATGTAAACGTACTGTATTCTAAGTTATTATAGTCATTGGTGAATTTAAGTTATTGATAATTTCTCGCTTTTCATTGTTTTTCTTTGTTTTATGAAATTGCTTTAATAAGCTATTCCTCATTTCTCATGATTTGTGATGTATGTATTCTGCAAGAGCATCCTATTTTACCATCTGATTTGCTTACTTAATTATGTTTGTTCACTTAATCATGTTTCAAATTTGTCTCTGTATTATATGCAAGTAGCCTAGTGATCTTGTCTCTACACCATGATTGATTGTAAATGTAACAGTTGCAAGGGGTCTAGGTTCCTCATAAGACTTGGCTTCTTACCTATCCCCTTTTCATATGTACGTATGTCTGTCATTCATATGAAATAAAACAATCAATCAAACATTAGTGAGAACCCACACTACTGTATTTATATCCTAATAATGGACGTTTGAATTGACTTTGACTAAAACAATGGAATGATGTAAATTAATATGTGGACATGTGGGAGAATACATTCATTTACTTTCCTACTGAGAGTTAGATGAGATGATTTATAATAGTTTCATATCTGCCTGGACACCTGCCAGATCTGAAAGTAAAATAATCCACCAAGTAACACCTCCATGTTTTAATTATTTACACTTATCTAGTTTGTTAAATATGTACAAAGATGCCAGTTTTTCAATTTTGCAGTGGTTACGTCCTTGAAACCAGTGACTCCTTATACAGTAATCACTGCTGACACTCCAGCACATAAAGGCTTGATGAGTTTGATGAGGGAAACCAAGAAATCCCATGAGCGTAACTCTGAGCAGCTTGCGGCTCTGCTCCACCGCTCCAAAAATAGCTTGCACCGACAATTAAAGGTAACGAACCTACTGCTATGACTATAGGGATTATGACAATGGGCCAATTTCCCCCCAAATATTGAACTATCCCTTTAAAGACTATTTCCTGTCTCTGTGCTAAGCTAAGCTAACCAGCTGCTAGTTGTTGCTTCATAAGACTTTCACTTATGATTCCTTCAGTGTGTTGTGTCCTGTTGCCTGTTGTATCCGTGTGTGTAAAGAGGACGCCGCTTAAACAGCCTCTTATCATCTCCAGCACAAACACACTACTGAAGTTCAAATGCAGTTTTCATCCGTGCAGCGGTTTAAAGCTGTGAAAACACCTGAGAAATGTCCTTGAAATAGACACACTGCTTTTTCTTTTTCCAAACCCGCTCAGCTCGCTGACGCACACTGTCACTTACCATTAAGCTAAACCGATCACTGCCATTTATTAGTGACAGGACTCAGTGATTCATCAGCCTCACTGCATATCACTTTGTTTTATTATGTGAATTTCAGTGAAATGAGGACATTTAGTTATAGTTATTATCTATTTTATTCAGATTTTGAATCACACATACCACACGAGACAAAGGTAGTGCTTGTTATACTCGTAATAGTTGCTCTCTGATGGTGATTTAACTATTTATTATTCCAGTATTTATGTGTTTCTATTAAAGGGGATTAGCGCTCATTATAGTATTTGTTGTTTGAGCACTTTTCTTCAAACAGCCGAGCCTTTTCTGACTGAAGTACATCAGATTTCAACCTGTTCAAAAACACATTTAGCGAGTTTGAAGTGTGAAATCTTCCCTGCAGAGGCTCACTGGGAGAGTTTTTTAAATATTAGTCTTTATCCTGCAGAGACTTTCACAGCTCTGGGTGTTTTGGTGCTTCAACATTGAACATCTCCTCATGTGTTTTGACAGATACAAGGGCCACAGACGTACACCTGCTGTCACCTGACAACAGAAGGAGAAGAACAAGAACAAGTCAAGGTGCCCAGTGGGTGGGAGACTGAGAACTGTACTGTTTTTTTTTGTTTGTTTCATTTTTTTCCACAGTATTATCCACAATCGATGCTGGAAAGCAAAACAATGGTGAGTGCTGGTGCGGTGCAGGCCTGTGTGTGCCACGCTCCATTAGGTTTTTGAATTTTGTATGTTTGTGTGGCAGCGTGAATCATGGGAGGCGACAGCAAAGGCCCAGAGTGCACATTATAGCAGGAGCTCGAGAAAGTGTAATCGATGTTAAAAATTCATATGCTGGCCACAGAGGTGCTGACCAACCTGCTGTGAGTGTGTAACCATAACAACAAGTGAAATATGTTATTTTAGCGTTTCACACATCTTTATTTCAACTTATGGGCCGACTTATGACCACGTTTATCATGGCTACATGATATTTTTGTCGAATTCTCTTTGTAAATTTTAACTTTTGGTTTGTGTCAAAAAAGGTCTAATGTTTGTGTCTCTTATGCAACTTCCACTACTACTGTAGGGGTCACAGGGCAAAGGATCATGGGAGTCTGGACTCGCCCCATCTGTCAGTCACTCAGTAGGTTTTAACCCAGAGTCCTACTATCTTCAGAGAGCTCCTTCTCTCAAAAACAAACAGACTTTAACCATTAAAAACACAGATTAGATCAGTTTGACTCTGTGCAGACACAGGATATCAGTGAGTTGACGGCCGCTTTGATTGTTTCTGTGAGAACTTATGATCCAGATAACCAGATAAAATAATTTAGTTTTTTTTTTACCAGCAGCTGAATTATCCACAGAGGTGTCGTCCTCTCCATAACAAATGAACCAGGAGATTAAAATTGGTTCAAAAACACTGAAAAAAGAAGTTTCAGTTCAGATTCATGGACAGAGTTGAACTCTTTTCTCTGATAATTTAAAATCCAGATGTCTGATGATTAAAATCCTTCATCTGGTCATCTTTGCGTATATTTAAATATACACAAAGGTATAAAAAAGTGTCTTAATTTTGTGCTTCTTCTACAGTACCAATGCGTACAACCAGACAACATGGATTCTTACTCTTGGTTTGAGAACTACTGAATTTAATGTGGAATAGTTTAAAAAGATATTTAACTTCGGGGCCTAGACATCGTAATGGGGAAAAGTTTCAGATTATAGCTTCAACTAACTTAGACCAGACAGTATAAGGGCTTTTATATCTCCTCAGACCTCATGGGTGCTTTGAGCAAAGTGTGACCTTCACTCTGGAGGATCCACTTTTAAATCAATGGAGACAACTTTTCTCTAATCAGATGAGTCAAGTCTCTTAGATGTCAGCGACTGAATATTCATAGTTGTATCCGCTCGGATGACAGAGCTCAGACCAGCGAGCGAACATCTCAGCCTCCCTGAAGCACTTCAAAGTGAACGTAAACTAAAGGGAACAGAGACACAATTTACCAAAAACATTGATCTGCGTTTGTTTGTTTAGAGAGGCAGGTGTGTGATTTAACAACACGGAGCTGTTGAGATGCTGAATCACAGCAAGACAAGCCTGTTAATTAAAGGACTTGTAGCTAAAACACCAATCACAGAAAAACCTTATTCCATCAGTCAGCTGAGGCAAAAAAAAAAAAAAACTGAACGCACTCACAAGAAGGCATTGATTTTTCTTTTGTTTATCAGAACAGTGTGAAATGCAGGTGAACAATGATGGACAGTGTGTGTGTGTATGTGTGTTCGTGCCCGTGCTCGTGGCTAATTTCATAAAGGAACTTCACGCTGAGCAAGTCGAAGTCAGAAACAAAGAGCATCAAAGAAATTGTGCAACACAGCAGCTGGAATCTCATGTTTTATTTTACTCACCATGGCCTGAAGGACGACGAGACGGAGGGAAAGGGACGTTTGCAAAAGGAGAGAGAAGAAAAAGAAAGACATGGTTAAGAGACGGATACATTGATTCATGTCTCAGTGGTTTGACCAACAAGATGCACAAGACAAAATTAAATATCTACTCTTTTAAGTCTTGATGCAGATGGAGGATTTGACAGATGGTAAAGACTTCATGTTTTAAGTGGAAGAAGAAGAAAACATCAAAACAGACTGGAGGTTGTTTTTTTTAATGAGTGTGTTAGCCTCACCTACGATATTTCATCTGTTTTGAGTTTGGTGAGAAATTATGTTACAAAGTGTGAATTTGTTTCACCTTGTTTCTCTTAATAAACCAGGTAAACCTGCCTGTAATATACTGAAGCAGTGGAGACAGTGTTGGTGTTGTGAGTCTGACAGGTGCAGCATAAAGAAAATATATGTATTAATCTTTAGTAATTATTGACCTGATGTGACTAGTTCTTTCATAAAACATTCAGACACATTTTTATCTCTTTTTATTGTAGGTACAGAAGTCACTCAGCCAAAGAGGTGATAAAAATGTTGATTTTCTCAGAGGAAACATTTAGGATTTTCTATCTTAAAAGTTAATTTCCAGGGGGCGTGAATAAGGACCTCGCAATTAACAAGTTTTTCATGGTCTTTACAGTTTTTATGGTGTTTTATGGCTTAATTATTTGGATGTATTTATGTATTTTTATGATGTTTTTATGTTGCCTCTCATACTTTTCTAAAGAGCATTTTTTGGAGCAAGTCCCTTTGACACAAAACTGAAGTATACCACCATTTTTAAATGGACTTCTACAGGTTATGGACGTAATATGGTGGCAGCCATGTTTTCTGCTGGATATTCCCTTTTCCATTCTAACAGTCTAACACAATGATTGGACATTACATCCCTCCAAGCCATCTCTGTTTCAAATTCTGGCCAGGGGAGAAGTTCCTTTGCACTTTATATCTTTAATATTTATTTCATTAATTGTCATTCATCGTCCTTGTTGTTGATTTGCGGTTGCGTCTCCTCGTATGGCCGACCAACATCGCTGTATCTCTGTACCAGGAATGATTTATTTTATGTGTCTGTTCCTGTCTTGCTGCAAAATAAATTGCCCCTTGGGATATATAAATAAAGTTGATCCCTTGGCAGATATCTTTGTCTCTCTGTGTTAACATATGATTGGCTCTTCTATATTTTTCTGTCTTGTACTTTCCTATTGAAATGTTAGCTGTAATGTGTTTTGTAATGAAGCTGATGGAGGTCATAAGTTGAAATATCTTGGTCTAATGTTGTTTTTTGTTTACTATAAGAGAAAAATATAATTGGCTGCAAATTAAATTTCATATATATGCTTATGTGACATGGCATTGACTTCCTATACAGTCGATCAATATAATGTTGATCTATTGTATAAAGATGTAAAATCTAATCCTAAAATAATCCATAATGTACAGGTTGTTGTTTATATTTAGTCAGTGAAGAAAAAAATCCTGAGTCTGACCACGTTTGGTTCAGTGAAGGTCAAAATTAAAATGTCATGAGGCCGACCCTGAGTGACATGGACTCACCAGTTCACTAACGAGAGGAATGGGCCTCCTCTTGCGGAGGTCCGGCATGCTGTCGATGCCAAACGGTGCGTTTCCCCTGCACAGAAACACACACACAAACAAAGAAATAACGAAATGCACTGATCAATATCTAAATGCGGAAAATCCATTTGCAAACACAACATCAGATAATCACACTCTCTCTTTCAGACACACACGCACACACAAACACACACGCCAAAAGGTGTTTACTGACCCCGGCTTGGCCCACGGATGCTTGCTGGGGTCACCATCTTGATCGCGGCTCTGAAATAGAAGTCACAGGTCAGGCGTTAAGCCATTTGAAGGCTGACGGTCTTTATTGGTTTTATGACACTGGAGCATGCACACACATAAACGCATGAGAGGAAAGAAAAAGTGAGAAGGGGAAAAAACTGGAGGAAAACAGTGGGACTGAACTGGGTTGGTTGAGTTCCAGCGTTGCATTTCAATCAATTATATCGTCCTCATACATTATATGAGCGTCATAAATCTGTTTTCACCTCGTAAAGTAAACACCTGCCAAACCGCACACACCCCCAGTAAACACACCCCAGATATCGACTTGTGTTTCCTGACACCATTTCTTTTTTGTGTGTGTGTGTCCAACAGCTATTGCAGAAGATAACCCAGTGACAGTAACACAACATACAAACACGGCAGCCTGACAGACTCCACATCAATACTACTTTTCATCAATATTGCGTCCTAATCAATACTGACCTATTCCTGGATGACATTTTTATATTCATGACTGAAACAACAAATGCTCTTAATATGGCAGCAGATGCATCGAGGTTGACGTCTCATAAAACCTAAAGCTATTTCATTAGCTTTGAATTGAAACGTGGTATTTTCAGGATTAAGTGAGCATTTTGTGTTAGAAATGGACAGAAAACAATATAAGCACAGCCAAAAAGAAAATCGAATAAACACATGTCATGTATAGAAAATGTGAATAAAAAATATATAAAAACATACACAGAAAATTGTGCAGAGAAAACAACTGAATCTAAAATGTCATGTTTTTAAATGTTACTGAGAGAGAAACTACAGAAGAGATAACCTGATCTCCGTCTTGACTTCCATCTGTAAAACAGGATAAAAGAGAAAAAAAATAAGAGAAAAAGACAGAAAAGAAAAACAGTCATGGTCTTGTTTAACTCATCAAACAAAATAACAGGACACACCCTGGATTATTCACTTTGTTATAAATGCTTGTGTAATTTTAAAAGCACAGCTGCCTCTGAGTTTTCAGATAGATGAGGTCTGAGGTCATGAATGTTTCATTAACATGTATAATTTATCATGAAAATTACTCTTAATATTTCCCTTCTCCTTCCTCTTTAATGTCAGGCTCGCTTTCCAAGGAGATAATTAATGTTTTCTAATTCAGCAAATGGCTACTGCCGGGGCCTCAGAGTGGAGTAAGGGACTCGTGAGTGGCAGATGATACATTGCTCTCAAGAGGGTAGAAAATTATCGTATCAGCAGAGACCATTTGCTACAGTAAATACTCAGCGGACTTTTGGTACAGGGGGGCTTATTCACAACCTCTGTGAACGCACTCAAAGAGAATACCAGTATGAGCATTTTATCAATGTGCACGTCGCACTGCAACAGCGACAGATCAAAGGGTTTCACCCACTGCGAGAAGCTTTGATGTCAGAAAGGTGAGGTGGAGAAAGAACAGCCAATTTTTTTTTACGATCGCAAAAAGCTAAATTCAATCAATTATTTCCACATAAAATCTTAAAAGCGGTCATTTATAGCCACTTGAACAAATTAAAATAAAGAAAAAGCACCAATGATCTTTTAGCCTGAGGGCTGCTTAAAGCATGAAGGGAGAGAATGAATCAGATAAAAATTATTATGTAGTATAAGTGTATCTCTCTTTACATCAGTGACTCAAAATTAAGGAATAGCTTATTCACAAAATGCAGAAGACAAAATGTGCATCATGACACAAAAGACGGTTTGGACTTAAAAACCCAGATGTGACTACCTGGTTCAGGGTCGTCCTGAGAGAAGGACATGGTCATACTGGCGAGGTTGCGCCTGGTTTCCCGCTTGTCCCGCAGAATCTGCTGGAAGCTTCTCAGGCACTTTAGCCTGCGTTCATCCAGTTGGCTTATATCCACAGATGACTCTGCTGCATCTCCTTCTGGCTTTGGGGCAACATCAGTGTCTGCAGATATCTGCTGCGGCAGTGGCTCCTCAGTTTGACCATACTCCTCTGGTGCTGTAGGTTCATCCGCCAAGAGGGAGACCGATAGGGACTCTGCGGTGGTGCATTGTGAAAGCTGGCCTTTACCACTCAGATCTGCAGAACCATCTGCTGGACCTTCTGCAGGGACGTCTGCAGGTTGCTCTATAAGGCCAACGGGTAGAGGAAGTATTGCAGTGCTACTGGACATTGGGTCAGGGCAGACTGACACCTCGTCTAAACATGGGGGGATCTTGTCTGAACAAGGAGGATGTTTGGGGGTGTCTGAATAGTCCACTGTAAGGCTGTTGTCGGCTTCTTCAAGCATAGACTCCACAGAGAAAACATTTGTTTTGTCTTCAATAATGTTTTTGCTCAATTCCCCTGCAGCATTACCACTATCAACCCCGTGATCATTTAGGGTTTCGCCAGATATTTGCTCAAACTGTGTCTCATAGCAAAAAGGTTGTGAAGGCAACTCAGCTGCGGACATTTCAGATGGCATCGATACTTCAAAGTCGGTTTCCTCTCCAGGATTCTGAGCTGCGGGGACTTCAAGTTTCCGCAATGCACCCCGTAAGGCAGAACTAAAACCAAGCACTGCTCGGCCTATGCGCTTGACATTGAACCCACCGGCCTGGATGTCTGCGCCCCCCTGGTTTCCAGGCTCTTGAGTGAACGGCCTGTCCACATCAGCTACATTGGTACATACGTATGCATCAGTCCAAGTCGCTGCTGAAGACTCCTCACAGGCTAAGTAAGTTTCCTGGTAGCTATCAGCCTGACAGTCTGTTGTGTAGCTGAGGTCATTTGATTGCTGATAGTCAAATCCCTCTGCTTCTCCATCATGACACTCAACTGAATGGTAGCCAGAACTTTGAGGGTAGGAAAAATCAGCAGCACATTCATATCCTAAACTGGGGACTTCAAGGTTGGTTTCCGCTGGAGCATGAATCCCAGACTGACTTTTAGACCTCCTCTTTCTTGAAGTCCACTCCTCCCTGCTGGAGCTGCTGGCAGGTGAGTTGTAATGTTTACTAGAACGAACAGAGAGATGTTCAGAGCTTCCTGTGGAGCACTGGCCAGATGTCCTATATCCTCCTGCTCCACTGTAGTGATCCCAGCTACCAGCTCCTTCACAGCACGGAGGGCTCCTGTCTTCATGCTCCTCCTGATGTCTGTCCCTGAGGTAAGCAGTTTCTCTGTGCCACGTAGCTCCCCGAGTGGCACCGTGTGTTGGTCCAGTGTTAGTCCAGTGTTCCTCCCTGTCATCAGCCCTTTGATGTTTTCTTTCAAGACTAGATATTGGTCTGTCTAGGTCTGACTCAGACTTGGAGCTGTGACCAGAAGACAAAGAGCTGGTGCTTGGACAGTCTTGACCATCCTGCCTTTCAAGATAGCCAAAGCTCAGCTTTCTTGCTAAGGCTCCTACCGGGATATCAGAGCTATGGTCGGAGGCATCCTCTGGTTCTTCCAATTCCTGATGACCCACTGATTCGGCAATTGGGGAAACCGTAGACTCTTCTGCTCTTGGTAGTAGTAATTCTCCATGGATGCTATGGCGCTCACTGCAGACTTGGGGGAAAATATTTAAATCAGACTTTGGCATTGCACTCCCTAAACTTCCATAGGCACTGGCAGGCCTTCTGCGAGGGGACTGTCCATCTTTGCACCCAACCCCTGACCAGGTACCTGCATGTACACCCGAACCAGCCTTGTTGCTTGAACGAATGCCCTCGATCTCCATCAATACAGCATCTACACAGGATGACACTTCCTCAACTGACCCACGGACTGAGGTCAGGTAATCCCTGAGGTCAGAGATTTCCTCCTGGATCTTGTTGATCCCTCTCAGCTCTTTGAGAATGTGCTCAATAATGGCACTTGACTCCTCCTCTTTGTCTTCGTCCTCTTCTAGCAGCGTTCCTGGGAGAGTTCTGTTGAAATTATAGTCAACACAGTCTCCGGTAGAAAATGGTCTCTTTGGCCGAATACGGGGTGAAGCAAATTCCCTTCCAGCTGCTCCTGCAAATTTAGCACCATTCATGTCTGGGCCAATTGGACTGTAGTGTTGGGGTGGTCGCATCGGCTCAGGAGCTGTCCGAATTCCAGCTTCAAAGGAGATTCGTTTAACATTTGATGGGGGTCTGGAGCTTTTATGCTGCAAAGTGCAGGGTATTCGTATACATCCCTCTCTGTTCAGCTCCACCTCTCCTACACATGGCGGACCTGGTGCCACCGCATGCTCTTTACCATTCGATACTTTCGGAGGGTAGGCTTCAGCCCTGGGGCTGACTTTCGGATATATCCTCCTGTGCTCCTTTCTGCTCTCCTCTGTTTCCGCCTCCTCATCTTCAATACCTGCGTAATAGAGGTGGGACTCTGGGACATGGTGATCTGCAGACCCTTGCAAGAGACGATGTATTTTACCCCGAATGACTAGTGCTACCCTGGGGTTCGGAGCCCTCTTTTTCGGGGGATGGACTTTCGCCTTTGTGCCTCCTTTAGGGGCAACACCTGCTCCATGTTGTCCATTGAAGCGATTCCGGGAGAACATATTCTCAAGAGAACAAACTGTCCTTATCTAGCTCCCCTCATTGTCGGTGGGAGTTACAATCAAAATGCTCCTAGTATCATAGTTCATTAGGAGGGGAAAAAAGCCAGTTGGAAGTTTACTGAGCTCAACCAGGCAATATCAGTAGTCCATTACTAAATGGGAAGACAAAGATAAGACACTTGTAAAAGTCCAAAACCACTGTAACATGCAAGTCAATTGAAAACTGAGCAAAAGAAGACATCTGAGAAATCAGATTCTTTTTTTCTTTTTTTTTCTATCAGACTTCAAAATACTTTAAAAGTATAAGGGAGTGCGTGCTGTGCTCCCAAACACATTTCCTCTCCTTTGCCCAGAAAGCAGAGATGGCATATTTAATGTATGAAATGGTAATATGACCAGATGATGATACTACTGATGCTGTTATCTGTAGATTGCAGTGCAACCTTTCAGAACACACTGACCATGTCAGAGCAGATTGACCCTTGAATCTGCTGACGAATGTATTTGAGAACAAATTAATAAACTGAACGATGAATCTATTATTTGTTTTGTAAATGCAAAATGAAGGGAATATCCAGATTGTGTCCATGGCATGCATCTCTTTCTCCCACACATACAAACACAGACAAACACAATTAAAGGAAGATGCTCACAGTACAATCCACAATACTATCCCTTGCATTGTCTCAGTCTAATCCAAAAAGCACTGAGCTGCTTATGAATTGACTGACCATCAACATGACATTAATATTTGTTCATACTTCAAAGAGGACGCATTACACCTGCATTCATAACCATAAGACGACATACTTAACATATATAATCACATAGCAACTCAGTCTCTCAATCTGTGGTGAGCAGAGGAACGAACAGCACAAGGTTTGTGAGTTTTGTACAGAGACCTCATGTATTAGCCTCACACAGCGAGCTTGATGAGATTCACTGAGTGACTTATCAGCTTTATGCTCTCTTTAACACGATGTGAGGTGTAACATCATTCACTGCAATTCAGGCAGCAGCAGTGTATCAATGGCTGCACTCACTGGAAAAATGAAAAAGACTAGCCCGAGTTCATCAACTTTCAAAATGTGAGTGATTCTTTGAGATTTTTTTTCCTGAAATTTGAAATGAACAACGAGCATCACTTTTCATGAAAACCCTCCAAGCGCACGGTGGTCTTTCCCCTTCCTGTTGATAAATGTAAAGGCAGACTGCATTGGACTGTGGGGGTAATAACTTCATATTTCAAAAGGCGAAACAATAACTCGAGCTAATTGAGAAAAAAAATTAAGACTTGTTTCAAGAGCTTCAAACACATGTTCTACACATTCCTCTACCGCTGAAGAAATGGTGGTTAATAATGCATTCTTTATTAAACAAGCACAAAAAGATAAGTGGCCAAGGCAATATTTGGTGTTTAAGGACTATGAAATTTCTATAATGATGGATGGCAAAGAATTAAGTAGGATATGAATCATCAAAATGGACTTAAGGGAGCATTAAAGCTTAATTGGAGACTATTATGGGGGAATATGTGAGGAAAGACATGAGGAATTTCACACAGCAGAGAAACTCTCAGCTGGAGCAACAACATGAATTAGAAAAGCCTAATAACAGATGCTCTTGTTGGTCTCTGCTGAACTTTCAGACAGCTGTCAAATCTGTCAAAACCAGCAACAACAACAGACTAGTCGTGCATTAAAATGTAATTTCTGTATCTTGTTTGTATCTGTATCTGACACGATTTAGGTGAACACTGTGCTATAAGAATCTCAGCCAGGACTGTACTGTATATGGAAAACAAAAAGCTCACAATGCTGCAATTTACAGTATCATCATTTTCATCCGTTTATCTGCAGATTATTTCATGATATTGATTAGTCATTGATTGAAATTCTCAAAAAAGCCCAACCTGACAAGTCTTTGTGTTTTCTGTGAGGAATAATTTTTAAAAAGTAAAAGCAGTGTATACTCCTAAATGGGAAGCTGGGACCAGAAACTGTTTTGGTATTATAGTAGGAAAATCCAACTGTTATTATAAAGTTATAAAAAAACAGTAGGCAATTATTTTTCTGCCACATTTACTGCAGATATAATGAGGAGAGAGCAGTGCAGTGCAAAACCCCAGAACACAAGAGTCTTACATTAAGTCAGTTACATTCATAAGTGTACTTAAGATCTCAGGGAAATGCTTGGAAAATTGTGTTTATGATTCTAATTTTACATATACTGTATATCATCTGTACAGGACTGAAACAGAGTAAACTTCTGCCATCCAAATCCAAGTGGTGACACAGTTCCTGCTAAATTTTAGACCATTTTCAGGTTTGGTCTAAATACCTGTTTGGCCATAACTCTAAAATCCAATTATTTCTACCCCTTAGCCCTCCCTCTCCCTTAGCCTTAACTGGGGTATCATTATTCTCTTTTTGATGACAGGGTAGGACTAAGGGGGAGGGTAACATCTCCAACAAAGGGATATGACAATTTTCCCAGAATACACTGGAGTCAGAAGCAACCGAAGATATGCATAAATGTTTTTGCAGTTAAAAAGGATTTTAAAATTGCGAAAACCATCTTATGTTACAGTCAATCTTGCAACCACATAGTACAACCCTGTTCTTCAAAAAGAAGTTTCCAAAAACATGCTGATTTGCCAGACAGTCTGATATTTCTACATAATTTTCCAGCAGCAGAGATTTAGTTGAGATTTAGTTGAACTGTTTTAATGTCCAGGGGAATATTTCTATTATTTTCACAGGTGTGAACAGAACACATTCAAGATGCATCTGAGAACCAATCGCTCTGACCACATTCACATTGATCAGAGACTTATCTGCCACAAACATCCTGAGCCACACTGACACCGAGTCACACTCCGCACAGTCTGATTAGTGCCGCCACAGTTTTATAATGAGCCAAAAATAATATTTCACTATTGGATGAAAGAATATTTTTTCAGCTGGGAGCTGAGTGCATTACATTGATTCGCTCCATCCCTCCTTTCCTGACTCACCATCTCTCACTCTCTTTTACAAACACAATGTCAAAGGGGCTTTAAGTCACAGTTGGACTGGATAAAACCAACCCATATGTTTATTTGTATATCGAGCCGGGAAGTGAGATCCAATCACAGGTGGTCGCATGCTCAGACAAGGCCTAAATTATATCCCCCCTTTCCTCTGTTTTGTTCTTATTGCTTGTAAAGATTCTTTCTTCTTTGCTCATATTGTTTGAAAATCCATTTTCCATGCCACTCCTTTTTTACAGGCCGGTTGTGTGGTCACAGGGGAAATGTGGCTCTGACCTTTGCACTTGTTAGTATTGGCTGCTTGTAACATTGATAACCAAGACACTGGTTCTTATAGTCTTTGTAAGTCTCACTGGTCAAGAGCACAAACGAAAGCCCTTCAAATTAAAATGTCATGTTGGTAACACCTAAAAACGGTATTGATCCTCCATAAACAGAAAAGCTCTGTGGTTTGGACAAAGTGGATATCTGTTAAACTACAATTTACACACTTTAGTACCAGAGAAGTGTGTTTTTTTTTATATTTTGGGGGTAAGAGCATTCAACAAGAGCCTTAGATATAGTTTGAGCTGTGGGAAATTAATTCTACAGCCAAGCTCTGATAAACCCAGAAGAGAAAACCTCGGACCAGACCAGACCTTGTTAGCCACAGTCGATCCCCGATCTAGTGTAAAGTCTCAAGATTAAGCGATCTAATTTCATTTAAGGAGATGGAAGAAGACTTTGGATGCTGCACTGTATAAACTCAGTGTTAAGTAGTAAAGGAAGCTTTCTGAATAGGGAAGTAGAGTAGAAAATGTGCTGCAGTCCAACTTAAATCAATCCCTCCCCGCAGGCAGACCAGCCACCACATTAAGGCGGATATGTTCCGACTCAGCTTATATAAGTTACTGCACTGAGGAAACTTTTCAACCAAAGTATAGGAGTCGAAAACACACACAGAGACACATACACACACACGCACACACTCACAAGGTTTTCGCTAATAATTCCTGAATGTATGAATAAATTAAAAGCCCTAAAAACCTGTTTTCTTAATCTGTTTCTTACAAAGCAGCATAAACAGCCTCTGATCTGCCGGAGTAAAAAACAACTTGTTATTTCACCGCTAATCAATGTGGTTTTTGTTCTTTTAAATTCAATTTGTTGGTGTCATTCTTCCAGTTATGAAGTGTGTGGAAATCTGTGAGATGAAGTCTTTTGAAACTCTCCTTATTGAAACATTTCTACAATAGTTATAGATATATTTATAAATATATTGTTCTTTGATTAAAAAAATCCATCCATGATACAAGTCTGTAGATATTAAAAAAAAATCGATTCCCAAGGAAAATGTCATCACTGAGCATGACATTAAAATCCTACGTTGTAGAAAACTTAATGAAACAATCATTCTTCAGTTTAACTTTCAGATTCTAGGTCGTTTTGTTGATTATTTTCTTTTAACTTGCGACGACAAAGCTTCAACTGTCAATCAAACCAGACCAAGCCACGCCCACTCTGCGTTAAACTTTCTTTGTTGATCTTCTAGCTGTAAATGATGCTTATTTAAATCGCAGTCGCACAGCAGAACAATCGGATGATGTCCCTATGGTGATGCTGCCACGACTGCTTCACAGTGCATGTGTGTTTTTGTTTTTTGTTTATTTCCTGTGAGCCTGGTGGGAAACATCTGGCTGATGGCAGGTTAGGAAGCCCCATCATCTCTCCACCCAGCCCCACTGATTAGTGAGCTGCAGGGAGGAGGATGGGGGAGGAGGCTGTGGGCAGGTGCAAAGGGTCTCTTAACCCGTGTCAACGACTCCAAGAGCCTTCACTGAATATGCTGCATGTTGTGTTTCTCTGTGCAGCCCATTCATGCTCACAGCCCTAATTAACAAAACCTACAATTTGCATAACATTTACAAAAAAGCTGCTTCGCACTATTCGGTTTATTCATCTTGCTCCATCTCCTGCTCCATCATCTCGTGTTTTATATTATTCTTTATCATTTGTGGCTTCTTGTTGGCAACGCTCCCTCGCTTTCTTTCCCTGTCGTCTCACATTGGACGCGGCCCAAGAGGAGAGAAATTCATACTCGAGCCAAAAGGGGAGATTTTCTGAGTGTCTGCTCCGGTGCCAGCAAATGACAAGGATTACTGTGGAGATTTACCGCTTCCTCTCTGGTGAATAATGCTGCAGCATGCATTCATGTCACTGCAGA
Source organism: Trachurus trachurus (assembly GCF_905171665.1). Taxonomy (NCBI): domain Eukaryota; kingdom Metazoa; phylum Chordata; class Actinopteri; order Carangiformes; family Carangidae; genus Trachurus; species Trachurus trachurus. The sequence continues at coordinate 12,353,166 of NC_139895.1, read as the reverse complement.
GAAAGTGGAAGAATGGGACATCACTTTGTTTTGACAACTTGGAAACACTGTTAACTTTTGTGACGGCCACATCTGAAATTATAGTGGTTAAGGTTAATGATTCCTTTGTTTTTCCTGTGTTTTTTTAATAGTATAAATGTGTTATTATTGTTTTCCTGACAGATCTGGGAAGAGGAAGAGAAATTATCCTTGTCAACTGTTATATTTCCTGTTCAGCTGCACAGGTCATGACTCAGTACATCATCATAGACGTGGTGTGAAACAGCACTTTTTTTCCACACTTGAATAGATCCCAGTGAGTATCAAGGGAGTTAAGTGTGCATACTTTACCTTGGTGTGACTTAAAAGTGTGTTCATAGTTTATGATTCGAAGCTTGCAGCAGTAAATTTGGACTAATATAAAATAAATCAAATGGGGAGTAAAGTTTGGAACAAGTCGTAGATAGATTGTGCTTCCAACACCGCTGGCCTCCATCCTCCTGCAGCCAGTGATGATGACAGTGCAGATGTGGAAGGTTTTATTTGTAAGGGGGGGCATTTTGTATCTGGTGTTTCCATTTTTATAAAACCCAACGACGAGGTAAACTGGTAAATAAAAGCCACGTATCCTGTCCTGTCATCCTGCAGGTATTATTGCGTGGGCAGCAGAGGGGATCAAACCAGATGTGCAACCACTACTTCAATGAACGACTTTGCTACATAATTTAACAAGTCGGAGCTTTTACGGATCATGCAAACAAAGCCAAGTGTCTGTCACTGCAGTTTTGGAACTATTCCTAATACTTTAAAGACAAAAAAGCAGCAATTTGTCTGGAACCCAAACACACACAGAGATAAACAGCTTGGTAAACAAAGTGCAGGGCCCACAGTGATTAAGGTCTCACTGTTTAAGCCACAAAACAACTTGTTGTTGTTGTTGTTGCGTCTCTCTGTGACTGAGATATCTTCGCTCAGCAGAGTCATTATCATTATTCCTGCAGCTACAAGAGGTCGCATGTCAGAAGAACAAATGATAAGTGAAGATAAACAACAACCAACACAGTCTACAAGTCACACACTGATTATTATATGATGTGGCTCAGGCAGGTGATGACCTAAACCACTCAACAGACCAGATCGCTGTTAACCCTTCTGTGTCAAGGGAAAGAAGAAGAAGGAAGGATGGGGGGGAAAGAAAGAAAGAAAGAAAGAAAGAAAGAAAGAAAGAAAGAAAGAAAGAAAGAAAGAAAGAAAGAAAGAAAGAAAGAAAGAAAGAAAGAAAGAAAGAAAGAAAGAAAGAAAGAAAGAAATATTGTGTAGAGGAACAGATCGGGTCAAGAAAGGAAGAAGAAGGAAGGAAGGATCAGAAAAGGGATGGTGGAAAGAAGGAGGGAGACAGGAAGGAAGGAAAGAAGACTTGAAAAGATTGGTTCAGGGAAAGAAGAAGGAAGGACCAAGGGATAGGAAGAAAGGAAGGAAGTGAAAAGGATGGTGGAAATAAGGAAGGAAGGAAAGAAGGATGGAGAAATAGAGGAACAAAGAAAGGAAAGGAGAGGAAGGAGAAGGAGGGAGGAAAGGAGGGTGGATGGAGGGAGAGAATGAAAGGAGGAAAGAAGGACCAGTAAAAACAGAGTCATTTTGACCAACAGGAGGGTTAAAAGAAGAAACAGGGACACGTGTGCTTACAAAAAGATGCTCAAACGTACCCATTGATTCGACTTTTACCTTGACAATGTCAAGTGCACTGCTGGTGGTGTTTACCTCATCTGCATTGACACGTTACAGTCGGCTCAGTCGGCCTACGAGGCGGCCAAGAGCTAAATGGGTGAGTGAGTGTATAAACTGAACGATGGCACCGTGGATGTCCTGCCAGGAATCTGACTGAGCTCAGCAGTTTAAGTCAAAGACGTCTTGGCTAATGATGTTTTTTTCTTTTCCTATTGTTGTGTTTTCCCCCCTGTGACTGGTCTGAAGGCCTGGTACGGTAAAAGCCTCTGACTACGTTTCATTTTTACAAAGGCTGAAAACATATTGATCGGCATCTTATAAACGCTCTCCTGTAACCGGGCAGACTAATTCTTCCAATGTCATGCACACAGCCTATGAATTAAACAGCTGTTCTTCCATCCAGTTGGTATTAACATGGAATAACCAAATTACAGTCATAACAACCTGCTTTATAGACGACCTTTAGTCCACACTGATTTGACCCGTTTACATCGTCAATATCAAAATCTTCTCTCGCAGGACTCAGGATACAAAGTTGCACTTCAACCTCTGTAAACGTTCGCCAACATAAACCAACAGTATAAATCAATCTAAAAGTTATTCCCAATGCACAGATACGGTGAGTGATGTGACGTGGCTCATATCTGGAGCTGAGCTATAACTGGGCTGAATTTGCATCCAAACAGCTCTGACACAATTTAACTCCTCGGCCTCTCGCTGCAGCAACAGGTGGTTTTATTTACAAAGATTTACAGAATCACTTTCAGAGGTGTTATCGTCAAAACTTTAGAGAACAAAGGGAATGGTGTGCTCGACTCTAGTGTAAAGGTAAAACTGGGTGCCGGCTCAAAAATCGAAACACTGAAAAAACTGAAAAGGCAGCACTCACAAAATAAACTTGAAACATTTATTTAACGCACAGCAGTGCCTGACGGACGCGTTTCCAAGGGCCAAGGGCTGAATAAATGTTTCAAGTTTATTTTGTGAGTGCTGCCATTTCAGTTTTTTCATCGTCAAAACTTTCCCCAACTCTTATCCAACTTTCTCTCACCTAAATGCAACATCTCTGTGGATAGTAGGTCAATATTTGTGTTTTTATTTCAGTAAAATGATTTTTAAAATAATGAATACTTTTCACCAATGCCGATATTTTTCATGTTTCATGCAAAAAGAAGCAATTTATTTTGTTCCTTCACATGTTTATCCTTGTGATTCTGCTGGTTTGGATACTTCTTTATTAAGAAGAAGCACAACAAAGACCAAATGACTATTGATTGTCAAGCATTAAAAAGTGAGATATGCTGCTGCTTCACAGTTCGAGTTATTGCTTTCTGAATACTCAGACCATAAAAGCAAGTCTGCTTTGACTATGAAGGACTGATATTAAAACCAGCTTTTACTGTTATCTAAGAAAGCTGAAAAGTTCTTTAATAAAACATTGGAGGAATTTTTTTTCCACTTAATCCACAGGAGACGTTGAAGTACATAACTACAGCTGAATGGTGATAATTCCACAGGGGGGATATACAGTGAGTACGTACATGTCACTGTGCAAGAAAACACATGCTCACAAACGTCTTGAAAGTGTGAATGTGTGTAATGAGCATGCTCCTCTGTGTTGGACAAAGAGAGCCTGACAGAAAATAAATACCACTATTAGGAGGAGGCTTGAATCCTGAAGAAAAGGATGACAGCTGGAAGAATGGTGGGCAGCTGGTGGAGAAAGAGAGACAGAGAGGGAATAGAAGGAGCCGACAAAGAAAATGTGACAACAGCTGTTTGGAGAAAAAAAAAGAAATAAAAAAAAAGAGAAACCTACAAAACAGAGAGCAATGGCAGGGTTATTTTAGAGTAAATAAATGGGCTGAGTATTAGATTAGAGGAAAACACTGGCAAGATAATACAGTGTTTTACATGTGGAATTGCTCTTGATTGAATTGCTCTTTTTTATTTATGTTAGAGAGACTGAAAATGAAAGAAAACGCTGCGATTCACAGATTCTTTCAGTCCATTTGAAACTTAATCAAAAAGTATAAAAAACAAATAAAAAACCAAAAGCAAAAATAAGAACAAGTGTAAGGATGAATGACGATTAAAAAAAACAATAGAAGGATACTTACCTCCCTGCTATACCTAATGTTTGCTAGCTGGCTAAATTACTATAAAATCAGGCAAAAAAGCATGAAAAAGCTGTGATTCACAGATTCTTTCAAGTCCATGTTTGACATCTTTATATTAAAAAAAAATAACAAAAAACACTAGAGGAGCAAAAATAAGAATAGGTGTAGGATGATTGATGATTAAAAAGATACTTGCATATCTAATGCTTGCAAGTCAGCTAATTTACTCATTTGTGATCAAGCCAAGTCAGGTTCCTAATAGGCTAAATCAAAAGGTAAATGCAAAACTAAAAATGAATAATGAATACAAATAAAGCCTGATTGATTGATTGATAAGAAAAAACATTTTTGCTATTTTTGCTTTTCTTTTACCATCTCCAAGTCCCCTGTTTCTAGACGTGGAGACTCCTCGACATGGGACTGGGCCTTTTAAACTATGGCCATGGGAAGACGATCTTCTTGTTGCACAGAAGACTAAAGGTGGATTCTTGTATCTTTATGGTTCTTGGTTCCACACTATGTTTTTGCACTTGTAGCCCTTTTGCAATAGGAAAAAAATTGCTACACCTCCATATTTCTGGACCCACTTGCATGTGATCTATACTGCCCATCCATCCAGAACGGACTCAGACTTCATGGTTCATGGTTTAACAGAAACTATACAGAAAGACTGTAGTTTGAGGCTTTGAGTAACTACTCGGTTTATGTTATGGAAAAAGAAAAAGGTCTGGTTCATGATTGTTGATGGGAAATGGAAAACGGCTGTGATAAAGTTCAGAGTTGCATCAAGTCCACATACGTGCGCGGTAAACATTCGTGTTTTAAAGCACAGGAACAATCAACTAATGCTGTCGCTCACCATCTCACACTGAAATCAATGTCTTGGACTGTGGTGTTTTATCGAATCAAAAACACTGATTAAATTAATTAAAACACACCAATATCCCTGAGTGGGACCCAGTAGGAACCATGCAGCATGTTATGTGTGCAGGCGGACGCTCTGAGTCATGGCTGAGTGGGACACTCTCCCTGCTGTCACCTTCATTAGCCTAATTCTCCTGCACACTCTAATTGATTTATCATCGCCATTCCACCTCTGTCCAACTGCATCAGTCATTTTTTCAAACACACACACACACAGACACACGTAAGTTCAATATATCATGTGCAGAAAGACATAAGCGGCCCTCCTTTCCATTACCAATACCGACACACACACACACAGGCTTCCACCGGTCGGCTGGTGGCAGCGGAGGGAGAATCCAGTTTGCAGCATAAAGAGATTGCCATACAAGCGAAAGCGTTTGCACTTGAAGGCCCTGATAGGATGTCGAGCAGAGCTGTAAAAGCAGCCGGGGGGAACGGCCTGGCAAGGTGTGTCACCCTCATTCAGCAGCTAACATGCAGCGAAAGGGCTGGAGGAGGAGGAGGGATGTTGGGAGGAAGAGGAAGGTGTAATCACTTTCCCAAGCAAATCCAATAAGCCGGACCGGCTCCCTCTCCTTCTCCTAAATCCTTCCATGCCTGTTTTTCCTTGAGTGAGCGTCTGCTCCGTGAACCGCTGCTGGCCGAGCTCCACCGGTAACCCGATGCGAATGACAATGCGAGGCCTCCTGAGGCTAATTGATTTAGCTTTCTCTCGGCCATTTCAGAGATGCCAAACAATGATGCCACTTGTTGTCCCTGCCAATTCAGGAGAAAAACCTCTGCTCTAAAAAGCTTTTTCCTTTCAGCCGGTTGTGACAAATTGATGGTTGTAGAGGATCCTATGCTTGGCGGCAATCCCCTCTTTTTAAAAACCTGTTTCACATGGGTATTTTCATTTGCTCTTTGTCTTTTTTATGTTTGCCTAAAGTTAGAGTTTTGTCGCTAAGTGCTCTGAACATAATGTTGTGTTGCAACACAGCCACAGTAATCAGAGAGAAAACTGTCATCGGCAGCACCAGAGAAATAACAGCAATGGACTTTTGGTCCTCAACACCTGTCTGACCTTGAAATTATTCTTGCAACTCCTTTTTCAATTGTTTTACAGTCACTTCTGACAGTTTGGTGTATTCAACAGAGTCCAATTACATGAATGCCGCTGTACGAAAGTGTCGATCATATCAAAGCGGAGACTTTTTTGAGAAAAACTGGAGAGGCATCGAGATAAATCCCCTGCATCCTCGTCATAAAAACGTTGTTTCAGTCACACTGAATGTTGTACGTCCTCTCTCAGCAGCAAAGCAGGAAGTATCTTTTTCATCAAAACAAAACTTGGTACAAAACATCTTAATTTGACATTGATCTCCAACTAATAACCTTCAATGAAGTCCAGCATTTTCCAAAGCATGACCTGAGTAGTTGTAGTTCCCTAAACGTGTTGTTGAAGCTCCAAAAAAGACTAAATGTGAAAATCCAGTGATGTATTATCTTATATAAAGGCGCACACAGAGGTTTAAACCATTAATAGTAGTGCTGTGCTCTGCTAGCATGCACGCAAGGACAAGGCTGAAGTTGTATTCATATGTTTACAAATAGTAAATGAATAGATTTGGATTTCACATTTCATTACTGTGTATGACCAGCGTTTCTCTGTCATGTATCACACCGATATGAAATTATACTGACGGTTTCCTGGATACCACAGAAGCATTATCTGAGTACGCTCTCCTCTGTAATCGCTCCATTAAGCCACACCCCGCTCTCATCTCATTTCTCGTCCACTCCTCCCGCCTTGTTTCTTATTTTTGCTTCCCCCGTCCGTCCCCACAGGAAGCGGCGCCGTCCCTCCGTCCCTCAACTCATTTACCGTTACCGTAGCGCTGTATGCTCTGACCCCCGTGTCTCTATTTCCTGGCTTGTACCTTTGCTTCGAGGAATCCAACCCATTCATCACCTGTCACGTCCGGACTGCAGTAGACACACTCCATGTAAATACACACACACACGCACACACTGATACTGCTTCTGTGTTTATGAGGACTTTCCATGGACTCTGGAGTGTAACTTTTACCTCCAGATGTACAATAAAACATGTTTTGTGAAGCATTTAATGAGGCCGTTGTCGACGCCTCTGTATCAAATGTGTACAGAGGAATTTATTGTTTAATATGAATATTCCCTCTCCAGTCTGCAGGATCCCCAGTGACTCCCACTTTCAGTCAAACACCCACCTGTGCAATCCTTCCCAATTCCCCATTCAGCTCCCCTACATGTACAGTAATACCTCAGTTCTCTATTGCTGTATCTGTCTCAGTATCAAACCCTCTTGTTAGCTGCTCCTGTCATGACTCATGACTCCCTGTCGTTTTTGCTTTGCCCTTTTTTTTTTTTGCTCGGTTCGTCTAATCCTGACAGACCAGCTGTTATCAGACGTCGATTTGAATCACAGACACATTTTACCTGCACGTCTCTGTCTTGTGCAGTATTTACAGGGGAGCCGTCTCGACAGATGTCAAGCGCAACGACTCAGGAGCAGCCGCTGAGGAAAAGTCGTGTTCAGAGGAAGTAGAAGAAGTCGAGGAATGAACATAAATTGAACTCTATCTAAAGGTTCGACACACACAAACACACTGCAAACAGACACAGATTTAAGAGCTCTTCATGGTGGAAAGCCCATCTATTTGCCAACACAACACATTCAAGTTGACAGTTTAAACTTTATTCTGAAGTAAAATGTCCTTAAACTTAAATCTTTACCAAGCAGCAACTTGAAGCCGACACTGAAGCACTACAAATTTCACTTCTTTGAATAACCACTAGAGTCTGAGCCACCGAAGACTCCCATGTTAAAAAAGTCCAAGCTTTAAGGCACAAATAAACATGTTTGCACAATTTTTGGTTACTTCCTCTTTCAGGACAATTGTATGGAGCTGGACTTTCATAGAGCCCACTTGTGGAAATTTTATTCAGGCTCAAAGTTGTGTATAATTGAGGTCATACGGTGCTGAGCGACAGGTGGTGGAGCATATGCCCGCCACAAGCCGCCTCAGCTCCACTCGCCTCCCTTCTCCTCTTGGACAATTCTGTATTTTTTATCTTATAACCTCTCCTCAGACACCTGTAGGTGAGGCTACATCCATCTCTATTTGCATTTCCAGGATCTTTACCCTATAATCTGATCTGATTTCTCATTTTTAATGTTCAAATGAAATTTCCAGCTATAAATCTGATCAGGACACATAGAAATAATCGCTCTACAGATCTGTCTTCGCCTCCAAACAGGCAGTTACACCATCTGTAACAGTGAATATTCATGAATGAGCATGTGATCATTTGCACATACAGTATGTTAATGTGTCCACTGTTTGAATACCTGGGCAGGATAAACCCCGTCACCTCCCACCGACCTCGGCCTGCCCCAGAGTTCATGCGCATGCTGTTTGACTGGCAGCATCCAAATGACAGTGGCCTTTTACCGCGTCAACCTCCCATCATGCACGGCTGCGGATAATTAATGAGCTGAGACGTCGGTGTGCGAGCCGGAGATAATTTTCATCATCTGTCAGTCGGAGGTCCAAATGTAAAGAGGTCAAAGTCTGGAGGATTTCAGGGAGGCGCAGACTTAAAAATATATTTTTATCGGTCGCGCTGCTGCAGACAATCCATGATGAATCTGTGATCCCGTCTGTAACAGGACAATTTCATGGTTTAACAGATGAAGAAAGGAGCGCCGGCCGAGGTCGGAGCAGGAAACGCTCAGTAGCAAAGATATCAACAAACGCCAAAAAGATTTTATGACGACTGGAGTGGAGAGACAGTGGGGAGGAGCCAATGTCCACTGCTAACTTGGTTAAAATCAAGACTGTGCAATACGGCAAATGTGATCAGTGCTTAATCAAAGTTTAATTTATAGATTTCATTAAATAGTAGAATGTATTATATGGATTTTATTGCAGATTTGGTATCAGTAATGGTTTATGGCCAGGAAGTAAAAAAAGAAACTGCAGTGAAGAAACACTAAAGTAGCCAGCAGTGATTTGTACAGAGGAGCAGAAGGAGGAACAATCCTGTTTTTTCCTGCCTCAGCTGCTGTAGAAGCCCAACGTCTTCAATAACAGAAGGGGGAAAAAAAGATAGATATGTTAACTGGGTTATACTCTTCTACAGCTAGTTACACGTCAAAGATTGCCCCCTGCCTCCATGAAGGAGACAAGGCCACGCCCACAAAAATGTCAGAAACTTTGACTGGTCGTCAACCAGAGACAGAAGCCTACTGTGGCCACAAGGGGGCAGCGAGTTACGAAGTTATGAATGCTGGTGAACGCTGAGGTGTCGGTTTTTATCTTTAACTGATCATGCAGTGTTTACAAATGCCACTTACCCTAGTTTTAAAAACAGAAACAAATAACTCCCATCCAATTTAGAACCCATATCGGGGCTTTTATTACATCAGTATCATCCTAAAATTGCCTTTATCCAACACTCAAACAACACTAAATCAGTTTTATTTTTTTGTTAAAGACTAAACTACATTCAACACCAGGTAAATAAACTTCAGAATAAGTAGAGGCTGCTTCAAGTAGATTTAGACTTTGCCTAGTGTCACAATATATACTCTATAATAATCCAATGTCCATAAAACACTGAAACACCTAATAACTAATCCACCAGGTAACAGACCAGAGAAGCTTGGTTCCACCCTTTACTTTTCTTTTTTGTATCATGTCCGATACTTGTTTTATCCAACACCCCTCAGGCAACATCCAACATCCAATATTTACTCACTTCCCAGTGTCCACACCTGTTGGAAGGGATTCAAACTCACCCACTCACTCGCCCTCTCACTCACCTGTACAACTCCTAAACCCACTGTTTAATGTGCTGCTGCCAGCTGTTTAAACATTAACAGGAAGCCCCACACACAAGTCATTATCCAGCCTCTGTTGGAGCTAATTTTTATTTTTACTTACTTTTAGTAGGTGAACGACGCCCTGAGGGCTGTACGGCATCTCTCATGAAAAATGCATCTACAACAGTACAGCAGCATACAGTAAAGATTACTGAGGTGATTATTGATGCTGCAGCTATAAAGTGGCATGGCATCTCACAACAAAGAGAAAGTGCAGAAGCACAGGATGAAGCAGTGATGAGAAGTTTGAAGCTTTTAGAAAACGCCCAGGAGCTCCTCAGCTCAGCTCACCTCACCACGCTTCACGCCCACGCCCTCCACACGACGCGAGTGGGAATCACGACGTGAGTGGGAATCACGACTAACTAACGTAAACCCACACACTGAGCTATTTTGGAGATGATCCACACTGCTTGAACATTGTCTATAAAGCTCAACGCCAAACCAGATTATCAGACAGAGGTACAGGTGTATGCAACAGACACAAAAACGCTCCTTCAGGATGTAAAAAAGGATCGCTGGAGGGAAAGATGGAGAGGAAAGTGCACAATCACTTTGACTTTTTTTTTTTTTTTTTTTTCAGCAGCCATAGTTTAAAAATAGATATTCTGACATGACGGTGCAATGTGGGAAGAGGAGAGGAAATGTGTTTCTGTCTCTCAGCACTTACTCCAACACTTTGGATCATGCACATCATCACATCCAGCCTGTACACTATGAAGATAAGAGGCTCTTCGGGGGGTCTTAGAGGGTCCCGACGGGCCAATAGAGACATTAGAGCTCCTCTGCTTCGAAGAACATCCCCCGATTTATTACACATTGATTGATCAGCTTTAACCACTTACTGTATGTTTGACAGTTTACTTAAAAGGAATTTGACTTCTATACCTTCTGATCCCTCCTGGAGTGAAAACTGAAGACCTACCTCACGCAGACCGGAGACGAGCCGAGGTGGGAAAAGAAGAATAAGAAGAAGCAAAAGAAGAACAAGAAGAACAAGAAGAAGGAGGAGGAGGAGGACAGCAAAGTTTGACAGCACAATCCAAGCATCCGTCAACAGAGCGTCTACAATCCTCCAGAGAGCAGGAACAGATCGATTGCACCACTTTACGTCATTTTTTTTTTTTTTTTAAGATATGCAAGACAAAAGGCTTTGAAGTAACGAGCCGGAAAAAAAGCTAATTAACACCCCTTTTCTTTTTTCTTTTTTGTTGTAGAGTGATCCACTCAGCTCCACAATAAACCAGTGAGAAAAGCAGTGGATCAAGAAAAAAAAGGAAGAAAATTTGCTGTGGGTTTCCTGTTGTTGTTTTTCTGTTTTTTTTTGAAAACCATGCCGGGTGTGTCACTCTCTGTCACTTTGCCTGTATTTCCCGTACTCCTCTCTGTGTTGAGCGCTCACTGGTGGAGTCGTTTCCCAGCGGTCGACTTCACCTCCTGCCTCAGCCTGTACAACACAGGCAAACTGTCTCCGCCTCCGTCTCTCTCTCACTTTCACCTCATCCTCATGTCTCTCTCTCTCTCTCTCTCTCTCTCTCCTCTCTGCCTCCCTCTATTTCTCATGCTCACATCTCCCGATTGATCTTCATTCCTTCCAGGCTTTTCCCTCTGCCCTCCTCCTCCTATGAGCTCCACTGATCGCAGCTTGTTGCACGGCCGACGGACGCGCCACGTGTTGTGCGCTCTGCTCTCTCTCTCTCTCTCTCTCTCTTTTTCTCTCTTTCTCTTTCCCTTCCTCACCCACCTCTCTTCTTTCTCACATTATTCCACTTTTCACAGTCTCACAGCCACACATACGGTATGTTACTCACTCTGCCTCAGTCACAGTGTCTACTTGCCCGAGATACATGAGATATTTAAAGGTCCCATAATGTGTAAAGACAGATTTCCGTATCTCATTTTAAATTATAAAGCAGCTCTAGCTTCTATAATAATCTGTTAGCTTCTATAATAATCTGCTACACTTCTGTATTCATATTCATGTAAACGGAGCCTTAGAACCAGCCGTCAGGACTTCCCGTGACTTTGTGTTGTCACAACAAAGCGGTCACCAAGCCCCGCCCACCTGGAGCCACCACCCAACTTTGCAGAATTTAGCTTTACATAAAATCTGCTGTAATTTCCTCTAGAGTATAAGCACATACTGGACCTTTAATGACTTAAAACATGTTCTCTGTTTTATCCTGCTTAATGGTTCGTTCGGCTGAACTTCTAGCAAAAATGACAGTGATGATCATTTTCATTATAAACTAGTGCCCATAAAGTTTGAATAATTTTGGAAGAGATTGATCAATAAAGTTATACACACTTTATCTATCAAGAATAAATCACATTATCACAATCATTTCATAGGTTAATAGATTTTTTTAACAATTACTCACTTACTTTCTCCTTATGAAAATAGTCAGACAGTCTAGACGATATATTTTTAATGAAGGCTTATCATAAAAAAAGTTGAATTTCCTGAATCAGAAGTTAACTTAAGAAAAGTTCTTAAATCACTGGAATTAAAAGATATATACTAAGAGATACAAATAATTTGACAATTAATTTAAATCAAATTGATTTATTTTATCAATTTAAGTAAAAAAGTATGCATTCAAAAAGATAGGAAAATTGTGAATGAGTTTTATAATGAATTAAGCTTTCATGACATTTTGGTGATCATAAATTTGTTTTTTAATTATCTTGAATCAGTTCATGATTCAACCAAATGTTGAATAGAATTTGAGGAATAGTTAATTAATTTAGATAAACTAATTAAAGTTTTTTTTAAGTTGTAGCCTACCATTTGTTTCTGTGTCCTTAGCCTTGAGCCACGTCTATTTTCATTTTATGATAAATAAAAAAACAGATGTAGAAAATCCTCATGTTTGAGACTTTGAGGTTTTTGTTTGTTAAGTGACATTGATTAATGACAGACCAATGAATTAACAGACTTCAAATTAGACTTTTGACACTCCCTTGAGTTTTCATTTTACTCTTTTACATTACACATTGTTGCACGGTATTGCTGTTTAATTATTGATTAAATTCCTGCAATAAAACTGGAAACCAACACCCACTCCCATTTAAGAAGCTGAAATGACTGATGAGGAATATAGCTGCCAATTAACTCCCTGCAGATAAGTGATTTAATCAACTGCTCGTGGTTTAATTACTTCACTACGTTAATGTAACGTTAATAAAAATAAATCCAGACACAATGTTCGCTGTGATGTTCACTTGCACACAATATGGAAATTAACTGATGCATTTTGAAATGTTCATGTACAGCAAAAATGTTGTGCAGAGATTATTGTATTGGTAAAGCTGGACTTGTGTCTATATGGCGCCTTATAAAAAATAAAAATAAAAAACACTTGGCTTGAAAAAAAACCTTGAATGGAAATTAATAGGAGCCAGTTGCTGCCTGGAACAGGAGTGCAGCCAAAACTGTTCAGGCTTGGCTCATTGTGATACATGTGTGTAAGTATCTGTAGCCAAAACCAAAAGCCTGGAAGATACATACAAATATGAATTGTCAGCTTTGCCATTTTAATGCATTAATACATTATTTCTGCTGACTGAACAGGTTTTAAATGGACGTCAATACAGCTGTCATGATATACTGTAAATATACTATATATACAGTACTATATGGTATATACTGTATGTGTGTGTGTACAATGCAACACCTGTGAGAGCACATCTGTAAACTGGCTAACAAAGCATGTAATTGATGGTAATGTATTCTACTTCCCTTGCTGTAATGGAAACGTCCTCTTTGAAGCATAAAGGTATCCCCCCCACCCCCATACCGCCAACCCCCCACATACCCCCAACAACCCCCCACTCTCTCTTTGTTTTGGCTGAGTTACAGGCATAAAATGCTTCGGAGCTGCTGGATAGTGATGTGACTTATGGCTCATTAAAAAGCTATTAGCACAACAGAGCATCAAAGCTAAGGCCGGTGGCTACGCAGCCTTTGGCCCATGACAAGGCAATCAGCCCCCGGAGCCAATAAAGCTCACCGTACTAATCGGCTAAATGATGCGGCTGTTATCAGAGACATGATTAAAGACAATATCCAAGCTTTAAGCAGATTTAGCTGCTACAAAAGCATAACTGCTGCGTGTTAACATTTATTATTTTGCATTACAAACCAGTGCCGCAGCAGCTCAAGACGGGTTAAATGAAGGCCTGTCGAGTTAAGAGATGATTACAAATGGCCACAAAATACACTTTACATTTCCCACTGCTTGCAGAGACGAGACGGAAATCACACAGCTATAGCACCTCTTCCTGTGACAAAGTCAAGTGGTGGGTGTTGTGACTCGTGCTGCAGCGGGGTGATAACTTTACAGCCCTTCTTCTTCTTCTTCTTGTCACTCAACCATCATAACTCCTGGGAGCTGCTCCACAGAGCTCGGTCTCTGACAGACCATACTGTAAGAGCTGCAATCTGTGTGCCAAGGGAGTTTTTTTTTTTCTTTTACAGAAAGCTTTTCAATGCTTAGAGGAATTAAATATGTGCACTAGAGGCTGCAGAAAAACAAAGAGCAGTTCAGTGGGTATACGGGGGTTAAAGGGATAGTTCAACATTTTGGCAAATGGCCCATTGCCATAATCCCTATAGTTTTAGGAGTAGGTTTGTTACCTTTAATTGTCAGTGCAAACTATTTTTAGAACGGCAGAGTTGTTTTCGAGGTAAATTCATGCAAAACCAATGATGCACGTTGCCTTCAGGGACAGTTTTTCGGCAAGCAGTCTCTGCATTTGCCTCTAAAACAACTCCGTCTCATAACTTTCCGTTATTATCTCATAGCGTGGTGAATGTGCAGGTCACAACTTGTCCACCAGAGCGTTTTGGAGTTGTTGGATTGTGTATTGGATGAGTTTGATGAGGGAAACCAAGAAATCCCATGAGCCTCCACAGTGTACCTATGAGCAGCTCGCGGCTCTGCTCCGCCGTTCTAAAAACAGCTTGCACCGACAATTAAAGGTAACGAACCTACTGCTATGACTATAGCGATTATGGCAATGGGCCAATCTGCCAAGATGTTGAACTGTCCCTTTAGAGGATGATTTCTGAAGTGTTTGTTCAGGGTTTTTTTTCTGTCAATTTAAGGAGCTTTAGTTTAACAGCTGGAATTTTCCCATCATGCATTTAATAGCAAATCTTTTATTAATATTTATTTATAAGGATAACCCTCCATGGAAGATTTTGTCCTTGTTTTGTCCTCATTGTTTTTCACATCTGTGCTTTCCATGTTTTTGTTTGTGTATCTTGCGTCTTGTTTTATTTTCTGCCTCCCAGTTCAGGGACTGGATCCTTTAGAGGACCCAGCCTGGCAGCATCAACCGTTGGTAAAAGGGACGGTCTAGTCATTGGAGCACTCCCTGATTGCAATCAACGTCCTAACATCTAACATTTGAAAGTGGTTCTGAAGCCAGCAGGCTACGACAGCTACAGCGCAGAGCAGCCAACATCGTAGGTGGCAAACAATTAACGGCATGCAAAGAATCTTGGGATACGAGAGGCCACAACGGATGCACAAGGTGTAGTGTGTCGTCCAAGTTGGGACAGGCCTTGTTGCAACACTGTGACACTGTAATTGGCCTTCAAATGTGTCCTCTGAAGGATGAAGCTCCCGAACTGAGACATTTCCTCTGCTTGTTGCTGTTTTCATCTCTTTTTAAACTTTTTTTATTACTATTGTCAGCCGCTGACCACAGCACTGTCCTTCAGGATCAATAAAAGTGAATCAATCTATCTTTATATCTATATCTATATCTGAAGAAGTTATTAGAAGTTCTGCTCTCCTTTTTTCTTTTCTTTTTTGTCAGTCACCACAAATCCCCACCAGTCACAGTGATTATTCAGCGATTCAATTTCTACCTCTGCAGCTACAACATGTGTTTAAAGTTGCATGTGTTCGACGCCCCGCAGCAGCTCAAGGATTTTTATTTCATTATTTTAGACTGACTGATGGATGGTGCAATCTGATAACTGATTTTCCTTCTCCTTTTAGTTTTTTCTTGACCTCTACTTTCAGTTTGAATCACATTTTGTATAATTTAATTATTGTGGAAGTAAGAAATGGTCTTTACTCTTTTCCTGCCTCAGTCTTGCACATGTATTTAAAAAAAAAAGAAAGTTGACGAATGTCTAAAATGAAGCTCCTGCAGCAGAAATCACTGGACTCTTATGTCTGATTCAGGGAAAAACCAGGTTTCACACTTTAAGGACATTGAAGACATGCAGACAGCCAAATAATAATAATAATCAGGTATCTGAAGTGCATGTAATGGCACTAAGAGGGGTCTGATGGAGGGTACAGCCCCAGACACAGTGTTCTTATAATATGATCCTCAGACAAGATCAAAGTGAACCAGATATCGAACACTTTAAATTGGAGGGCAAACCACTAAAGTATTATTAATAATGATACTTAACAAGCACACGTTTTTCTCTAATGACACTCGAGCATCACAGGGACAGAGTCTGTGAGAGATGCAACACTCAGAGAGTCGGAGGACAACAAATCGGGCATCTGGTGCCGCTTAATCAACAGACAACAGAACAAGTGACAGTCGTGATTGTTAACGTGATTGGTTGGTTGAGTTACGGATTGATTAACACGCACACACACACACACATCTGTTGCACAACAGCTCCCGATACAGGACAACAACAACAATCAGAGCTTCTAGAGCCGACAAGGTCACTGTGACAAAGTCAAACGCTGCAGAAAAAAACCCCACTCTCCACGTCTGCGAGTCAGTTGTGACCGTGAGATGATGATTATTGTCAAGTGCAGGTATCATAACCACAGCCTGAGAACCGTCATCTCACCCACAGAACCGGTGGTTATCAGGAGGAGGAGCCCGTTTGTCCACCAGCTGCATCAACCGCAAAATGTAACAGCCACTTTTATACAAATGGACGGAGCAACTGAAACCTGCTGTTCTGCTTATTGAGCAGGATTAATCCTTACCCTACAGTACTGCAGCTTTAAACACATAGAACAGGATCTAATGTCAGGACGGATCAGAAAACTCTTTGTCTAGATTTGAGTTTGAGTTTAAAGGAATAGGTTACCAAAAAATGAAATTCAGTCATTATCTGGAGACCCGGGAGGCCGGTTCTTGGTCCAACGAAAACTTCATATGAGATTAATAGGGCCCAACACAAAAACGTCCATAAAACTACACAAAAACCATTTAATATTCCTCCACAGTGCTCGTCCACTGCAATCCTGGTTCTAGTACTGGTACTGGTACTGGTACTGGTTCTGGTTCTTTCGTCCTAAAGGGATATAGTCCAGAGTTTACCTGAAACGATGTCATTGAGGTAAGTCCGGTCACGTCCATGTGCATGGCCTGAGCGCGAGCCCCAGGCAGGTTCAATACAGGACTGTTTAGGCTGTAAAAATGTCCTAAATGACGTAGTTTCCAGTAAACTCTGGACTATATGTGGAGGAATATTAAATGGTTTTTGTGTAGTTTTATGGATGTTTTTGTGTTGGGCCCGATGCACTTTGAGGAATAAAAAAAACTACTCCGGAGTATTCATCAGCATGAGGGTGAGTCACTAATGACTGGATTTCATTTTTTGGTGAACTATTCCTTTAATGAACTCACTCAGTGATCCTGAAGTGTAATTATTGTTGTGCTTCACCCCCCCTACCAGCCCCAGTCATATGCAACAAGGCATCATAAGGGACTGTGTGGGGATGTGTGTGTGTGTGTGTGCATCTTCACCTCCTGTGTTTACAGCCAGCCTCTGGCTCTGTCTCTGTGGTAAACACAGTCGGCTCAGGGGAGATTTAACACCGGCGTCCTGGAGGGCACAAATGAGGACCCCTGCAATCCCTGTGAAACTCATACATACACACACACACACACTCATATAGACACACAAACACACACATATACTGTATATATGTACGCCGCCCACAGGCCAGATTTCCATGGCGACTTTCAGCCAATGTCACGCAGCGATGCTAGGGCTCGGATCCCTCAGAGGAGCCGTGTCGTTAGTATGCTGAGCAGAGTCGACATCGCTGAGAGACACAAACCTGTCTGTCTGTTTATCCTCTTCACTCCTCCCTGCTATTCCTTTCTCTCTCTGTCTCATAACTCTTTCTCTCTGCCCTCAGTTAAATAGTTAAAAACAATGTTGCGCCTGGCTCAAAATGAAGTGAGAGAAAATTGGTTTTGAGCTCATCAACATCCTCGACCCTGCGAAAAGCAGAATAAAGTGAAGACTGAAATTCCATCTCTGCAGCAATTATAAACTCAGAAACATTATGATGATTGTTTATCAGGCGAAAGATTTTCACCCTTTGACTAAATATTTTTGTCGTCCAATAAAGCGTGTTTTCAGGATGAAAGACGCCTCATCTCATCTCATCTCAGGTGTTTAACAAGTGTAAATCTGTTAATAAGCAGTAGATGGAGGTCGGGTCAGAAACTCCCACACTGTTTTGCTTTTCACGCTCTTTCTCCAAGTTAACAACATATATCTGACAAAAAGATCTTGTACAGTATATTTGCAGTGCACTCATGATAAACACTCCTCATCTGAATATTTCACCCAATTTCAATTGTATTTTTTCTTCTTTTTTGTTGTTGTAGAAAAGTCAATAAAACCGATTGCAAACTGTCTGTTTTGTTGAGTATCTTATTGAGTGATGTTAGTCAAATAAAGTTTCTCCTTCTCAGGATATCACGCCAATTTAACATGACATCTGTTAATGGCCAGTGATGTGGGTCATTTTCAACCATCATAATAATTGTTTAATCAAATATTATTTAATCAGAAGTGACAAGGACAAATCTGAGGGCACTTAAAAGGGATTTCTGTGAGATAGTCTCAAATGTTGTTTGATATCATGTGAGTGTGCAGTTATGCCATTCGACTTAAAGTGTTCCCATTTCACTTGTACATGGTTAAGCCTTTGAGAACTACACTTGTTTTTGATTTATGGGAAACACAGCTAGTTAAAAGCTGGAACAGATTTACACGGGATATACAATATAAACATGAGCTTAAAGCTGCTTAAGGGAAAACAAAATGGGAAAAAAACACCTGCAACAGAGAGTAATCTCCAAGGATGGTTCGTTTTCTACTGTAGATTCTCTGTGTACGACCAGCCACCGGTAACGTTATGTGGATTTTCTGTGAATGATCCTGTTTATGATGATGATGATGATGATGAGGATGATGAGGATGATGAGGAGGAGTAGGAGGAGAAGGAGGGTCCATTGTTGATGTTTTGAAATTCGTCAGTTCACATCTGAGTGGGTGAGATAAACATTTCTCCGCAGCCTCAGCCTCAGCCTCAGCAGATCAGGAAGCAGTGAAGCAACGAGACTTGCTAAAGTGTTTTGACTTCACGAATCACTGCAATCACAATCACAGAATATTCATGACCTGCTTAATAAACCCTCCGACTCAGAGCAGCGACTCGTCTCCTCTCCTGCAGGAGATTCAATTTTTAAAATGTTGTTTTGTCACATATTTGAACAGTAATTTCTGTTTTCTCTTCCTTTTTTTATTTTTTATATCTCACCACTTGTCTTTCTTATGCAACTCTATCTGGACCTGTGGACAGGCGGTCCACTCCCACTGTATCCAATTATCTCTGCACGTCCCCTCAGTCGATAATGACTCCGCCCCGGTCCGTCCACTCTCCTGTTCTCAGGTTTATTTGTGCTGCGTTCCCTCTGTTGTCCTCAGCCTCACTCAATCACACGTCTCTATTTGTTCCTTGCATGTGCTGCATAAACAAAGTCTCTTATGTAACGTAAAAAAAAAAAAAAGCCAAAGGAAACTCTGAGCTGTCTACTGTATAGGAGCACACACACACACACACAGATGATTTAATTGTGAAAACACTGAGCAAGAGACGGAGGGAGAGGTGTGTGTGTGTGTGTGTAAGAGAGACTGTCACCAGGCAAGGCTGTCTCACGTTAACGTTTTTGGATTAGGTTTATTTGCTCTGCCAAGTCACAGAATCTCCAAGGACTCCAAAGATGCAGGCAGGGAAAACAAAAGGTTTAAAAAACATCAAATGAAAACAGGATTTCAGAAATATTGTTTGAGTACAATCCCATCCAGGGACATTTTTTTTTTCTTTGGCATGAACCAAACTTTGTGATATTTCTTTTATCTGGGTATTTAAATCTTCTCTGTTATCATTCTACTTCCTGGTAGTGTACAGTATGTAACTCTGCAGAGATTAGAGTTATTTTTGCAGACAAACTTTCACAATCTGAGTTCAATGGTCATAAAATGATCAGAATCAACCTTAAAAAATGTTTATTATTGCAGAACGTGAACTAAAGATGTTCATTATTTGTCTCTTCTTCTGTAATATGTAGGTTCATGCAGGAATCTGTATTTTCATGGCAGCCAGTATGTGTGTGTGTAAATGAAACTTGAGTTCTACAGGTTCTGCGTCTACATCTGAAAGTAGGTCTGTATTGTAAGACCTCCTCGTCCACCCCGAGGAGCCGTGGACTCTTGTGAGCCACAGCGTGTCCTCCTGCTCTTCATCTCGTCCCTCTGCTCTCCTCCTTTCTACTCCTCGCCTTCTTATTTCCCTCCACACAACCCTCTCTGGCTGCTCCCTTCTTGTCCCCTGTCGCTCGGTTTGAAGTCTGCCTGGTCGGTGCAGCGATCTCATCTCTCGCGGTCTCGTCTTTGGTTTGCAATGCGAATATGAATGTGTGTGTCTTTGTATATGTTTGTGTGTGTGTGTGTGAAGATTCTCCAAGGACAAGGGAGTAGCTGCATATGGACAATTCCCCAAACTGAAAGACAGAATAATCTGTGTGTCCTGCTTTGGAAAACATACAATATGATAATTTTCTGATCTCTCTCTCTCTCTCTCTCTCTCTCTCTATATATATATATATATATATATATATATATATATATATATATATAAATGTTTAAAGTTTGTTCTCCCACTGTATTCATTAATACACTGCCCATCCCAAAAAAATTAACATAAAACCAAAAACCACAGTCCTGTCACCACACGTCATACAGCTGGAGACCAAAGTCATCAGGTGCATGCTGGGACTCCACTCAGCCAAATCACAGGAAGCTGTAGGACACCGGAACGTGACGATGTGTTTTATTGTCATGTTTCAAAGCCACACGTTACAATGTTAATGTTGTTCTGTGTGAGCTTCAGGGCCGGCTGTTGTAAACCTCATCTCCTCTACTCCGCTTTGCTGACCTACCTGCCAGTCATATACAGTATCATCATCCACAAGGGAACGATCAAGGTCTGACTCTCCTGGGAGTTTGTCTTCATTAAAAGCCTGTTTGAATCAATTTTCCCTACGTTTTATTATTAATATTTTTATTATAGTTTGGGGCAACACTTGACTGAGTTTTTAATCTTCTGTCATCACACACTGAACAAACTGAAAGATATGAAACAAACTGATTTATGCAATTCGTGGATAACTGTAAAGATATAACTCTTGACTCTATTCTCCCAACTCTTCTCGATACAATAATTTCACACCCGTTAATGTTGCCTGTTCTGCTCTGTGTAGGTTTTAAACAGGATTATGGGGTATCTTGTAAACTGAAATGTAATTATTTTTCTGTTAAATTACAAGCCTTTTTTCGGCATGAAAGAATATAAAATGTCTTAAAAGGAAAATAGCTGTGAACTGGACCGGTTAATCTTTACTTGTAGTTTCAGGAAGTAACAAACATTATTCAATGCATAAAGCTCAATACAGTATAAAGAATGTTTGTGTTAAAGCTCCATACAGTATAAAGGTAGATGTCCATGTGTAGTGTGATTATAAAGCAGCTCTAGGTTTTATATTAATACTGTGAAAGTATCAAAGCCTCAGTCCACAGAGAAATGCACCCAGCCTGTATTCAGAAACTGAGCCTTAAAACCAGCCGTCAGGACTTCCTGTCACTTTGTGATGTCACAACAAAGCAGTCACCCAAAGCCCCGCCCACCACCACCTGGACCCACCATCCATCGAGCACTTGCAGGATTTGGTTTCTCTGAGTGTTTTCCCTGAAATCTGCTCTATTTTTATCTAAATAGTCAGAAATCAGCCAATCAGAAGAGAGACTCAGAGCCTCCTCTCTTCTGATTGGCTGACACCGACCTGTTCTAGGAAGAAGCTGAGAGATGAGATGTAAAATTAAATCAGATGGTATTTGGGTCTTAAAACCACATATATATCCTCTTATGAATCAACTCTAACACAGGGCAAGAGGAAAATATGGATGTTAAACTGTTTGTTTTTTTTTGTTTTATGTCTGACCCCTCTTAACTGCCTGAGGTTCATATGAGTGACAAGGGTTTCATGAGATAGAGAATGACCTCCATTTAACAGGAACTTGTAATCCTTTAATTGGGGTTAAAGCATTAAAACCATCCACATATGTCAGCGAACTGTGAAGCTCTTTTCTGGGTCACATTTCAAATTATTCTACAGAAAAAAATCATAACAAAAGCTCATTAAGCACAAAGATTTCTTTTTTTTTTTGACCTTTCAAGAACTTCTCAACTATTCAACCTCTCTATGCTGAAACAGCTCCTTCGTATAGGACTCACAGTGGAACATAAAAGGTTTTCATTCCCTGCTCATTACCAGTGTGCGAACAAAGCAAAGTTAAATTTATCGACTTCAACACAGAGCTCTGCTTTTGTTTTGTTTTTTCAATGGGGGAACGAAACGCTTCTGTTGTCTCAGCTGTTGTGTGATACACACCACAGGCGTTACAGTAAAGGGTCAGGCAGAGATTTTCTCAGAGTTTCTACCAAGAGCGCTTAATGGACAGATAAATGCTCTGAAGTGCTCTTAAGAAAGGTTGAAAGCCAACACTGCAATCAGAGGTAGGACTCAACAAGGTGCTCAATGTTTTGCCAGATCATTTTCTTTATCAGACAGTTAAGTAGCACTGTAACAATGGCTTTTAGCTTAAGTTTGACATGTAGGGAAATACACTTATTCACAGAGGATCCATGCCACTCTGTGCAGTCATTAATATGGAGCTGGAGCCAGTGGACAATGAGTTTATGTTGGTCTTTTATAGTGACTTCACTGTCATAAAAAAATTGGTGTTAAGTGTTCGTCCAAGCTGTGGTGAGTTTTTTTTTTCTTCATCTTGACATTTAGACCAAATCAAACCTGTTGAATATAATTGCAAGTTTTACAAACAGTGACGTTTAGTGGCTGTGTAGTGTATTATCCACCTGAAACTCTTTACTTTTATATTTTGAATTATCTGTGTTCTTTTCTTGCTTAAAGAGAATGACCACTGAGGTGTGAACTAATGCTTTACTTGGTCAGATGTTAGTCTAATGATAATCTATGGACCATTTGGGTTAGAATATCCTTTTCTGGAGAGAAGGTGGAGTTAGAAAACATATATAAGATTAGGGCTTTGGGCCAAGTGTAGAGAGATCTCACATTGGCACCAGAGATGCTCCAAGATTCGATATTTTTTGACACTGTTCTTTTCTTGTAATAAACTCCTTTTTGATTGCAAGTAAAGACGTGTCGGCGGTGATCACTTCTTCTCATCAACACATCAATACACCACAGCTGCAAACAGGAAACAGTTGATAGTAAGTGAAGAATGAAAGACTGCGAGTCCTTTAGTATAAAGCCTGCGTTAAAATAGGCAAGTACGGTGGCTCTGAGAGCTCAATAAACTGTGACCTAAGAAAATACACAAAGACACAAACATGCTGCAAATTTAGTTCTGCGTAATCCATTCTCCATCTCATGTTGTTGTTAAAGAGTAACAATGACGGTCTTGTTTTCTCCAGGCAAAGTAAAAACTTCTTCTCGTTTATCAATCAGTTTCATTGCATCATAATTACTTCTCACATTCATTAAATTAAACTCAAAAGTACTGCACACCGAGATCTGTTGTTGCAACACCAACCAAAGTTTGTAATCGGCCTCATGGTTTTAGCAGCAGCTGTCATCCAAAGAGAAAATCTCATTTCTATTTTCATCTTATTTCTACTTCTGTTGTTTCTTGTGCCCCGGCTTCAAAGATCGAGTCAAGTGCATTAAATAGAGAGGCCAAATTAGAAACACTGTTGTCTTCATTTTCCATTTAATTAAGACAGACCGGAACCAGAAATGACTGGAGGGAAAAATAATTAATGCACAATCAAAAGTAATCATTTGGCGCAGGGAGAGCTTTCCTCCTTTTGTGATTCCTCTGAGCAAGGCATTTACTCTGAGTGGCTCATTACTAAATGAGTTATCAGACTGTACAGGACTGAAGAAAAACAAAACAAAAAAAACAACCCAGATATAAAAATAGTTTAAACTCATTATACAGTCAGTGAAGCCAATGATGGTATTTCTTCCTATGCAACAAAATACTGAAAATGCAATGCTGCAGCAAAAGAATGGGAAACCCAGGAGACTTGAGCTCTCAGACAACTTTGACCAAGGTATCAGACCAGATATTTACTATTTACACACTGTGATAGTGGGGGGGGGGGGGGGGGGGGGGGTAATTAGGTATTAACTATGTAGAGTGCCCATGCATTTGCTGTGGGCCCTTTTTCCTTTTGTGTCAGTTTGAAATTGTAAAAGATGACATAGAGATCTTGTTTAAAATGTAAAGGGAATGTGTCATCTGTAACTTAATACCTTTTACCTTTTGGAGATGATTTAATTTAATTGTTCACATTAAGAGATATTTTGCTTAATTGCAACAGATATTTTGACCAGGGGAGTGTCCAAACTCTTGCATGACACTGTATTGGTTCAAAAACAGATAAGAAATATGTCCACTGTGTGATCCAGACCTTGATTTGGTCGCTAACTGGGTGGTTGCTGTTGTTGTTTCACATAATGAAGGCGGGGGATGGGAGCAGAATTACACCTGAAATAAGTGACTAATGATCATATACCGTACGTCTGATGAGTCAGATTAATAATAGACCCATCATTATGAATCTATTCGACAAACATAATCTAGCTCTAATCTGTGTTGCTGCTAGGGGAGACATGTGGATTAAAATACACACTTTGTCAGACAGTTTGTGCTCGAGTTGACGAAGCTCAACTCTGTGGTTTATACAGTGTGTTTTGGTCTCTATCCTTCAGTCTAAGCACACACACACACTCACACGCACACATACACACACTTACCATCAGCTACAGCGATGGCACCTTAATCATGAACAAATGTAAGGTTGTGTTTCCATAGAAATGTGACATCGTTGCCATGGTACAATCCTCGCTACAGAGACAAAAGACTATTTTTGTCTTTATGGGGATAACTGCTGACCAGTGGTAAACACAGATACTCCTCCATCCAAACATCAATAACATCGACTGAGTATTGGCTTGGTGTTGATTTTATCTCTGTCTGTCATTTTTAAAAACAACGCCAGCAACATCACACAATCTAAAAATGACTGATACCTGCACTTGGAGGAGAGACACGCTCATTATTCCCTCATCCTGATTTTTTTTTCATAATAGCTTTTAAATTAAATCTACAGCCCTGTCGCACAAAAGTGAATCATTTCTGAAATGAGTTCAGCAAACAGTTTGTTTTTCTACCTTTTCAGGTCATGAATGAAAAAGTCTTGGTAAACGTGTATATGAATAAAAAAAATGTACTAGATAACAGATAGAAGGATGCATGGGTCATGTTTTTGACAACCACGGCTTCAAGCTGGTTTATCAAAAGGAACATTGTGCATTGAAAGGAGAGGTCTGGAAAGTCAACTATCAATAAATGAATTCAAATTGATGATAGTCAAAAGCGACAGAGATAAAAAAAAAAATTCACAAACATCACAACGATTTCAAGGATAGACCGATAGACTTAGGCTGTAGGAAGCCACTGTTGATTTATGGATGTTCAATAGACTGTATAGTTAACAAGTACAAGTTCCCTTCACCTGTTTGCTGCTGAACTAGTTCATCCAACACCTGAAGTTTGTCTCAGACAATTGTGGGGGAGGAAATAAAAGTAATTGTCGTTCAGCTGAAAGGATGTCGACATCGTACACATACAGAAACGATGCTGTGCGACTTCAGAGCTGAAAGTGATTTTTTTTTTTTTTTTTGTAACAGTAAATTGACTGCACTTATATAGCACTTACCTTGTCTTATTGACCACCCACAGCACTTTACACAGCGGGCTGCATTCAACAAGTCATTCACTCAGTCACACACAGCGCTCTTCTATCACAGACACTGATGATACATCAAGTACATATTCATCAAGGCAATTTGGAGTTTTGTCCAAGGAGGAGAAGAAGAGCAAACCAGCAGCCTGCTGATCAGTAGATACTGTGGTTTATATTTACAGTATGCGCTGGTTTGGTTATTTCATGGTCAAAAGACTTGAACACTGCACATTAGGTGTAAAAGTAAATGTTTTTACATGTAATCAACACCATCATAATGACTATATAGCATTGTTACTGTGATTTCAATGTTGGTGAAGCAGCAGTTTAACCCCTTGTTGTTCCAGTCACATCTCTCTGATGCTTCCCTCTCATATTAAACAGGATCTAGCACTCGACCTAGAAATGCCACTTAAATAAGCTACACTTCATCACCAAACTGAGAAAGTTCATCTGTGCTAACACACACACACGCAGAGAAAACCTCCAGCCTGTGCTCCAAGGTGAGCATCAAACAGCGGATCTCTTGTGTAACTGCTCTTGATCCTTCCTCTCTGGGTCTCTTGGACAAGATCAGAGGTGATATTTAAAGAAATGATCTATTGCTGATCAGCAGCTCGGGACTGGTTGAACTAATTATTCTCTCAGATCTGTGCTGAAGTGGCCGGCAGCAGCAGCAGCAGCAGCAGAAGCAGCTGCAGCGGCAGCAGTGGTGGCAAAGAAGCATCCTCACCTGTCTTTGTCCTGCTGGTACCAATCAACCAAACCAAACCAAACCAAACCAAACCAAACCAAGCATATCACAGTAGATTTATTGAAAATAATCAACCAGAACCACTTCTATATTCTACCACAGCTCATTTCTGACACAGTTTGTGTAAAATACTGCTGCAGAGAAACACTGGAACATTGACAAATCTGCACTAATAAGACTTCCTGTCAGATCCTCTACTCAACAAGAGAAGCTCTGCAACATTGTGTCTGTTAAAAACATCAAATATGCGTGTTAAATCTCAACCTTCACATGAAACTCAACATATAATAATGTGGGTGTGTGCAACTTTGAATTGAATATTTAAATGAGCAGATTTAAATGAGCCGAACTGCATTTAGAATGAACTGCTGCTAAATAAGACCGGATGCTGCGCTATTTAATAGACGTCCTGGATACGTCTAAAAAGCAAGAGAGCATAACAGAAGGTTTTGTCTGCAGCTGAACTTGGACTATTTTAATTGAAGAGAAAACAATGTCCTGCTGCTGAAGAATCGGAGAAAATATAAAGTTTGTGAGAGACATCAGGGCCACTGCAGCGACTCCTACTATCATAATTGCTGACAGAAATCCTGACAAGCTCCAAAACACCAGATCAACTAACCCTCCATGCCTGGCAAATACGTGTTTCTTTCAAATTAAAAAGTCTGCCTATGTAAATAGGTGGAGGGAACCCTAAAACTCTTCTGACTGTAATTTTCCCTACAATACCTGTTGGATAAACAATTCAGTCACAAGTTTTTTGATCGGACCTGTCGTGAAATAATAAACTGACCAAGTCTGGCGCTAAAGGAAGCAGGTGGGTGATATAGTGTAAATCAAGGTGACATGTTTCTAGATGTTATTACTAAGATGACAGGTCCCATTGTAAGACAAAAGTCTGAGGTCATCTGAGCTGTACACACTGTGCTTACTAGTGTATTTATAATAAATCATAGTATTACCATATTATTGATACAATCTATCATAATCCTGTGTTTTCATCTTGGGCTTGTGATAAGAGAAGAGTTTCAGTCTCTCTCTCTCTCTCTCTCTCTCTCTCTCTCTCTCTCTCTCTCTCTCTCTCTCTCTCTCTCTCTCTCTCTCTCTCTCTCTCTCTCTCTCTCTCTCTCTCTCTCTCTCTCTCTTTCTGTTTTATCTCTGTGTTCCTGTTTGTCCTTGACATTATTTCACAGTCGCTGCGATCAGTCACTACTAATAAATCAATTTCAGCTGATTCCACTTTCCACTAAATGCAACAGTTCTTACTAAATATGGTTGTTTCTAACCCAGTCAAACAGGAACATGAGGAGCTTCTCCTTTACTCTCCACACTGTCGTCTTCATGTTCTTGACCCATCACCTTGACCACATCTGATTCAGTCCCATAACAGAGCAGACACTTGTCTGAAGCCTCCTCAGAGGGCTTGTTTAGACAGAGGGATGGGAGTCATGACAGACAGCGCACCAGGTTTATGGGTGAAGCAGACAGTAGTGCTGCGGAGCCATAAATAATCTAAAACTTTATTGGTCCCTCTGTGGATATTCTCTCTAGGTCAGATTACAGGGTCAGTGTTGTGTTCAAGGACACTTGAGCGAGGCAGATGTTTGTCAACACAGGGCCGTGCACCTGTTGTGTATCAATCTATGGCCCAGATAAATTTCACTTATGGTGTTTGTCAGTACATGCTTCCATCATTATCATCAGAACGAGCAGCAGATTACTTTGAATACTACACACATACACACACATACACACCAGTCACTCATATTTAAGACCAAGTGGAGAAGGTCAAGCTTTGTGCCCCCCTGCATTTTTGCACAAATACGAGTTTAAACACTGGCTGAGCTGAACTTATTCAACTTGTTGTACAGTCACTTTCACACAAATGAAGCTCCTGATGGATAAATAAAGTGATTTCAAGTTGAGTGTCAACTTAACTTTCAGCATCTCTTGAGATTTATAACTTCTCTCAGGACTAAAATAAAAGGAGACATGTTGCAGACACAAACCAATTATTTAAACGGGTATTTGATCTGTGTAAAACTTTTTTCTTCAGTTTTTTCTTCAGTTATTTCCTTTGTTTTCTCTATCCAGTTGCACACACAACTTAAAACTGAACAACAAATTGTACTATCGAATGAACTGATTAAGGCAAGGTAGGTGAAGGCCACAACAATACACAAAGTTTTAGTCAAAGACATATTCAAAATAACACAAAAGGACAAACAAACAAAGAAGGAAAAAGAAAACCCAACAGATAATCCACACACAACTGTAACATTTGTATCATATAGACGGACAGACCCCAACACCACAGCGAATGTAAACCACCCTCAGGTGGCTGCCTCTATAATCTGAAGAATCGTTTTAACTCGCGGGAACCGTATCTTGGAACTAAAAACTTTCTGTAGCAGCAGAGTGATAGCCAGATCTCAAGGAACTCACGCTGAAATTGGGTTTTTCCAGATCAAAGCAGAAATCCTTAAGGAGCACAAAATTGGTGCAAATTGATGTAGCATGACTGGAAACTCAACCAACCCATGAGGGTAAAGAAAAGCAGAGGAAATATCATTATGTAAGAGAGGGGAGAGAGGATATGTTCATGTGGCTGTGTATTTGAATGTGTGCATGGTATTTTACTGATATGACTTGATATGCATTATTTACATACAGTATGTGTGTGTGACTGTGGAAGAAAAAGAGACAGACAAAGAGAGAGCAGCTGGTGTGGGCAGACAGAGAGAGACTTCCTACCTCAAGGAGCTGCACTCTCACTTTGTTGTATGCTTTCAGCCAGCGAACTTTGGATGGGGAGCAGGGTGGAGGACCTTCTTCGAAGAAACTGAGCGAGATAAAGCAAAACAGATCAATGGCTTCAAAGGGAAATAACTTTTGAGAAGATGACAGATGGGAATCAATATGAATAAATCAGTCAATAAAAATTGAATCAATGCCCTGGTTCTGCAAAAGGAAGACTTTGCATATACAAGCCTGCCCGAAAACAATACTTTAGCGCCTTAATGAAGTTTAAAACTGTTTAATTGTGGCACCCATCAAAGCTTTCTTCATAACATGCCTCAAATGGAAGTTGTGAGATGTGAAAGCTGACATTTTCTGCTTTAATTTTCAATGGAAAATTATATATCTGACACCCCATTCTTGTCTAAAACTAATGAGGATCCATCAGACTAACTCAGGAGGCTGGAATTAGTCCTTGTTCAAACCCGACACAAGATAATTATTGTTATGAGATCCTGTAATTGGCAGTGAGCAAACACCAGGTGCAGGTACCAGTCCTCCGAGGCCATCATCGTTGTAAATGCTACCTAAAAATGTAAAGCTAGATGTTTACATTATGGACATACCAGATTTTAGTCTGAGTCCTGTTATCGTGGCTGTCCAACATCGGTTTGGGCAGGATTACAGAAGAGTCCTTCAGATCTTTGTTGGAACCCGGCTCTGGCAGTGGATGGCGCTCTTTCTCAACCTCTCCTTCCTCCTCCTCTTCTTCCTCGTCCCAGGTGGATGGCTGGCTGTGGAGAGGGGGATGGCGAGGGCCGGAGTCTGGACCAGGGCGCTCCTCCGGTTCAGAGCTGAGCTGGGAGCTGGCTGGGCTGAGGTTGCCCGATGAATCAAACCGACTGCTGTCCGCTGGGCTGCAGAGGGAGGAGACTGTTACTTCAAATTCTGTGGTGATTTGGGAAACCAACGTGTAACTGATGAACTAATACATAAAATCAAATGGTTTCATGCCAAAATTCAGTATTTATAAGAGTGATCAACATTTAACAATGAATTGAGAACATCTAATTTTGGAATAAAACCTTTTGATTACTAAATCAAGAAATAGGTAAAGGAAAACTCTTCAGGAGAAGTAGGCTGAATGAGGTGAGTGAAGAAGGGACAGCCATTAGAACATGCAATATGTAGGTAACAAGGGGGGAAAGTCTCTGTCTAAAAGCCTGAGCATAAATGGGGATTAAGGAAATAACCTTTTTAGTACAACTACTTCTAACACAGCACATTTACAGGATCCACTAGTGTATGGACCATAAAATGACAAATCCAAAAACCGGCAACCTTTTAATAAGATTGAAACCGAAACGTTAAAAACTCTCTTTACCTGGCTAATAAAGATCATAACTGACTAACTGAATAGGAGAGTACTGGATAGCAGCTGGATGATTGAGATTGCTAACAAGGAGAGTGGCTCCATGTTTTAACTGTCATGATTTACTTTGTCTTGGGTGTAGGCCAAATTATTTCTCAGTGGTCCTTTTATTCCAGTGTCCAGCCTGTGAGCGTGGTGTGCACTGCCACACCTTCATAAATCTATCAGAGTTTGATTCATACAAACAAATTGGCTGGGGCTTGGAGAATAATTCAGGGGAGGCTTTATACTTGCTTCACAAGTAAAAAGCTAATAAATAAAGACCATTGGTTTTCTTCATTCAGTGCACTTCCATCACTGTCAGGGAAGCTATTACTGAGGTGCTGTATGTACAAAATAGCTCCACTGCATTTAAACATAATGGCGAGTGCCTTCCAAGCAGATGCAATCATTTTCTTTCCTATGGTTTTTATCATGAAATTTACAATATCTTCCGAAGAAATGCATTTCTTTGAACTAAATGTCTAAATCTAAGAATATGCTGAGGTGAAGTTGTGGGAAGAGAAAAGGGAAAAATACAGCAACTAAAGAACCATATCAAATATGGTCTAAATAAAAATAGGAAGAGTGGCAAGGGGGACAAACACTTGTCTATGCTAGCATGATAACTGAACAATGCCATTTATCATGCAAATTGCACTAGCCTTTTTGCAGCCTCCTTTGTCAACAGGTCCTTTGGTTGCTCTGTACCCAACTCTGCATGCACGGTGTCAGGTGTGTCAACTCCACTCTTATCTACCTCACAAGTGGTAATATTTAACTGCGGTTTGTCCAAACTTTCTGCTAGGGACTCTGAGTGAGAGGGGAGGCCAGACAGTGGCGACTGAGCTAAGGTGTCACAGCTCCCTGTTTTTGAAGTTCCTGCTTCTGTATCACTGACATCTGCACTTTCAGTGTCTCCAGAACCCGGAGAAAGTTTCTCAGATTCTGGTTCGCAAAGTTCATCTGTAGGTTTTGGACTTTGAGGCTGAGGTTGTACTGTGACCACAGGAGGGGCGGGTTCTGGTTTGGGTGGTTCAGAGCTCCCAAACATGGAGCCAAGTTTCATGCCAAACACAGATGGTGGTTCCTCCTTTCCAGCGGGTTTTTCATCCTGGAAAATACCAGCTGAAATGTTTTTAAAACCAGAAAAGAGACCACCATCCGTTGGTTGGGGCTGTGGTGCCTTTGGACCAGTGGCTGGGGATGGAGTTGTAGAGAAAAGGGATCCAATAGAAGATGTGCCTTCAGCAGCCACAGACATAAAACCAAATTTAGGGGCAGTCAGACCTGGTAAGTCAAACATGCCTTTGGTTTCAGGAGCAGCAGGTGGTTCAGCTTTGTCAGGCACTGCAGAACCTGGTTCCTCTTCATGCTTAGTAGACTCATCAACCTCTGCTTTTTTCTCAAGGTCATCAGGTTTCATGGTGGATTCAGTAACTGAACCCTCTTCTTCCTCTGCTTTGTCTGTTCGTTCAGCTTCTTCCACTAACCCCTTTTCAGGAACCTCAGGGTCCTCAGAGCTCTTAACAGGTTCATCTCCAGATAAAGGCGTCACCTCTGTATCTGTTTTTTCTGTGCTCTCAACAACTTGTCCAGGCTCAACAGATTGTGAAGGCTCCTCAGATTTTGTTGTCTCAGGACCTTTAAATATACCAAATAGGTCACTGGTAAGGGACTCTGTAGCAATGCCAGTTGGTAGGCCAAAGAAGCTTTTCTGCTGTTGTTGCTGCTGCTGTTGTTGTGGTTGTTGTTGTTGTTGTGGTTGACGAGGAGCAGGTGATGATCCAAAAAGTGAACCAGGTGAACTTGAAAAAAATCCACCAATAGTTTGTGGTTTACTTTGAGTGTTTGGGGTAGAAAACATTGACATAAAGCCAGAAAATGAAGCTTGTTCTGGGGGCCTCTGTGGTCCTGGCTGCCTTGGTCCAGCCATCCTTGGTCCAGCCATTCTTGGTCCAGCCATCCGTGGTCCTGCCATTCTTGGCCCTCCCATTCTTGGATCTCCCATTCTTGGATCTCCCATTCTTGGCCCTCCCATTCTTGGATCTCCCATTCTTGGCCCTCCCATTCTTGGATCTCCCATTCTTGGCCCCCCCATTCTTGGATCTCCCATCCTTGGCCCTCCCATTCTTGGATCTCCCATCCTTGGTCCTCCCATTCTTTGTCCTGGTGGACCAGGTGGCCGAACCATGTCTGGCCTGGGCTGCTGTTGAGGTGGTGGACTAGCAGGTCCCAGTGATGGACTGGGGGGCACTACAGTTTGAGATATCACTTCTGATGAGCGGGTAACACTGTTTTCTTCACTTGTTGAGGAGGCCACTGCAACAGAATTACTTTCGGAAGGTTTCTCCAATCCATGTGCAGGTTCTGTACTCGTTTCTCCAAGCTGTATTTTTGCCTCAGCTGGTTCCTTTGCAGTTTCTTCAGATGTGGCTTTCAAGTCTTTGTCTGACTCTGAGACTGAAGTCTCTGTTGTAAGTGCACCCACCATGGATTCTGCAGGAGTTTTATCTGTCACTGTTGTAGCTGAATCGATGACTGATGCCTCTTCAGCAGGTGTTTCCCCTTGTACAACAGCTGATTGTTCATCACCTAGATCTTTTAAAGGTTCCTTACTTATTTTTTCCACATCTGCAACTGTTGGTTTTTCTTCACATGAGGCTCCCTGAAGCTGCTCAGATGATTTTTCCATATCTGCAACAATTGTTTGTTCTTCACTAAAAACTTTTTGTGGCCCCCCAGTCTGTTTTTCTACCTCTGGAATTGTTATTGCTCCTTCAACAACAGCTTTCTCACCTTCCGTATCTATAACAGCTGCTTGTTCTTCACTACCAACTTTTTGTGGCTCCTCAACTGTTTTTTCTACCTCTGGAATTATCTCTCCATCTCCAGCAGCCTTCATACATTCCTCACCCATAATATCTGATGTTTTGTTTTTGTCAGTTTCATCTGTAACACTCTCTGTCATCTGCACATCGTCACTTTTTTCTGATGGGCTTTTGATGGCAGCTACATCAGTATCATCACTTGTGCACTTTATTTCTAAAGTATCTTTTTCTGAACTCTCTCCAGGAACTCCTTTCTCAGACTCCATTATATCTTTAATTTTTCTATCTTCTTTTTGGATGTCTGACTGTTCGTCGCTTACTAATTCTGCAGCTTGTTGGTCTGGTAATGTCTCTTTCTCCAGTAGGTTTGTTGTCACATTTGGTTCATCTGTGATAGAGGCTTTTTTGTCCATCTCTAGATGTGTATCTGGTAGGGATACTGACTGCTCAGTGGTTTTGCTAGTGTCCAAGGTTGATTCTTGAACATCCTGGCATGAATCCTTAACTGATGATGTGGACAGGGGCTCGGAGGGTGCAATTTCCGCAGCCTCAACGGCATGATCCTTTGCTTCTTTTGCATCTGATGGTTTCACTTCTTCCAATGCAATGTCCTCCTTCTCAGGAACAAAGACATCTGCTTTGGTTTCCTGAGAAGGAGTCTCAGGAACAGGAACATCTGCTTTGGTTTCCTCCATGAAAGACATTCCAAACAGGCCAAATCCAGTTTTTGATTTGTTACTCTCTGAATTCCCACCAAGTGAAAACACAGAGGAAACCTTGAAAACACCCTCTGATTCAGCTGGTTTAGATGCTGGGGGATGTGCTTCTGGTGCTTGCTGGTTTTGTCCACCAAACATAGAGAACAGTCCTTTTCCTGAGGGCTCTGGATCTCTGGGACCTGGCGGTGTAACCGCTGGACCTGGTGTGGGTACTCTAGGTCCAGGCTGGGGCTGGGTGCTGAGACCTCCAAACTTGGAAAATAAACCTGCACCAGGTGTATCCTTCTGTGTAGTGGAACCTGGCAGGATGCCACCAAATAAAGAAGATCCAGCTGAAGGCCCTCTAGGTGTTGCATTACCACCAGGATGACCTCTGGGATTAGGTGGTTGCTGAGGTGCAGATGAACCAAACATGGAAAACAGACCTTTGCCTGGAGGTTCTTTGGGTGGAGGACCTCTAGGCCGCACACCTCCAGTGGTTGGTCCTCTTGGGCCAGGTGGTGGCTGACTGGATCCACCAAACATAGAAAATAAGCCTTTTCCCGGAGGCTCTTGTGGGGTTGACTGTGGGGTGTCTTTGGGTACAGGTGAAGATGGGGCATTTGACCCACCAAACATCGAGAGTAACCCTGTACTGGGGGTGTCTTTAGCAGATGAGCCAGGAAGAATGCCACCCAGTATTGATAATCCAGATTGGGCGGAAGGCTGCTGTGGGGTTGCACTGGAGCCACTAAACACAGAAAACAGTCCTTTTCCTTGTTGCTCATTGGGCTCTTCAGCTACAGGCTTTGCCCCGGGCTGATCAACTTTGGCTTCGGGCTGATCAACCTTGGCCTCAGGCTGATCAACCTTGGCCTCGGGCTGAACAATCCTGGCTTCGGGCTGATCCACCTTGGCCTCGGGCTGATCAACCTTTGCCTC
Organism: Trachurus trachurus; assembly: GCF_905171665.1. Classification (NCBI taxonomy): domain Eukaryota; kingdom Metazoa; phylum Chordata; class Actinopteri; order Carangiformes; family Carangidae; genus Trachurus; species Trachurus trachurus. Next base: position 12,317,977 of record NC_139895.1, on the reverse strand, counting down.
GGGCTGATCAACCTTGACATCCAAACTATCCTCCTTGGAGGCTGTGATTTCCTCTGATTGAGCTTTGACATGACTGGGCTCGGGGGCTGATGGGGTGATATCCCCTTCTGTTTTGTCATGAAGCTGCTGGACTCCTTCAGGTGGTTTTAGATCTGACACTGAAGATACTTCTTTCTGTGACAACTTATCAAGGGGCTGAACTTCTTCCGGCAGTTTAACAGCTGAGGACGTGCCTTCATTCTCGTGGGCTGACTGTAGAGTTTCAGAACCTCCAGGTGATGGGGGCACCATAGTTCTGTTTTCAAACTGACCAGGGAGGTCACTGAGAGGCTTAATTACCTCAAGTGGTGTTATATCTTGAGCTATCGGTTTTCCATCCATGGAAGACCCACAAGTGTCAATGGTTTCAGTTATAACTCCAGAGGCTTCTGGCAACTCACTGGTCTCAGAAGACTCTGCTTCAACTTCCAATGCTTGTGGTAACTCACAACTCCCAGGTTTAACTTCTGAGGTTTGTGGCAACTTACAAATGTCAGTGGTCTCTATAACTTCATAGGCCTGTGGTGACTCACAAATCTCAGTGGCCTCTGCTTTAACTTCAGCTTCTGAGAGGGTTGTTTCTGTGCTTGAACTTTTCATTAAGATGTGCTGTGAGTCAAGTTCAGTTGTTGCTGCTGTTGGTGTAGATGATATCTCTGATTCCATAGCCTTAGCATCGTCAGATATACCAGTCTTTACTGTAATAACGGCAGATAAAGATTCCTTACTCTCTGATGCCGTTTCGACAATGGGAGTTGTATCTTCAGAGACACCGACTTTTGGTGGTTCAGGTTTACTACAATCATTGAGCTCATGTCCATTTATCTCATCCTCTGGAGAACTTGCTGCTGAAACAAAAATATGAGGCAGTCTTACATAAGGTCTTTGCTCTGCATCGGCAGGAGGTACTTCTGGGCGATTGATGCCAATGTAGATTGACCTTGGAAGGCTAATACTTTCCTGTACAGAGGGGATTTCACCAGATGTAGTTTGTTTGGTTTCCTCTGTGTGTTGCTGCTGTGACATGACTGTTTCAGATGTAGGCAAGTTATCTGTGATGGCAGTAGCCTCTTTGGTGGTTAAACCAATTGTCTCTGATATTTTAACACCAGGGGTTGCTGAAGCAGTTTTCTTCTGCACATCAACAGCAGCAAGACTAACATCAGGTGTGTGCTGAGGTATAACAGTGACTGGTTTAGTGCTGGCAGAAGGCTGTGGTCCAGAACCACTAAATAATGAGATCAAACCCTTGACACTAGCAGATCCTGCTGGTGTGGAAGATGCCTCTTTCATTTCTTTCATTTCAGCTCCAAAACTCTGGCTCAGGCCAGGACTCTTTGCTTGTTCTCCAGGTACTGGGTAATGTTTTGTTGTGGGCTGAGATGCCAGTACAGTAACCTCTGATACACTTCGAGTTAAAGCCACAGTACTGTGATATTGTATTACAGAGATAGAGGACTGGCTTTGATCAGGTTGTTTATATAGTTGAATGGGTTCTTTTGCATAATGATCAGTTTTTATACTGCTTGGCAAAGGTTTGCTGCCCAAAGATTGTAAAGAAGGATCAGTTTTGTGTCCATCTTGTGTTTGTTGAATAATAGGAGCAGGGAATGGTTGAGGCATAGAAAATGTTTGGGATCTACCATATAGTTGTTGGGTAGGAAGAGCTGGCAAACACTGCCCAGTATTTGTCACTGTGGCACATTCTAATGGTCTTTCTTCAGTGCTTCCATAGCTGTCCACAGTTGGCTGCTTAATAAGAATTTTGGGTCTAGAGGTCATATCCTGTTGAACATTTGTATCTTGTCTTTGCAGCTTTAAAGGCTTTGGCTGAGACAGAACAGTGGATGAGTTCCAATTGGTTCCTATTCCAGGTTGTTGGTACTGATATTGTAGAACTGAATGTTGTTGGTACTGATGTGTAGAACTGAATGTTTGAAACTGAGGTATGTTTTGTGGAAAATGATCAGGCTGTTTGTTTTCAACATATACATTACTGACATGTTGATATGCACTGTCCTGCATAGCCGGTTGAGCAAAATTTTGCAGAAGAGGCTGTGTCACCCATTGCATAGGCACTGGTGCAGAGTTCAGTCCTGTTTCTGAATGCCTCCTGTAATCCATTTCAGGTTGGGTGGTTGCCTGGTTATAAGTAGAATATCCCCTATATTCTAATGATCTATGAGTATCAGAAATTTCTGGATCTTGTCTGAACATCTGAGGAGTAGGTGGTGGTGTATATTGCTGCTGGCAGTTAAGACTATTTTGGGACTGAGACAACAAATAAGGAGAGGAGAGATCCTTTGCATCTTGGTGACTGACGACTGCGGTTTTGTTTTGAGGATCCATAGTTAAGTCAACAATACCTGAAAATGTTTTCTTTTCTACTTGCTTTCCAGTTTGTCTTCTTTCAAACATTTCTTTATTTGCTTTGTTATTAGTGCAGTTCATGGGCTTTCCATCCTCTGGTTGAATGAAAGTCCTTGGAATGATAACTGTATTTATACTATCTTTAGCTGAGAAGTCCACCGGCTTATTTTGTTGCTGTGTTGCTGTGTAGGTGGCCCTTGAACCAGAAAAGGTCTTGTTGTCATGGTAGGTAGATATTTGTTTATGTAGTGTCTCAGTTGTGTTGACTCCACTCAATGCTTGTCTCCCTTCTTGATGTACAGTTTGCTCCACTATGAGTGGTACACCAACAGAGATATTTCTTGGTACAGTTGCCTTATCTCTGACCAATGGCACAGCTTCAGTTGATAAGATATCAGGAACTATTTCAGATTGCTTCTGTTGTGGTTTGGGAGACATGTCTAAGAAGCTTTTTATGGCGTTTGCAGGTGCTGATGCTCTCCGATCAACTTCTTGAGATTCACTGTGCACAAATCCTTGTTGCATCTTTTCTTGCCATCCTATTAACGTTGGCTGTCTTTTAGGTTGCTCTAGGGAAGAGGGTGGTTCCATAATTAGTGGGACACCAATTGAATCTCTTTGAGAATATGCAAAACTTGATGGTCTTGTTCTTACTAGTGATACTGGATCTGAGTAGTTTAGTTCTGTGTCTGACTTAAATGTCTTTGTTGACATATCTAATGTACCTTTAACCGAATTTGCTGGAGCAGTTGTGAGTGGATAAGGTTGGATAGGGGACAGTGATGTACTATTGTTCTCATTTACACATGTTTTACTACTGAGTAGTGGTTGACTCTGAAGAGGAACAGTTCCCTCCAGGGTCTGCTGTTTTTGAACAGGAATCACAGTTTGAGGTTGCTTCTGGCACATTGACTCCAGTAGTGCTGGTTCAACCACTAAAGGAACACCAACAGAATCTATTCTGGCCATTGTTCTTGCACTTGGTTTGTTAACAAGTGAAACGGCTTCACTTTGAATGGACTCATCTTCTGGTGTAGTTATTCCCATTGTGGTTTGGGATGGTTTGGGTGACATATCCAGGGCTACAACTGAGACCGGCCTTGTTGAAATGGATGTATGATGAATTTGCTGTTGATACAGAATTGAACCTGTATGGTATTGAGTCTCATTCTCAATCCCTTGCTGTGCAATTGAAGGGAAGCTGATCATAATGTCACTAAGAGGTTCTGGAGAAGGAATATCCACAACTAGTGGTACACCAACAGAATTTTTTCGTGCAAGTTCGCGGACACTTGGCTTGCCTCTTGTTAGTGGTATAGCTTCAGTGGAAGAAACAATTGTTCTTACCTCTGGAACTACCTCCTTCAAACTGACACACGATTTAGATGTCATGTCTAATGTGGCCTTAACTGTATTGGCTGGTGCTGTGGCTTGCTGGGGTGATTTACAACTTTCAAGGGATTCAGAAGATCGATTTAAGAGAGGTTGTTGTCTTGGTAACAATGGCCTCCTACTAGCAGGTGTACTAGCCTCTTTTCTGACGGAACATTTTACCTCACTGCCCTTTGTAGGTTGTGAATGATGTTCCTCAAAAGGTATTGAATGAGTGTACTCTTTTGTCTCTCCTTGAGGCTCTGGTGATCCTTCTCTATGCGATAAGTCAATGGATTCCTGACGACTTGGAATTCTTTTCACCTCCTCAGAAGTGAAAGGTTTTTTCGTCATCAGTGACAGTGCTTCACAGGCAGGATCCTTTGTTGGCACAACTGTTGGCTGAGTTTGATGGGTTGTTTTCTTTACAGACATATCTAATGTAGCTTTAATTGAATTTGCTGGTGCAGTAGCCTCCTTATATTTCTGAGCCTGTTCACTAGTCTGATAGACAGGAGGTTTTGAAACTGCCCTGTTAACAGGAATGTTCTGTGCAGAACCAGTTGTAACCATGGATCGGCCTTGCTGCATCTGCAATTGTTGCCCCTGAGTCTCCATTTGTTTTTTCATAATAGGGCTTGCCCGCGGTGAGGTTTGTATAGCTTGTATTGATCCAGTGTTTGCTGTGGTTTTGAGCTCCTCATTAAGGCCAGATGTTTTACTTGTAGTGCTTGTTGTTAATGGTGACCGTCTGTTAGAATCAGGAGTCCTTGATTGAGTTGGTTTGGATGAAATGTCTATTGTACCTTTGCCAGAGCCTGAAACATCATTTTGTTTTGTTGTAGTTGCTCTGGGGATATTATAGGCTGGCGATCTTTGGATATGCATTGTAGAAGAGGCATGGCCAATTGTAATATCTGGAATAGACATTCTTCTCGCTGGTGTGCTGTATTGATCAACTAGCCTTGGACTTTCCTGTAATCTGCCCAAAGTTGTATTACTTGAACTCAACCATTCAACTTCATTTTCCTCAGTCTGCTTTCTAAGATCTACAGCAATTGTGGTCTTGTCTGATGAGTTTATAGTTTTTTCAGTAGTATCTATCTGTTGCTTCTCTTTGAATCTCTTCAACTTGTACTTTGTACAGTCAACAGCTTCCTCCTTTTGTGATAATTCTACTTTGGCATCTGTTGCCTCTTTTTGTCCAACAATTTTGTCTTTATTCAAGGTGGCAGAAAAATCTAGGACTTTATTACCTGATTGAGGGTCAATAGGAGAGCCAAAGGTATGATTTCTGTTGTACAGATAGGCTTCATTATATTTAATTGAGTCATTCAGTATATGTAATTTTGGTATAACTTTCTGAGTTGAACTTTGCGGCTGCGTTTGAGACAGGGTGGTAGTAGTGCAGACTTTGCTAATATCAGCTGTCCCTCCAACTGATGTTTTACTTGCTTGTGGTAGTACTTTAGGTCTCTCTGCCTGAGATGGCTGCTTCACAAGCTGAGGTCTCTTTGGGGAAACAGGGGGGGTAGTTGAGGTAGGTGTAGCAGGTAAACTCCTGACGGATGTTGGCTGTGCTGGAGGGACTGAAGAGCTGTCAGCTGCCTTATTAACAGTTGGTGGAGAAGGTAGTTTCCTTCCCCCCTGTACTGGTCCTGGTATTTTGGATGCTGAGGGAGTCTCGTGAAGATTTCTGGAAATGTTTGAAGCCTCCGAAACCTTGCTATGCGATGTAGCAGGTGTTGAAGAGTTTGACTTTAGTCTTGCTTGGTCTACAATTCTATCATCTACATGTGCGATCCTGATTTCAGGAACCGGGAAATCTCTGTTTGGAGAGATTTGTGGTGAACAGCGCCTGGGAGAAGGTGAAGGTGAGGGTGTAATAACATCTGGTGTCCTCTGGTTTTTCCAGTATGGCCCCCCGTGCCCTCCTTTTAGTGTCTGTAGAGTAAAATCAGTTGCCTCTGTTGGTTCTTCTTGATAGCTGTAACTATTTTGTACAGATTCCACTTTGATCTTTTTAAGCTTGTACACAGTAAAATCAACAGGCTGTTCAACTTGACATGATATAGATTCCTGAAACATTTGTGAGAAGCTTTCCAAATTCATGTTCATTAGTTTTTCACCTTTTTTAAGGGCGTAAGTTAAATCCATGGGTGCTTCTGAAAGTGCAAACTTATTCTGTTGCTGACCTGGAATCCAGAGGGCTTTATCCTCAGGGAACAGGGGGATTTTAAAACCACAAAGGGTCACTTTGTCCTTTTCTTTTTGTTTCAGAATGTTTACAATATTTTCAGTGATATTTCCTAGAGCTTGCACATCCTCTGGTGCAGCACAAGCATAGAGGTGTCTGCCAACTCTGTCAGTTAAAAGGGAATAAATGTATTCCTCATCTGTGTACACATAGTATCCACAATCTCCAGCCTCAGCCGGCCACCACAGTCCTTGTTCCAATAGTGAAAGCCATTGTTGATACCACTCAGAATCCTCAAAGATCATGTCATCATCAGCATCTCCTGTAACTCCTGCAGACGAGCTTAAATCCATAGCACCACGTGTTAAGTCCATTGGACCTTTTTTGGTTGAAAGTCGTTTTAAAAACTCAGTTGCCGATTTCAAACCAAAGTCCTCAGCTTTTACATCACTACTAACACAACTTTTTTCAACTACTTTGCTGAATTCCTGTACACTGCACGCTGTAAGTGACTGACATCTACTTAATCTTGCTTTTGCTTTTTCTGAGGAAAGATTCAGAGCACTTGCCCCAACAATCCAAGGTTTCTTGTTCCTATCAAGATCATTCAAATGGTCACAGCTACTCCAAGGTTTCTTTTCTCTGCAACTCATGTCAAACAAAACAAGATCTTCTTCTGGCTCAAGAAAGCGATTTCTGCTCTCAAAAAGCTGGGCGGCTGCCTCCATCAAAGGATGCGAGGGTACATTGAAATCACTAATGTTCATTTCTTTGGGATTCAACCATGTGTGATTCTCCCATTGAGGTGCTCTAACTGTGGGTTGTAGCCCTTGGCATGCCTGGTAACGTTCCTGAACTTGAGAAGCAAGTGCTTCAGCAAGGGCATAATCATTGAGTTGCTGCCACAGAAGACCTTCTATGAGACACTGATGCTCATAGAGGTCAGGTGGAATAACACCATGTTCTGTAAAGTTGTATAAAAGGTCTTTGTAACCATACTCATCTGATGTCCCATACAAGAGACGCTGAATTTCCTCAAGATAACGTTGGGTTGAGGAAATTGTAGGATCTTGCCAAACCTGAGATTGCTGAGGTTCTTTTGTTGTATCTGCAACAACAGATGTTGTGAGTGTTACTGTACTTGGAGGGACATCCTCTTTACTCTTTGGTAGTAAGCGATCAAGAAGGCCTTTTTCACCCTCCTTTCCAGTAGCAGATGTGTTGCTGTCACTGAGGCCTGTTTTGAATATGTTGGATAATAAACCAGGAGATGCACTACTTGTGCTGGTTTTTGGTTCCTCCTTTCCAAGCTGAGGGGTTGGTGTTTGCTGTGTATTTGATGATGGTTGTGGTGATGCTGGCTCTGTGCCACTAAAAAGACCTGACAGGAATCCCTTTTGAGCTGGACCTTTTGAATCCTTATCTGGGGCCACCTCTTGAGATGAGTGCATCTCCACTTGTTTGATTCTCTGAATCTGTGGTCGTGCCTGTCCTGCACGTGTTGGCTGTTGTTCCTGTGCTGTTTTTAGGTCACCCTGAGGTGATGACGACTGTTCTGCAGTACCTGAAATTTTGTTTAACATGTCAGAGAACAATCCCCCAGATTCAGACTGAGCTGGATTTTGTCCTGGCTTAATAGCGGGTTGACCAGTCTGAGCAGGCTGGGCTGACTGTTGTTCCTGTGGCACACTGTCACCAGATGCAAGTTTCAAGATTCCTGAAAGCAAGCCTCCACTTTGACTAGGCGGTTGAGGTGGGGTCTGTTGAGGATTTGTCGTTTTGCCAGGTTGTTGTTGTTGTTGTTGTTGTTGTTGAGGTGATGTCTGACCAAACAGGCCAGACAAGAATCCTCCTTGCTGGGTGGGTTGAGATGACTGCTGACCGGCAGACTGACCAGGTCCAGTGCTTGTCTTATTGCCCTGTTGAGACCCAGCCTGTGGGCTGGGCTGTTGTGGTACATTGTCAGTTGATGCTAATTTATTAAAAAGCCCTGACAACAGTCCACCCTGCTGTGCCTCTGGTGCGGGGGCAGGAGGTTGTGCAGGTATCTGGTTTTGCCTCCGCAGAGGTTGTCTGTTGCCCTGTTGGGGTTGCTGCTGGTTCGAATGACTAACAGGTGGCTTCTGCTGTGTTGAAGGAGGAGTAGAGGCTGTTGAAAAGAGCCCAGAGAGGAAGCCTCCTTGTTGATTAGGTGGTTGCTGGGTCACTTTGGTGCCCACTCTCTGCCCCTGCTCTGATTGATTCCCTGCTGCAGACTGAGGAGTGCCTGTATCTGCAATTTTGTTTAAAAAGCCAGAGAGCATCCCTCCAGGACTGCTGGGGGGCTGTTGTGGCGGGACTTGGTTCTGCCGTTGTAGGTTTTGTCTGTTGCCTGATTGTTGATTAGGTTGCCGCCCAGGTGGCCCACTCGGTTGCCTGTTTTGTGAGGGCTGGGCAGGGTTTACAGGAGCAGAGTCCTGACTACCAATTCCAAAAAGACCAGATAAGAAACCTCCCTGTTGTGGGGGGGCTTGTTGTGCTGGTTTTTGGTTAGTATCTTGAGCACCAGGCTCGGATTGTGGCTGGGATGAAGGAGACGGTTCCACAATCTTGTTAAAGAGTCCTGATAACACGTTACCAGATTGCTGATTTGGTTGTGTAGATTGTGGAGCCGAAGGTCCTTTTGGTGGCTGAGTAGCAGCTTCTGTGAGCTTCAACAAACCTCCAAATAATCCACTAGGTTGAGGCGTCGCCGCTGTTTCTTTAGGAGGTGGTTTGTCTGTTTGGTCAGACTGTTGCTGTTGGTTTGGTTGTTGATCAGAGCTTATAGGTTGGCCTAGTTTCTGGTCAGGCTGACTTTTGTCAGGAGGAGGTGTTTCTGTTGAGCCCAGTTTAATCAATCCTGACAAAATCCCAGTTGACTGAGTAGGAGGAGTGGTCCCTTGACTCAAGTTTTGTTCAGGTCCTTCTACTTTCTCTGTTTGGTCAGCCACCTGTGGTGGCTCTTGGCTGGGCTGAGTCGGTTGAGACCCAGTCACTGTATCTGTTGCTTTTTTCAAGAGCCCAGATAAGACTCCTCCTGCAGGTGGCTGTGCTGCGGCAGGTTGTCCTTGCCTTTGACTTTGAGATTGAGCAGATTGGCCTCCTGGTAATGTGGACTGATTTGCAGGAGCAGATACAGTGTCAGATGCAAATTTTAAAAATCCTGACAACAGTCCTCCTTGCTGTTGTGGAGCAGAAGTCTGTTGCGCTTGAGGAGGAGGTGGGGAAGGTGATGAAAAAAGCCCTGAGAATAGCCCACCCTGCTGAGGCTGCTGGCTATCCCCTCCCTGGGTTGTACCAGAAGTCTGTTGCGCTTGGGGAGGAGGTGGGGAAGGTGATGAAAAAAGCCCTGAGAATAGCCCACCCTGCTGAGGCTGGCTATCCCCTCCCTGGGTTGTACCAGAAGTCTGTTGCGCTTGGGGGGGAGGTGGGGAGGGTGATGAAAAAAGCCCGGAGAATAGCCCACCCTGCTGAGGCTGCTGGCTATCCCCTCCCTGAGTTGTACCAGAAGTCTGTTGCGCTTGGGGAGGAGGTGGGGAAGGTGATGAAAAAAGCCCTGAGAATAGCCCACCCTGCTGAGGCTGGCTATCTGTTCCCTGGGCTTTCTTGCCAGATGACACATCTTCCGTTGATCCTAGTTTAAACAGTCCAGAGAGAATTCCTTGACCCTGTGGGGGTTGCTGTTGTGATGTTGTTTGTTCCTCAGGCTTGGAAGAACCTTGATCTTTAGTTGTGACATCCAATTCCGGCTTAATATCTGTCCCGCACTGGGGATCTTTTTCAGTCACCGTTGGATCTTGAGATAGCTGTTCTGTTTCTGTTTTGTCAGAGGTCTCTGTAGTTTCAGGGACCATTTGCTCAGTTTGCCCCTCATTATCAGAACAAGGCTTGGTTAGCGTCACAGTGGGAGTGATTTGTGGTTTTGCAGCTTCCTGAGGAGGTTCACTTGGGGCTACCTTAAAGAGGTTTGAAAACCAGCCAGTTTCTGTGTTTGTTTTTGGTACACTTTCAAGAAGTGCAGATCGATTTGGAGAGGGAGTTCTTGAAGGGCCGGGTGAGGGAGTTTTTGGCGGGGTATTGGTATCTTCACCAGATGCAAATTTAAGAATCCCTGAGAGCATACCTCCTTCTGATTTTGCTGGGGTTGTTGGGGAAGTATTTTCAGAAGAGAAAAAGGGGATTTTGAGTTTGCTGCCCAAAAATGACTCATCTGCAGGCTTGGTGTCAGTCTGGGTTTGATTTTCAGGAGGAGGAGGGGGTGCTGATATGAGGTTAGAGAGGGATTTCTTAAAAGGACTGAAGAATCCTGTTTCCTCTGAACTGCTTTCAGGTTTTGGTTCAGACATTGCAGAAGTTCTTCTTTGCTGACTATCAGGAATCTCGCCAGATGATTCTGTTTCTGGCAGAATCTCCACACTTCCTGCTTCTGACAAAAGCTCAATTGATCCACTTCCTGTATCTGGCAATAGGTCAACTGATCCACTCGCTGAGCCTGGTCTCAACTCAACTGACAACTGGCTGTCTGTTCGTCTATTAGGACTTGTGGTTCTGCTTATAGACCCTTGCTGGGATTCAGTACTTCCAGCAGATGCACTTCTCGTCTCTGATAGCTGAGGTGATGGCTCCCTAGATGGTGGTGCACTGGAAAAAAGCCTCATAGGACTAAGCCTTCCTAACATGGATTCAAACCCAGATGTGGGTTGGTTAGTAGTGGCTGCACTGCCTTGTGATTCTGTCCCAACATTTGTTGACGTCTGATCAGGTTCAGCTTGCCGACTGGTTTCCGAGGACTGAAACGGCAAGAGAGATTGAAGGGAAAACTTTTTTTCTGTTGTGGGCTCCTGAGAGGCAGGAGGAACTATGGCCACTGGCAGGGATGTACCACCACTTTTGGGAATAAATGAAAGCAGCTTTGAAATGCCAGACTCAGGCTGAGGTGAAGTAGGTGGATTTGTTGCAGTTGTTTCTGTGGGTTCAGGACTAACTTTAGGGATGAAAGATAGCAATTTTGACATACCAGACTCTGCCTGAGGTGGTTGGGGGGATGGAGCTGTATCAGAGGCTTCTGCCTCAGTGGTAGGCTTTGATCCTGTTATTGTACTAAATAATGAGCTCATGACATTCTTTACTCCAGCTATGCCCTGTTCAGCAGCACTGTCCTCCTTAACTTCAGGTTTGACTTCAGGTTTGACTTCAGGTTTGACTTCAGCAATTTTATTCTCTTGAGGCTCTTCAGCTTTTGCATCAGTTGGCAGTGCTGGGAGTTTCCTTCTTATTGGCTTAGGCATTGACTCATAATTGTTGATCTCCTCCTCTTTCACAGCCAGGTATTCAGACACTGAGTGAACCAAGCTCTGCAGTTCACCCATGGGATCAATATATTCATCACTTGGCTCCTCCACAGGAGACAACGTAGGATCTTGTCCCCGACATGTTCTACCTTTGCTTGAACAGCTTTGTCCTCCAGAAGGTGACGTATACCTGCCAGGGTAATAGTAACTTTCATATTCATAACTAGCATCCCCCTCAGTGAACGCAAGGTCATCGAGCTCTTCTTCAGATCCAAAGGAAAACTGCATCTCATCTGACCCGACTGAGCCATACTCACTCCTCCCCCTGATCCTTTCAGCCTCACGGAAAGCTGCATAGCTCTCAAGTGTGTCCTCTAAGGCAGTTTTGGCCCACAGTCTAGTCTTGTAAAGTAGACCTTCTGAGTCCGTCTGCTGTCGTAACTGTTTGACGGAGGGAATTATATCGATTTCAGGAGGGGATGATTCATCCTCAAAGCTGCCAGCTTCCTTATAAACCAAACGTACCTCTCCACTCCCAAAGCCATGCCTCCGTCTGTGTGACGTGCCATTCGCCTCCTCTGTATCCTCAGGGGACAGTGCATCACATTCGACTGTCTGGTAGAACCTGCTGCCTTTGGACTCAGAGGGGCTGTTACTGATCCTGTAAATGATGCTTTTATCTTCATCCTCCCACATTTTCTGTTCAGCGTCCAAATAATCGTCCAGGACACCAGACTCAGGCACTTTGTATTTACTCTCCCAATCCTCCACACCCATACCTGAATCAACAGGGATTATTCTTACCCCACCTTTACTATTTGATCGCCTAAAATCAAGTGAAGAATAAAAGAGCCATGCAGGAAGCAGTGAAGTGGAGCATGGTGCAAAGAAAAAGAAAGAAAGAGAAATTAAAGCATTAGACATGAATCAAAGACAGAAGATGACACAAAGTGTTTAAAAGGAAATTGAGAATGAAAAAAGCCAACTATGTGGAAAGAAAAGTGTTGTGCAAAGTTACCTGTTTTTAATTTGCTGTTAGAGATCATTTTGTTTTCTCATGGCCACACAAACAATTTCATTATTTTCACCCTCTAAACTTTTATAAGCAGCATATTAACAATGTTAAATTCATTAGGCATTTAACTTTACAACAACAGAAATAATTACTGCTTATTGTCATGCAACAGATCTTCTATGTGCTTCTATGAGCACATCGATCTAAGGCTGTGGCACTTCTCTGCTTTTAAATGTGACTTTTTCAATGACATAAGTCATATTTATCGGAAAATAAAAACCTCTTTCACCAGATTCTGGGGCTCTTGGTGACTAAGAACATACGCACGTATGACCTCAGAACCCAAGGTTGAAAGTTGTTTGTGTGATTCAGGCCGATAAAAAAAAAAGCTCCTTTAGTGCACTTGCTGTTTTTCATTACCTATATCCATGTATTCGGTGCCACAGGGTGACCATGAGAACATTATTCTTAAGTGATGCTGCAGTGGTGAGGTCAGTTTGTGTGCGTTTGCTTGTGTGCGTCTGTGAGGGTGTGTGCTTTTACCTGGGCCCCCTCATTTCTCTATAGTCTAGCTCGTAGCTTTGTATAGAGTCAGACTCCCTGGACAGGGTTTGATGCTGGACCCTGCGTCCTATAGGGTACTGGTGCACTGATGAGTTTGTCTGGGGGGTGTTGTAGAACGGTGGAGGTCTGTTGCTAGTTTCACTGCGGTAGTCGCTATCACGATCATCCACAGCACTATCGTGGTCATCGAAGGCTGAGTGAAAGACAACACAAACATTTTAGTAACATGTCTGCAAGAATGCATGACAATACAATAAGTGTATCACTTTCTGCACTGCAGAGATGAGAGATAAACTTGTTAAATGTAACTTTAAGCAAACTGAACTTGCCAAGAAAGTGGAGCCGGGAGTTTACAAAACATCCAATGTCACAGGAAAGATATAATCATGAGGGGATTGCTTGGAAACTGTCTGGATATAAAGCACTTCCACAGTTTGAGTATACCTCCATCTTGTGGTAGCAGGATTATATCACAAGGCTGAGAATGACTTGAACAACAAGATAATTGATCAAAAGAAAAAAAACAATATAACTTGAACTAAATAGGCCTATAGATTTAGAACGATCGGGGATCATTTGTAGACAAACACAGGGTATACTGATCAAACATGATCAAACATGCATAGCTCTCCTTTATCATGCAGAAATGGAGAGTACACAAAGTCACGTGGAGGGGGACGACAATAACCATTATACGTACTCTGTTGGTCACTCCATCCAAAATAACTCCAACTGCCTGTCGGCATGGAGGCAAGTGTTCAAAGAAGTTAGGGAGAGAATTAAACCTCATTACTTAAGAATCAAACCAGTAAGTGGGACTGGTGATGGCTCGATGAGTACGTAACACGCAATGAGACTGAAAACTGTGAGGCACCATGAAAGAAGTGATGAATGGTAACGCAAGTGAGAGATGAAAATGTGATGATCAATTTCACAACCAGTATGAGGGGTCAACAGTGACACAACAAACAACAAACCAGAGATGGGGAGAACAAAGTTAACATCAGCGCTCAACCATAGTTTTTTTCTTAAATACATGTGGACTGATGAATGAGAAGAAGAAAAACATTTTTCCAAATTATAATGATCCGTGTGGAGTAACACATTGGTGATCAAAGCACTCTCACATAAACCTTAATGTGAAAGTGCTACGGCATGAATATTTTTCCATTTCACACTTACAGCACTGGGAAGGTACAGATGCCATTCGTCTTCTCTGGACCTCTTCCTGCAGTGGATACTAAGAGGAAAATGGGAATAAAAGGAAAATATGAGGGGATCAGTGAAAGAAAATCATTTAACAGTCATACAGTACAGCACATCTCTGAGTGGTGTTATGGATTGTTTTTGCCACTAGGTGGCAGCAGATAATCAACACAAACTGCAGTAGCGGGGAGAAGCCGGCACAGTGTGATATCATGTGGTTAAAACTGATGTGGTGAATCAGATTCAGCAGCTCAAAGGTAACAACAAAGAGCTCAGACTCAACTTTTTACAATAAACAGACTTTAAATGAAGTCAAAACTTTAGGATTGTTACCTCCAACCATTCTGGACTGGAAATTATAATAATAATATCTTGAACTACGTGTAAAAGTTTAGTTTAAAGTGACACCAACGCCTCATATTACCCAACAACCTATTTTCATGGTGAGGAATAATGAAGTCTGTCCGTGTTGGGATTCCCCAATGAGTCCTGCTTAAGCTACGATTTAACATCTCTAATAGTTTGATGATTCATTAACTTATTAACAGGAAGTAAGTTTAGTAAACTCACCTCGTCATGTATCCGCATGGTATTGATCCGCTCCAATTTATTGGTCCAGTACTGAGCCTCGTCGTCTGGGATATCTGGACAGAAGAAATAGACAGATTCCAAGTTAGAAGAATTAAAAAGAGGGATAAGAAAACTAGAGGAGGAGAGCACAAGAGGGGATGGTGAAATCCTGGAAGTAGAGGAAGAGTACAGATACATGGGATGGAGGAATGGATGGGAAGATGAAAGAAGGGGTGGCCAAGAGAAAGAGTAAATAATGGAGGAAGGGGGAGAGTGCAAAAGACTGAGCCAAAGTACAAAAAGAAATAAAAGACCACAGGCGCTGTAGCTCCACCCTCGCCTCAGTTGCCTCTCCTCGCTGCTTCCTGTCTCATCCCATCCAAATCACTTACTCCCATCTTATATTCATGTGTGTTTAATAGCTGATGAGGAGGTTTCCTTTTGGGGACCCAGAAATAGAAAAAGAAACCTCCTTACAGGACCTCCCCACAGCCAGAAAAAGAAAAAGAAAAGAAACATGAAACCCTGGCTTTAGTCTCTGGCATGTTGATATTTGTTTGTCATTATTGGAGGTACATGTCTTTAAAATACAAAAGTTTGAATAAAAGTCTGAAATCTAAACTTTGTGTTGTTCTTTGCTGTGTGATGTATGTTAAATATTATTTACAATGAGTAGTCACAGTTTCCACACTGTACTGGGAATATCATGACATATGATGATAGATAAAGAAAGACAGATAAATGTAAAATATGGGTAGAAAATCACACTTTTAATACTTAATATATCAATATGGCAGTGTACTTTTTTAATATAGATACAAAAAATACATTATTTTTTTGATATTAGTGTGTTTAGGCATATTTAAAATAGAAAATGTGTAATTTTCTTTTCAAACTTTTGTTAAAAGTACCGTACATCACTACCTATCTCACGGTGATACTTAATGATTATTAACACTCGTAAACAATATATATAAACTTACAAAATGCTAGATACTTTAAAAATGTATTTGAGTCATGTGTGTAATCCTACTACACACAGACATTTGAATGTTTGTGTCAGTGCGACTCACTGTGATAAGTGACGACCAGGAAGACACATCTCCCTATTGATTAATACCGGCTGTTGTTAACTGGATGTCAAAGACTGAAACTTTTTCTCTCTTTTTTTTTTAAAGCATTTGTCAAACTTTCCTTAAATAGAGAAGGTGCTATCTTATCTCCATCTTCAGGCCCTGAGCGGACAGCAGCATGAACCAGTGCTGTGTAAATGCGTTGATAAATAAAGTGGCAGGCAGGAGGAGCAGACACCTCAGACAGCTCCACCAGATTAACGGGAAACAAAATGCTCCAAAGACTTGTTATCGTTAATTACTATACTCCAGAAATAAAAGTGTTTAAAAGTGCTGATGAATATTTAGGAACTTCCATAATAATGCCACGAACCCTAATGGCTCCTCCACAAGATCTAATATATGAGAGGAGATAAACCACAGCAGCCAAACACAAGCTCACACAAGTCAGGCATGAGCTGATTAAGTGAGTCAAGCAACCAACAAGAAAAAGAGAAAAAGGAATTAAAATGAAATTAAATACATGGAGGTTTCTTGCTTCTTGGCTGTATAAGTTCAAACTTAATAGTTTATTCTCATGAATTTCCATTTTTAATCAGTAGATCAATATGTAAATTATCTTTGTTTAGTAGAAGTTTCATGTACAATATTCAAGAACTTGCTGTATCAGGCTGTATCAATGTGTTGAGTTGAATGAGTAAATAAAACAGTTTGTTTGGCCTCTGGCTGTTAAAAGAAACCAGCTTAGATCAGTCTATAATTAATTTGATAGCACCTGACATTATAACATCTTTTCATACTTTTATTATTTAAAGCAGAAGTAAGTGATATATTTGTGTTAATATAAGTCTTAAATAGTTATATCTTCCGACAGCAATCACTTACAGTACATAGAGTGTTTGGTCTGAAACACGGGTCTGTCAGTCCATCTGCTCTGCTCTGAGCCGAGGAGAAAACATTTATCGTATCCTACAGTTTTTATCCAATGAGGAGAGAGAACGGCATGCAGGGCTGTGTGTGCAGCCAAGGGATGCCGTGAATGTGGTGACGTAGGGACGAGGACTGTTATGGTGCGTTCAAGGAAACTCGTATTTTTCCGACCGTGAAGTCGTACCAGTTCGATCTGGTACGAGTTCACGGGTCGGAAGTTACGAGTGGCCGTTATAGTGACTTTCACAGGTAAAACAGGTCGGAAAAACACGAGTGGGTTGCCTGGAACGCTACAAAGTCGTAAGTTGTGACTTGAAGCTGTAATTTACGATTTCAAAAGCCTGCCTGGAACGCAGCATTAGCGAAAACGACCGGACCACTTACTTCTGCTTTAAGATTCTCTTGGTGAAGGAGGTGCTGCTTTTGTGATATTTCATTCGTTTCACTATTTTAATACAGTAAGCTGCTCTGCAACACTTAGATATTTCATTAAATTAATGTAAACTGGAGGATAAAATGCTATTATCAGTTTACATCTTATCACACAAGATGTTAGAGACTGCCATTTAGTCTTTATTCTCCTACTGAGTGTATTAAAGCAGAAGTAAGCGATATTTTTGTGTTAATATAAGTCTTAAATAGTTATATCTTCCGACAGCAATCACTTACATAGAGTGTTTGGACCGAAACACGGGTCTGTCAGTCACTCTGCTCTGCTCTGAGCCGAGGAGAAAACTTTTCTCGTATCCTACAAGTTTTATCCAATGAGGAGAGAGAACGGCATGAAGGGCTGTGTGTGCAGTCAAGGGATGCGCCTGAATGTGGTGACGTAGGGACGAGGACCAATAGGATCCATGACGAGGGCGGGGGCTGCTAACTCCATCGGCTGACAAGACGTTATGGTGCGTTCAAGGCAATCCGTAACTCGTGTTTTTCCGACCTGTGAACTCGTACCAGTTCGATCTGGTACGAGTTCACGGGTCGGAAGTTACGAGTGGCCGTTATAGTGACTTTCACAGGTAAAATAGGTCGGAAAAACACGAGTGGGTTGCCTGGAACGCTACAAAATCGTAAGTCGTGACTTGAAGCTGTAATTTACGGTTTCAAAAGCCTGCCTGGAACGCAGAATTAGCCAAAGCGACCGGATCGCTTACTTCTGTTTTAATAGAGATGCAGCATTATGTATTTTCTTTTGTTTAATGAACCAACACCTGAGGAGTTAAACCATCTCTCAACTAAAAATGGTAGACAACCTTTTTCTCTGCTTCAGATCTCAAGCAGATTTTAATTTGAGTTCATAGAGAAGATCAGAGCGGTGACGCTGGCTTCTTCCTGGCTCTGTGAGTAAATGTGATTGTGTATATACAATACATAATACACACATACCAAAGGGTAACTCAAAGCGGGTGTCCAGCAGCACTTGGTGTGGAGTCGGGTTGCTGGTGCCGCAGATCTCATCCTCCCTCATCAGGACCTCGGAGTCCAGAGACGTCCACTCTCCTGGTCCCTCCTGAAGGAGGACGGACACGCAGAGGAACGGGGAAAACAGAGGGATGTGGAGAAAGAGAAAGAAATGAATACAGTAGGATTAGAAAAAAACAAAAGAGAGGACAGTTAACTGAGGGCGTGGGCGAGCTGAAGCAGGAACGCCATTCAATAAACCTGAGACGGAGACGCTCAGGCAGCTCAGACGGTGTAACGGGCGGGGTGAGCGTTTACTCTTCTATCAATCTGCGTTGGAGAAGTCAAACACTGAGCGCTGGCTGCATTATTAATGACTACACAGACGCTGCTGCTGCATCACTTAAAAACTCCTCAGAAAAAGTAATGAGGTCCAGAGTCAGCTCCTAACAACCTGCGAAAGCTTTTCAAGAGTTATCTGTCAGGTAAAGACCGTGTTTTTATAAGTAATTGCTGGAAGGTGTGTGTGTTTATTTTTAAGGGTTGCATTGAGTTTAAGCAGCCTTAAGAAGCACATACATTAGTACAAACACAAGTTAACAGCCCACAGCGAAGGTAGAAGACGACGCCACGTCATATTTCTCTGCCTTTCCCTACTTCCTGTTGCTGAGATAATAATAATAATCGTGGGCAAAGCTGTGGTGGGATATTATCTGGAAAAGGACAACTGCAAGAGTGCGAAGCTACATGCTGCATTCACGTCATATCGTACAAGCGACATTCACTTTAGTCCCAAGAAAGACGTTTCTAGGAATCTCTGACATGCACTGTCTCCTGCACTTAAAGAAAACAGCTGTAGCATTTACATTAAAGGTCACACAGCAGCGCCACTGATTCAACGCAAATAAAGCCCAATCATTTTAATTGAAAAAGTATCTATACTTCCATAAAAGTACATTTAACTCATCAATTTACTAATTTAGATGATGTTTCTCCTTTTCAATGGAGACTAACCACGGGTGTGAGCATCTGAGATGAATGCGAGATTTCTTGCATCACAACAGAGTTGGTTTTAAAAGCAATAATAAAAAAGACAAAGACACATTAGCAGCTTCTGTTTTGATTGATTTGAAGACTGCAATCTTGATCGTTACAGAGATAGTTAAGCATTTTAAATACATTTTTACTATGTTGTTTATTACTAATACGACAGCATATAAGGGCCATTGTAGGAAAAAAATATAAATAAATTTTTTTTTAAAGCTGGAATAGAGGGGGTAAATTTCAGAGTTTAAAATGTCAGAGTTTTCTAGTTTTATGTTGCAAATTTACAAGAAAAAAACAAAGATATTCTCTGACACAAATATGTAAGGAAAAACACACAACACAACAAGATGTTGCTTATTTTGCACTCTGCCTGCAGTAGATGTAAGACTCTTCAGACTTTTCAGCTTGATTAATAAATAAGAAAATACTACTTATTTTATCCCATAATCACCAGATCATGCGCTTCTCCAACTTTTGAGTTTCTGAGCTTTCCTTTTTCATAAATTTTTCTCTCAAATTTGCAACTTTACATACTGTCTTGCATATGACGAAGTATTTCCATCAAAACATGAGTAAAGCATCTGAAATTCGCCCACGTGTTGTTTTTTTGGTTTTGTAAAGACTGAACATCCACTGAGAAGGAGTTAGTGATGAAGACAGTGAGACATGGCTGAAAGCTCTGGCTCGGCCTGTTACCCACCTCATCAGACTGTCGGATGCTGTCCAGGGGGATCAGCGCTGTGCCGATCATCGTGTCCCATATCAAACCTTTGTTCCACAGCTCCACCACCAGACCCGACTCCAGGTGATTGATCTCACTGTAGGAAACAGACAAACACACATTAACTCCTTTAGATATTTTATTTACTTTTACAAATGCTATTTTAGCATGTTAAATCTATTTTATTGTACCTTATTTTCAACTTGCTTACTCTTTCCTTCTCTATTTAGCTCATCAGTCGTCTGTGATGTACTTTGAACCTGTATGAAACGTTCTATACAAATCGTTTGATAGCTGATTGATTCAATCAGTTGTGATCAGTAACCTCTGCTCTCCAGATCCCATCATCAACAATAATAAACCTGTTTCATATACACCTAGTGCAGGTTTTCCCCCGCTCCGTCTGATGTATTACAGTACGTCTCCCTCCCATCAGGCCGGTAAGTGGCCGATCTCGTCCTGCGGTAGTGAGGCTGGAGGATGACAGCCGTCACTTTCTGACAGATCCGTCTTAAAGAGAAGACAGCAGCCAAACTGTCTCCTCTCCTCATTTGCATATTCACATTCACATTCACATTCACAGCCCCATTCATATTCATATGGCCTCAGTTTGGCTGTCAGTCATCTCTGATGATGACACTTCACTGCTGGGATGATGGAAAGAAGAGAGTGGGCGGGAGAGGACGGAGCAATGTGTGTGTGTGTGTGTGTGTGTGTGTGTGTGTGTGTGTGTGTGTGTGTGTGTGTGTGTGTGTGTGTGTGTGTGTGTGTGTGTGTGTGTGTGTGTGTGTCTCAAGTCAACCAGCCAAACAGCAGCCGAGTCAAAAATGATGACCTGGTTGATGGTAATCATGTTTGGCGTGATCACCGTTAACCGTCTCCATTCACGTTTTACAGGCCGGTATACGACTGGGAGGATTTTGCAACAATGGGAAACACAAGTAGAAGAGATCCTGTTGTGTCAATAAAGATTCTTCAATTGAGCAAAGTGGAATGAGAACAGAGGCCGAGAGAGGCCAGCTGGCATCGCACGGCTCATAAATGAGGCCGAGGCTCCATCTGCATTCAATTTCAATGTGTTTGAACACAATCTGTACATATGGGAAATCAGCTAAAGCTTCAACGGACAGAACCATGAACCTAAATATGTAAACACACACAGGAGGCTTTTTTACAAACGCCAAAACAGTTTCTTCCATTTCTGATGTGAAAATAATAATCATAACAACATAAATTAGACTTTTCTCCTATCTATTCTTTTTAGAAAACTCAAACTCTGAAAAAAACTCACAGCTTTTCATCCATTTATTTTCTGATTATGCAGCTAATTGAAAATCATAGTAAGCAACAAACAGAGCCTTTAAAAGGAAATATCTTGTGGTTCCCGCTACAACTGGAAAAACAACAGAGATTGAATTAACTTTATCTGAGGAGCTTGAGATTCCACCACAAATTTAAAGAAGAGGCTTTGTGGCTGCTGCGTATTTGAATTTCCTCTGAAATTGATCATTTTTAGTGCTTTATCCATACTGTAAAGTCGCATTAAAGACAGCAACAGGCACGACACCCACAAATATCGAGTTAAAATATCTATATATTACTCCTGGTGGCTGACTGTGGTATAGGTGATAGGAGCCTGACTGACAAAGGCTGAAAATTCCTTCAATTGTGCAAGAAAATTTAAATAACAAAACAATAAATATCAAAAACTAATTTATTAGGCCAAAATGTGAATTTAATTTCATCAATTTCATTTTTATCGAGAAAGATTCTGGCCCTTCAACAAACACAGTTGGTGACCCACTGCTCTAAAACAAGGCTACACAACTATATTTATTTATATTTGTTTATTATTATGAAATCCTGAATCAAAAGATAAAAACCTGATTAAAAGTGACAGGATGCATGTGTATATGTTTTGATTTTATGTTTTATATCAGAACAGTATGCAATCATATCCAGGAAAATCATCTGTTTTTGGAGTTAAACTTGCATCACATGTCACTGATGAGGATTTTCTTGCTACCTTCTGACCATAAATCAAACAATTCTCACTGATATTATCTTTTTTTCTCTCTCTTTGAACAGTTTCTGCTGTGTAACTGCATCCCTGTATGAACTGCAGTTGCCTTATGTGTGACCCATTTCTGACTTCCCCAGCCTCTCTCTCTCTCTCTCATTCAGAACTAAAATATTAAAAACACCATTTGGGCCTCGTCTGAGTTTCCCCAGCCACAGTGAAATCCGCTCATCGGAAGAAGAGTATTATGTAACGTTGACAGTCAGTCCGAGGTCAGTTTGTGATGACGCAAAAATTAAAACAAGTGAAAAAAAAAAAACAACAGAAAACAGGGGGGAAAAAAACAAAGATGCGCCTCATGATCTACTGTCTGGTTTTTAATCCATGGCATTATTTCATTGAAACCATGAAACATAAAACCTAGAATAGGATTAGAAGCAGGTCTGTCTCCAACCTGTCTGACTCACACACCACATACTGTATGTGTGTGTGTGTTTGTGTTTCTATCTGTACGATCTTGTACCTTCACATCCAACTCAGGCATATGCCCTCCATCAACGCCCATCCATTATTGAGGGAACAGTTTTGTTGTATTTTTATCGGTCGCACTCGCACACACAAACACGCACCTGCACACCTACACACCTCGTCTTACCTTGTGTTTCAGAGTAGATAGAGAGGAGAAAATTGACCCAAAAAAAAAACAAAAATAAAGAGGGTAAAGACGAGGGGGAAGGTAAAATGTGAGTGGCAAACGCTGAGTGTTAAGGCTTTGTCGAAACTACGGAGCCAGAGGGAGGAATTGGGGCCAAACAACAGGTGAAATCAATCAGTTTTTAACATGTTCCTGTGGAGAACGCAGCTACACTGTTCTTTCATTCGTGATCCAGTTCATAGAAATAACTTCCACTCAAAAATGGTCACGTTTGACGAATATTTTCTGCTTCTTACTGAGAAAATAACCTTTAATTATGTATTTTGATTTTTTGCCATCATGCAGCATTAATTATTGAAATGATGCTCTTATAACATGGTCACTGTCATGTTGCGAAAGGTTTAGTATATTTTGGTCCATCTAAACAATCCAATAAAAATAGATGCAAATATCCTCTCTGTGTTGTTAATGTGCTTTTGGAAAGTCAGATAAACACCCAACTTTAAAGGGGACATATTTTACATGTCTTGTCTTATTATAAGAAGATATATTTGTAGTGTTTCATCTCCTCTACCAGTTTCCTCTATGGAGCTCTGGTAAAAACACATTAGCCAATCAGAAGAGAGAAGGCTCTGAGTCTCTTCCCTGATTGGCAGACTGTTTTCTCAGTCACTGAATAAAAACATAGAGCAGGATTCAGGTAAAACACTCAGAGAAACCAAATCCTGCAAGTGTTGGATTTTGGGTCAAGGTGGGCGGGGCTTTGGGTGACTGCTTTGTTGTGACATCACAAAGTTACATAAATCCTGACGGCTGGCGTAAAGGCTCAGTTTCTGAATACAGGCTGTGTGCTTTTCTCTGTGGACGGAGACTTTGATACTTCCACAGTATTAATATAGAAACTAAACCTGATTTATAATAGAAAAAGACGTGGAAATTTCACTTTATACAATACGGGACCTTTAACGGGGAAAATAGTCTTTGATAAACAGCTGCAGTTAGAGGAGAGGCTTAAACGAGACCAAATGGAGAGGATGCGATCAGACAGCAGTTCATCATTCCTGTTATTATAAATTGATAACGTCGTTGGGTCGAGACTAACAGAGGTTGATGTGAAGGGAAGCAGAAAGGTCACCTTTTTTTCTTTTTTTTTTTGGAAACTTAGACAAAACTAAATTGACAGAGACCTGGAAGAAAAAAGAGCCGACTGTGACCTTAATCACTGGAGAGGCCATCAGACTGAAAGATGAGCCCAAACAGAAATGGGATAAATATTTCTCTCCATCCATCCAAAAAAACAAAAAACAAAACATATCTCAAAGTCAAAGTAAAATGAGAATATAATCTACAATTACAAACAATCTAAGCTAAATATGCAATTTCCACAAAATAAAGCAAATACCACAAAATACTGTACTAGTTTTAATTAATATTAACTTAATTAAACTACTTAAACGACCTCCTTGTGCTATGTTACCCTACATAGTATATATGAGGTCAGAGAAGTGTGTCAGTCAAGTCATGAAGATTACGAGCGGTCAGTGTGGCGAGAGAAAGCCGGCGACCTCTGGCATGATACTGTAAATCAGGTCAGAAGATTAACACCTAGAGTGGCGTGTGAGGACAAATGAGAGGAAGAGAAATAGAGAAATGAGAGAGAGAGGGAGAGGGAGGAGTAAAAGCCAAAAAAAAGTCATGTTTGTGATGAAAGAGGAGGACAGAAAACACGAGACAGACGGACAGAGACTGAATTTGAGGATGCAGCAGCACGAGCTGGGACGAGCACGTGAGGCCTGGTGACCCTCCACACTGACGAGTGGAGAGGGATCAACATTCAACTGCTTATCCCCTGATCTCACGGAGCCGACCCACCAACCCACCAACCAACCAGCCGTCTCACACACACACACCCACACACACACACACACACACGGAGAGACGCAGCTGTCCTGTGACTACCACTGTAGTACAGATTTAACAGATTTAACCTTCGTCTTGTCTTAGCTTTCTGTTACCATCTATGGTGTTCGGGTTAGTTTTGACCCGTGTTTTAAATCAGCTGTAAAATACATTAAAAACATTTTTTTTCATCCAATTTGTTTTTCTTCTCTTGGTTACATTGTTAGGCTTCCTTATCCATGACAATTTTGGTTTCAATATCTTTTGGTGTGGGTCTTTTTTTTGTCAGTCTACCATTTGGCTTTAATTGAACCTTCCTCTTGTCAGCTTTCTGCTACCATCTATGGTGTTAGGGTCAGTTTTGACATGAGTCTTAAATCAGCTGTAAAACACACTAAAACAATTATTTACTACATTGTAGAATTTTGTGTAAAATGTTTGGGGGGGTTTATTTTGTTTAAATAGAGGTTCCTGACAAAGTCAAAAAGCCTTGATGCTATAAATCTACTGTATGTGGTACTTTCATGCATTTAAAACCTGAAAACGGGTCACTGGTGACCCGAACACAAGAGAAGGGTTAACACAGTACAAGAATAAGAAGCAGCAGAAGATGAGCCGACAGATACTGCAAGGAGGAGAGATTTTAAAAATGGCTGTGAGGAAAGTGTCAGACTTTAGCTGTAAAATACTAATCAATCACTGACCAAATGTGTTGAACAAACGGACAAATGGACAGTTTCAGCTTGTTGTTGTTGTTGTTATAGACTGTGGCAGTAATTAAGCACTGAGGTACAATTACAACCTCCTTACTAGCAGGAATAAAAAATAAAAAAAACATTAGTGAGTTCTTCAAGATTAAACATAACACAGACTAAATGTTGTGAAGCAGTGACCATCCGTACACACAGCAGGCAGAAAAAGAAGTGAATAAACCAGTTCACTGAGCAAATGTGACAAAATGTTTGTTTTTAATGCGCTGATGTGAGTCAAATAAGAAGAAACGAAAGTAAAGAATCCAGTAACAGATACAGACTATCTATCTATCTATCTATCTATCTATCTATCTATCTATCTATCTATCTATCTATCTAATATCTCTACAAGAACTGTACAACAACGCCAGCAGCAGCAGTGCAGATCTCCACTCTGAATCCTTGTTAGCCGCTATTTTCATCGGAGCTCACAGAAGCGATTTGACCAGGAGGACAAAAGTGGTCGACAGCAGGTGTTGAAAAGTTAATTTTAGTTTGTAAATGTGGTGAAAGGTTTCCTTTTTGTCACCATTCCCTAAATTATGTGGAACTTTTCTTTCTTTTTTCACCCCCCTCTCAAACAAAAAGCATTTTCATTATAAAAGAGGAAATTTATTCACCTTGGACAGATTCAATCAAAAGTGTTGTGGGAGAAATTGCAGAACTTTTTCATTGCAGCCCGTGAGAACAAGCAGTAATCCAACACCGTGCACGTGTGTGTGTGTGTGTGTGTGTGTGTGTGTGTGTGCACAAGTCTTGTTCGTTTATTAAATGAGGATAATGAATTGGATTTTTGGAGAATAATTTTGGGTCTGGTGTTTGATGCAGGTGCTTGGCAGGTGAGTCGAGGTGACAGCTAATCAAAAGAGGCAGATTGTGCGTGTGTGTGTGTCCATGCCACCCCAGAGTACTTCAGTGCTGACAATTCAAAGATTGACTAAGAACAAATTTGGAGAGTTTTTAATATGCAAATGTTAATTAATGAGATTAAAAGTATAAAGTTCTGCAGATTAAACTTGTTTGATGTAATAATAGCTTTTCCCTGCACAACAGTACACCGTAACGGACAGTGACGAGTTACAATCATCATTATCATGCACCATCATCACACACTTCAGGATGGCATTAACCAACATTACAATGAGTGTAATTTACACACTTACACTAAATAGTGGTTATGTATTGTTGAGCTAAACAATGGTGTTGCCATGCCATGCATAAAACTAATATGATTGCATATTCTCCTAACTGGAAAAAAAAAAGCTTCCTCCTTAGAGCCGACGACGAGTTCTTGCTCTCTTTATTACAATGCAATACAATCTATTTCTAGTTAAACAAACATTTAATGCACTAAATATATTATATATTTATCATCCTTTACTATTTATAGCAATTTTCATAAGCTGCACAGCGTTATTTTTGTTAATTGCTGCCAAACTGAATTTCGTATTTCTTATCATCTCATCCTAAACATCATTAAATGTCACCACTGTGTTTTCCCTTTAGCATGCTAACACATTGCATGCAGGCTGCCAAACTAAATTTCTTTACATTTTAAAATGCAATCTATAATATCCTGTATTATCTTAAATATTTTCAAAATTAAAATTAAATAGTGTGCTAATCAGACATGCTAACACGCAGCATGTTTGTATTCTGTGTTAGTAGGCTATTAACTCAACAGACATTGGTCCATCTGTTTGTCGAGTATCCTGACATTTTCAAAGGAGTTGGACAAGTGAACTACATGATTAACCCCGTCCAGACCAAACACAGCTGTGACAGATTTCATGGCATTTAATAATAATAGCAAAGCTGCTGAGATATTTCACTCAGGAGAAGCTGGACAAACTGACGGATACTGTAATTAATAATTAAGTTAAAAAAGTTATCGTGCACCCCTAGTAATTTATTACTCCTACCTTTTGACTCTATTTAATCTGATTTTATTCTTATCTACCTCAGAATGCGAACAAAATTTTGTCCTGTGCGTAGCTGTGTATATGAATGACATTAAAGTATTTCAATTCAATTCAAATTCAATTACAGAAAACAAGGCAACGAAATGCTGAATCCATGTGACCAGAAGTGCAAAAGCAGTAGATGACTTAAATAGTAGATTATATAAATATAAAGTGCAGGAATCATATATAAATATATCTATATAAATACATGTGCAATGTGGAAGACCATACAGAGTGAAGTGTTGTGACTCATATCCTGAAACAGGTGGTTTAACGTCAGTGGAGAAAGTGAGAACCAAACTGTTGGACAAAGGCACAGAGAGACTAAAATGATTCCCTTTTTATATCTCTCACTTTCTGTTGATGAATCCGGGGTCCAGCCAATCAGAAGATGCTCCCTTCAGCATCACCTTCTCTTTCATTTGCCTAAAAACGGGTTTGATGTTGAGAGGAGACACTTTGAAGCGGTGTGTGTGTGTGTGTGTGTGTGTGTGTGTGTGTGTTAAACCCCTCAGCCTAAATGGATGGCTTACAGCTGGAACAATCAGGATTTCAGAGAGTTTAACAGGTGCAGCTGCAAACAGTCAGAACAAAAAAAAAAAAAAAAAAGAGGCAGTGCTATCAGCAGGGGAGAGATGGAGACTGAGAGGAGCCGAGTGCAGCCAGGAATACAGTTACTATTCTCCAACTTCTTTTCATATTTGGGCGGGAGTGTGAGGCGACCAAACTCATCTCTGACTCAGACTGAAGATGAAAACCATATTTCACTCTCCACTCATCCATGTTTAATCTGCAGCGTTTGTCCAGGTCAGAGTGACAGCAGCCGACACTCTCCTCTCACCTGAGATACAGAGGCCTGACATGCAGGGCTTCTCACACACACATACATAGTATACAGTGTTGTGCCTGAATGCGTTCAATTAACTTGTTCATACTGTATTTTGGGCGAACGTGAACTCAACGTACTACTGTATTTCCGCTTGATGAACGTTATTGTGAACGCGTTCATTCTGGCGATTGTGAACGGCGCTCTCTCAAAGTATGACTTCGTCCAGGAGTGTGCCAGATTTCCATAGAAGCGAAAACCCAGCTAAACACACTGTAAACAGGCGTTATAATATGTAGCGGAAAATAACACCCAATCTGGCAACACCTATCAGCTGTTTGGATCAGCGGCGCTGGAAGAGGCGGAGTGATACAGCGCGTCGCGGAGCCTGTCTGTGTGGAGGAATACTGACCCAGTTGGTTAGTAAAAGATAAACGGGGTTTAGAGAGGGAAGTCTAAGTCATTTGACATATTTGAGAATTTTATAAAATAGTAACGCAGTAGTTACTTTTCCTGGTAATTACTTTCATCACGGTGTAACTCAGTTACTTTTTGGGTAAAGTAAAGTAGTAACTATAACTAGGAGGTTAAAACTGCAAAAATGATTGCTGTCTGTGGTTCGATATGGGCTGAGGCAATGATTTTGATAATAATAGCTTGTAGCAACATATTGAAAAACAGAAAAAAGAACTATGAACTAGTTCAGTTTTGGAACCGTGAACTTAGTTCAAAATTTTGAATTATGAACTATGAACTGAACTAGTTTATTTTAAAATTTGTGAACTGAACTTTGAACTAGTTCATGTAGAAAGTGAACTTTCCCAACACTGCACACATATACATACATGCAAACCTCTATAATATAGATAATCGATAATCACACTGAAAAAAAAAAAACACCGGCCTGTAGTAACTCTGTAATCATCACCAGCTGTGTTGTGTCTTCAACGGGAGCGGGTCCCTTACAGATGTCCCAGAAGAGTCAGAGTCAAAGAGTCAGACTGCACATCTGGCAGGGACCCATCACCACCACCATCAACACCACCGTCACCGCCGCCAACCAGCTGTGTGGATGTCACCTCCCGGCTGTTTCCAAGCAACCCGACCACATTTGAATGGACTTAACATTTGTGACGCATCACAATTTGTTGTCACCTTGGAAAATACTTTGTCTTCATTAAGTGACGAACCCACTGGTCCACAGGTCAAAGATTTTGATTTGATTTGATTCAGCACAAATACTGTAAGCAGCGTTGTTACAGTAGGTTTCCTGACTTGTTCCTGACCTTTTTTTTTTTTTTTAACAAAATATCTGTTCAAAATTTTTCTTCTTCTTCTTTTTTTTGCATTAGCACATGAAGTTGGGCTATAAACAAAGCTTCAGTTTCAATAACACTTTATAAAGCATTAGTTCAGCATTATTAAATACTTAATTCATCATAAGCATTCTTCCATTCCATTCTTCCATCCTCTTTTGATGTGATTTATAAACACAGTTATAAATGTTTAAAGGGATAGTTCACCCAAAATTCAAATTTCACTCTTTATCTACTCACCCTCATGTCCACTAAGGGCTGGGAGAAGTTTCAGAGTCCTCCGTGTCTTCTCTGAGTCACAGCGGGGCTCCGTGCAACACTGCATGTCCATATGACGGTAGCGAACGGGGCTCAATTTTCTTCATCCAAAAAAACACACCAAAAAACATCCAAATACCTCCATAGTGCTCATCTGTAATGTCCCTCTTGTATTGAAGCCCCAACATGAGAAATTAGCTTGTTTGTAGTGGAAGCTCCCAGTGTTGCTCTGCCGGAATCTCACGCGAGTTGCGGAGCCGTGAACTGGGCGTCAATGCAAATTGCGCGAGATTTGGACGGACCAGGAAGAGCAGTGCTGGGAGCCTCCGCTACAAACAAGCTTAAAACATAGAATTATTAAATTTTTTCCGGAACAATTTCTCATGTTGGGGCTTCAATACAAGAGGGACATTACAAACGAGCACTGTGGAGGTATTTGGATGTTTTTTGGTGTGTCTTTTTGGACTAAGAAAAGTGAGCCCCGTTTGCTACCGTCATATGGACATGCAGTGCTGCACGGAGCCCTGCTGTAACTCCAAGAAGGCACGGAGGACTCTGAAACTTCTCCCAACCCTTAGTCGACATGAGGGTGAGTAGATAATGAGTGAAATTTGAATTTTGGGTGAACTATCCCTTTAATAGTGTCACGGTGTCACCAGTGCATCATTTTCACACATGTATCTCCCACTAAAAAGTCACAAATGACATTAAAAACATTTTCTCTTGATAATTTCTCATTCTCATCCTGTGAGTTACAGTATCTGGTTCCACCTTCATACAAAAACAAAAGCCAAACTAAAACCAGTGCAGTGAATAAAAAACAGATACAACCAGTGCAAATCAAAAGCTGGTTAAGCATGAAGGTTAAAAAACGAGTCTTGTTGTTGCTTACTGCTCTTACTGAGACAATCAAACTCGGTTGTTATTCATATTTGAAATCCAGCGGCGCGCCAACATGTTACTGCTGCCCCACAGTGAAGCCAATGAGACCTAGGAGTTAATTAGGCATTTAGCATAGAGAGGAGGAGGAGGAGGAGGAGAGAGGAGAGGAGAGGAGAGGAGAGGAGGAGTCTTATGTAATCATGATGTGGATCCACAGTCAATCTCTCCAATCCCTCTAATCAAGTCTAGGGGGATCAGTCTGGAGGAAAGATCTGTGTGTGGAACAGTGCACAATAAATAACTGTTTTGTGTGTGTATAGGAAAGACAGAGAGAGAGAGAGAGATTCATGTATACGCCTGATGCTTGTGTGTTTTAGGATACGTTCAAATACAAAGAAAAAAAAGAAAGCCTCGCCTGATTTAGACTGATGAGATTTGCAGCCTCATGAATTGGAGCGATCTGATCTCCAGTAACAGAGACGCTTCAGATTTGTGTTATTGAATTTCTGATACTGGCACGGACATTTACTTTGTCCACAAAGGACTTGATCATCTGTTATTATTATCCATACATATACATATATATATATATATATATATATATATATATATATATATATATATATATATATATATATATATATATATATATATATATATATATATACACACTATATTTATATATTAGAGGACACCACCACATATGTCCAAAGTCCACTGCTATGTGAGAGTCAAACGTGCAGATACTGGTGTAATTGCTCCTTTCCTCTTTCTCTGGTAATGACATTACTATAATGGTTTATTTCTAAAGAAGTGGGAAATTAACGCTGAGTGCTTAAATGAGAAATTCAAGGGAAAGCTCTTATAATTGTTGACTTTACTCTTAGTTGTTTGACCTTTGCTCCAACATTTGAGAAGCTATCGTTATTGGTTTTTTTAAATTTAGTAAAAACCATTCGATGACGCTGAAACTACATGTAACCCAGGTTAAGAAACTTCAGCGGTGAGGACTTGATTAGTTACTTTCTGTCTCTCGGCCTGAGTCACCACATCAACCCCTGTCAGCGCTGGAGCAGAACAATAGAAGCAGAAAATAACTTCATCCAGCTGCAGCAGAGCTCAGGTTAAAGATCAGGACTCAACAAAGAAAAAGAGATAGAAAGAAGAGGAATGAAAGGATTACAACCCGGAGTAAAAGCAGCTTCAAAATCCAATATAGAAGAACATTTTTTTTTCACCATTTCACAGCCATTCACAACTAACAAGAGAACATCTGGGCAGAGACACAACCTGTGACAAACTGCAGGACGTCTCATTGTCGTCACTGTGAATCCAACCTGCTGATAATCTTCAGAACAAAACTCAACATTCAACTGCACTTGGTTTGTTTTTTGAGGCTCTGGGCCACGTTTGAAGTGAAATATCTCAGCTGTTTGATGTGCTACCATAACATGTCTCAACCTTTCTACTAGCACCAACATCAACACGTGAAAAATATGAATCTGTCAAATATTCTGTTTATTGACCAGAACTTTTTCAAAACTAATGAGATTCGATTCCCTCATCAAACTCATCAAATACACAATCCAACAACTCCAAAACGCTCTGGTGACAAGTTGTGACCTGCACATTCACCACGCTATGAGATTATAACAGAACGTGACCAGACAGAGTTGTTTTAGAGGTAAATTCATGCAAAACCGCTGATGCGTGTTGCCTTCAGGGACAGTTCTTCATCAAGCAGTCTCTGCATTTACCTCTAAAACAACTCTGTCTGGTAACGTTGTGTTATTATCTCATAGCGTGGTGAATGTGCAGGTCACAACTTGTCCACCAGAGCGTTTTGGAGTTGTTGGATTGTTTATTTGATGAGTTTGATGAGGGAAATCAAGAAATCCCATGAGCCTCCGTAGCGTAGCTCTGAGCAGCTCGCGGCTCTGCTCCGCCGTTCTAAAAATAGCTTGCATCGACAATTAAAGGTAACGAACCTACTACTGCTATGACTATAGGGATTATGGCAATGGGCCAATTTGCCAAAACTATCCCTTTAAGCTAAATGTCAAAAAGTCAGGTTTTAATCTGCACATCCAGTGTCACACTGAAACCTGCCCCTGCCCATTTACCTGTAAAGAGAGCAAAGCCTCATTTTTGTAAACAATTCTGCTCTCTGGGCTGCACAGAAATGCAGCAACATTTCAGGAAAAATGTTTTTCCACAATTGCCCCCATCGGAGCCAAACCACCCCACATTAGAGCTGTTAGCCTGTCACTCTACTTCCTCACACCATGCGTAAAGGTACGTTGGTTTTATGTCTCTCCTCCAACTGGTCACCACACATGATCCTTAAAAACATCTCCCTCCCCAAAATAACTCCTCGGGGGCCGTGGAGACAAGGTGCTGGCAAGTGAAGTGGGATTTCTAAATCAGCTACATCTGTACCTTTTCTCCCCTGTGGAATCAGACTGGGCTGGAGAATTCATTAGATTTATCACTGACTCATCCACTTATCTGAGCTCGGCATGTAATTTCACTTTCCATCCATCCTACCTGCTCCGACCACAAATTCCCATTTAGTAGCCTGCGTCAACTGGAGTCCCACAGGCGGCTGATGCTCCCTTTCAATTTCAGGGAGTCCTATTAAAGCCGGCTAGCAAGTCGGCTAGCAGCGGATTCCTGGCCTGAATTCATCTAAGGGCTGACACACACTGTGAAGCTCCAATTCCTCTCTGCATTTGTCTTGATACATCCTGAGTGGTTGGTGCCTCACACGCCGCGGCGCCAAAATAGGCTACCTGACAAACCTGAGCCAAAACAGAAAAACTCGACACAAATACTACAAGACAAGACCGGAAACCACGGTAGCAGTCAGAGCTCAGTGTTGTGTCATGTCACTTCAGCTTCAAACCTCTTCAGTAGCCTGGTGTCATATCAGCTACAAACTATCCTATTTGGTTGTGTAATTTAATGCGCAATGTCAGAATTTGACCTTTTAGTACGGTGTCCATGAGGGCTCAATATACGGCAGCTTTAGAAACAAATGCAAACAGAAACATCTTCATCAGTTTTGACGACCCATGTGCTGCCAAATACTCTCAACACAAGGGGAAAGTTCCCAGGGGACACTAAAAAGTGAGACACACTTACTTGGACATTGATGTATTATAATTGATCCACAGTAGGGTTGCAAAGGGGCGAAAAATTTCCGGTAAATTTCCAGAAACTTTCCATGGGAGGTTATGCTGGGGAATTTTGGAAATATTCCAAATTGGAAACTTTCCATGGGAATTATGGGAATTCATGGGAATTAACTTGAAATTGGGGGTAATTTAAACAAACTGTATCATATACAAACATAAATGTAAATATTTAGTTTTGTCATAAGCAGATATCCATGCAAAATAATACAATTAAAAAACATGACAGATTTATTTGTGAGTAGAACCCCCCCACCTCCCCAAGTTCCCTGTAAAGGGCCAACCTTCAATTTTGTAAATTTCGGATTTATTCCTGTTTATTCCCATTTATTCCAATATTTTCCCGTTAATTCCCATGGAAAGTTTCCAACTTTGAAAATTCCAAGAATTTAGCAACCCTAATCCGCAGGCATTTGTCGTTCAGTGCTTTTAACTTCAAAAGTGCGTCCAGACTGGGTTCGGTGTCCTATGAAAACACTTCTGCCTCTCAGTATTTGCAGAACATGTGTGTTAAGGTGTCTTCTGAATTTGTTTGCCTTTTTTTTAACATTTGCATTTGAAGTTGCACTGCACTGAGCTCTCAGGGCCACCGTACTTTAGCACATTTATATGTATATTCCTCAGTGGTTATTGTTTTGAAGCAGTTTCAACAGAGCAACTTGAATCACTGTGCCAAACTTTGAATCCAGAACATGTTCCTCCTCAGTGGAAAGGAAAACACCAAAGCAACCAAACCAAAATCATGTTCAAGCCAATTCACATTCAGCATTGGATATTATAGTTATAATACCAAGAGAACAAGGAAACTACTAAGTTAATAACCAACAGCAAAGCATTTTCAAGGTGAAATACTCACAACATGAAGTCTTGTTCCCAACATGGTTGATCTCCACGGACGGTGATGGTTGTACTCTTGACATTTTGCACCTTTAGAGTGACGTAGGCGTTGAACTTGTCTGTACGAGAGAGACAGAGAGAGAATATTGTGATTTAGATTATCATTTTGTTTGAAACCTCCTAGCATTGACTTAAAACCATAAGACTATCAATCACCCATCTTAAGTTTTGGTCGAACTACAGGAGAACATATAAATCCCCTGTCCACTTAACAAAGCAGTAAACAGCCATTATTTTCATGAGTAGTGAAGCATCTGTGAAGCACATAAAAGGAAATGAAGGGGGCATAACAAAGGATAAAAATCCCACCCATGGGGGATTTTTCAGACAAGAGAAGAAATAATTAAAAACTACCAGCATGGGGGAGGAACCAAAGAACACAATGCTGGTTAGACGAGAGACTTAACGCAGAATTCATATTGTAGACCAATATAAAAGGAGATGAAGCCAGCGTGCCCTGCACAGCTGCAGGATATGAGCACAAAACACAGAGCTTGTGCTAATTTTAGCATGTAGCAATACATTATGTGGGCTTTTTCTCTTTTAAATCACCAAACAGTGCAAAGACAATAAGTTTGTGCAGTAGCTGTCAAACATGCGAGTCAGTCCTCAGACATCGGAGTCTTTACGTCTAAATATCAGTGTCTTTGTCTCTGTCAATATGAAATGTTGTGTTTTATCTGTCAACATTTGAAAAACTCTGCAACCTGCAGCAAAGATGGAATCAAACCACTTTCCCCAAACTGTGCAACTCGAAGAATTTGTGTAACTCAAAATAATCATTGAAACTGATTATATAAATAAACTTAAGTGACACTCCCATAAATAATTTAGGACTACGGGAACACATGCACAGCTAACAAACTTTTTATTTTCACTGCAACATAAAATATTGAAAAAAATTTAATTTTTAATTTCTGCTGACTCAAGGTTTTAAGAGAGGTGAGGAAATTACAAGATAACTATAGTATAGTCACAATAAGTGAGTTTGATGACATGAAACTGTAAGAGCGATACATTATTTGCAGATTCATGAACATTTTTCAACTTTTCCTTAAAGATATTTTGTAATTATGCTAAAACAAACATAGAACATGTGACATAATTACATCTCATTTAGTTACATATAAAGGTAATTTCTCAGACATGGTGATAAGGGTGTTCAGAATATCGGGTAGTATACTTTGTTATTAAAATTACTTTATTTGATACCATATTTGATACCAAAAGTAAACAGCAATGAATGAGATGAGACCCAGACATTTTTTTCCCTTTCAGTACAAATATATTATTGGATGTTTAATCATACTGTTAGTGTTGCAGGTCCATGTCTCTGTCGTCCTGAGGAGCTGTCAGAGCATTTACTGTAGCTCTTTTTGCAATCACTGAAATAAAGAACGGCTCTGGACACAACCTGCCTGATATTATTGTACAGGATTTTCTTTCTTTATTAATGTCTTCTCCTTTGCAAACCGAGTTAAGGATAATACAAAAATACCTTTGTGACTGTCATGCAATAATAAAAAAGTGTAAAGATGCATTATTGCGGCTGATCATTTGAGTCTTCAGACAAATCCTCCCACATTTGGTCACAAATAAGCAGAAGCACAAAGATGAGAGTGATCACTTACGCCTTAAATAACAGAGTCTTTTAATAACGCTCATTTCCCAGACGGTGTCACTATTAACTGTGGAAGAGCTGAGCAGGGAACACTTTGTACCAAGAAAAAAACTACTTCAGATGGCGAATAAGAGCCTCATTACATTTTTTCATCACACGCTGACGGCTGCTCAGAGAACTATACGACCCTTTCTCGTCTTTTTCTACACAGCTTGTCCATTTTTAGCGTTGATGCCGACTTAATGTATTCATATTCAGAAATGTTAAAGCTGCATTTGGTTATTCTACAGAGATCAACTGGTGCAGAGATAATCGCTCTCCCCGAATCGCTTGTTCGGGGTTGGAGGTTATTATTTTGGGAAACAGTTATTTATAATGGCTACATCAACTTGTCTATTTATGCTGTGACTGCTGTATACTTGCACCAATTCTTTTATTTATATTCACTCTTGAAAAGATGCAGCCTGGTTACCAACTTCTAACTCAAGTTTATTTCGAGTTGTTGTCAATTAAAATCAACAAGTTCTTCAACCTAAATGACCATAGAGGCTTTGAGAGGTTTGTCCCTGCAGCTCTCAGAGATGATTTAGGATCGTACCAGCAGGAAACACATTGATCATCATGTCATCATGGTGACAAGAGATTGATAAATCCATCCATCAGCTAAACCTCTTATCTGTCAAAAATTGTCAGTTAACGTAATGGGCTTGTCTTTGGACTGTAGGAGAAAGCTGGTGAATCGAGGAAACCTAGGCAGACACAGGAAGAACATTCAAACTCCACAAAGGAAGGCTACATTTGGGATTAAGAAATTATTCTGAACTTTGAACCCAGTGCAAACCGCTCTACCACTGAGCTACAAGGATTGGAAAGTTCATGAAATAAATAGATCATCAGTCTGCAGTTCGCAATCACTTCCTTGTTGTTGTGAGTTTCCATTTAGATCTTTGCTTCTTGGAGTGTTCACATTATAACCATAAACTCTATCATGTTGTAGTTAATATACAAGCTCCTTTGGTTTAGGGTTAGTGAACATTTACCTTAAGGAGGAACATTACAGGTGTTTTGTGCAACAGCTTCTATTGCAAGTTAATCTTGACATGGACTTAATGGTCTAAGAGCTGTTCTGATGGTTTTTGAATACATTTACCCTATTATACCACATTAGAAAATGTTTACTATGTCAGTGTTTGGTTTGTGTGTGGTTTTCGGCACAACATGATTTTAACAACAACATATTGGACATAAAAAACACACAAAACTTGATTACACTTAGGCTATACCCTCAGCATCTGACATAAAATGAGAGAAAGTTTGATACTTTCGAACCGAAGTAGACTTTAATGCTAAACATCACTTTGTTTTCAAGCTGCAACATCAGGAATCTGATCAACTAGGTAGAACGACATAGTTAGTTTAGTTTAGACGATCTTTAGTTAGTAATAAACAAGGTTAAGGTTATGGAGCAGACATGGATAAAAGAAACTGGTGATTATCCGGTGTGTGTTTTGCCTGAATAAATGAATGTTTGCTGACATTATGAGGTCTGGACAAGGGATGTGTAAATATACATTTTAGGTTTCAGGGTTGAGGTTTTCTGCTGGTAACAACATCAAGGAAGTGGTTGTGGGTAGTGCGGTTAGATAAGGTCGCCATGTAAGTCAGCATCCTATTAAGTGGCAGAAACAGGGGTGTGGATCCTGCTGTCTAACTCACAGATATATCGGCATAATCAGCATAAACCCTGGATGTAGAGCCAGCAGCCTCCTAATCCCTGCTTGATTACCTGCCTCAAGTAGCCCACTCTTCACACGAACAGAGAGCCAAATACAGACTAGACTCAAAGAGCGTACGCAGTGTTGGTGTGTGTGTGTTTGTGTGTCTCTGTACATCCTTGTGTTTTCAATCTTACAACCACTCTATTCTGAAGAGGCCAGTGGAGCCGAGGGCACCATCAGTGAATTTGGGGTGAAATGAGGTGAGGGACGTGATCATTCAGCCGCATAAATGAATACATTTCAGCCGGGCCCCTGGATCCAATACCCTGTTCCCAAATTGGATGGGGCTTCAAGTTGGTAAAATACCTGAATTCATTTTGCTTTTAAGGAGTCTTAATAAAGTTGCCCTGGTTCCTTTAACAAATGTATCTCATCCTTCTGTTTAATCAGAAAAATGCCGTCTACAAGGAATTCAGCGAGTTATTCAGCCGAGACATCTGCTGAAACTTAATTTCATTTATGAATGCTAATGATTGAGATTAAGCTCTTCAATGGAGATCACTGCGTTTACCAGGGAAGAGGCTTTTTTGAGAAGCACTGGTTGTGCGATGTGAAGTCAAGTTCATAAGGAGTACACGGCCCAGTCAAACGGATGTGATCCCTGAGGTATGATGTACGTTTCAACCCTGTTGCACATCATAAAGGCTGTGAAAGTCTGGAAACTACTCTGACACCGTGACACAGTTACATAGTCCTAAAACCTGAATCCCTGCATTAGAAACAGGTTCCAGACTATAATTTTCCGATTGGGTACATCTAATATTTTTATTTGGGTACATGAGCTCATACAGTAACTTAGGTGTGGGACCTTCTTAGCCATACTTCAGCGTGACTGTTTGTAATATGGGCAATTCATCATCATATGTTTTATCATACAGTATCTGAGCCATAGAAGTTCAACAAGTTATTTTTGATATTATAGTTTAGCCTCTTTGTATGTTACTTCTACCAATGTTACACTAAAAAAAATCAATCAGGGCCAATCAGAAGCAGGTTTTTTGCAGAATGTGGGCAGGAAACACAAAAATACAAAGTGCTAATGTGTTGACCTGTATGGACGTGAAGTAGGGCACTGCCAGAAAAGACCTTGTGCACTCAATCAATTTCCCCAATTATAATAAAGGTTAATGTAGTAATAACAGTCCAATGGGGGTAGCCTTATCTTATCTGATCTTGTGTTTTCGTAAACACATTGTTGCATACAGATGTTATTCTTATGTGTATCCAATTTCCTTCTCAACCCCCCCACCACCCCGGAGATCTTTGTTGATTACATTGTCCTGCTTCGGCAAAGAGAGCAGGACGAAACTGAGCTAATAAAACACAGGGGAGAAGAAACACTCTCCACCAGCAGAGCACAGGATGCACCCAGGGTTTCTTAATCCTTATTTACCCAGGGAGCGTTGACTAAGCACTTGTTGTTGATGTCTTTTGGCTGCTCCCATTACAGGTTGTCACAGGAGAGATCTAGTCACATATTGAGGTTGAACTGAGGTTGTAGATGCCTTTCATGACGAGGGGCTTGGGGAGAGGAACACCTGAGTCACTTCACAGTCACACATGTGGATGCTGTTGAGTACAGTCCTCTGTTGTGGCCAGTTTTAACAGCTCCATCAAGAGAAAATGATCCTTCTGATCAAGGACTCAAACTGGGGTGCAACTCGGCTACTGGGATAGTCCTATTTTCAGCAGCAGCTCTAAAAAAGTTCACTGTGACATCAAAGGTAACACAGGTATCAATATCTCAATCTGCCTTTGCTTAGAATAGCAATAGCAATAGCATAGAATATGCAAAACATGGAAATGTTAACAGTGTTAACCATTATATGGTGGTTTGGTGTTTTCCAGGCTCATGCTGTCGTAATCTTATATAATATTACATAATCTACAGTCGTTATTGCAGCCAAGTAGAAACAGGCTCTGAGAAAGGTTGACATCCATTGGAGGAACGGTTTGAGACCGTACATTAATGCACTGTTGTTGCATTGAGATGATCAGTACCACTCTCACATCTGTACAAGAAATATGGAGCTTTCACCAGCAGGTGTTCAGCTAATCTTGACATAAAGACTGGAAACGGGGATAAACAGCCTGGTTGAGCTGAGAGACATTGATCTTGGTAATTGACGATCATCGGAACAATCCCCAAGAGCTTACTACCAAGACGGTATTTGGCTTGTCTTCCCATTGATGTTTAAACTGGTTACCATCAGTAGCAGTAGTGTTAGATCTTATTACTTCAAGTGGAGGAGATCAATAGACAGAGTATGTCATTTAGTTTGGTTTCTTGCAGTAGTAAATAGATTTTTTCGTCCTTAATGGAGGCATACAGTAGGGAGACAGTCAACCAAAGAGGGTTTATTTTACAGTCTAGTTTAGTTTTAACAAAGACACGGAACAATTTCATTAAATGCTCCCATTGGAGGATCCAACAACTACAATCACTCAAGCCCAGTCCAACACGTTCTCATACCAGGTTGTGTGGGACTATTTCTTGGCCAGATGCAGTGATAACATTTCAAAGACTTGCTTTTTTACAATGGTGTTGTTGTTGTTTTTTCTACTGCAGTTGGCTACTGGGAAAGTAGTAGACAAACTGGTTTAGGTGTGTTACCACCACCTTCAGCCATGCGTTAAGACTGGAGACTGCAGGAAATCCAACACGGACACAACTGAATGTCACATACACTGTGTATCTAAGGGTAAATCAAAGTTTATAGATCGTAGCCCGATCCTCCTGTTACAAGACAACGTGAAATGTCAAGTGTAAATGTCTCCCCACCCCTCAGAGCTCAGCGCTAATGACAAAGGCCAGAGAGAGGGAGGTGAAAGGGTTAATCTGGAATAATCCATCATTCACTTAAGGGGGTTGCCAGCTCTGTGATTAAGGGGGACGAGGGGACTGGCAGGATGTAGACAGCCCCATTTACTGCCTGAGCTAACAGTGGTAAAACAGAATTAGGGGAAACGCTACAACTGTACACAGAGAGAGCAAAAGCAAACTACGCTGAAAAATAAACAAAAGCAACTGAGAAAAATATAAAGATTTGAGCAATCGTCTAAATTCGGCATCACACACACTATTGTCATACACACAAAAACACCCCAACCTCCTGTAAGCAGCAACTAGCTGTGGCGGAGAGGACATATCCCAGCATGCAGCGGGACCCTCCTGGGGAGCAGTCCGCGTCATTTATAATTAAGTGGCGATGACTTAT
This sequence comes from Trachurus trachurus, assembly GCF_905171665.1. NCBI lineage: Eukaryota > Metazoa > Chordata > Actinopteri > Carangiformes > Carangidae > Trachurus > Trachurus trachurus. Next base: position 12,276,881 of record NC_139895.1, on the reverse strand, counting down.
GAAAATAAATAAGTTATATTCAGTTACACATGGACGTGCGCGGCGCGGCCTGGCACGATGACATTTACTAGGCTGTCTACAGTAATGAATACTCTATTATGGGTGTCGAGGGAGGGGGAGGGGGGGGGGGGAGGCGGGGGAGCGAGGGAGAGGAGGGCGAGCGGAGGAGAGGTTTTGGTGGATGGAGGGAGGGAGACGAAGATTATTTTTGTCTCACAAGCGCAAACTCAAAGGGAGTTCCATTTTTATCTAACATTTCAATAAAGGTCTTTATATGAACATTGAATCAAATGACTACCTGGGATGTCTGAGGGGAACAAGCCCATCAAGCCTTTTAGCCTCTTTTAGCTTGTTTTACTACTGCGCCACTGTGACCACTCTACTGCCCTCTAGGGGCAAACGGGTTATAAATGTAGCTTCTACTTGCTGGCTACTTTACACAGTGACAGTACGTTTACATGCACACAACTTAAATGAGCTATGCTCAAAATTCGATTTTGGCGTCAAATTGGACTTCTGTCCTTGTCCCAGTTTAGTACATGCAACCGAGAAAATCGAATAACTGACGGGAACGTGTCCTCCTCCTCAACACCACGCAATTATGCGTCGTTTCAGCAGGTTAATACGGAACCTTTTCTGGTTGACCTATTAGCCAGGCAACAGACTGGCATTTTTGTGTGCACAATTACTTATGGTGGAAATAAGGTGCACGCTATCGCTCGTGGTGATTTCGAGAGGCAGACAAGAACGCTGTAATGCTACAATAGCTTCTGCAACCGGCTTTCTTGGATGTTTTTGTTCCAGGGTCTTACGCCTATGGGGGGTGTGGAGCATGCGCATATGCGTTGTCCAGTTAAACTCCGATTACGGCATATACATGCCGGTGAAAGTTAAATTCCAATCGCATTATCTGGGCGTCTTAATTGGAGTTAGAGAACTCTGATATTAGTCGGACTAACGCTTAAATGCACTCAGTTGTCCAGTTATAGTCGGATTAAGGCAATAATTCGGTTTTCTCAAGTGTCATCTAAACATATTGATAGAGTACCTGCTGTATTGTAGAAACTGGGAAGAGGTATTAAGTGGCAACAGAAAAAGTAAAGATGAGGAGTAATCTGCCACTTGATTGGCAGATATTAGTAATTGAAAATGCAGTGTAGAAACCAGCTGCAAAGTACATGTGGTGCCATAGATGGAAACAAACTGCACAACCATTGACATTAAAACAACTTAAAGCATTGTATAATTTAGGCAAAAACATTTCCAATCTGCACCCACTGATTCATTTATTGCCATTTTGGAGGATTCGTATAATTTATTAAATTGTCACATCATCATTGTTTACCTCAACTAGAAAACTAGATGCTTTCTTCTCACTTCAGACAGCTAAATGAAGAGAAAATGACCATCTTCCCAAACACGACTTGAAAAAGGCTTTTAGGCGAAACGTTGTCGTGAAAATAAAGAAGCACTTTTTTCTGCTCCTGGAGCTGTGTGTGCGCTGTGCGGCGTTTTTTCAATTTTTCCTAATTGCCTGCTCCATCGCCAGCACCTGAAAGAGTTAACCTACGGTGTGTGTGTGACTCTCTTCCTTGTACATCTTCCTAAACAATCCATCACAGAAAATACTGAAAATGACAGCACTGTTTTTTTTTTGTGCAGAAAACAGTAGAAATCTCTACAGTGCCGACTTTAAGTAAGCTAAGTTGACTCCAGGGGAATCGTTGCAGTCTGCAATAAGTCAGACAGCACAACGGTTTAGCTGTGTGGAGACAGGCTGCCTCATTATAGTCAGGGATTCCTCTGCATTCATTAGTCTGCAGTGGACCATCACAGCAAGATGACCAATACTGCTGGTGAGCAACGTGTCGGTGTGAAACACTACCTGATCTCTGCTCAGACACACCTGAGCACAGTCCTGTAGTTCAAGGTTAATGATTAATTATAACAAGAAAAGTCCAAATTTGTTGACTTGGACTGGAGAGGAAACTAAAACAGGTACGAGAACAAGCCAAAATAAAAAACCAACACAACCCGTTGTGACAGACTCAGACACAGTTTAAATGTGTCGTCCTTGCATAAAGACCTTTGTATTTCTACACTTGAGGTATTTATTTGTAACAAAGTTCTTGGCATTTGCAGAGCACCAACACCGTCTCTTTCAGCTACCGCCACAAATAGAATCTAATTCTGTGGGAAACACGGTATTTCCTGCCAAGGTTGTTTTTTCAGTTTCGATTCAAATTAAAAGCTCACTTCTCAAACCTCTAATCCAGAGATTTGCAAGTACAGTAAGTGGTGTCATGACCCAAAAGCCCAAAATCGGGTTTAAGCAAACACTACAAAGAGCTGATTTGCATCATTTCACCCAGAGAAAAGGGACGTTTCATAATTAAATGAGGCCTTGGATTAATGTGGAAATGATCACCTTCCACCGTGGCCTACTGCTCTTTAACTGTGGGTGAATTACAGTAACCTACGTAGTCTGGCACAGATCTCCTCTCTCACAGACAGACACACACTAAGAGTCACTGAGGTTGGACCGTAAAATCTGATCATAACTATTTCTGCAGGATGGATACCAACACTCATGATTGCTTTGTTTTTAGTAACGTACATTTACCGCCTTTTTAAATAGGACTGAAAATTCATAACAAATAGAGGTGTAATACTTATGTGTAAAACTGGGAAGGCTGGTTCGCCATTCTCAGATCTGTATGATGGGGCCAAAAATATTTGGTCTAAGAATAATGCAGAGGAGAGGCTGTGATTTATCATCTGTGCAGTGACCGTTTTAGCTGCACATTATCAGACCAGGCTGAATTTTGATTAGGCACAGCATGAAGGCTTCTGGGTTCAAAGCTCTGTATGGACTTTGCATGTTCTCTCTGGGTGTCAAGTGTCCTTAGGTGTGATTGTGAGCATGTGAGGCTGCTTGTCTCCATACGATGGTCCAGTGATAGACTGGCGACCTGCAAGATGTAGGCCTACCCCACCGTCACATGGCTCCAGTCAGCCCACAATGGATAAGCTTGTATAACTTTAACTCAAGTGCCATCTGCACCTTTATTTCGTAAATTTAAACTTTTGTCAATTTGTTCTATTAATATGCTACAAACATGTCTGTTTATGTTTAAATTCATCCATTACAAACACAACTTTACAGGCACTTTTCAAAAGTTCTTTCTGTTATCATCAGATATTCACTCCTATTCAGTAAAGCTGCGTTCACACCGGGCTTTTTATTTTTGTCGCTGTTGCTCGTATCGGTCCTTTGTCATCTCTCTGTTGCTTGTCTATTGTGTTTTCCTTGTCTCGTTCCCTTTTCTGCTTCTTTTCCACTTTTCTTTTCCTATTGGTCGATTTGTTTTAGGATTGTATATACACCGGTAAACCGCTTGGGGTTATTTTCCTCTCCTGCACAATTATTTGCCTTTGTATCATTAAATATAATGATTGTTTTGTCATATGAATAAACATTTAAAAAAAAACTTTTGGACGGATTACTGGATGGATGTTAGCATTCTGCATAATTAGTTTACAACCTCTGGTGACCATGAACGTCTGTACCACCAGTCCATCCAAGTGAGCTGGTGTGTAGCTCCGAGCACCAGACTACCTGACATCACCATGCCTGGAGCATCAGTGATGTCATGGATTAAAACAGGATAGTGTCCCATCAATCATCCAAAATAATAAAGTGACACATATACGAGAAACGTCTCTCTCAGGAGTCGTCCACCGCTGGGGCTTGAGCAGGGCTGTGGGACAGCAGCAGCCCACTCCCCCAGGCAAAGAAAATATTGCTTCTTCTTACTATTAAGATAAATCAGATCACGATTCCTAAAACTGGGGCATTAGAGTGGGACAAACTCTACTAGTTGTTTCTGACCTGAGACTAATAATCACGTCACATGACAGAACGCCATCCTGGGTGTATTCTCCATCACCTACATGGCTGGATGGCGCAGCCCAGATGAGAAGTAGGTGTGCGGTTTTAGGTCAGATTTTAAGGGGGGGGGGGGGGAAGAAAAATTTCCAGACAGAGACTTTGAGTGCTTCCTTTGTTTGATTGCCAGGCAATTTACAATCAGAGAACTGCAGCATTATTCAGCACTGAGGTAAAAAAAAGAAAGAAAAAAAAACAGTCAACTGGGTTAGTGATCTCCTGGACCTTGGTTGTCATGGTTATGGTGGCCTTCCAGTCCTGTATCACCATGTTTACTTGGATTTGTTAGGTTTAGCGTTGGGTTAAATAAGTACCTCCTTAAAGCAGAAGTAAGCGATCCGGTCGTTTTGGCTAACTTTGTTAGTTAGAAGTCCCCGCCCTCGTCATGGATCTATTGGTCCTCGTCCCTACGTCACCACATTCACGCGCATCCCTTGGCTGCACACACAGCCCTTCATGCCGTTCTCTCTCCTCATTGGATAAAGGTTGTAGGATACAAGGAAAGTTTTCTCCTCAGCTTACAGCAGAGCAGAGTGACTGACAGACCCGTGTTTCGGACCAAACACTCTATGTAAGTGATTGTCGTCGGAAGATATAACTATTTAAGACTTATATTAACACAAATATTCCGCTTACTTCTGCTTTAAGGTTAGACAATGTTGTTACATTGCAATAACAATAATAACAGCATGGTCTGTTGAATGGTCGTAGATAATAGATAAATTCATCCATCAACCCCAACCACCTCCTTATATGACGTCACTGGACTTCCTGATAATTATTTTGGTCACTAGATGTTGAAGCTCATTGTTTACAGATGGTCAACATGTTAAAGTAGCTCTGAAAGGTTTTGTGCTGCAACCAGGATTTCACTTGGAAAAGTAATCCAAACTTATAATGAAGAGCAGATCTCTCTAGAGTAAATGAAAGGATAATAATAAAAACTTGCTACATACAAATGGCTGTGGAACAAGTGTATCAGCGAAGTAGAGAGGTTATAAAGGGCAAAATGTCCTCATGTAACACAATAACCAATCAGATTTCAGAGATGCAGATTTCTGACACCAGAATATGATATTTACATGAAGAAGCCATAGACACGATGTTGCCTGTATTATTATCCTTCTGTCCATCTACAGACAAGAGAGATCTGCTGAGTTTCCTTTTACAGTCAACTGCACAATTTGTTTGTTACAAATTAGTTTAACTGTACAACAGTCAAAGGAAGAAACGCTAGTAGCAGTAATTCAAGAGAACTACAGAATAAATGAATTAAAGGGCAATGCCATGGTAGTTATGGCTACAGTAGCGACATCATCACTCATGTCCCATTTTATGAAACCTGGGAGAGCCAATCAAATGTTCTTCCGCTCTGAAAATCTGCTCTGCGATCAGAGGCCAGAGGCAGCCAATGACAAATCATCTCCTGTATCTGGAGTCTGTCTCCGTGTCCCGAAGACATGGAGGGATTTGTCTCCATCTTCTCCTTTATGCTGCGATGACACGTTGTCATTTCAGGCAAGCAGGTGGCCCTTTGTCTATGATGATCTATTGATTTTCTTCTCGCCTCCTCTGGCTTGATTTCTCATTCTCCTACTTGTCGCAGTTGTTCACCCCTCTTCGCTGCCTGGAGAGAGAGAGAGAGGACGGGAGGACGAGCAGCTGCAGCCAGCGAAGAAGTTAAGAAAAAATAAATGACGCTTCAAATAAAGAAAGGTGGACGACACTTTTGAATCGGTGATGCTCGGTTGCTGAAAAGAGAGCGTTGGAAAAATCCTTTTTCCTCCCCTTCCAGTTGCTGGGTCTTCCTTGTGAAGGATCTACTGAGGATATATCAAAGTATCCAAAGAGACAAAGCTGCTGGAGGGGCACATAGGACTTATCTAATGACTTCACTCAAACATAAAGCCCACGGCTTTACTGAAACATTGGTAGGAACAACTCCTCCCAAAATATTGGCAGGGATATGCAAACCTACAACCTTGCAGTCAGACAGATCCACTCTGAGCCTTCCCCTAAAGAGCTTTTGCAGCAATTTAGATTCTTTGTGAAGACATTTGCACATCCAAATACCTTAGATGCAGGTACATCTAACCAGCACTCTGCTCTTGCTCAGCATCACAGTTCATAGATCATCCTAATGTTTTAATGTCTCTAGGTCTTTGTCAGAGCAGAACATACATTTCTTCAGACCTTATATACTTCTGACCTAGAGATCTAAAATGTGAGGACAATGATTAAATTATGATGTTGTGTTGTTATGTATGTTGTTAGCATGCACATAGGCAGTTTAAGCACTGGTATTGAGCCTTGGGCATTGAGGGGGAAGTTATAGTTTTTAAACACAGGTCTTATTGGAAAAGCATGATTTGAATTTTGATTCTGCCGTATCTAAAAAAAAAAAGTGGATGCAAAAAACGTAACGAAAGTGGACGAACAGCAAAGTCCTCCACTGTCTGAATGGAAAATCAACAACCTTTCTATCCATTTTAAGGCCACTACCTCCTTAGACTAAACCACAGCTCAACGCAGATGGAAACAGGTAATGTTAGAATAAAAATCAATCAAATGGATGTCTACAATAGAGCTATCCCTCAAAAAGCAAAGCAAACCATCCTCATTATTATGATTACACTCTCCATGTTCATATAATAGTGAGACTGAGACAGGTCAGAGCTCTTACCTGGAGGCCCGTGGAGTTTGGCTTTCTTCACTGGAAGACAAAAAAGAAAAACACACAGATTAGTCACAACATTAGAAATAATGACTTGAATGAATCACTTCTGTACTCACAGTAGCTATAATGACTTTATTTCTCTTGCATGCCATTTCTGAATTCTTCTTATTTTATGCAGTTTCAATGTTGTTTGTGTAATCTTTATTTTTGAGGGGTAAGATGGTTTTATGAATCTTCCATGTTTTCCTTAACACAGCCGTCTTTTTCTCCGCTGTTATCTTGCAGCAGTGTTTATCTTCTCTGCTTGCTCACTGAACTAAGCAGAGATTATGCAGGCACATGGGAGGACATGGGAGACACACAAAATTGAAAATGTTTATGAGAAATGCACGCAGCATGATTTTACCATACGCATGAAATGATATAAAAAGGAGGCAGAAAATTCGCACCTATAGCTTAAAATCGGCTTGATATCTCCACCATACAGTACTGTAGCTCCATTCAAAGACCATAATAACACTAAAAAGATGGAGATTATATGTCATTAATATCAACACTGAAGACTTTCTACAGTCCGATGATTGTGTCCATTGATAAAGAACTAAGAAAACATGCGTAAAAATGTAAAATGAATACGTAACAAAAAAGGCACTCAAGGGGTGTAGACCTCACCTACACAACATGCACCAAACTTCAGAAGTAAAAAAAAAAAAAGAAATTTAAATGTATTCCCTTTTCCATGCCCCATCAAACTGACAAATAAGTGGATGTAACCTCCTTAGCACAGACAACAAAGTTTCTTCAAACCAAATCTTTAATGCTCAATGAATCCATCAGCAAAAACTGCCAAAAGTTTTGATTAATGAAGCTTTTAGCCTAGTGAACAATAACTCTTAATGCAGAGGCCTCAGATGGGAATAGAGCTCGGCATGTTCAACCGCAAAGGAAAAAAAAAGAAAAAAAGGGGGGGGGGAAAGGATTTTAATAAGAGGCTGGAGCTTTTATGTTTCTTGTCAGTCAAAGTTGTGAATAAGCTCCTTATTAAAACATAAAACCATGAATCTGTCTGGTGTAGGTAGGCTATTCTAAATGAATCAACAAGGAAATGGATTATGAATAAACAATGGATAAAGTCTACTACTTAATACATCAAATATTAACTCAACCCACTCTAACAATCGAACAATTCTTGGGTACGATACATTAGTGACGGGAAACAGTGGTTAATGGTTTATTGTGGGTGGACAGAGGCATTTGTTGTTGTAGCCTACGGCAGAAAGTCGACAAGAAATATTTCTGTAACAGACACAACCACTTTATTGCTGTATTTATGGTTAATCAAACCAATTTACCTTTAAAAAACACACACTGACAACTTTCATGAGAGAGAATTACAACTCTACATTGCGTTAGCTTAATTATTAGCTTAACCTTAGCCTCTTTTTTAACACATTGATCTTAAAGTGTTTGTTCTCCTACTGTGACCAGGCAAAGAATATAGTTGACTCCTCATCAGCTGTTTTAAATGAATCTTTAGCGGAAATTTCTAGACTTAAGATAAGCTAACTGCCAACTACCTAGTGACAAACGTTAGCAACCGCAAAAGAGAGACGATGGAACAAACAGGAAGCACCCAAAAAATATATTTCTGAGTTATGGACTTTAATGATATCGCAGTGAGCTGAAATTATGTGCCATAAATAATTCAAACATGGCTGGAAAATAACAAATTTTGTTTGTTTGTTTGTAGCATAAATGGAGATGTCTTCCATAATGTTCTGATATTAGCAACTAATTCTGTTAATCAATTCATATCTTATTTACAAAGGCTACTGTATGTGCTCTGTTATAATGCACTTTGTTTTCTGGCGTGACCACAAAAAAAGTTTTTTGGGCCGCTGTTATAAATAGTAGGCTACCAACTTGCAATTTAACATGACATAACATGATGATGGGGCCCTAGGAAAAAAATCACCACATTATTGTGTTTATATGCCTAAATAATGGAGTCTTTGATAAATATTAAAAACAGCAGCCGCGAGATCTGCAGCCAGCATCCAATGTCCTGAAATGCCAGAGTCTTAAAATGCCAATATGTGCAGGGCTTCAGGCTAAAAAAGGCACCGGTATTGATCCACAATACAATTAACTACCCAGGAAATGTGTTGTAGTCATTGTACCGTGCAGCAGTATAAAGGTTCATTCCCTATCAAGGTAATTAAGTTGTTTAAATTGAGTTTAAATGCATATTCACATCCTGGGAGCTCAATACGTCCATTCAATCACATCCCCAAAAGGGTTGAGATGTGATAAGAGACTCGGACACAGAGAAGAATACGCGGCGAGACAGAGAGATCGTTAATGGGTCATTTGTCTTAGGCTGTCAGCACAGCTTGCCTTGTGTGTCACTCGTGCCAGCTTGGCGGAGGCTCACAGGAAGCCCAGCGGCCTCGTTGGTCCGGGGCCAACCGCGCTCTGACAATATACCTGTGTGAATGGCCTGACGCTGTGAAAGAGACTCACAGTGTTGTCTCACAGGTTTCTTTTCTAACTTTTGAGCTGCGCTCTCCAAAACCAGAACCTCAATCACAGTCTGGTTTCATTGCCAGGTAGATTTTGACATTTAAGGAATGTGTTTTGGTGATTGGTGTAAAGCAGTAAACCTGGATAAATTGAATAGAAAATGCAATACAATACAGATGTGCAGATGATGATGAAGCTGTGCCGGGTGGCCTTTTGAGTTGCCCATTGATTCATTCAATGGAAAGGTGAAATAATAAGCAACAGTGAGTATTATTTACTTAATCACCACCCTTATCTAAACAAAAAACAACATTTTTAGTCATTTATGTGACTACTTTTTAATATAAAATATGGGAACATGAGTGAGATTTTCTTATAACAGAACCTGGAAATGCTGGTTTCATCCCTTTCATGTTGTTTGTTCATCCCAAAAATCAACACGTTACAGCCTCTGTCTGTGCAGAAAAAGTCGGGACTCTATTACAGTATGAGGTGTTTTTTTAAGACCTTTATGACACTAGCTCAAAGGAGTGGAATTTCGTTTGTGGTGCCTGAAATATTTGGAGAGAAGTGAACATTTCTTCCAAGAAACACTGTATCAGCTATTTTGGACAATGGGCAGACCCTTATAGTGTCTTTAAAACAATGATAAAGAAAGTCATTAAGATGCTGCTGGCACGACCTTACTTAAAACCCGCAATGTAATGTAAACAAAGATGTTGCTTTTGGCTTTTCTTTCATTTTGGGCACCAAATGTCAAACTGAATTAATCTCACTAGCACTGAGGAAGTAGCAGAAGTCTCAGTGAGAGAAATGAGTGTCTCCATTTAGCGGAGACATGCTAAGTGAATATGCTGCATTAATGTCTGATGGGTCCCCAGGTAGAAGTTATGTAAAGACACGGATCTGTTTGAGGTTGCACAGTGTTTTGCTACGAGCTGCACTCCCAGGCAAAATGACAAGTTTAGTTTACATATGTGTGTGTTTCATCGATCCCTGGGCGGCAATTAATTGTTTTTGGTTAAATAGAGAATAGGGTCAGAATTTGAGCAGCACCAGTGAAGCGGGCGGGGGATGGGGATGGGGAGGGGGATGTGCTGTCTGGCTTTTATTTATGTTGAGATGTTTTACAAGCATCTCAGGAGGGTTTTTAATCACATGTGGCATGAACATCTTTTATAATCTATTAGTTTGCAAAAAAGAAAAAGAGCCACTCACACACTGCTCCTGTCACGGAGGAATCTAAACCTTTCATCCAAATATAATTTCATTCTCTACAAATAAAGAAAAGAAATGGTTTCTGACAGCTCATATGTCTACTCCACCCAGGAGACACCTGTCCACATTGATTCATCATCGTGCTGCTGTAACGCTGGAAAATGGACAGCTCGGGAGAAATGGATCGAAAGTTGATGCAACTGAACGTCGCCGTCTTGTTAAACTTGTCAAAACCTGGCACCTACTGTACATTACCCATTATAGGTGATGGGAATAACGGCTTTATAAAATAACTGCATTACTAACGGCACTACTATTTTCAGTGTAGTAAACAAAAAAGTTACTGTTTCCCCGTTGTAACACTGTTACCGTTACTAACAATTAAACGCGCCATTACTCAACTAAAGAAGTACTGTCACAAAACAATAAAACACATGTTTAGGTGTAGTACGGGGTACATACACATTTTTTTTTCAGTCGATCAACTGATCAACTATCAACTAGACGGAAAGAAGCCATTCATCTGGAAAAAGCGACACAGTAGTTACTCTTCTGATAATTAGTTACAAGTTACTTTCCCCAAAAAGTCATTGAGTTAGTAACTGAATTACTACATTATAAAAGTAACTATACATAATCACTTTTTAAAGGTACAAGTATAGTGGCCAACACTGCCCATAATACAACTCAACCGCCACTTCTATACAGTTCTCCTTTAACTTCACTTCACTGTCGTCTATTGGTATCATCAGCATGAATTAATGAATTAACAAAGCAAAACATAAAAAAAAAAAAAACCATGAATGATCTAGTTTTCCACTGAGCCAAGTCACGTGTCAAAACACAGCCCATCAAATCAAGCATGAAATAAAAATGGCGGTGTATCGTGACGTGCAGTCGTTAGCTGGAGAGACTAACGCAGAGGTCAGTGTCACATCGCCCTGGAGCACGGAGGAGGACGAGCCTGATCTGAGGTTGTATATCAGGCCAGATATCAGGCACGTGTCCAGCGCAGTGATTGTATGAGGGGGATGCGTGCCTCTGGTGACCGAGCGTTCGGCTGGTGGGATAATCCCCCCGAGCTAATGCCTTAAGCAGGGCTGAAACCTACCGGACCCTGCTGCATTGTGCTGTGGACCAATAACAAAGAGAGATGGCCGAGTGCGGTAAAGTGAAGGTTTCTCTCCTGTGACGAGCAGTTGAAGTTGAATGCAACTAACTTTTTTTTTTCTTTTTCTCTAGTCATGGGGCATTTAAAGGTGCTTAGTAAAAGGATCCAGTGGAAATCTGTGGTGGATATTTTGGGGGCGAAACAGCTGACTGATGCTCATATGATGAGTCATGGATTAGATTAAACCTGCTGCACTGTTTGAGGAATATTATGTCATGGCTCAAATCTGTGATGTCTGTGTGCGCTGCAGATCGTCCACCAACAATCAGATGAAAACATGAACGCCAGTCGCCCTCACACACGCACAGTTTCAGGAAAGAGGGAAGGCTTTTCTCCTCGGTTAAAAAAATAACTATTTTTAAAGGAACAATCTTTGTGTTTACAATATTCAGCATATCAGACCAGTGTATCCATCACATTTCTGCAAAGTAGGAGTGTGTTACGTGACTCTACTTGCTATAAATACTATCATTTTCTATTTGTCAATGTATCCGGCAGCTTTAAAGGGATAGTTCAACATTTTGGCCCATTGCCATTATCCCTATAGTCTTAGCAGTAGGTTCGTTACCTTTAATTGTCGGTGCAAGCTATTTTAGAACGGCGGAGCAGAGCCACGAGCTGCTCAGAGCTACGCTACGGAGGCTAATGGGATTTCTTGGTTTCCCTCATCAAACTCAACAAATACACAATCCAACAACTCCAAAACGCTCTGGTGGACAAGTTGTGACCTGCACATTCAGCACGCTATGAGATAATAACAGAACGTTATGAGACCGAGTTGTTTTAGAGGTAAATACAGAGACTGCTTGCTGAAAAACTGCCCCCGATGGGAACGCGCATCAGCGGTTTTGCATGAATTTCTCCATCCTGCATATGTCCATTGTGATGTCCATCCACATGGTCACTGTTGGGCTCTCCTGTGAAAGCCATTTTCTCCTAAGGGCCTTTTTGCCTGCCACTAACAAAATAATTAACATGTTTGTCTCTCTTTGGTCTTCTCATCTTCAAAAAAACACACATACAGGACTCATTCAATCTGTAGATCACATCAATAGTGAACGCACATCTCAGCCACCCATGCCAACGTCCTACGCAGAGTTAGCAGCCATCAGTATAGACTCTAATTCCAGCCTGACTTTGAAGAAATGATGACAGTTGACGACGCTACAAAGCCGCAGTGATTATATGTCATTCCCACTGTACACCAATGACATTCTTGTCTTCATTAGATTTGAAGCTTTGACTTTGTTCACTTAATGGCTCCTCTGGTGGCTCTGGTTTGATCCCTTTGAAGTGACATGTGGAAGTGCAGCTTTGAAGCTCAGGAGTGGAAATAACCTGTTGCCGTTGAATTAAAGACGTTTTTTTTTTTTCTTCTTTCTTTTTTTCTTTCCTCCAGCCTCTGAAGAGAAGAGGCGACACAGCAGCAGGTTCAGCAGGAGTCTGAACCTCACTTAAAACAGGCCACATACAGCGAACAGTCCTGGCAGGGGTGTCTGACTTTTGCGCTCAGTATGTCTGGGTATTTCAGTCGCCTTTCTTCTTCTTCTGGACGGTTATTGACGATTGGATCTTTGTGTAAATGGCTATTGAACAAGACGTAGTTCATAACAGGAGCAAGACAAAAGCCAAAGCCACTTCTTTGTTCCTTATAGTCATTTATTGAGACTTTTTGCAAGACAACTGAGCACACAGGTTGACAGAAATACACTCGCCGGCCATTTTTATATAGATACTCCCTCTCCAACTGCTTGTTGTTGGGGCGTTTTTGACTTGGATATGACCGTGTGAGAGACACTCAGTAAAGATCATCTCAGTTGAGAGTTGACCTGGTGGTCAACTGCGTTAGGGGCTGACCACGCCCATATGGGATGAGCTCTTACCACACGACGACCCCAAGATAGAACACCCTGACTGCTTTGTTGATGCAAATATCGAAGACGTTTCTGGCTCAGCCCTAAATAACCTCACTGATGAGGTCAGGTCAGTGAAAAAAACCAGACTGATCCTGCCAGATCCAGACCACTGACCCACGACATGAAGAGTTCAGGCTGCTTCCTTCTGGATGCAGATTTCTGCTGCTAACAGACTAACAGGACTAAACAGACTGAAAGATTCATTTGTCCCTGCAGCAGTTAGATTTCTTAAAAGGACCTGTTTGTTGTCTTGTCATACATGTTTGTTTCTATGTTTTTACTACTGGCTGTGAAACTAATTGTCCCTAGGGGATAATAAAGGTTCTTGAACTTAAACTAGTACTAGAACTAGGCTGGTCACATGCCAGAGAGACAATGCATTGTAAGGTATGACGACATCGACTGCGGCTCAAAGCGAGCATCAGAAGAGGGAAGATTTAAGTGGTAGTATTTTCAGAAACTGTTGATCTACTGGGATTTTTCAGTAGACACAACCATGTTTACCATTTAACAGAGTGGTCTGGGGGAAAAAAAAAGAGAGGAAATATCCAGTGAGCAGCAATTTTCTGCACCAAAATGCCTTGTTGATGGCAGAGGTCAAGGCAGAATGGCCACAGTGGTTCTGGCTGATAGAAACAACAGGCAACAGTAACTCACTCGTTACAACTGACCGAGGTCTGCACTCTGCAGAGCAGCTTCTCTGACCGCACAACACGTCAAACCTTAAAGCAGATGGGCTACGGCAGCAGTAGACCACACCGGGTCCACTCCTGTCAGCTAACTGCAGGAAACTGAGGCTACAATTCACACTGACACCAAACTTAGACAATAGAGGATTAGAAAAACACAGTCTGGTCTCAACATGAAAACATGGACGTGGTGGAACAGGATCCTCGTTGCTCCAATGTGCTGCAAACAAACTCCACTGACCAACTGTGGTCCAACGCCTCAGCAACAAAATAGTAGATAACAACAGGGCTGCCCCCGACCAAAGATTTTGTTGGTCGACCAGTAGTCGTCACTTATGGCGATTAGTCGACTAATCGACCCCCCACCTTGAGGGAAAAAAAAAAATTTAATAAAAAAAAAAAAAAAAATTTTAAATAATTTTTTTTTTTTTTTTTTTTTTGCCCGCGGTCAGGTTGAGAATTAATTAATTAATGCTCGTGACTCCGGCCGTGTTGGGTCCGATATTCAACAACAAGCCGGTCGGTTTCACCGTTATTGCCGGCAGAATGCCCGTTTATCACCAATAAACACAGTAGATGAGGAGGGTAGAAAGTTACTGAGCTCAGGCTGTGACGGGGGTGCGGGGGTCCGCGGCGTGGAGCGGTGCGGGCATAGACATGTGTCTATGTGGGGGTCTCTGACTGCAGCGGGGACTATCATCGATCCGCTCCGTGACACTGAGACTGACCGCCGGTGAGCGCTGTGGGACGGGACCGGGGCTCAGACAGCACCCGCTAATGGTGACAGCGGTGAGAGAGACTGTCGTGCCTTGTAAAAAAAAAAAAAAAGTGTCACGTCACGACTTCCTGTATCTGGCCCTTCAAAATAAAAGCCCCATAACCTTTCCTATACGGTTCAGTCATTGATGTTGGCTTAATTTTGACAAGACACGGCTCCAAATGTTTTTTTTTTTTTCCTGCGACCAATCGACCAATGAAATTCTGGTCGGCTAATGATTTTTTGGTCGACCAGTGCTTGGTCGACTATTTGGGGGCAGCCCTACAGACAACCATCCACTACAGTACGTCCAGCTACTGTCGCCCGGACAAAGTTGCAGAGTGCATGGAAAACCGTTCATTCCTGTTGACATGAAACATCTTAATCAGTACAGACAGACAGACAGACAGACAGCCTACTCCCTCAGCACACAGAACTTTATATCCGTCTATTCTCTCTCATCCCTCACCTGCTGCTCATCTTCCTTCATAACATAGCTTTTATTGTGTCTTGTGTAACCATATTTTTTTTCTTATGTGACATGTTACGGCTCCCTATCCGGGCAAGAATTGATTTTTAAATTATTTTAACTGTCTATGAAGCAATAAATGGTTCCGCTCCAAATTACATCACAGCGCTTCTCGATCCTTCTACTCTGTCAAGATGTCTCAGGGTCGTCTCCAGTCGGTGAATAAGGATTCAGTTATCACACCCCCAAAAAGTGGAATTCCCTCCCTCACAATATTAGAAGCGCCCCAAACGTCAGTACTTTCAAAGGCATTACGTTTTGCACTCTCTTACCCATATAGGCCAGTTTCCAGTCTGTTTATATCTGTGCATTACACTACTCTGTTTATTTATATTTTTATATTCTTGTATTCTGCTTTGGTTATTTTTTTGTATTTATGTTGTGAAGCACGTTGGTTGTCTCACAGGAACTGTGCTACGTAAATAAAGCATCTTCTTCTTTTTTTCTTAGCGTATTTGATTTCCTGCAGACAAATTCTGCCTTTTGCAAACAGTGAAGTATTTTCTTATTTTCTATTCTTTTTTCTATCTGTGTGATGCAATATGGACCAATTGCATCTCGCAATGCAATATGGACCAAGAGACCTCTACGCCACAAATAATCAAGGCAGTGCTGAAGGCAAGGGGGATCCAAGTTATGCACATTATTTTCTTCGCCTGCATTAATTCACATCAAAACTATGCAGAATTAACCGTAAGCGGCTCCTTCCTGCAGCCTCTTCGTCTAGATTTATCCTTGTAAAGTAAAACATAACTCATCAAACACCAGATTAATCTCATTTCCCTGCTCGTTCATTTCTCTCAGGTCCTTTTACACCTAAAAAACAAAATAAATGTGTCCAGCAGCAGCTCTGGCAATCAGACCCGACACCCTCCGCCGGCAGACAGCCGTAGAGCAGTGTCATTACAAGGGGGCCAGACGGTGGGTCTATTTTTAGCTCTGGTCCTTCGACTCGCGATGGGTTTGAGTGTGTGGAGGTTGGCAACCTGGTGGCCATGTCATTAACACCCTCTTGCTTCCATTAAATGACAGCCCCTGCAGACCCCACCAAGCCAACCTCATAAATATAACTATTATGGATCTACCCCGTGCATTCATGTGTGTGTGTGTGTGTGTGTGTGTGTGTGTGTGTGTGTGTGTGTGTGTGTGTGTGTGTGTGTGTGTGTGTGTGTGTGTGTGTGTGTGTGTGTGTGTGTGTGTGGGTCACAGTGCACTGTTCCCTCTCTGAATTTATCAGTCACAGTTCACAAAAACTCACAGAGCTACAGTACAGAAGAAGAGAGGTGTTGGACTCATCGAGAGACGGTGAATGAGAAAGTGACGCTGATTTAAACTCGTCACAGAAACGTTGGCATCAATTCATACAAGTACGCAACTAAATATGTGACAGTCCAGACAGGCACGACTGTTATAAAAGCAGCATGTATGGGTGGATGTGGGAAGTAATGTAAAGAAAATCCATTATTAAGATCCTACTGTATGTATATTAGTCAGGCACTACTGAGTGAAGTGAAGTCAGACTTGTTTTCATCATAAATGCAACAAAATCTACATATTTTTGCCAAATAAATATATTTTTCCACAGAGATCAGACCCCCATTATTTTCCTTATTATTTGTCAGTTTAAAAGATTAAACACTGTATTTCATCACTTTTTCTCACTGTTTTTTTTAACATTTACCAAATCCAGTGGATTATATTTGCAGTATCACACACCTTGCTTCTGTTATATGCTCACTGTATAGAATATATTATCAGTCCAGCCCAGACAGTAACACTTTTTTTTTTATTCCTCAGGCACTGAGCTGCAGCACATTTGGTTTAAAATAAAATAATGAATACGACATTAAAGTGCCAAGACTCTGCTTTAATTTAAGCAGGGTTACATCAATTTAGAGAGAACTACTGTGTGGGAGATACAGCCTTTTCTTTCTTAAACAAGAGTGCCCAAATTACAAGGGTTCAAAAGTAATTGGAGGCTCGGCTGCTTGAGTGTGTGTTTCTTGGGGAAACTGCAGTGCAACTTCACAACAGCCTTAGTTTGTGCAGAAGAAGAGCTCAGAGATGATTGAGAGCTGCCATTTAGACTGCGGGTGGAGGACACGTCCGTCACTGTGAGGGGTAAACATCTGACTGTGCAGGAGCAGGAAGAAGCAATGGTCCATCAGAGAGATATCAATCAACAGCTGGGTGGTTTTTCTTTTGTTGTTAAAGGTCCAGTGTGTAATAATTGTCAAGGTTTATTGGCAAAATCTGAATATACTACCCATGAATATATTTCTATCAGTGTATAATCGCTATAAAATAAACTTTGTTTGGTTTTCGTACTTTTATAATTATTCTTTTATAGCAAGGGTCTTGCTGTAGAGAGCGTCGCCATCTTGCGCCGCCATGTTTGTACGGCAGCCCGAACAGAAAAATCCAGCCGAGAGCGCGTTTCACTAGTTTCGCTTTCATAAATAAACCAACGAAGGAGTACGAAATGGCAAACATATCGTAAAATGGTTTAGATCTTCACCTCATGCTCCTTTTGGCCTCGGAGGCCACCATCACTTTGCCGACAGGAGGAGTGAGTGCAAGTGAGCGAGTGAGTGCTGCAAACTAGAATCTGAACGCTACAGTAGATATCACTGTATTCCCCCCCATTTTACACACTGGACCTTTAAGAAACACGGACAGAGCCTCTAACATCAGCTACAGGTTTCTGAGGAGCAGTTACTGTATGAAGCTCGGAGCGGGCTGCTGCACCACCGCCATGTTGGAGAATAGGTGTAAAACATGAAATCTAGCAGAGCAACATACAACATTCACCTCACCGGGTCAGGTCAGTTTCCTGCTTTCAAACAGACACGGCTGAATCCCACTTAATGAAGACCAGACAGATGATACAGCATCTGATGGTCTAAAGGTCAAAGACTTCAGGGATTTATGTGCTGAATAAAATATACAGCATATCTCACATTAAGACTTGTCACTTTATCCTGTATTGATGCAACCCTCTTTAAATCAAAGCCGAGACTCGTCACTTTCATGTAGAATCTATTGATCCAGTTCAAACTGAATGTGCTGAGATTTAGAGCCTGAAGAATAAGACACGTGTAACTTTTCAAACATTTATGATCCAGACTGAAAACTGCAAAATCTTAAATCAAATCTGAATTATGTGTCATCACAGTTAATATCATATACTATAATAATACTGAGTAGTTATTGTGTTTGTGGTTTGCTGCGGACAGAGGACACACCACTGATTCGCTTCATTGATTCATTTCTTGAAGCATTAATCCATTCACGATTATTAGGTTAAGTTGCGTAATATGAGTTTGATGACTTAACTGAATATTGGTCTGTGTGTGTGTGTGTGTGTGTGTGTGTGTGTGTGTGTGTGTGTGTGTGTGTGTGTGTGTGTGTGTGTGTGTGTGTGTGTGTGTGTGTGTGTGTGTGTGTGTGTGTGTGTGTGAGATACAGTAGCACTTACACCTCACAGCACACTGCATAATCACAAATTAACAGAGACTTCTCTCCCTGCTGTGTCCCCACTTCACCACGGTAATGAGCCAATTAGAGACACCTCAAGAAGTCCAGGAGTGATCAGCTAGGAGGGGGTCCAGGGGCGAGGGGACGAGGGGGGGGGGGGTCTCAGATATGATGACATTAACACACACACACACATCATTCCCTACTGTACGTCCAAACCTAAACCTGCATCACTCTGTGCTCATTCTTTATAAGCGATTACAATACAACCAACACAAACACAAATATCATTAATATCATGCGTTATTGATTGATTGTTAATAATAGTATTATTATTATAAGTTATAGTTAAGATTAGTGTCAACCAAAATGTAGGACAAACAGAGCAGATAGAGAAATATAAAATATGATATATGGAGTACTTCCCTACATCAGTCGTCACCTACATCATTATCACATTCACTATAAACATCCTATGGATACAACAAATACGGAGACCAAAAGTAAAATAATGTAATGCAAAAATATATAGATTATCATTTTTAATATGCGATGTTGCAACCAGATATGTAACCAATATATTCAATGTTTGTGTTAATATAAGTCTTAAATAGTTATATCTTCCGACAGCAATCACTTATATAGAGTGTTTGGTCTGAAACACGGGTCTGTCAGTCACTCTGCTCTGCTGTAAGCCGAGGAGAAAACTTTCCTTGTATCCTACAACCTTTATCCAATGAGGAGAGAGAACGGCATAAAGGGGCGGTCCTCTCTGTGTGTGCAGCCAAGGGATGCGCGTGCATGTGGTGACGTAGGGACGGGGGTGGGGACTGCTAACTCCATCGGCTGACAAGAAGTTAGCCAAAACGACCGGATCGCTTACTTCTGCTTTAAGAAAATACAGAATTGACATATGTACGTTTATTAAAACAGCCAATATGTACGGCTAATATATACTGAAAAATCTGTACATAACATCTCAAATTTGACCCATGATGATGATATGATGATATCAACATATATTGACAGACTTTGAGATGGATATACAATTAATACTACTAACATAGTTTACAATATAGTCAGATATAACTGTAAATGCTAGAAATATATGTGTCACTATATCAGTGTTTTTCAACCTTGGGGTCGCCTGACATGTCTAGAAATTGATTTTAAAAAATTACTCATACAAAATATATTTTCAACTAATTATAATTCTTTTAAAAATTATGATTAAAAACACCACACATAATCTTAAACAACTGTATTCTATACTTTCACTTTCTTGAATGTAGATCGAGTTCAAATAAAATGCAGCATATAAAAATATCTGAGCTGGAGCATCTTGATTGGCGGCTGGTCACCAGAAATTTGTGATATCAAAATAGGGTCACGACGAGCCAAAACAGGTTGGGAACCAGTGCACTGTATCAATATTGTTCCACTTTCTAATATTTTCAAATACGTGCTTTTATCTTATACATATGTCATGTATAGAAATTCAATAAATGTGTAACATTTGTGCATAAAAATCTTGAAATTTAAATGATTCATCCGTCTTTGTCATAAGATACATAATCAATTTCCTTGAACCCAAACCAAAGCACAAGTCTGAGTTGAGAAAAGCGGCGACAGACCAGGAAGAGAGTAGCTTTATCATGACAGAGAGGGAATGACAAGAAGAAGGAAGTGAAGTCCGTGTCCCATGTGAGTCACAGTGCAACACACACACACACACACACACACACACACACACACACACAGAAGCATAAACACACATACACAGGAGAGGAGAGAAAAAGCAGCAGATGGCCCAGAGGATTATTCCCTCTCTATCCCTCCCCCCCTCTCTTCCCAGACGGGCCGCTGCAGCTTTACTTGTGTCCCTGTCATTCCAACACAGTGAGCCGCTGTACCGACTGACCCGCTCTGTCTCTGTCTCACCTACTGTCCTTACCTACGGCATCTGGTGGCCTTAATAAATAAAAAATAAAATAAAATAAAAGCTTTCAGATATAACCGAGTCCCTCCCTGCTCTCTCCACAGTCCACCTGCGTGTGTTCGCCCCTCATTACCGCAGGTATCATTTTGATCTAGTGCAGTTTCTCCACAGTATAGCCCTGCTGACATTCAGCAAATGATGCAATACACCGTTGCACTACATGTATGCATTTATTCCACTGCTAATTGCCATCCAGAAATAGCTGAGTGTGGGTACCGACTGAGACTGTGTCCTCCTCCCACCATGCAGGGGGCTTTGAGGGCCCGGCTTCCACACAACAAGGAACAAGGAAGGACCGGGTGGGGAAATGCGGTTGTACTTTACGAAAAGTACACACACACACCGCAGCTCTGAGGAAAGGAGGATGCTGCTCTTCTGGTTCGTCTGCATTTCCCCCTCAGTGACTTTTTTTAATCAGCGAGTGAGCGAGTGAGTGAGGGAGCATCTGCCACATCCGGGGGAGGAAAAGACTTTAACTCTGGCTTAGGGGTCAGTCAGAGAATGTTTTGTCAGTGGTCAGGAGGACGAGGGAGTTACCATGAACAATTTTTTCAATTTTCATGTCACGTCATAGGTTTGGAAAGGAAACACTTCTCTGCCATCCACCACATTATTATCAACGCTTAAATAAAAGTCTGAAGCAAACTTCAAGTGTTGTCAAACTTTTTCGGTAGTCGCCGTACAGACGAGGAAAAAAAACATGGAAACCCCCAAAAGTACAGATAACATTCGGTTTTATCAAATCAAGGGAAGTTTTGGTTTTATCGTTTTGGAGTGAGGCCAACAACAGATGCTGCACTTTGACGCTTTATTTTGAAAACCACATGCCAGCGTTATCACTTGATCAATCTAAATGTTCTGCCACAATCACAGTCTGATGTCTGTGCAATTTAAACATCCAATAATAAAGACATAATAACAATATGTATCATCACCTCATGTTTGCAGACAGTTTCCTATTAAGCTATTAACTTTAATATTTTAGTCCAGTGTTCAGTCTTTTTAATCCAAATAGTAAATCACAGTGTCTCCTGATAAACTGGAGACAAGGTGTACACGTCCTTGGTCATACTGTCTTCTACAGGAACAAATCAGTTTCCATCACCTCGCTGATGTATCCCAGAATGCATTTCTTACAAAACGGCAGCGACAGTGGCTACTGGCAGGGATGAAAGTTGTTACACTTTTCACTAATAACACAGTTTATATGTCTTTTGTTGGAGTTTTAACATTTTTTTATTTGACAGTGTTTCAGTTTTTGGTCGTTTATATAGAAGCAACAGCTGTTTTTAAATCTGGTGCAATGATTTCTGGGATATCAGAGGAGTAGCTAACCAGCCGGTCGGTGTATTGTACAGCAACATCATTAACAGAAGCCTTCGCCTCGTGGCCTGCCATCTTACTATGAAAAGCTGCAATGCATCATGGGGCATATCAGTAGCTATGTCCTATGTCTTACTCAGAAACTCTTGCATCCAGGTTTTCCTCACACTAAGAAGCATGATCACATTATGTACTCATTTTAATGGTTCTGGATACATCCGTCACAGTTTGGGCTAAAATACAGCGAACAGTACACTTAGGCTCATCTTCGTTGTCACGGTTACAGCAGCTAATAACACGGTTACGTTTATAGATCATAGAAACAACATAAACTGCTACGTCCACATCTTTACACTATACGTCACTGTGCTTCTCCATTTAGAATAGAATAGAATAGAATAGAAAATACTTTATTTATCCCTAGCAGGGAAATTCAGATCGTCCAGCAGCTTATATAACAATGATATGATATAAATGATATAAAATGACATAAAAAGTAAACGTGTATAACCTGTGTAACAAAATTTTTGCTCCCATCACAACCACCATGGATACACCTGATGCCACCTGACAATAACAATAACACAGCTGCAGGCTCCTTTTAGCTCTGGTTTTGCTCTCCACCAGCTCCAGAGAGAAAAATGAGGCTGTTTGTCGCCTTTTTCTAATAAAATCAAAGTCCCCCGAGATGTTTTTAGGAGAAAATTCCCATGCAGCATCTTCTTATCAAGACCAATGCTACAAAATCTATTACTATAAAGTCGAGGTGGCTTCATCCAGCTCAAGCTCTACACCTCAAAAATCCAATGAACACGACCCGACTCTGCTCTGAGACGCTCTGAAGGTTCAGCCTCAGTCTCCATCAATCTCTGTGGCAGCTATCAAACAAAATGATGGTCTTTTTTTTTTTAAATATATATATATATTTCCACTTGGCTGAGTCCACTGCGACCCAGCTGTGCTTTACATCCCTCCACCTTCTCATCCCTCCTCAGTCTGTAATAGAGGAGAGTCTGGGTGGCGGTGGCGGCGCTCACTCACAACCCCCCCAGAGACGAGAAGTGGTCAGAAACGATCAGTGAGAAACAATACACCGGGGGGCTGAGAGTTGGAGATAGGCAGACAATAGTTTGATGATGGTGTGAAAATCAATCATCGGTGTCTGTGTGTGAAAGAAGAGCAATTTGTAATCTGGAGAGGAGCCAAAGTGTTAAATAAACTGGTGGAGCTTCTACTTTAACTAAAGCGTCTGTCTGACTGACTGACTGACTGACTGTCTGCACACAGAAACTACAAAACTACAAACCACAGCTTCCTGCTTCACCTCAGGAGTCTTGCTCGTGGGCACCTCGGAAGGAGAAACCAGCAAAACCAACAATATTCAACATACTCAATACACTAAGCACTGCTGTTTATCCCTGAACCGATCTAGAGGAACATCCACTGACATCAGTAATATTCATTCAGGATTAACCTCTTATAAAGACTAAATTAGTTGGTTTATACCTTTATTCTAAAACTTTGATATTCAGCTTTTCATTTAAAATCTCTCAGCTGGGCTTCAGATTCACCTGTGGGCTTCTAGTTTCCACAGGTCAGCATCGTGTGTACTGTATATTTCTCCCACGGGAGACTAATAAATGACTTTGACTTTGACTATATATTAATGTTTCAACATATTGCAGCCCCTTTTTTCCAGGTATTTCACATTAAAGCATAAAAAGAGGGAAGGCTGACCACGTTTCAAGTCAGTATTAAAAAGAGAGAACAGTCAGTGAGTTGCTGTAATTATTCCTGAGACATTTCTTCCTAATTTGCTTCTAAGATACCCACTTGACTCAGGCAGGCTGCTGCAGCCCCGTAATAACTTCAAATAAAATATAAACTTCTATGAAATGGAAGATTTTCATTCTGGAAAACATGCTTGTGATGTTTATCTGGAAACATGAGTGTCATTTTAAGGGAGACTAAAAATTAAATGATCAAAACAACTCTATTTTTAAGCCTTGGACTCACTCACTCACTGACACTGACTCTTGTTCACCGGACAACATCCCAGTCCAGCTTCACTTCGTGCTCATACACGACCTCTTCAGCTTCAGTATTTTATTGTTTTTGTTGTAAATGACTCTCTGTTGTGTCCCAGCTGCTATGTTTAGTCCAGAAACAATAAACTGACTGATAGGTTGCAAGGTTTTACATTTTTTAATTTAAATTTGTACTTCTACTATCTACTTCAATTTCTGGTTACTTATCAGCCG
This sequence comes from Trachurus trachurus, assembly GCF_905171665.1. Taxonomy (NCBI): domain Eukaryota; kingdom Metazoa; phylum Chordata; class Actinopteri; order Carangiformes; family Carangidae; genus Trachurus; species Trachurus trachurus. The sequence continues at coordinate 12,252,392 of NC_139895.1, read as the reverse complement.
ACACACATGAAAATATGATTCATCTATTGGCAGCGACTATCAGCACGGATATAAGCATGGCTGATCTATCAGTCTGAGGTATATGTTTTTTTTCCTTTTACTCCTGACTGACACTCTGATATAACGACATGCATCGATCTAACCCCTGTGCAGAAATACCACATACAGTATAACATCCATGTCACCTACAGTACACTGTCAGACATCCAAAGCATATTTGACGGTAAACATGTATATCACATACCATATATCCTAAGTAAATGTGCATATATTGTTAAATCTGTGATTAATTTCTATATAACATGTTCAGACATATACTGTATGTTAATGATATATATCTAATGTCTATATGAGAAAGTATCAAAAACAACACAAATATATAATAATCGATATGCTGGTGTATGTTTTTAAACTATGTTCATCTCCCTATTGTGGGGAAAGTGGTGTCAGACCTTTGTAATCCACTGTGTAGGCTATGATATCAACATATCCCGACAGGCTTTGGGATGGATATAATTACATAACACATGTCCACAATATGAACATGCATTCGTATCTATACCCATCCAGACATACAATATGTCAATGTATGAAATCCCTCCAATTTCCAATAGATCCCATATGTGTAAATATGGAAATTCACTAGGCTACATGTAGCTGTGCCTGTGCAATCAAATAGCCTACACACCACCAAGAGGAACACACTACACACACACAGGTAAAAGTCTTTGTTTATAACTGGACAAGTTATCTAGAGAGACACAAACTAATAAAGTGTATTGATTTTATGGATTTACACCTAATTAACAGGATAACTGTTCTCATCAGCTCAGCTGCATAAGTAAAGTGTTGGAATGAGGGTAATCGATAGTCATTTCAATATATAGCCTATCAAATAAATATGTCCCTGTGGATGAGTGCAACCTGCTTAAAGTTTTTTTTTTTCCCCTCTCATCTCCTCGGTGTGCAGCTCATGTATGAAGTCAATATCGCACATATATCCAGGATTAACTTCAAATCACTCTTTCCATTTGATCGCACTCACTTTTCATCAACATTCAACCTGTTTCTGTGTCATCAATATAGTCTAAATATCTTGTAAAGTGGACGAGCTGCGGCTCTCCGGTGAGACCTTACCTCTGACACACAGCAGGGACATCGCAGCGGGATTTTGTGCAACAGTTCCTCCAAAGCCGATGAGCCCTCTCAGTGAGTTTGCAGCCCAGTTGCCTGTTGCACATCAGTCACTTCTTCTCCTTCTCCTCCTCCTCTTTCTCTTCTTCTTCCTCCTACAACACGTCGCTCACTTTCCGCCTCATCGCATCGGTTCATACGGAACAAGTGTGCAGATGTGCGCGCCAGGTGGGCGATCCTGGCGGGGGGAGAGGGGGAGGGTCCTGAGGGCTTCAGGGGGATGATGACTGACTGTCACTGTCACCGGCAACAGACCGACCAACTACTAGCCGGCGACCGGTGGAGCGGGGCGGCTCTTGTGCTGCGTTCAAGGACTGAGGTGAACGTCGGAAATTGGACCGATCGGCGCGCACGGATACAAACGAGCGTCGACATGGTTGGAGCTTCAACGCCGCCTCGTGTGGCTAATGTGGCATCGTCGTCGACTAAGGAAAACCTCCTGTCACTGAGACAATCAATACTTTCTTTAAAAGATAACTGATCAATAACAAGGTGTTTGTTTAAATGGACAGTGATAAAGTTTTTCTTTTTTGTTTAAGCTACCTGTTCCTCAACGTATCCCATACAGGTGGTGGACGATCTGCCATTTTGATTTGATTCAGACACAGGTGCATCTTGGGAAATAATTTACTAGTATTTCTAAGTTTGTCTGACTTTTTTTTTTTTTTTTTTTTTAGAATCAAATAGACACTGTTAAGCTTATGTTAGCCTACTTCTATGACCTAAATATTTGCTAATAGCTACATTAAAAAAAATCTGGGGACTAACTAAAACTTCACCAAGATTTCATTTAAAGGGACAACGAGGAGTTTCTATTCGGTTATAAAAAAGTCTCACGTTAATGTGGATGAATCTCCGCTACCCACACTTGTTAATGGGCCCATTTTCGATAAATATATCGTTCTGTCTCTATCGTTATTTTGTTATTATTAGTGGTGGCGGAAGTGCTGGTCGAGCCGACCAGCGTTTCCTTCGTTGCGAATCATGAGAATAACGCAGCCGCATCGCCGTTTATGGTCGGAACTACGGTGGTATGTGAACCTCTTTGAACCTCTGACTTTAATTCTTGATGAATGAAAACATGAGTCCGTCTTGCGCCCGGTCAAAGAAATGTACGGTGCGCGCGGAGGCTCATAAATGTAGCGTGAAAACGCTTCGCTTTTCCAAAACTCCTCGTTGTCCCTTTAAATCTTCTTTTTTTTTCTAATATTTTGGATTTATATTGAAAAAGATTTCCACCACAAACAATAAAGATAGCTTAAAAAAGACAGTAAAGTCATGTTTTAAGCACTAGGCCTACTTTTGATTTTAGATGTCATCTGTGCCACATGAAACCTGGAGGTGCAAGAGGTCAGACAGAAACATGGCCTGTCATCGTAAATCCACCATCATGGTGTCCAGAGTGTGCAGTACAGGCAATAAGTTCTGATAAAGGTGCAACTGGATATCAAACTTAGACCACAAACACCAACCCCCATGTGAAATTGTATAGGCCTACATCACACAAAATGTATTGATTGGTGTGAGCTTGAATTGCTTTTTAATGCTCAGTACATCAGCAACATAGGCTACTTCTTCTATGAGTGCATGATAAAAAAATATATATATAGGCTATATATTAATGTTAAAAAAGTGAGACCACCAGAGAAACCCATTTCCTGAGGTCAGGGGTCATAGCCTCATGAGTTCACAGGTTCTGTGAGAAACAGTTAACAGACAAAGAAATGATTTCTGGATTGCACACACTACGTGTCATGTTTGCAAGATTTGCATAACTCTTAATCACCTAGTGAAAAAACATAACAGTCAGTAAAGGCAGCACCAGGATTATTGAGTTGAAAGTACATCAAGGACTTGAAGCTGGTGTGAAGTTTCTGACAGCGCCCTAACAAGTTTGTAACATGATACATTATAACCTGAACTCTATTTCCTTGTGTAGCTCATGCCGACACTCATACGTATCTGTTGCTGAACATGTGGTGATTCAGAGTTTTGCTTTTAAAAAAAACACAATGTTTAATGAACCATTTTAGTGTAAGGAAGTGTTAAGTGTAACCCTGAGAGGTTCAGTAGGTTATGGTTCCTGACATCTGCATTGTGGACATTCTTTGACTGTTTGCATTTGGCGTTGCTCGAAGCACATTTAGTTACTTTAAGCTTTTGAAATCCTAATTTGTTTACACCCCTGTCCACTGGCTAGCAGTCTCCTTCCCCTTAATCACTTAAACACTACACTTACCTAGCTGGAGCCATAGTCAAAGCCTCTTTTACGTCCACCAATGAGATGGGCTACACTTATTCTTAGTGGAGAGAAGGAGCAGAGAGAAAATAAACAAATAAAGTATCAACTTTGAAACAGTGAAAGTCAAGATTTTAAAGTTTTGTAAACTCACCATGGTGATTTGGTCTAAAAGTTGGGAACTGTGGGCTGAGGCCTGGGCTTGTAGTTGGAAACTTGGAGCTGGGGCAAAGGCCTGGACCTGGGACTGGGACCTGGGACTGTAACTGAGAACCCATGGGAACCTGGGGCTGAGGCCTGGGCTGGTGGTGAGGAACTATGCAGCTGAAAGTATATGAGTGTCTTTTAGGTAGCGTCTAAATGCAAAGATACAAGAACAGCAGAAACAACCTGGAGACAGAGAGTTATTCTGTAATTAGAATGGCATTTATCCACTTTACATGACAGTCCAGCATCAAACAATTAACATACAGTAGGTGGACAGTTGAACATACTGTCATAGATCAGAATAATAGTTTGATGCCTGCCATAAGATATTCCTATTTAAAAGGACATTTGTATAAATCTTACAGTATAAAGGAGCCTTTAAACTGGGTGATTTTTATTCAGCAGTTGTAGAACAAATGAAAAGCGAAAAAGAAAAGTGAATATTTGATTTATATTCATCAGATGACAAGAAACTTGAATATAAACAGGGCTGCTGCATAGGGGAGAAAGGTGATGACAATTCTAGGAAGACAAAACCCCCCACCCATATTTACATACAACCCTGACCAATTATAGCTGCATCAACATTAGTATGGACAGTGTGGCTTCAGGCCCGGTCCATGGGCGCATGGTCCTTCGCACCAGCCCCAGTCTCCCTGAGAGCGACGATGAGTGTGGCCTCGGGATCGGTCCACCTGTGTTTGTTATCACACGGACATAACACTGTCATTACAGGGGGTGGGGGCCCACTTCAGTATTATTTCAGGGGCCCCAGAATTCCTAGCAACGGCCCTGCCTTTAAATGAAGGCTAATGTTGTTTCATATGTTCTGTTCTCACTTAACAAGTTGTGCATGTCATCCTCCGCTGTTGTGTCCATAACTGGTTTACACTGCTGCCCCCAAGTGGCAGAAGACAGTTGTTGCGGGTTGAACACACATTACATCACCCTTGAATGATGACAACGTAATTGCATAATCAGCCATGCAAAATGTGCAAAAAATATTTAAAAAATAAAATTAAAAATACGAATCAATCTTCTTCTAAATTTCAAACAGAAAATGCAAAGGCAATACAAATCAATCAATGCATTAAGATCAGTGCCAGTACAGTTAAAACCAAAGCTTGGTTACTAAATTGATGGATTGGAATCATGTGAAATTAATGGGGCTTCATTTTGAAATTATTATTTGAAACAACAGCCATGTGTACTGTAGCAGCAAGTCCACATCTGCTTATATTAGGTGGTTCTTATTACACCTTGGCCCAGATCTATATGGTCATACTGGCTGCCTACCTCCGCAAGTGGCGCCTGCAGCTCAGCACTGGGAAGACAGTGTCGGCATCGTTCCACCTCAGTAACAGGGAAGCCAACAGGGAGCTGGAGGAAGAGTCTGGGGAGAGGGAAGTCTGGGTGTCCCTGCTCAGACTGCTGCCCCCGCGACCCGGATAAGAGGAAGGAAATGGATTGATGGATGAACAGTAGAGAGGATCATCAGAAGAACCAGAACCTGAACCAGAACAAGAACCAGAACCTGAACCAGAACCAGGACCAGAACCGAGCTGATCTGTCCAACCCGTCTGCAGGGACACAGGTGCCGCCATCGGTCCTTTCACCGATGCTTTTTAATATCTACATATATGACCTACTGGAGACAACATCAAGACGGTATGGGTATGCAGACGACCTCGCTATCATGATACAACAACCAACATGGAGGGCGGTGGAAGAGGGTCTGAACAAGGACATGGTCACACTGGCGCCTGCAGCTCAGCACTGGGAAGACGGTGTCGGCAGCGTTCCACCTCAATAACAGGGAAGCCAACAGGAAGCTTGAGGTCTTCACAGACAACAAACGTTTGGAGTTCCAGCAGGCCCCAAAGTACCTCGGCGTAGCTACGCCTGAACAGGACGCTGTCCTACAGACAACATATCGAGAAAGTGGGGGCCAAAGTAACATCAATGGTCTCGCTTATTCGCTGCCTTGCTGGCACGACCTGGGGTGCCTCTGCCAAGGTACCAAGGTCTCCACCCAAGCCCTCGTCTTCTCTGTAGCCGAGTACTGCGCCCCAGCCTGGAGCAGAAGCCCACATTCCAAGAAGGTTGATGCGGTCACTAACAACGCCCTTCGTATTATAACAGGCTGCCTGAAACCCACCCCCGTGCCAGTCCTAGCAGGAATAGCCCCAGCCGGTTTACAAGGAACCTGGCAAGGAAAGCCCACTGGCACATCCTGCACAACACCACAACTAGGACAGCGCCCCCATAAAGGCTCAAGTCCCGCCACCCTTACAACAGGTCAGCACAAGCAATGCTCAGTTCTATCCCAGAGGAACTGTCTACAAAAGCATGGCTGGCAGCAGCCTGGAAGCGGGAGTGGGAGTCGGCAGGACACACGCGCTCGCACCAGTATATCCAGGACCCTAGAGATGGAGGGTCATGGATGAGTGTCTGAACCAGGACATGGGCTGTGTTCAAAACCGCATACTTACCTACTACTCATACTAACTCTGACGTCATTTTGAGTATGCGAATGCGTAGTATGCGAGTTTGAGTCGGTTTGAGTATGCAAGAAGTTCCCGGATGGCATACTATATTCGCCAGAATGTTGAGTATACATGAGGAGCTTGCTACTTACACTCAAATTACCGATGCAACGTTTAATTGGATCACTGCATGATACATGTTCAGTACAGAATATGAGTTTATTTTAGTCACAAATGTGCAGTTTCTCCATCCTTTTTACAAAGCAGCATAATGGACTTGTCCTACTGACACAAACAGCTGTAAATATCAAAGTGTAACAAGCAGCCTAAATATGTATTCATATTTGACTTTCAAGGTGTGCAGATTCAATACATTTGTCTCTAAACCCACCTCTAATGCATCTCTGGGGCACTGAGTTTCTGGAAAATGCAAGTAAAATTCCCTACTCAACCACAGAATGATCCCACTGTGCATCTAACAAAATCACAGGAGTTATTTCTTCACTTAAGAATGTGTACCTTTATAATGTACTGTTAGATAAGTGCAACAACATGTTTTGACCACTAGATGGAGCTCAGCCTACACAGGAAACAAATAGATCATTTCAATGTCTGAATCCCATTTATATATTTATCCTGGACCCAGCATAGGCCCTGCCACCTGTACCACAACATTTAATTTGTATTAAACCGTGATTTAAAATCCCCTATATTCCTGGAAAGCCATTGCACCACAGTGAAGACCAGCTCAAAGTAATGAGGGCGTTAGCATCTCTCTCTGGAGGAGATTGAATCTGCCCCACTTGCCTGAAAGAGACAACTAAAGCAACACAACAGCAGCCTGTAGGAGCAGATGTCCTGCTTGAGGACATACAGAAGTGTAGAGCCTCAAAACTTGAGTTAAATGGCCTGTATACAGTGAAATAATAAAATAAAAGATATGTCGAGGCTTTAGAAATCCCTTCTTGATAGGTTAATTCTATCCTCTAATCGATAGCTGGTTTTGTCTGCAGCCATGCTGAAGGATAATAAACAGTATGACTGAGACTTTATTTGTTGGTTTTATTATCCTCAATACTGTTGTAAAACCCGGTGTTCAATAATCTTCAATAATCTGTTATACTGCTGGTTCTGTAGCCTTCACTGCTGCAGCGATGGTACAGTTTCCCCACAGGGAACATAAAGGTTTCATAAAATGAGACATTGTTCTCTTGGAAACTGCTGACGATCAGCAGGACTTATAGAGGGAGGGACACAGAACAGAGGAAACCCAGCGCTTCTGATGAGACAGGGCCAAGAGGAGGTAAAACACAGCCACAGGTGTGTGCGTGTGTGTGCATTGGCACTGCAGGAACATTTCAAAATACTGTATATTGTTTGACAAACAACCTCACAGCCTCATGTGTTGTGTGTGCATGTGTTTGGACTTTGTTATTAGGCCGTTGAACCTGCAGAGAACCCACCACATGCACAGAAAAGCTGCAAGCCTGAGGTTTGAACCCTGCACCTTCCTGCTGAGAAGCAACATTACAGGCCTACTTAACTTGCTGGTCAAAATTGCAATGTTAAAAAGTAATAATGATTCATCTTTATCTATATATTTCGTTTTACTTCAGTCCAAGTTTGTGGCACATTTCACATTTCAAGCCATTCATACATTAAAGTCATACAGTTGATCTTACTTTTTCATACATTTTAAAATGCCAGCCTCAACTTGTGCAGCAAACAGCAATCTAGTTGTTGTTGCTCCTCTTCTTCTTCACCTTATAGGCTAACAGTGCTGCACGACTGCAGAAAACATCATAATACGATACAAATGATTTTATCAATAATTATGAATGTCTGGCACCTACCATTTGCAGAATTAAAACGCCTGATGGCTGTAGGTACGAAGAACTTCTCGAATGATTGAATGAATTAATGAATGAATATTTATTTTCGTATTATTTTCCCATATGGGATTACAAGACACATTTACTGACAAAAACAGTCCTTCCTGTTGGTATTATCTGCCACACAATTGCGAGTCATGACACATAAATAAACAATTTAAGATTACTTTCAGTAGCCTAGCCTACTCATCTGTAGGCTATATCGCTCTTTGTCTCATTGCCCAGGCCTTTTCAAGAAATAAAGAAAATGCAAATATTTTCAACTGAAAAAGATGTTTTAGCTTCTCAGCATCGTCCAACCACACAAATTTGTTATTTAGATCTACCTTACTAAACAGTTTTTGTCTTATGAAGTCATAGAAAGGACGGTATCTACCATCTTCATCTCTCCACCACATCCAAGTGCCTCAGTAGGCCTATGTTTAGTCTGTATCCTAGCAACAACTTAATGTAGAACTTCACATGGAACTTCAGCAGAAGCCATGGATGGGATGTAGATAGGCTATTGTGATGATATGTACAAATGTCAATTTTCTGAGTTTCTTCACCAATATGTCCAGCTAATCTCTCTTGTTGGTCACAGAGTTGACTGACGGCAGAAAGGAACGACAGTAGGCTACATCTGCACTTAACCTTTGCACCAGCAGGACCGCTTAAGCATCCTCTCCCCACAGAAGTTATCCATCACAAAATACTATAGCTAAGAGGCCTACTGTATCCTTATTTCTATAGCCTATGTTATTTTATTCTCCTATTTTTTTTTTTAATCATCGTAACAATCATGTTAACATTTCCATGTTTCCCACATTCTGTGTCTGTAACAACATCTATTGCACGTCTGCCCGTCCTGGGTGAGGGGATCCCTCCTCTGTTGCTCACCCTGAGGTTTCTCCAATTTTTCCCTGTTAAAGGGGTTTTCCATGGAGTTTTTCCTCAGTGGATGTGAGGGTCTAAGGGCAGAGGATGTTGTTATGATGCCATGTAAAGCCCTTTGAGACAAACTGTTTGTAAAAACGGGTTATAGCTACAAATAAAATTGCCTTGCCTTGCCATTAGTTTAATCTGTTTCTTTTTTTTCTATCCCTTTTTATTCTTTTTTAAATTATTCTTCTTTTTTTTTCAAATTCTCATCACGTTTTTCCTAACCTGTATGTAAATGTGCACTATTCTGAATAATAGAATAGAAGTTTATTGTCATCGTTAAAAAAAAGTTATTTTATTTTATTTCATTTCATTTCATTTCATTCTGTTTTATTATTTTCCCTGCGGAGGTGAAAGGTCTAATGGGTGGCCGGCCATCCCACCCGCGGGTTAGATAATCCAGTGGCCGGGGACCAGCAGGCAGCAGGCGGGCGGTGACCTCAGGCTGACGTACCGCTCTCTCTCTCTCTCTCTCTCGGCCCTGCCCATCCTGCGATGCTCCGCCGCCGCCGCTGTCTGTCCGCCCCGCAGTGTCTCTCCCTCTCTCTCTCAGTACACGGAGAGACAACAATATTCCCACAACACGTCGAGGACTAGCAGCAGCCCACCAGCAGCAGCAGCAGCTCTGTTATCCAGCAGGAGAAGCAGCTACCGACACATGCTCTCCGTCGACGACAGACCAGCTGCCGACCACCTGCGACAAGGTGAGTGAGTCAACGTGTCGGTTCTGTTTGTTCGGTTGGAGACGAACCAGCGGATCCGTTTAGCGGCGGCGGCATCGCGACCGACGCAGCCTGAAAAACGATGCCTGGCTCGGTCATGGTGGCCGCCGGTGGCAGCCTCGGTTTTCAACTGGTATTTTTTTTTTTAATACAACGTTTATTTTTTTTATACAACGTTTATTTCCGATGTGGTGGCGTGATGTTTTTATTTTTATTTATTTATTTTTTATCGCAGTGGCACAAAGGCAGGGCAGGCAGCGGAGGGGAGCTAACGGTAACGACGGTAACGGGAACAGTAACGTTAACGGACACAGCATCGGTGTTTCGCCGGGGTTTTAACGGTCGTGCAGGACTCTGGGTTTGATAAACAGTAGAAAGGGACATTTTTATGTTCATAAAGACACCAAACCGAACCGGGTATGCTCGACATTTGTCACATTAGCGGCCTGTACCCCCCCTGTCTCCTGTAATCACCATATTGATCCTTCATTACTGATACAACAACGGCACAACAACCACTGTGAAGCTCGATGGAGTCACTTCCGCTTTGACTCTACAAAATAAAAGCTTCGATAGCTGTTGAAAACAGTAAAAAAAATAAGAATAGCAAACAAATAGAAATAAGGAATAGAGGAGTAACAGTCAAAACTTATTAAAAAACAAACAAACATTGATATTGTAAAACATTTATTGACTGTGTCTGGAACAGTAGCAATCCTTTTAAATAGTTGCTGTCTATGCAACAGCTCATAGGCTACAGAGTAAAATGTAGCTAAAGAAAGTCAAGCAACCAGAAGCAATTGAAATCATCATTTAGGTTGTAAGAAATATAGAAAAACCTGTAAGAGTAATGATTTTGTAATATTATTCTGTATTGTATCAAAATTTCACAAGTTTCATAATCTACAAACTCAGGAAGTATTATCAGAATCAGTCCATATTGTATTTACAAATCAAACATTTTGGACACACTTCATGATTTTTATTTCGTCAGCATTTTTCCAAGAGATTGTTGTTGCTCTTCTTGGGGACTTATTGATTTTTTTTGCCTAATGTACACTAAGGCTTTTATTTTGAAGGCTGCCTGCCTGGACTTCCTCATGTTTTCTGGTATTTTCATGCCTTGTCTTGAGGTCCATTGCAACAATGTGGGAATGCAGTAATAGTCCAATGATAACCTTGGTCCAAGAGACAACATTAACCTGTAGATTTTAGCTAATATCAAATATATAGCCTAACTGTTAATTATTAATACGACGGTGTTTTGGTCCTGGAGGGACATCGTTTGCATTTAGGGGTGTTTTTATGGGGCCTTGTTTATTTCCTTTGATCTCTACTGCATCTTTACCTGACTTCTTCAGTTACTTACATAAACAATTTGACATTGCTACAACTCATAGGTTAATATAGTGGGTGGTCTTCTTACCTACGTGACACTGTGCTAGTAGAGATTCAATATTGGGGTAGAAGTCTATGCATTATCTTCCTACTGTGTAATTTATTTGTCTTGTGCTCGGAGTCACTTGTCATTTGTTTACACACCAAATTAGCCTGTCAACATTTTGCAACCTTGTGTGGATTGTAATTATCACCCAGTTCAGCGTCGTAGAAGCTCTTGGATACAGATAGGGTGCATACTGCAGGAAAATAGTGTTTAATATGCTTGTTTTGCTATGTTAACAGTTGAATTGCTCCTGACAGTATCATTACTCATACGAAAGTGTGTTTTTTTTCTGTTTATCCACCTGGAATGCCTCAGGTATGTAGTTGGTTCTTCAGAGACAGAACAGACAGACTGTAATGATTTCACCAAAAGAGATAAATCCTGAAAAATGAAGAGCAAATATTACAAAGCCTGCTGCTGTGTAATGTTGTCAAATTCATATTCAAAACCCTCTTTTCAGCTGCAATTCAGCAGAAAATAATTGAACTCACAGATTAAAGGCAGAAAGAGATCAAGAGAGATTTGAGAGTTTTGAAAATCAGCCGGCTTAGAGCAACTGAATATTATTATCACCTCTTATCAACACAGCACATCATTTTGATTTAGCAAATTGTTCAGTGAAAAGATATGAAAAATACGTATTGCAAATGATCACATTTCCAGTTAGCATCTTTTTTTCCAACATTGTCTTTATTGATTTTCTTTTTCATTAAACATTACAGCCCTTGAGCTGCCACAATGTACAAGAATATGAACATAAATACCAGATCAGTATACTACAGACCTTGACACGGAGGAAGAAAATATAAATTGAAGAATGAATAGATGAATAGATAACATAGCCTAATACATGATATTATTAAGACCAAAAACAGAAGAGCAGAATTACAGCAACAAAAGACAAGATATATGAAACAAGGTTAACGACATCCGCCCTTGTATATCCATTAAATTACATAATTAGTTCCATCTTAATCCACCCAAAGTAGCAGAGCATCACAACTGAGGATATAAACACAGTGAATGTTTGCGTGTTTGCACATTGACAAATGAATTAAACACTAAAAATTCACAGCAGCAGTCTCCAAGCACACTCAAGCTCACGATGGCATTACAAGTTCAAAACCTCAGCACATGTGGTCATACACAATATTCGCAGCAGTCACATCTGACTCAGTGTGTCAGGCGACGTCAGGCCGGCTCCGAGTGCTCAGCTGCTCCTCCCCATCTTGGAATGTGTCTCTCATTGTGTTATGTAATCGAGGCCCTGCGGAGGCCGGATGTGCATAGTTTCTCTTTGTGTTAACGTGTGTAGTGATTTAATCTGTCGCGTGAATATCTCTAAGATTTGTTTGGGAAAAGCACTGTATGCAGATACCATGCAGATCCCATTGAGTGTTATCTAGTTTCCCCAAATAGCTGTACTAGAGGGAGGGGGGGGGGTGGGGTGAAAGAGTGACAGTGAAATGCTTTAGTTGGCTTGTTTTGAAGGTTGTCCAGTGTTGAGGGATTGCATTTCAACAACATAATTATTTCTGAGAACTTTTCAAGGCCTGCCAACCTCCCAAAAGCCTTTTTATTTGGCCATTGTCTGTATTATTGATGAACAAAATAGAAAAAGAAATGCACCACACAACTTGTGCTTGTTTAATAACTTGAAGCTTGGAACATCCAATTCTCACGGAAGCTATTAACGCTATAAATATCTACAGCTTTGACCTCACTTAATTGAGTTTATTTAGAGGCGGAAAAAAACATCTGAAGTTAATGATAAATGCTATCAAGTGTGTTTCAAAGATGGACTTTTAATGACCAGTGCGTTCCTGGATCGACTCATTTAGTCGCCCATGAGCAAGGCTTTTAATCTCCCAACAGCTCCTGTGTTTAAACCAACACGTCTCATGCTGCGGGAACAGAGCACAAATCCACACAAATTTTCTGTTGTTAAAAGCTTGTCTGCAGAAAGAAAGTCATGTGCAAAAACAATAAGCCTATTGTTGCTCACACACAGACTTTTATATAAAATGGGCTTTGATGTGCAGGTACAGAGGATTCAAAGGGGTTTGAAAAAAACACTCGAACCTCGTGTGGACTCAGCCAGTCAAAGAAACCATTGAGCTTTTTGCAGCCAGCTGAGAGCACATGTATCCTGCACTGGCATCCACTTGAACCACCTTGTGATCTTGATCCGGGTTTTGGTTAAAGTGGCGTCAGGGCTGAAGGAGTCCCTCAGGGAACTGAACTGGGTCCTCTTGTGTTTTCAGTACAGTGTTTTGTTTTGTATGGTGTAGACAGTTGGGCAAAAGTAACAAAAGTACATTTATTCTAAATTTAAATAAATAAAAAACTGCTGTCCTAGTTTCCCACAAGTCAAATATTGTTTTTGTTTCACCAACAGCCCAAAAGCAAAACCCAAAGAGATGTAGTTCAATAAACAGCAAGGAAAGAGTTTGTCTTAGATCGCTGTACTAGCAAATGTTTAATCGCTGATAATCACCTAGTTATCCATTTATCAATTACTGGACTCACTGTTTCAAATCTCGAAATAGGGTGCCATTGTTTTGGGACATTTATTCAGCAGCTGTTTTAGTGGTGACTTTGCAGATTCTGAGTCAGTAATGGTTATTTTATCAAATGTGATGCATTGCTACACGACATATAGTAGACTTAAAAATATTCATACTTTACATATTATTAATGTATCAGGAGTAGGCTAATGATTATCAAATTATCATTATAAAAAGGTGATTTTTAAAAAAATGTTACTATTCAGTACATTTATCTGAAACCACCACTTCACGTGATTCAAGTGATTCTACATTAACTTGATGTAAGAAAAACATCTTAGCATTTCTTAAATTGGTACAATTCTTGACAGGAAACATTCAGCTTGATGTTTGGGATTAAACTTTACCTCTGTTTTTTAGAATCTGAGAACATTTAGCTGCTGAACTTTGTCTGTAAAGATGTGAATATTGATTCACAGAGTGTGAGGACGGGGCCATAAATTGTGCCTTTGAAAGAAAAATAATGAAGTCAATGGTGAATGTCCCTCTGCTGCTGTGCCTTTTGAGACTTTGGAGTCGCACACACGCACACACAGACACGCACATGAACACACACGCAGGTTCTACCCTCCAGCTTGTTGTGGTGCTTCTGTTCCTTTCATGGCTCTGTTTGCAATGCTTCACTGATTTAAAGGCACCCAGACAATTTGTTTTGGGAGAGATGTGAGTGTGTGTTCGTACGTGTGTGTGTGTGTGTCTGTGTGTTTGTGTGTGTGTGTGTGTTTATTGCTGGAGCAGATGAAAGTCGGCAGCATGCACTATGTTTTGTGCTCATTTGTCTGCCTGTGAACGATCACTGGGAGCTGCTGGGACTCTGTCAATGTGCTGTGGACATTTTCTGGTAATTACACTGTGGACTGGCCTCGGCTGCTGATTCACTTTTAGAAATATGGAGGAGCAGAGAGAGAAGCAGTAACTTTCCTCAGCAACTACAACTACAACAACATGCTCTTCTTCTTCTATGTCTTGTTTAGATTTTACTTCGCCCCAAAAAAGAAATATTAATCCTTCAATCCTCGAGTTGAACTTCATGCGTCACCGGTGCTTCATTACTTGGCTCCTCGGACTCTTGATCCTCTGCTGCTTTTGCAGATCCAGAGTCATTGGCAGAAACATTGAGCTTTATTAACAGATTAATTCTGTAAGGATTCACCCACAGCCTTTTCTCTGGCCCTCTCATTAGTTGATTTAACTGTTTGAGTCATTCATCAACCAAAAAGACCAAATATTCTCTGATTTCTATTCCTCAGATGTGAGGATTTTAGAGTTTGGACACATTTTAGCGATGTCTTCTTGCACATTTTGGAGATTAAATTACCCATATTGATTGAGAAATGAGTCGACTCTTTATCCAATAATGAAAACTGCTGCTAGTTATGGATCTTAGTAGTAGCTGTCTCGAGTCCAGGGTCTTGGTATTGTGTGTTTTGGCTCACTAACATGTAGGCTATTATACTGGCATAGCTAAATGGAACAGAGCCATCAGTAGTGTTACTAATTACACCTGTGGTTTTCTTGCTTTGACAATTCACACACTGCCAAATATCACTAAACAAGTTGTAACCACAAGTATGAAACCCCCAGTAGGGTGCATTTCTTAGTGTTTGTTTATATTTGACTTTTTTTGGGGGGGGGGGATTATGAAAAACATCCTTATGATTTTACACAGTCCCTGATTATTTCTTATTCTTTTAGTTGCTTGTATCCAGTTTAAAGTTAAGAACTGCATCCATTTCAGAGGGAATAATAGTCGACTCGGCTACGGAGTTAGCAATGACCCGATGCACAAAGTGAGAGGACGGTTAAGTCAACACAGAAGAGCTCTTTTAACTAAACTATGGTGCATTAATTGGCTGATTTCTTTTGCAAAAACGACTCATTATTTTACTACAAACCGATGATAATTGAAATCAAACCAAGCCTGGGGTAAAACCCTCCTCCGTTTCCTGTGTAAATGTCTTTTAGTTGCCCTTGAGCAAGGCAGTTAACCTCTAATTGCTTTTACGGCAGCTGTTTCTCTTGCAAAACGTGAACTGTAGAGATGAGGTGGAGGAATTATAACATTTCTCTCCTCCAAACCGACAGGGCCGTTAGAGGGTTGCGAAGTCCACTGTGGCCGCCCACGCTAACAGCACGATGGGACTGTGAGGAAATCTGTCTGGAACATCTGCAGTCGGTGCTGCTGGGTGGATATTTGTGGGCGTAGTTGAGACAAACAATTAAAATATTATTTTATATTTGAATTAGAAACATTCAAATGCAATATCCAAATAACAGGAGCTGTGTTTATTTTTTGGATAAAGGTACATTAAAAGGTCTGATTGTGCGTCGGCAATAGAAATTCTCACTTAAAGCGTGAGTCATGTCACAGCCGCAATACCTGCCAGAGTAATAGCAGTGTGGTTTTTATTTCCTTTCTTCTTGTCGTTGAGCAGCTCTGGTGTGCAGCATGGGAGGTGAGAGGAGAGAGGGATGTGAGAGGGAGGGAGTTGATTCGAGAGGCAGAAGTGGGTGAAGGAAAGACGTATTACACTGCAGTGCTGCTCACAGTGGATGGAGGAGAAGCAGGGATTTAGTGGAGCTCAGTGGGGGTGGGGTTGGGAGGAAAAAGAGAAAAAGGGAAGTGCACGATGGATCGAAAGAAGGCAGCAAAGAGGCTGAGAGAGAGAGATAGAGAGAGAGAGAGAGAGTGGTGCTTGGATCTGGACCAGAGGAGGAGGAGAAGGACCGAGTCAGCAGCACAGTGTGATGAATAGGGTTGGGCACCGAAAAACGGTTCCAAATAGGAACCGGTTCCTAACGTCCGGTTCCGGAATCGTTAAGAAGCCGTTTGCATTTCGATCCTTTTTATCGGTTCCTAAATGTCCGCACTAGTTTGTTTGTTTTACTCCGCTCGCAAGTTTGAAGTAATTTGACCCGCCCCGCACCACCGCATCTATTTTCACAACCATCCCCGCCGCTATTAAACGTCAGACAGCGGCGTTTTACTTTGAAAGGGCAGACAGAGGCGCTGTGTTGCCGCTAGCTTGTCAGTGTGGAGCTCGTGAGGAGTGGACAGTAGGCCTACAGCGAGTGCAGCAGCCGCGGCCGCCGCCTCTCTCTCTCCCCGGTCTGCGAGAGGGAGAGAGCAGAGAGCAGACTCCCCGCTCTGCTCTCTGCTCTAAACCAACCCCGCTCTGCTGATGCGCCCAGCCGCTGTCTCACCGGTTCCCTCACACCTCCGCCGGCTTTCCCGTCAACATCAGCGCGCCCCTGATAACACACTCTGGACTTCATCATCAGTGTTTTTAATGACCCGCCCCACCGCGCCCCGCACCGCAAATAAAGTAAACATTTCTTGACCCGCACCGCGCGTCACTAGTGTACAGACCTCCTCAGCCTGAGAAGGCAGACATGATTATCTTCTTAAACAAAAACAGTTTTTGATTTGTCATCATGACTGCTCCAGTGTTTGTTTTGTTGCATATACAGTCACCTGTTCTGCAGCTCTTTGTATGTTAGACTGCTTGCCAAGTTTCAGTTACAATTAGGGACCCTCCCTTTTAATTGAATACCATAGTTGGCAAAATCTATTTTTGGAGGCCTTTTGGAGGTCTTACAAGCTGTGTAAGATGTATGTTTGAAGTCCAAGCATGCATGCAAAAATGGCCTGTGTGAAGAGTTTGTCAAATAAAAAAATATCCTGTGAAATAAGTTGTGACCTGTTGACCTGCACCTCAAAGAATCGGAATCGAGAATCGTTTAGAACCGGAATCGATATAGAGAATCGGAATCGGAATCGGAATCGCTAAAATCTAAACGATGCCCAACCCTAGTGATGAAGGAAGAGATGGAGGGAGGAGGAGGAGGAGGAGAGAGCTGAGCCTCACGGTCTTTTATATTTGGGTCTTAACGTACAGTAGCTTGTGGTATATTAAGTAAGCCTTGATGTACAGCAGAGTGAGGTTAAACCTAATTGATCCCTCTGAGGAGGAAGTCACTCCACTATATTTGACTCATCATCCTCATCCTCATCCTCCTCGTCCTCATCGCTGTTTATTTAGGTTACGAAACTGAAACCAAGCTGAACGTCTTAATTATCTGTACCCATCATCATCGCAGCAACTACAGAAGCTTCACGTCCAGGACATGAGTCACAAAGTTCAGTTATTAATCACATTTTATTTCTTTTATACTTGACTGACATGCAGAATCAGATAAATTACAGTTTTGTTTTCAAAATTTGTCCTGGAAATTAAATATTTCCACATTCATCAAGTGAAAAGCAATGTCGTTTCCTTGAATATGAACTAATAATAATACATTTTATTTATAGAAAGTGCTTTACAGAGGTTAAAATGTGCGATGACACTGTTCAGTATTGCTATAAATAAGCAAATATTTAAGTGTGCATTCTTTCTGTTTCAACCACAGGTATACCCTGCTAATAGGTACCCTCAAACACTGAATATAATAATAGAAAATAATATTTTTTGAACCAATTGCATATGAATAATCAATCAATTAAACATCACATTTCAGGCAGCCTTTTGCAATATGTTTATCGCACATGTTCATATTGCGATGACGATGAAAATATGATTAATCTGTTTCCCCAGTAAACATGTTATCTGGCTTGGAATGGTTTTTCAGGCCTACATGAGCATCAGGAGCCTGCACCGCTCAACCTCAGTACAGATATGTTTAAAATGTTTAAACGAAGTACAGACGTCCACTTTATGATCGGTCTGAGCCCTGACGGGACAGAAACTGAGTCTGCTCTCTAATTCATCATCTGCATCTGTTTGTGTCTGATCTGTGCAGACAGCTGTTAGCCACAGTTAGCTCCTCCAGACTCACTACTACAGCAGAATCAGTTTCCACGGTTTCACATCTTACAGCCGGAGATATCATCTCATCCACAGACACAAACACCAGCTCAGATCAGAGTCTGTCGCTCCCTCACAGATACAATCTCTACATTTTATGAATCAACTGAAACACATCGTAAAATCAAGATCATTCATCTTTTATCCAGCTCTAGGTGTAGATATTAGGATTAACGATGGATTAATGCCGTAGGCCGTGAATTACTATGACATAATAAACATGTCAGTGTAAAAACAGTCAGTGACACATTTTTGGTAATAAATTTCAACAGGAAGTTCATTTCCTGAAACCCAAGATGTTTATAATTTGTTATTATCTGCCAGATAAGTTTTATTTATTCTCATATGTACGGATTATACTACACACTCCTGTGCAGACTTAGCTTTATTGAATCTTTCCAAAATGAGCTGGTAAATGACAAAATACATTGTCATTAATCTTACAATGAGACTTCTTCTCTTAGATCCTGAATATTTACATTTAGATGTATCACTCAGTAGCTACGCTCAACATATTTTACTTATAAATGTTGACGCTCATCAACTTGATTCACTTTTTCAGTTAATTTGGGGAAGGGAGATTATGTGAGTTAAACTAGGTAACACTTTCAAATTAAGATTCACATGTTTGGTTTGCAGTTGGCTTTCCAAAATAATAAAAAACCCCAAAATCATAGAGACCATCATCATCTTGCATGTTACTGCAGAGAGAAGCTGTAAACTCCCTCAGTTTTGTCTTGAACCACCAGCACACTTTCCTCT
The DNA here is from genome assembly GCF_905171665.1 of Trachurus trachurus. Classification (NCBI taxonomy): domain Eukaryota; kingdom Metazoa; phylum Chordata; class Actinopteri; order Carangiformes; family Carangidae; genus Trachurus; species Trachurus trachurus. Next base: position 12,233,090 of record NC_139895.1, on the reverse strand, counting down.
GGCTGTCAGTTAACAACGCTGATACCTGTCGACGGCGGCAAACGAACGCACCAGTCGACTCGGGTGTTATGCAAGTTCAGAGAAGGAGGCGAGCGGGGGAAACTGTCACTAAGCCTTTAGTGAAGCTGGGATCAAGGTCGTGTGTTCATCTTTAGTTCCCTAAGAAAACACAGGTGTAGTTCAGGGGATTGACTCTCAGTGTCTCGTTGCAACTTCTGCTCACGTGGCGTCGTCATGCATGAAAAGAATGATAAACCAAATAAAATCATTAAAACATGAACCAGTTTTCCCTTTAAACCTGTTTTGTTGTAGATTGAAGCAGTAACCTCACCTCCACTGCAAACCTGGTGTCTCACTATGCAGAGACCAACAGTCAATAGAGTAATTTCACTAATGACTTCACATCATCATGGTGATTTATTGATGTTTAAATGCTTCACATAACCCTTTAAAAAAAAAAAAAAAAAAAACTACAGTTGCCCTCCATCTTCAGGGATGATGTAGCGTTGACCTGTGGAGTGGGAAAAGGCAACGGAGCGTTTTTCTCCTCCAACAATCAATAAAGGCTTCACATTTCGCTGTATCACCAGTTCACACCAGCACATTCACTGTTCACCCAGTAGAGGAGACATGATGATCACAAATTCAATCATTGTAGGTTCACAGGGTTTTATCTTGAACGTAGACTGAAAAACCACATATAAATCACAATAAAATAAATGTTATAACATGGGACTAAGACAGTACATGTAATTCAAAAATAGTATGGTCACAGCGGAAGTAGATGTAGATGGTATTTCTGGTGACTTCTCTAATGACCATTGTGATTTTTCATTGTCTGTGAACAGTTAGGAAAAGGAAGTGGAGTGGAGTGAGGCCTTTAAACCTCAGAGGGACTCAGGCCGAAATGGGACTTTCACATGGGACATGATCTCATCAGTGTCTGTGTCGGCCACCTGGGCCAGCAGCAGAGTCAGAGGAGTCACGGAGGGCAGAGCAAACACAGGCAGAGCTTTCCAAATGTAGCTGTGTTTAGTCTAGCATCGCCACAGAGCAGCGGTCACTCACTGACCCGTCTCCAGACAAAAGATCCCTGAGCTCGGCCTCAGTGAAAGACTAGATCCACCTGTTGTAGCGTCAAGAGAGGGATTGTATTTCCAACCTGAGGCCTAGTTTACTGTATTTGAATTACATGAAGTCCAGCTTTAAAGGGGAAGTATGCAAGTCCCGTTGCTTTTCCTCTGTTGCTAACCCTCCTCTCGGCCATGTGCATTTGTTTTCAACAGAGAAAGCAATCAATAGAGCAGTACATTTACATTTTCCTTTTCTTCTTCATTGTTATTGTCACAGATTACAATACACAGCTACACACTCTCTTGAGATGCAGTTATCATCCAGAAATATACTGCTAGCGTATCAAAACATAGGCTACTGCTATGATGCTAAAGATGCTGTGATGTGCTGAAAACAAAAACTGGAGCATTGCATTTTTTTCTATGTTGTAATTTATGATTTATGAGTTATTTTTTAAAAATAGGACAGGACCCATTCAGAATGTAAATATGTATGAGATTTTAGCCACATGGCTAATTTCCATATCTTGTCCCAATGGCAGGTAGCTGTTGGATGAAACAAAAACAAACTAATTCAAAGGAAGCCAGACAAAATTACAACAAACCATTAAAGCATTAAAAGAAGAACAATATGGGCAAGGAGTTGGGGGATCACATTGCTGTGATTTAGCAGCAGTGTGCAGAATATATTAATAATTTATATGTGTAAGAAAAAAGCAAAACAAACATTAAACAGAAAGAAAAAAGGAAACAGCTATAAAAATGATAAAGAACGAGTAAGGGATGTACAGGCTCGTTACAAACAGGTGCACACCTTTTCCAAACAGTGAGAGAACAGTGAGAGTGATAGATCAGATTGCAAAGTCTCTAAGACACTCATTCTGACCACAACATTGTAGATTTATCCATTTACAGATGAAGTGAGAAGGTAATATTTCCCATTTATATATGATTTATTATCAGTATCTGTCCATTCCTGTGTTGTGGGGGAGTCAGGATGCAGCCAAATAGTTTTGTTGCCATCTATTTAGCATTTTAATGAGGAAACTTGTGTCTTCATATAAGACAATTAAAAAAAAAAGTCCTTGTTTTTACTGTACAAATCATGTTAGCTCCCTTTGTTTACTGTTCTGCTCATTGCAACTCATGACTACGTTTACCAAACAAGAAAATCATCCGTGACCTCAGACCATTTGTCCAAGTGACTTTTCACCCGGCGCCACCAGACGCCTTTTCGTCCTCGGCTTTACTTTGGAGATTGAAGCAACATTTCATCACGTTGCCGTTAGTTTAGCAGCGAGCCGACTGAAACAGACACAAAGTGCCCAGATTGATCATGTAGAGCCGAGTCGGGCGACAGACACGTCCTCAATCAGCCTCGTACAAAGGCTGAATTCTTTGAGTTTACAACAACAACATGGTGTTTTCTCTCCGTGCAAAGGGGAACGTGTCTTCATTTATCAGCATCACAGCCTCACACAGACACAACACCGGCTCTTTAATGAGTTTTTATCGTAGTCGTAGTTTGTTTTTAGAAGTTGACGTAGCAGAGCCTACAGGTACATTGTGTGTGTTTCCTTCCTGCAGTCATAAAGACAGAACCTCCTCCTCCTCTGGCAGATGATGCAGGACTTGGCTTGGTGTTGGTGGGAAATTTCCTCTCTGAATGCAGAGCTCATTGGGCCTTGACATGGCTCATTTCCTTTGTTTCCTCCTCACTTATCTGTCTGGATTTTTTTTCTCTTTTTTTCTGACATGTTGTACTTTTCTGGTTAGACAAAGAGAATCTGTTGGGATTTCTTTGGGCAGCAGGCAGAGAGGTGGTGAGACAGGTCGGTTTCAACCCTCCTGCTTTTTTTTGTTAGCTCCATCAATCTTCTTGAGAGAGCTTCAGCAGTGAGGCGGTGAATGTGTGCAGCGGACAAAAGGTCTTTCATTCGGTTAGCCCCACACACACACATACAAATACACACACACTACACAGAGCATTGAGCTTGTAACTCAACAACCAGACAGTTTTGCCTTTTTCGTGCAGGAGACGACGGAGAAACAGAGACAGAACAGACGATCGGTGGGCAAAGTTTGAGTTTGCAGGTACAGGGCTGTTTGTTTTCCATGGCTGACATCATCATCACCACTAGTCTCTCGCAATCAAACACACATAAACATAATGTATCATACCATCAGTCTGTAGCTCCACCAGTGGCCGCAGATTCTCCAGTATTAGTTCTGTTGATTTTGTCTGGTGGAGCTCATATGGCACCAAACATCTATTTAAACCCAGCTCTTTCTTTTAGCATTAGCATTTAACGCTTAAGGGGCATGAGTCTGTTTTGGCATTTGTTTTTGAATACTTAATATACCACATAAAAGAAAATGTTCACCATACCCATGTTTGGTATCTCTTTTTTTTTCAGTACAACTTCACCGATATGATCTGGCAATTATTTTTTCACTTTAACCTACTTAATTAACATATTGGGACAAAATTACACCAAAACTGACAGAATATCTCGTCCCACCCCACTGTTAACGCTCAGATCAAATTCAATAGGGAAAACTCCTGCACACTGTCTGCACTTGTATCAGATTTATTGAGTTATGTTTCGGTCGTAAAGACCTTCACCGTTACTCTCGGCTGCACCTGTCTATTGTTCAAGGTGTTCGAGTTGGATGTATTGTCAAATTAAAACTATCATATCTCCAGTTTTACATGGTCTATCAACGCCAAACAAAAACCGGGAGAGAGTTTCAAATCTGCACTTTCCAGTGAAGTTGACATCAGTGCTCCTGGTGACCTAGTTTTTTTGTTACAGCGCTTTGAAAACGTCATGTGGTCTGATCACACTGGCGTGATCACAGACCCTGGAGGGTTAAAGGGCTGTGTTTCAGTTACAGTTACACAGTTTTCCCATCCTCTGTACCAACCACACCTCATCTCTCTCTTTTGAGTATGTTCTGAAGACGTCACAGTAGTCGCTCCTGGGATGGGCTCCTCTTCTGCATCCACAACAGATTGGAGTTTATGATGTGGATGATTATAAACTGTTGGAACGGCTGATGGAGTACATTAGGTAATCTTATGATCTTCTGCCTCACCCCTCTCATTTCCCCTGAGCAACAGTGACTCAAACAGCTGGAAGAGGAAACAAGATACAACAGATGTGTCTAATAATAAAGTGGTAAAACTGCATCATTGGGTAAAACACTGTATAGAAATGTAAACATTTGGTTTGATTACTGGAGAATAATCAGGACCTCAGCTTCTGTTTATTCTAAAACTTCATGTGAATGAGTTGTGGTCATTTTCTGCCATGAGGCAAAAACAAATTTGTCTTGCTGCCTCTTTGTGTTTTTGAATTAATGGACTCTCTTGGCTTCTACATGAAGAAGTTGTTCACCGCCCCTGTTGTACAAACGGTCACCAGGCTGCGTTCAATAAACATGAGTCTCACTTGTGAGTGTGGACACCATCCGTCACAGTAATTGCCGTCTCCTCTGGCTGTGTCGTCCGTCTCCGCAAGGCGAGGGTGCGCCGTCGCTCAGATGCCCCCACACCTCCCCGTTCCCCTTCCCTCCCTCCTCCTCCTCCTCCTGGGCTCAGACTTATTCCTGGAAGTGCAGCCCTGATGAGAGAGGAGTGAGGACATCCTTTGTTACCGCTTTGCTTTCCTTTTTCCTTAGTGTTTCATAAATAGGTCAGTTTCCCACCCTGGTCTCTCTATAGTGCTGTGGTGTTGGTGTGGGTTTCCCAGAGAAGCCATTAAGGCCGTGCTTGTGGAGAACAGTTGCAGCTAATTGGCTCTTGAAGCATCTTCAATGAATTCCCAGTTGTTAGAGTTTTGGCATGGATGGAGAGCCCTAGTCACATTCTTCTCTTTCTCTTTCTCTGGTTTCTCTCTGCCCTGTTTTAAAGGGGACATATTATGGAAATGTCACTTTTTGAAGGCTCTTTAACATATATTTGGGTGTTTGTCTTCCCTTCTGGCCCCCAAAATGTGAGAATTGACAAAAAAAAATCAGAAATTTTCAGGCTCCCAAGGTTGAAATCCATGTGGTTTTTACGAGCTGTTCCCTCGGTTGTCTGACAATGATGTCATTAGTTTTCAAATTTGCATAATACGACCCCTACTGGTAGAAGGGGCAGGGCAAGCAGCGGTTCATTTGCATTTAAAGGGACAGGCTCTGATACCAGCCGTTCTGAACAGGGCTGTTTTGAGAGGATGAAAAGAGCTGTGATGTTCGATCCTTGGGGTATTTTGGCCAAAGCATGTTACAGACATGTCTTTAAGACACGTGGGAACTATTTTAATTTGTGGAAAACGGGACATAATGTGTCTCCTTTAACACCAGTCACCACCAAGGCGAGCTGAGTTGTCTGTTAGTGCCTGTATTTATTTATCTTTTAAACATCTTACAACTTCCTCAGTAATCCTCAGCAGTGGATCTGGACCAACACGTGTCTTATTCGCTTCGTGTTTGTTCCAGCTGAGGAACGTTGCTCAACAAAGCTCACACAAAGCTCTCTGTGGAGATGGAAACGTTAATCCACACTGTTACCTCGTGCTGTCCTGAACTCTTACCTTTCACCTGCCCTGCAGCAGCAGCATCGCGCCACGCCTCCTGGATCGTTTACATGTTATCTCTTAATAACCTGGTCCTCTAGTCTCTTGCACTTCATTTCATTTGTGCAAAGCGACCGGCCGCTTTCCATTGAGAAACGTTTACTTCCTGGTAGGTGGATACTCTGCTGAAGTTTGAAACGATTGGATCTGCCTTTTACCCAATCACTAACGTTTGGTCGTGACGTATGTTAAGTGCTGGAATTGGTTGGAACGCAATGAAGCTGCTGCATGCTGTAAACAACAACCAACCGCCATGGCAATAAGCTTCGCTAACTGAGTGCAGACATCCATCTCTGCCGCCGTTAGGTATGAACTTTATGAACGTCCAACTTCAACATCATTGTTCTCAGCCACTCCCTCTGTTTGCCGATTGGCCAGTCGATCCTCTGCAGCGGAAAAGCCGTGAAAGCATTTAATTTCCAAGCGGAGAGCTTTAAGGGGAATTAAAGAATTGAGTGGAAGTACGTAGGTGGGCGGAGCCAGGCTAAACTCTCCAGAAGGTCCCATGTGATGAAGATTGCAGCTGATCTTCACTGGCTCCTCATCAAATTCAGAATCCAATCTGAAGTCCCTTGTGATCACTTGTCAAAGCCCCATGACACCACTTGGTCTCTGCAGTCTTTTTCTGATCAGAGTTCGCCGGTTTTTATACAAAAGGCCGTCGTATTTTAAGGTTCTGGCTTTGCAGCTGTCTCCCATTGGATTTAACTGTTTAGGTTTGCTTTTTTGTCATTTTTCTTCTTTTTAAAACTTTTTCTAACTCATATGCCTGTATGTCTTTATTTGATCTCATCTGTGAAGCCTTGTGTGACCTCTCTGCCTTGGAAGGTGCATCAAATATAGTTTACTTATTATATTATTATAGAGTCAAAACAGATTATTATATTATTATAGAGTCAAAACAGAATATGAAACTAATTATCGCTAATTCTCGGCTTTGATGTGAATAAAAAGTATATTCAAGGTGCTGCAGGCTGATGATGAGTATGAGAGGCTGTTAGTGTCAAAGCAGGTAGAATATTTATGGTCCTGATGGAAATCGACATAGATGCACCATTTCTTTTCTTTCTTCTTGCTGTTGTCGTCACACCGGTTTCCACGGTTACCACACTTTGTCTTCGATGCATTCATACCCCCCCCACACACACACACACACACACACACGACTCTGTGGATTTGTTTTTGTGTTTTTTTTTTCTCTCTCTGTCTTAAAAGTCTCTGTCACACTGGAGGCCGCCGCCTTCTCCTGATTGGCCGGCTCCGTAGCTAAGGGCTGGGTCCTGTGAGGCGTTGTGGGAAACGAAATCTGATTGGCCGCGGCGCTCTCTTCCCTCTTTGTTCTCGTCTTTTTAACCCGTTATCTGATCTGATCTGCTGTAATCTGGTAATAACACAGGAGGCAGCGATGTGTTATTGTTGGCTTTAAGGGAGCAGGAGGTGTTTTCATAAAAAACACTCTCAGTGTGTTAGCAGCTCGACCTACATTGAGCTCTGTGGGCTATTGTGTGCTGCTGTAGCCTTTTCTAACTTTACACTATTATTAGCTTTTGAAAGGTGTAGTAAAAGTTGAAGCATTTTCTGCATTGATTTAGGGAAAATATAGTGAGAACTGTTGCATAAGTCAGTGTATGTGCATGTTTGGTATGAAAGCCCCATTACTGAGCAGTGTTCTGTGGAGGCAGAATAATGGGGAGTCTATTCAATGGTCCCATTCATAAGTTCCTCTGTTTCTGTTTGTGTGTGTGCGCTTGAATACTTGAATAGTCTGGCAGCCTGGAGACATTTGTCCAGTGTGTCAGTCTTGTAAGGGACAGCACTGAGTCCAGCAGCCACACACACAGTAACTGTGATGTCTGCATCACAAATACAGAATCACTCAGAAAACTTTACATGATGTAAAACCGACTCGGACTCTGTTTCCTGTTGACGTGGTTTTGCCCAAATCTGCCACACACGTTTTACCATTTAAGTCAGTTCAATATAACACTGCTAACATGTTTAAAAAGTGTCACAGTGTATATGATAAAACATGGAGCTGGAAAAAAGATGGTTCTTTATGTATTAGGGCCCCAATTAACAGTTATTTTCCTTATTGATCAATCTGGAAGTTATATTCTTGATTAGGCTAATTGGTGAATAATTTGGTTTAGTAGATGTCAGAAATAGTGTTTCAAATGAGCAGTTTTTCAGCAAATAGTTTATAACTGGAGCAGATTCATCTTTGACATTGTTTATTTTATGTTAAATTGACATTTTACATAGTTACTTAGGCTCTCTTACTTTCTCTACTGAAAAAGAAATTCTGAATCCTCTACTTGATTTAATTTAAAACTTAACTTAATGTCTTTAAAATGACTCACAATGTTAAAAGCAGTCTCCTGTTTTAACATCATGGCTGCAGCTGGTGTGTGTTGCAGCATATTTATGTTGAAAGCCTTGAAGGAGCCTTGTAATGCACTGAATATAGATGAAGTGTGCAGCTCGTTGTGAATGTTTGATCGGCAGTCAAAGCCTTTGTAGAAGTCACACTCGGTGCTGAGTGAAGCAAACTTTAGCTCCGACCCCTCCGGGGAGCGGAAACTAAACTTCCAGCCAGTTAAAAAAAAAGAAGAAAAAAAAAACACACAGGAGGCAGCTCCAGCTTGTTTCTTCTGCGTAACATTCAAATATTCACACCTGTCATTCACCGGCTCTCTGAACAGGTACTTTTACTTTAGGGTCAATGACGTGATGCAACACAGTGTCAAGTGTTGTAAATCTGGCTACAGTATATACACAGGTAAATAAATCTGGACTCAGATGTGGAAAAAATTTCATTCACTTTTGCAATGCAACACTATGTTTCTTGACAGATTTTACATAATTTATTTACCAGTGTATCATCAATTATTCAGAAAAAAGCTGTGTTTTTAGGATATGTCCTGCTCAGTGTTGCCAAATATAGAAATACAGCAAAAAGATCTATTTCAATTTATTGTTTTCAAAAATAAAGACCTACTTTTTTATAAACACTTAAATCCACTGTAGGTGGATAAAATATTTAATATTCATCATTCTTTACACCATTTGACATTTTCAGGGCATTCAGTCTTATTTTTGTAAAAAAAAAAAAAAAAGGTTCAAATGTCATTTCAACATAAAACCCACATGAGTACAAAATGTACATTTTAACAAATCTGATTCATGCTTTTAAAACCATTTTTTATTTGACACTTTACTTTTTTCCCTTATTTTCTTTTTTTGCATAGTTGCATAGAAGATCATGAAACAAATTTTAATAATAGACAAATATAACCCATGTTAATATAAAATGTGTAATGATTTCAGTTATTAAGGCAAAAAAGCTGTTCAAACCTACCTAGCCATATGTGAAAAAATAATTGCCCTCCCTTGTTAAAGGTACGATATGTAAGAATGTGGCCAAAATTGTTGCTGCAGTCAAATTCAAAACACAGCAGCGCGTTGTCCCCCCTCCCCTACCCACCAGACTCCAGGTTGCCAGACAGCGACGCGCTAACCTCCACTCTGCTCACTCAGTCAGTCTCAAAGCAGAGTAAAAAGCTAAATATTCATCAACAACCTCACTGTTTTATTGCTCTGACTCACAGTAACTACGAGCGGAGTTCACGTCACTCAGGTGATCTGCAAGTTATTATTACATTCACTGCTCCGACGCTGTGTCTGTGTGTGCAGCGCTGACACACACAGACACACGCACAGACACGCACACACAGACACACACACTGTAACCCCGCATCTACCGGAGCCGTAGTGCGTGTTAATCACGGCGTAGATGAGCCAACATATGAGACGTCTTACCGCAGAATAAATGACGCGAGCCGCTCCGGTTCTCCTCCACTTTCTGACGTCGGATCATAAAACATGAGGACCGGAGACAGGCGACCTGACCGGGACAGACTCCTCTCATGAACCGCTCCACACGTTCACAATCACTTCATTTACCATCGGCTCCATTTCGCCACATTTCCTCCCTCTTTTCTAACTTTCACTTTGTAATTCTTCCCTTTAGCTTTAGCGTTAGCAGCAGCTCAAACTAACTAGGCTACATGCTCAGCAAGCTGTGTAGCCTATTAAACGACAGAGCGACAAGCCGCTTCTACCGTGTGATATCAAGCAAATATGACCAATAACCGATAATAGAACACAATCTTTTTTTTCATGATCTCGTTTTATCTCCCAGCCGGATTTGCAGCTCAGTGGAAGCTAACTGGCAACCCGGAGGCTGAAATGCCACAGATGCTGTGACAGGGAGAGAGCGCTGGGTGGCGACACAAGCCAACCATAGAAATTCAAAACATAAACATGATTTGCGGTCCGCAAAAAAAAAAATTTAATGCGAATATCTTGGCGGTAGGATTGTTGTTGGTGAGTTCAGTATGTTATATGAACATTATTCCTGAGTCTCTGTTACATATTAGGACGATTTTACAGCCAGTTGCTTTGGATTTCTTACATACTGTACCTTTAAATCATGAATTTACTGTGATAAACCAAAATTTGGACAAAAAATAAGAATTCAGGAAGGCAGAAAATATTTTTCTCACAGCACCGTACATCAGGTTGAGAGTGAAGCTGGTGCTCAGCAGTGTGTTTATGTCATTAAGGTGAAATCTCCTCATGGATGTAGTTTTCTATGCACGTGGCTGTTCTTTGGAAAGCGCCCAAGGTTTGTGTCTTGCACGTCGTCTTCTCAACACTATAGAAGATTGTGACCTCGGGTGTTGAGACTGCAGCTGTGTTGTTTACAGAACCGTCTACCAGGAAATAGAGAGCAAACATTCATCTGTGGAAAACACATCGCAGGTACATCGACCTCAATAACTCCTACAGGTACAGGTGTGTCAGAAACCACTCTGTCTCTACAGGAATATCCACAGGAGAAGGATAGAAAAAGGAAAAGACGTAAAGTGAAGTGAAAGGAGGTGAAACAAAGAAAAAGTAAAGACCATCAGACAGTAGCTGTTAACGTCCCGTCCGAACGCGCTGTACACAACCACGCAGCCTGCCAGGCAGCCTGACCCCGCAGCTAATCTCTTAAACCCATTTCAGTGTCCCATGTCTGGTGTTAACGTTGCCTGCACTCTTCATCAGAACCACTCAGCTAATCTCATTAATGTCACTTTCCACTGACAAGAACCATTAGACCTCCAATAATACGCTCCGAGTTTTATCTTATCTTGTATTTTCTGCCCCGTGCCCTCTTGTCTGTTTCTCTTATGATTTTCTAAATGTCGCCTGTATTGTCCCTTTGTGTCAACTTTGGTCTTATCAGCTGTGTTTGTCCTCATCATATAAACTCCGTGGCACATTGAAAAGATAAATATGTCTGACAGCATCACAGCCACTGACTGACAGCGTCTGTTTAATTGCAGCCGACTGTCTTGTCATGAGTCTCTGGGTTGTTATGTAACAGAAGAATCTGTATCTGTGACTTCCTGCGTGACTTCAGGTTGCTCACACAGTAGTGGTGGAATCCAACGCATAATGAGATCATATACGGTAATATGATATAATAATAGAATATGATTGAAATTTGCGCATTTCACATCCAGAAAGCTCATTTATTGAGTTTTATGACGATAAAACAACAGAGCATTTTTGGGATAGTTCAACATTTTGGCAAAATGACCCATTTCCATAATCCCTGTAGGTTCTTTACCTTTAATTGTCGGTGCAAGCTATTTTTAGAACGGCGGAGCAGAGCCGCGAGCTGCTCAGAGCTACGCTACAGAGGCTAATGGGATTTCTTGGTTTCCCTCATCAAACTCATCAAATGCACAATCCAACAACTCCAAAACTATCTGGTGGACAAGTTGTGACCTGCACATTCACCACGCTATGAGCCTCTGTAGCATAGCTCTGAGCAGCTCACAGCTCTGCTCTGCCGTTCTAAAAATAGCTTGCACCGACAATTAAAGGTAACGAACCTACTGCTAAAACTATAGGGATTATGGCAATGGGCCAGTTTGCCAAAATGTTGAACTATCCCTTTAAACACTTTGGTTATGTAACTGACTGATGGTTTCAGTTCAGCTCGAGTTCATGTGACAACTTAGTGAGTTTTATCATATAGACGGATTCCTTGTTGTTAGTCTGGTAATTTATACTGGAAAAATCAGCCTGGATGATGGATTTAAAAAAGCTTCAGCAGCCGTCACATGATGTCACCAGGCAGAGACACATGACTTACATCCACTCATTATGATGCTCTTAATGCTGTGACACATAATGATGTGATTGATAGGTGTTACCGGGTCGATCCCAGGCGTACCAGTCAATAACTGTCAAAGTCGACGATTATCTTCTTCTGCCCTACCCATGATGCCGTGCTGCTGTGAGCATCTCTTCCTTGTTCGCAGGCAGCCAGGAGATGAGATAAAAAAGCCGGCGCTCCGTCTGAGGTGAAGCTGAGGCCTCCCTGACAGCAAATACCAGCGCAGTGCCCGTTTTTAAAAAGGTCATTTGTCAAGAGTGGCATCTCGGTTATTAACTTGCTGCGCTAACGTTTAGCTTCAGAGCTGCAGCCTCAGCTGGCCTCGGCCTCCGCTTTGTTGGGCAGTAAAAAATAATGAGTGTGTGTGTGTGTGTGTGTGTGTGCACCACCTTGCAGTCGTTTCAATAAAAAGGTCTCATCTGCTTTTGCATGTGCGTATTACGATCAATATGAATCCATACGGTAACGACATACATCTGCAATTCATGTTGTTGATTTATTTTTTCCCTTTGTGTCTGAGAGAGAGAGGAGGAACCAGTCACTGATTATTTTGTCTGGGTTTCATTTGATGATTATTATAGGGTCATTGGTTCTTGGTTATTGGGTTAATATACAGTATATATTAACACGGTTATGCTTTGTGTTTGCTATTCTGTTTTTGGCAACAAAAAAGGATAAATTAGGGGGGAAATGTAAGGAGAAGACATGCACAGTTGCCCATAAATTTGGAATAATTCTGTTTCCAGACACATTCCTCCTACTATTCCTGTTATAAAGGTTAGTTAGAGAAGAAGAGGTAAAAAAAAAAAACTTTATGGGCAATAATGTGTAAGATTAATCTTCAATCTACTCTTTTTTGATCTAAATAATAATCTGAACCCCATCCCCAAAAATAAATACATGAATAAATCAAAAATAAAATAAAATAAAAATGAAATACTTTATATATAATGCACTAAAATTGTCCCTAAATCAGACTCTGTTCCTGTCTTTGAGTTATAAGTCTCCTCCCACTATCTCTTCTCACAGATTTAAGAATGAAAATTTCATTTCATATTTGCTCTTAATGGACCCAGTGTATCTGGGATTATGATTTGCTCAGCAGGTATAATAGAGGGATTATTCTAAATCTTATAGTTAGCGTTTATCTAGACCAGGTCATGACGAGCCAGTGAACTGATGATTTAAGCCCGTCACTCCTCCTAATCCTGCTCAGACTATACTATAATTGTATAATACTTTGCTCCAGGAAAAAAAAAAACTTAATGGCATTACAGAGGATGGATTAACTGAAACAAGACAAATTTGATCAACCTGGGGTCTGGCAGGGGGCGGCCGAGACGCTGGAGCTTCCCACTACCTATTTTATAAAACAAAGGCACTGACAAAAGGTTAGGAAGAAGGTTTATTTATGCTGTTTAACTGCATTTGAAATTGTTTTAACTTTATGTGCAACTAATATCATCCACTGCAAAACAAAGCTGAATATTTCCATGTGATTTCAGAAAGCAGAGCGACTTGAGTTGATAATTAAAACTTGTAGACCGAGGAAATGACCGGAGAATAAAGTTGATGTAAGATGTATTCGCTATAATCACAACAAGCTGCTACAGTCAGACTGAGAGAGATACTGAATATTCACATCGTCTCCTAACACCTTTAGCTGTTAGCTGTGTTATTGAACGACGACGAGCTCCGTGCATCACAGCAACAACCACTGTGTGTTGATCTGCAACCAACAGGATGAATCATGTGACAGGTGCAAAAAAAACTGTTTCTAAATTTAAACTCAGCTGTTGGAGGTAAAACTGGTGATCGGGTAAATACCTTTATTATCCCGACCGAGTCTGGAGTCAAACAGCAGAGAGGGGAAGTAAAACGTGGGATTTTTGATTTTAGGTGTGACAGACGATGATGTGGAGGGAGACGGTTGTTGCTGTAGCCGGTGTGTATTGGTATGTGTGTGTGTGTGTGTCACTCAGGGTGTAATATGCGGATGGGGATGAGATCATAGCCCTGTTTAAGAGGCAGCTGCTTCATATGTGTGTGTGTGTGTGTGTGTCGGTCTCGGTGTTTCCACTTCACATGGAGCTGAGTCATCCTGCTCAGTGTAAAGATGAGACTCGATGGTTCCAGTCGTGCCGTTTCTGTAGCAGCTGGTTTTATTCTGGTTTTGTCGCACAAATAAAACAGATTCAAGAGATTAAAAAGAAACGCATATAAAACAACCAGCTTCATTATGAGCACTGGAAATCAAATCAAACACTATATATTTTTAAAGGGCCCCTGATTAAACAGTTGTTGTCGTCGTCATCATCATCGTGGGTGGATACTAAGGTGTGAAAACAGTCGCTGAATTTCTTCTAAAGTCTGGTGAACTAACCCTGAGGTGATGTCATCAGGAACGATGTCATCTTTGGCTTGGACTCTAGCAGAAAGTTTAGATCCAATGACAGATACCGTCGTGTTGCATTATGGGAAGAGCAGGTGCTTTTGACAAGGGCTGGGTTAAAAATCAATTCAAATCAATCTTAATTTGAAAGATCTGATATCGATTAATAAATGTAATCTATACATTGATTGCAGGACTTGACTTATTACCCACAACTGTACTGAATTGTTGCACTGTTTACTTCTGGAGTGGGTCATGTGAAATAAATGTGCATTAAAGGAGACATATTATGCCCCTTTTCCACAAATTAAAATAGTGACATGCTTCGGTCAAAATACCCAAAGGATCAAACTAGAGATGCACCGATCCAGTTTTTTCCGATCCAATCCGATACCTGGGCTGAGCGTATCGGCCGATACCCGATACCGATCCGATACTACTGTTGAATGAATGAACCGTATACCTTGCCATGTGAGTGAAGGCATCAAGCTTGACATAAACATTTAGCCTTGTTATAAAAAAAAAGTCCCAAAATATACTTTATAGCCTTCTAAAAGTGATATTTCCATAATATGTCCCCTTTAATGTAACTGCTTTTGGGTCCATTTCTTATGTAAATATTATTGTTTTTTAATAACTCACCATGTTAGAGTCTTCCATCTTTGTACAATTTGCAGCATTAGTTCTGTGAAAATCTCTTTTATAACCAAACAAAATTGTTATTTAAAGTGAAATTTCTCAAAATGAATCAATATCGAATCGAATCGGATCGAATCAGTAAATCCGTAGCGACACCCAGCTCGACTTTTGACTCATATTAGTGACCAAAAGTCAGAGTTTCTGGACTTCTGCTGGTAATTTCCAAATCTAACTTAGTGTTGCACATCATCAACTTTTGGAATCTGCTACTTTTGTACATTTGAAGCCTCTCTCAGCTCTGTATGACTCACCTCTAATATTTCAAGTATCATTATAATTAATGAGGAAGATTAATGAGTGGAGAGGGAGAGACGCATTTATCATCCGAAAACAGTGACGATGTCGCCTGCAGCCTGTGTGTGTGTGTGTGTGTGGTCTTTGACGGTACCTTTGTAACCTTCCTCCTCTTCTCTGTGTCTTTGTATTTTCCAGATGTATCACTCTGACCACGGCGTCGACTTCCTCTCCTTCCTGGTCCCCGGCAGCAGTCCTGCACAGCTGCGCCCGGCAAACACCGTGTGAACACGACCGTCAGCAACACCACACGTGTCGTCTACCTTCGCCCTCAGCTTCACAGGGCTTCGCTCGGCCGCTGTAGCTCCAGTCCCACCCTCACTTCCTCTCTTCCTCCCTCCCTCCCTTCCCTCCAACTCCCTCACCCCTTGAACGATGGACAGCCCTCCTAAACTGTCAGGCGAGACCCTGATCGTGCATCACATCCCCCTGGTGCACTGCCAGGTGTCCGGGCGGCGGCAGGGCGGCTGCGGCAGCTCGCTGAAGAGGAGCAACCTGTTCAGCCCGCCGGAGAACCTGGGCCTGAGCCGCACCACTTCGCTTCCCGAGAGAGACATCCTCCAGAGAGAGGCCCTGCTCTACAGCAGCCTGATCCAGACCTCCAGCGGCTCCGTCGGGAAAGGAGGCAGCACGGCGAGCGACGACTCGTCCTTCACCTCCAGCAACTCGGAGGACCAGCTGATCACGGCGGCGCACACGTTGCCCAGAGCCAAACCCAGGTGACAACATACATCTGCAGTTCATGTAGTTTTAATTTATTTACTTTTTCCTTTTGTGTCCGAGAAAGAGGAGGAAACATCCACTGATTGTTTTTGTCTAGGTTTCATTTGATGATTAAAGGGTCTTGGGTTCTTTATGGGTCAATTGCCCATTGGGTCGTTAATGTATAATACATTTATGCTTTGTGTTTGCGATTCTATTTTTGGCAACAAAAAGTGTTAAGGAGTAGACATACTCACAATTGCCCATAAAGTTCGAATAATTTTTTTTCAGATACATTCCAACATTTATTCCTATTAGATTAAATCACATTGTCACAATTACTTAAAGGTGTTAGCTACAAGTTTAATTCCTCCCGGCCTGTAGGTGGAACTTGCACTCGTCTCCTCTCGCTCTCGCTCCGTATGCCAGGAGCAGCTAGAAGTTAAAGCTAAGCTAACGCTAACCGTATTAAACGAGCAGCAGCTCCGGTGTTGACTGGAAACACATCTGAATCATTTCACACTAACTCACCTGTAGACGAACCTGTCTAACCCGCAGCATCACACCTGCACCGGAAACGTAACGGTACCGGCTGACCTTTAGTTAGCATTAGCATTAGCACGATGCCATTTTCTCTACAGAGCTATCACGATCTGGCTCCTGAGCTCCTCCTCATGTGACATCACCGTACTAATGTTGTTGGCATTAGTACATTGGACCCATATTTTGGACCCGTCAAAATTCATTAATAAAACAGTCATTTCTATACTATAAAAAAATGTCAGTAAAATTAATACTTTTATTCTGCACCCTCATAGATGTTCTGTGGATGTATTATTAAAATTAATTGTTTTGATGAAAAAGTTGTAGCTATAACCTTTTAATGAGAACAAAAATGAGAAAAAAAATTCCAGACTTTATGGGCAATAGTGTATAATAGGGTTATATCTTAATAGCTTAAATTTACTCTTTTTTGATCTACTAAATAATCTGAAATCCAAAAATAAAATCAGCTGTCCCTAAATCAGATTCTGTTCCTGTCTTTGATTCATAAGTCTCCTCCCTCTTCCTCTTCTCACAGATTTAAGAATCAAAATTTCATGTCATATTTGCTCAGGAACAGGAATCCCCTGCGCCACAACCCGTTCCTGCTGAACACCGAAGACGACGAGGAGGAGGAAGAGGAGGAGGAGGACGACGGCGACAACCTGAGCGGTTACCTGGAGGACTCCTCTTTCCACCTGCACAGCGACACCAAATCCGCCCTCGACGACGGCCTGGCCCCGTTCCGCCTGCACGACCTGGGCTTCTCCGCCGCCGAGCCGTTCCTCCTGCACGGCGGCTCGGCGGGACGAAGCGGCCGTGGCGAGTCTCTGAGGGCCGTGGCCTCCGACCTCTCCGCCCACCTGGAGGACCTGGACATCCTGGCCCTGGACAGCCAGCGTCGCCACGGAAGCAGCGGCTCCAACATGTCCATGGACTGCGGCGAGCACGACTGGGCCGACGAGGACGAGGACGAGGACGAAGACCACCCGATGCGGTGCGGGCGCAGCAGCGGGCAGACGGGCTCCTACTCGTCCGGCTCGTCCGCGCAGCACTGCTCCTGCTGCACCCTCTCCCACAACAGCTACCCCCACCACTTCCCCGAGCCGTTCTCCGAGTGCCAGCAGGGCTACGGCAGCGACTCCTCCTGCAACAGCTCCGACGGCGTGCTCGTCAACTTCAGCGCCATTTACAACAAGATGAACAACGGCGTGCCGGAGAAGCCGTCGACGCAGCAGCAGCAGACGCAGCAGCTGACGGTGATGCCGCCGACGCAGGTGTCCGGCCGCACCAACCTCAACAGCTCCACCGACCGCTCCCGCACCTCGTCCGTGTCCGACCCCAACCAGCGAGACTCAACAACCGGAGGCGCTTTCTATCTGGACCTTCACACCTCGCCGACCGAGCCGCCGCTGTCTCATCAGCAGACGTCCTGCCTCGGCAACGCCTTCCCTCTCATCCGCGAGCCGCACCTGTCCTCCTCCTCCACCTGCTCCTGCTCGGTGGAGCACCACGGCGCCCTCGCCCTCGACCTGGACGCCAACTGCAACTCCTACCACCCGCCGCACTCCGGCTCGCCCGGAGAACTGGCGTCCTGCCTGCAGAGCCAGGCCCGCCTGGTGGTCGCCACGCAGAACTACTACAAGCTGGTGACCTGCGACCTGTCGTCCCAGTCGTCCCCGAGTCCCGCCGGCTCCTCGGTCCACAGCTGCTCCGACGAGCACAGCAAAGGCAGCCCGACCCCGACGCAGCCCAGCGAGTACTTCCTGTTCAGACAGCGGGAGGGGGGCGTGGAGGAGGAGGACGAGGATGGAGAGTCATCTAGGGTGAGTGTGTGTTTGTGTTGTGTTAAAAGCATCGTATGAACGGGTGAATGTGACTTGTGAAGAGCTCTGAGTGGTTGATGAGACTAGAAAAGAGCCGCACAAATGCTTTTAACCATTTATTACAGAATATTTAATGGCTTCTTCCACACTGAGATGGACTCCAGCGTTTACACAGGCTGCACTTATTTATTTAAAACAAACTGGATACACAGCAGATATTTATTTACTTAACTGAACTGAAATCATAATTTTTGTGCACTTAGAGATATTTTATCGATCCCAAAGTAAATTTAAATATCCAGGAGCACAGGCATACATATAATATAAGGGCATAGAAGAGCAAAATAACACAGAAAAAAAAGAAAATACACTAAATACATATATACATATATAATTACTTTGGATCCTTTCATGAAATAACAATAAACATGTTTCTCACAGTGAGGTTGTACTACTCATGTGCCATGATATAACTGGTAATTCATTTTTTTCATATTTAAATTTCAAGGAGGAGTCCCTCATTTTCAATGTGAAAAACACATTAAACACACAAACATCAAAAACAAGAGCACATTCAGAAAAACAACACAAAGCATAGCAACTGGCCAGACATCATTAAAAAAATATCTCAACTTGCAATTGCAAGTTGCATTCAAAAGAAGAGATATTTTTATATCATATTTTTAAACTGGCCCGAGGTAACAAATGTATTGAGTTAGAGTGTGTGTTGTAGATTATCCCAGGTTTATGCAGCGGAGAAACTACAGTAACTTGTTGTTTGTAATCACTTGAACGTGTTGGATAGTTTCTGTGGGACCCGTGAGTTATGATGTCATGTTTCCTGTTATAATCTTTTAGATGAAAAGGTAACAGTGAAGATCTCAACATAAAATGACACTGATACTGTTTGTCATTATTATTATTATACGTGTGAAAGAACTACCGGTACTCAAACTGATAATTGCACATTTCTAAATGCCATGTTGTTTCCTGCTCACGCTTTGATTTGTTCTTCCAGTTTTTTCTGTATGTGGAAACAACACAGCTCTGCCGCGGGTGGTTTGCATAATTAATCAAGTTTAGGCCGCCGTACATTTAGTTAATTTACACCGACGAGTCAAAAAGAAATTCAGTTGAAGCAGGAAGGGCAAAGAGGAATAAATCAAAACACGGAGCAGAGACTCAACAGATGTAACGACGAGAAGTGACTAACGGGTTGTGTGTTTAATTAAAACGGCCCCATGACAGTGACAATAGCCCTGGACCTGAAATAGCCCCGTGACACTGGTATTAGTCTGTCTCTGGCTGGTTTTAGATCACAGCTGTCTGGGTTATCTGATCTCATCATGTCTGAGGATTATTTCTGTGTTTGTGTGGAGCTGAGAGGTTTTAACATCCCATCGTCTGTATGTAACGGTGCCACTGTGTCACAGGAAGTCAGCCTGGCATCACGGCAGGTCGGACCTGTTGGTTTCCTCTGTGTTCGTTTGTCTAGTTTGACCTCCAGTGCAATAATTGCGTGTTTTTCCTCTTCTCTTGTTTCCGCATCGTTCAGGGAGACGATAACGACGACGACGACGGTGATGACGACGGAGACGGAGAGGACGACGACGATGAGGAGGAGGAGGAGCAGAGGAAGAAGAGGCGGGAGGCTCAGCAGGCCGATGGTGGTGGAGCGGAGGCGGCTGCTGTGATCGAGGGCCAGGTGTACGTCAACGTCTCCCCTCCCGTGGGCGGCCGGGGCGTCATCGGAGCGCCATCGGCTTCCTGCTCCTCCTCCTCCTCCACGTCAGGAAGCCGCCCCCGTTCCCGCAGCTACGACCGCAACCTGGACAAGTCCCCGACTCCTCGGCTCGGCTCCCTGGAGCGCATGCTGAGCTGCCCCGTCCGGCTCAGCGAGGGCGCCGCCCCGACCCCGCCCGCCCCTCCTCGGGTCACCTCCTTCGCCGAGATCGCCAGGAGTAAGAGGAGGAACGGCGGCGGTGGAGGCGCAGGCGGCGGGGGGTCGCCGCCGATGAAGGCCGCGGCCGCCGGCAACGACCCCTTCTCCTCCACCTACTCCACCCACTCCCACTCGTCCGTGGACTTCTCTCCCATCCTGGAGCAGCGGGCGGAGCTGGACAGTCAGAGTCTGTCGCCCGTTCCCTTCACCAGATGCTACAGCCAAGGAAGCATCGAGCGGCACCAGGACGGACCGAGGGAGGCGAGGGCCAAGGCCGAAGGTACGACACCGACCACAACACACCCACTTGTTAAAGAGCCATTCATTCATATCTTTTGATTGTTTTCATAACAAAGGAATGCATATTAAAGGGATAGTTAAACATTGTGGAAAAATTGGCCCATTGCCATAATCCCTATAGTCATAGCAGTAGGTTTGTTACCTTTAATTGTCGGTGCAAGCTATTTTTAGAACGGCGTAGCAGAGCCGCGAGCTGCTCAGAGCTACGCTACGGAGGCGTAGGATGGGATTTCTTGGTTTCCCTCATCAAACTCATCAAATACACAATCCAACAACTCCAAAACGCTCTGGTGGACAAGTTGTGACCTGCACATTCACCACGCTATGAGATAATAACAGAACGTTACGAGACAGAGTTGTTTTAGAGGCAAATACATGCAAAACCGCTCTCGTAACTTTCCGAGGACGGAGAGTAGCTGCAAAAAAAACTAAAAATGATTTACTGACATTTTTTCTTCTACATTTTACTCTGCATCATTCAGACCTGCACAAACATTCACACATCAGATGTTTTTTTGGGGGGTCAACAGTTTTTGTTCATTGTGTGAATGTGGTTTTCCTGTTGACGATTGTGTCTGTGGTGTGTGTTTGGTTTTGTTTCTGTTTTGTTTTTGTTGTGTGTATATGAGACATTATACTGTACGTATGACTGTGCTGAGAGAAGAACTGAGTGTCTCCTCGGCTGTAGACGAGATGAACTGGGCCGAACGTGTTCAGAGTAACAATCAAGGTGAGAGAGGGAGAGAGGGGGGAGCTGAACGCCCCCCTGCTGAGTGTGTGTGTGTGTGTGTGTGTGTGTGTGTGTGTGTGTGTGTGTGTGTGTGTGTGTCCTGATCCAGAGAGCCTGTAGGCACCGACTCATCCCAAAAAACGCAGCAAGGTCAGAGAAAGTTTCAGAAAGTTTCTTCACAGCGACAGAAACAACAGTGTCTCCTCCCATTGTCACAGATCATGTGTTTTCTGTAGAGTCATTGAAAGACACTGTGTGTGTGCGTGTGTGTGCGTGCGTGTGTGTGTGTGTGTGTGTGTGTGTGTGTGTGTGTGTGTGTGTGTGTGTGTGTGTGTGTGTGTGTGTGTGTGTGTGTGTGTGTGTGTGCGTGCGTGTGTTAATGGTTTATTCAGATGTTGATGAAGTGATTAACTTCTACAAACTGTTTTTGTTTAGTGAACAGAACAGTGAGTTGTAGAAAGCGTCAATTTGAAGCATTTTATTGTTCCTCAAAATGAACAAATCAGTGAAAACTGACTCAGCAGCTTCCAGCGCAGTAGATTTTATTTTGTTAATCTACATTAACGAGGGAAGTTATTAAATTGTATTTATTTATATCTGAATATCCAGTGGAGATTGTTTTGTCCCTGCTGCACTGGTCTGTATTTATGGAACTAGAAAACAGTATCAGATCAATTCTGCTTCACCTTTTCTGCATCTTTTACAAAATGTAACCACAACATTTATTGTAGTTTTTTGTCTTAATTAGTGTCTGAATTCATAAATGCTGCTCTGGGACAAAGTGGATTCTTCCTGGGGAAAAAAACAAAAGTAATGAGTTTAGATTTCCAATTTGTTTGGAATAAATGGAAGAAAAAATCAGTATAGTTTGGGATAAAAGTGATTCAATTACATAGTATGATGATAAATAGAAGAAATAAAATATTTACTGTAAAGAAATAGATAACAAATAAAGCCGCAAGAAACTGAAGAAAGTTTTTTATGAATAGAGGAAGCACAGTGCTGTAAAAACCACATGACCCAGTATCATGAATTTAAAATTAAAGAACATGTATCCTGAGGGGTTCAGAGTACACAATCACTTTATGACCGAGAGTGTGCAGCTTAAACCAAATGTTGTTTCATCTCATTAGGACCAGGAGCAGCCATGTGCAGCTGATGCACGAGGCCGAGGGGGCGTGTAGGTGAACGGGCCCAGAGGCCGTGCAGCATAAGACCAGGAGTAGGACTTTTATTTTGAAAAGTATAATGCATTTATTTTTTATTAGATTTTTTATTATCCTTATTATCATCTCTTTTTTTTTTTAAAAGAAGACAAAAACAAAAACCAACAGACAAAAAAAAAGACAAACTAATCAATCTTTCCATTAACATTTGATTTACATGCACCAGAAGGAGTAGGAGCAAGTGTAAACTTATTTAATACTACTCCCCATTCACTAAACGATAAAATTATTATTGTCTATCAATTATTATCTATCATCTTATTATCTATAATAATACCTTAAGTAAATACGTATCTCTACACATATAGGGACAGTGCATATTAATGAACATCGGTATAAACATTTGTAAATATGACTGATAGTTTTTCATCCATCGTCCCTTTGCGGGTTCCAGATATTTAAACAATACAACACAACACAGGCAGTAACAATGTAAAGTGCAGGTATAGATGTTAAGTGCCCTGTTGTTTCATACAAGTAATCGAAGGTTTTTAGCTGCTGAGTCTCACTCTGATGGTTCATGAAGGATCCAAACAGACCTCGAGTCCAAACCTCAATCTGTCGACATGTTTCCTCATTAATCTGGTTAAATAATGAAATAGTTGTTTTCTCTGTTTCCGTATCAAGGTCGGTTTATACAAGCTGAGAACAGTCAGACATCACCTCCTCCTCCACCTTTTAATGAAGCTCAGACTCAGCTGCCTGCTGTGTGTCTGTCTGCTTAGATAAACACACACACACACAGACACACACAGACACACATACCAGACATCAGGGAGTGCTTGGAATTCCTCTGGAATAAGACCAGGGACAGTTAACGGGTAAATGCACCAGGACAGGAATGTCCCAGGAAGTCCCAGCTGCCCCTGTTTCACAGATTTGTACAAACAGGAGCTTCCAAACATTACATAATGACATTATGAAGGAAACAACAGATTCATCATTGTATTGCTAACAATACAGTTTAATTAACAGACAATACCCCCCCTAAGGACAGCCAACAGTTGGGTGTGTAAATTTAAATCCGTCTCACTTGTTGTGTTCAGACCAGGTGTTGGTGTAGCCATTTAAGTAACCATGAGTGCATTTCTGCCTCTTTTTAAAATGCATCACAGCAGCTTCCCACACACACACACACACACACACACACACACACACACACACACACACACACACACACACACACACACACACACACACACACACACACACACACACACACACACACACACTCACACTCAGAGTGGAGCGTCCTGCCCTCAGGTCACCATTACCAGCCTCACACGCGAGTGTAAACAAACCATTTTCTGCTTCATTTACACTGAGGCCGTCCGTCTGGGTGGATGTTGTTTTCTTCTCTCCCAAGTTCATGTTATGAATGTCAGCTTTATAACTCGAGCATCAAATGAGCCCAGTGTGTCCAGCAGGGAGCCTGTACAGGTTGGAAAAAGGTTAAACTCTGTAAAATGTTTGACTTCTTCAGTGTCCATTTCAAAAGACATGACAGAGATAGTTTCAATATATAGGATTAGAAATCATCCTATACTTTTCAAAACATAATTTATTTACTATACTATAATATACGACTGTGTATTGATTTGTTCTGACTAAATGTCGACAGAAAGTATGAAATATTTGTTTACATTTCCATTTTTCGGAACATTTTTTATCAAACTCTGGCCAACAAGTATCTGTTCATTTCTTAATAATCTATTAATCCGATGATTATTGCCACACATTAATCAGTCATTTTCAGTAATTCATCATGTGCTAGAACATAAAGTGATGGTTTTATTTATCCGCCAACACAAACCCAAATGTCAGCTTTATAACTCGAGCATCAAATGAGCCCAGTGTGTCCAGCATGGAGCCTGTACAGGTCCATCAGTTGGAAAAAAGTTAAAGTCGTAAAATGTTTGACTTCTTCAGTTTCCATTTTAAAAGACATGACAGAGATAGTTCAGTATTAGTCAATATATAGGGTTAGTAATCATCCTACTGTATACTTATATACGACTCTATATTGTTTTGTGTTAACTAAATGTAGACAGAAAGTATGAAATATTAGTTTACAATTACTTTTTTGTTAACCTTTTTATCAAACTCTGGCCAACAAGTATCTGTTCATTTATAATGATCTATTAATCTGGTGATTATTGTCACACATTAGTCAATCATTTTCAGTATTTCATAACATAAAGTGATGGTTTTATTTATCCGCCAACACAAAACCAAAAGATTCATATTGTCAAAAGAAAAATCAGCCACTCATAAGATGATTAATTGGTTAAATTCTGTGTTATCAGCTTCTTATCAATTTATAGGTTGATTATTCTCTCTATGTGACCAGAGACGGACAAACATCTGCAAACATCTGTCTTAGACGCCAAAAAAGAAAGAGTATTATCAAACTGTTGCAGAGTGATCAGGTCATGTGTTGACAGCAGATGTTGACAGATGTTATAATAGTGAATGCACAGCTGTACAGTCCAGATGTTAGAAGAGGAGAGGAGAGGAGAGCACTTCTCTGCCTCATTTAGTGAAGGAAGATGATGTAAGTATTTCATTGCATTGATTTTATTGTTTTCTGGCTTGAAGCTCTTGAAGTGAGAGATCTGATATAATAATAATGTGTCATCGTCCATAACAACTAAGATGCATCTCAGATTTCTGTTTCAACTGTTTCCACAAACACTGGTGATGATTTCAGATGATGATGATGATGATAATAACGAGCGACTGTGCAGCGTCTCAGAACATTATTATATATTATTCATCAGACCTCAGTCCGGTCAGCTGCTGCGTGGCTTCACCGCAGCGCGCAGGCAGGGCAGGCCGCGTTAAAAGCCTCGGGAAGCAGCAGCAGCTCGCTCGCTCATAATGCTAACGTGAAAAGCCTGAGCTGTCTAATGGATTCGTCTCTGAAAGAGGAGAAGAGCAGAAGAGATGGAGAAGAGAGAGGGGAGAGGTGGGTGAGGAGGGGAATGGACAGAGAGAGAGAGAGAGAGAAAGAGAGGATGAGGAGAGGAGGAAATGGTAATTAGAGGCATGATGGAGCAGATAGAGGAGAGGGAGTGTTTCTATCCTCCATCCCTCTTCCTCCTCCCCCTCTTCTTCCTTCATCATCCTCATCCTCCTGTTCCTGCAGCAGCTCAGCGTCGCCCCCCTGTGGTGACAAACACCACACTGCACCCGGCTCAGGTGACGGCGGTGGGCCGGCCTTATGGTGACAAACAGCTTGCGCAACACACTGCCGACGTCACACACTCTGCTGTCTGTCACACACACACACACACACAGCAGTGGATCTAGGACCACACACACACACACACAGACACACACACACAGAGGAAAACACACACACACACACAGAAACAGACAGTGACTTAGTGGTGGAAAAACAAGTGCAGAAACAGGGGCTTCTCCTCGCTGATGTCTCTCCTGACGCAGCCTACAGGTCCAGTTTATGTGTGTGTCTGTGTTTGTGTGTGTGTTTATGTGTGTGTGCACGTGGGCCTGTCAGAGCGGTGTCTCCAACATTCGCGTGGCTGTCTGTGATAAGAGCTGTTGAGCTTTGTGACTCATGACTGGGCAGTTTTTTCTGTGTTTTAGGTTTCAGTTTGTAACTTTCGTGTTGACCGTTCGACGTTTTGTCTTCGTTATGTTGTAGCTGTTTATTCACTGGTTGAAATGTGAGTGTTTGATCTGTTTTCTAATGGTTGTAAATGGGATTTCTTTGGGTTTAGTGCTGTTTTTTATTATAAAATCACACATTTGAAGATGTCAACTACGATTTTGGGGACATTTTGTTGGGAATTTGGACAAAATCTTTCATATTTTACCTCTGTTCAAACAGTTGATGTGTAAAAAATTGAAATAATTATTAGTTTCAAGGCAAAATGATCAGGAAGGCTACACCAACATGATTCTGTCCCCATGCAAAAAACAAATCTACCGTTATTTGAAATATTTGTTTTTTATTTTTATTTATTTGACCTTTATTTTACCAGGCAGATTGCTTGAGATCAAAAAAATCTCTTTTCCAAGCAAGGCCTGGTCAAAAAGGCAGCAAGCAAGATACATATACACATCTTCACACAAGAAGAAGGGACAGACATGAGAGAGAAAAAATAATGTTGCAATGTTTGATTTGTCTGTGTAGAAATCTAAACCTTTCCTTCTTCTTCTCCTTCTCCCGTCCGTCCTCCCTGTCTTCCCTGTCCTCCGTCAGGTGGTCTCTCCAGCTCCTCAGACGGCCGACCAGCTGTGGTCCGCTACAGCCGGGACCAGCGTCCCACCACGCTGCCCATCCAGCCCTTCACCTTCCACCACCAGTTTGCCTCCAAACCTCCGCAGCCCAAGCCTCTGCTGCCGCTGCTCACTGGCTACGTGTCTGGGATGCAGGCTCGCCCCGGCTCCGGCCCCGGATCTGGTTCTGGTTCTGGTTCCGGTCCTGGAGGTCCGATCGGGGAGGAGAGCGAAGACGCAGCTGAACATGTGCACAGGTACTCGGGGGCTCACGCTGCAGCGGCGGCGGCAGCGGCGGCCACCGTCCCTCCTCCGGGATCAGTCCGGCCCTCGCCTCTCGGGAGCTACTCCCCCGTCCGCCTGCAGGGGGCGCCCAGCTCGGGCTCCTGCTCCACCTGCAGCCCCAGCCCCCCCCTACGCCCACACAGCCTCTCCTGCCCGCTGTCAGCCGGCCTCGCCCCCCTGCACACCCCACCGCCGCAGCAGCAATCGACAGGGAAACAAGGAGCAGGTTCAGCGCAGACGCCTCCGCCTGCTCCGTCCCTGGGCGTGAAGAGGGGGGCGGCGCCGCAGATGTTGCCCCCCGTGCAGCAGGGACACTGCTTCGCCCGCCTGCCCCCCCTCCACGCCGACACACAGAGCCCTCTGGGATGTCTGGACGCGGGGAAGCACGGTGAGGGAAGCAACGGCCCCGCAGCCAGGACACATAATGGTAGGTTATAAAACAACCAGGCTCTGCCCTTGAAGAATTATACTTTATTTATTAATTATTCATGTGGCGTGCACTTTGATTTTTGTTTTTTTTTGTTTTTTGGCTCATCATCTGACATGAAGGCTGCAGGGTTTATGACCTCAGGCAGCCAGACGGCGGTGACTGAGATGTTTTGGCTGCTTTTACAGGAGCTGTCACATCCTCCTCCATCTTTACACACAGTCACCCACTTCATTCTGCTTTCACATCTGTGACCGTGTGTGTCACAAACTGGACCGAGGAGGGAGATGCACACAAGAGCCGATTAACCAAGTGTTTATTTAAAGAAATTTCACATAAAAACTGAACTAATCATGGTGTGCATGGGTGTAGGAGTGTGTGTGTGGAATAAATGTCAACCAAAAGCCAAAAGGTCTCTCAGGTACAGTAGGAGAGAGAACCAGCTTGTTTGTTCTTCAAGAAGATCAGGAAATAATAAGAGAGTTGCAACAGGTGGATTGTTACAACACCTTGATATGAAGTTGTTGCACATTATATAGATGCAGATCTCAGTTATTAGGTCACATGTTCCTACAGGAATCAGAAAAACTCACAGTCTGGAGGCCGATTGTTCCTCATTTTTGGTAACAATTTATTTAAGTTGGTGACATACAGTAACACTGTCAATAAACATCAATGAATACTTATAGTTATCATTCAATAAGTTATGTCACTTTTGATGCAAAGTTGACATTGTTTCAGATGGTTAGCTAAACTAAATGTTTTTTTTTTGTTTGACAGGTTATGTTGTCCTGGTTTATGCCAAGTTGTCATAACTTTGCATCAAAAGTGACATAACTTATCAAACGACACTAAACGACAACTGTCACAACTTTTCATTGATGCTCATGGTTATCACAGTGTTATGAACACATTCAAATAAAGTGTTACCTCTTTTTTTGTTCAGAGAGATTGAACATAGTGAAGGAGCTGAAAGATAAATACATTATGAACACATGATAACGCAGCCATTGGTCAGAGAATTTGCACCAGGTCACGTCTCAACTTTGATTTTACTATTCAAACAACTATAAACATCTGAACAAAAGACGTCCCACTCACTCTTTCATCCATTAGTTATTAATTATTCATGTGGCGTGCACTTTGTTTTTGTTTTTTTCTTTACTCTGGCTCATCATCTGACATGAGGGTTTATGACCACAGGCGGCCAGACGGGAGCTGTCACATCCTCCTCCATCTTTACCGACTTCACTCTGCTTTCACATCCATGAGCGACGTGGTCTCTTTCTGCTGTGTTGTTGTTGTTCGTCACTAAACCTCTGATTCCTTGAGACAATCAGAGAGTGAAGAAGAGGAAGAAGAAGTCCGACGGCCTCCTCCTCCTCCTCCTGCGTTCACGTTTTTTTAAATGAAACAGTTCAGTGTTGATTTTTCCTGTTCCTTATTTTCTCTTTTTCTCTTTTCCTCTTCCCCTCCATGCCTGGACTCACTCCTCCTCCTCCTCCTCCTCCCATCCTCTCCTAACTTCTCATCCTTCTTCGTCCTCTTTGCTCCCAAACATTTCTTCCATCCACCTGCTCACGAACTCACACACCACCTCCTCCTCCTCCTCTTCCTCCTCTTCCTCCTCTTTTCTCTTCCTCCTCCTCCTCCTCCTCTTTCTCCTCCTCTTCTTCCTCCTCCTCCTCCTCCTCCTCTTCCTCCTCTTTTCTCTTCCTCCTCCTCCTCTTCCTTTTCTTCCTCCTGCTCTTCCTCTTCCTTTTCTTCCTCCTCCTCTTCCTCTTCCTCCTCTTTCTCATCCTCCTCTTCCTCTTCTTTCTCCTCCTCCTCCTCTTTCTCCTCCTCCTCCTCCTCCTCCTCCTCCTTTTCCTCTTACTCCTCTTCCTCCTCTTTCTCCTCATCCTCTTTCTCCTCCTCTTTTCTCTTCCTCCTCCTCATCTTCCTCCTCCTCTTCCTCTTCCTGCTCCTCCTCTTTTCTCTTCCTCCTCCTGCTCTTCCTCCTCTTTTCTCTTCCTCCTCCTCCTCCTCCTCTTTCTCCTCCTCTTTTCTCTTCCTCCTCCTTCTCTTCCTCTTTCCTCCTCCTCCTCTTCCTCTTCCTCCTCCTGCTCTTCCTCCTCCTCCTCCTCTTTCTCCACCTCCTTCTCCTCCTCCACCAACAGCACACCACCTCTCTCCTCAGGCCCTCAAATGGAGGGAGTACCGTCGACGAAACCCACTGGGGGTGGAGAGGGTCTCTGCCGGTGGTGGTGGCGGCGGCAGCGGCGGCGGCCAATCAGGCGTCCTGTCTTCTAACGTAGAGTCCCAAAGGGGCGGAGCAACGCGACCCGCCAGACGCAACGTGTTCGATTTCCCCTCAGCGCCCTCGGGCCACATGCTGGGACGGCTCAATGGTGCAAACCGCTGCTGTAGTCTGTTGTTGTCATGTGTTTGAAGTAGTCGTAGTGTCGTTGTGTCGTTGTGGTGCTGCAGCTGCTGTTGAAGATGTTTTATGAATCAACGTGTATTCATGTGTGTGTGTGTGTGTGTGTGTGTGTGTCTGCAGGTCAGTCAGCCAGGCTGCAGCAGAGCTACAACGACTTCCTGCCGGACTACTTCTCTCTGACCGAGAAGCCGCCGGAGGAGTTCTGCCTCTCCCCCGACGCCTCCTCCTCCTCCTCCTCCTGCTCTTCCTCACATTCTCAGATCTCCGTGGACTTGACTCAGAAGAGAGGTGAGGCCTTCAAGGGAGTCTGTGTTTTTATATCCAAGGATGATGCGTAATAAATAGCCTACAGAATTAATTCACACTCACTATCAGGGAATTTATTATTATCATAGTAATTTTATAGATATACACTGTTTCCCATAAAGTAGGAATAAGATATATTTTTTACCTCTTCTCATTAAATGATTGTGATTCACTCTTAATAGATTAAATGTACATCTTCTCAAAAGATGTACAAATTAAACCCCAATAAATTAAATTAAAACAGGAATAAAAAGAGGAATTTGTTTGAAAACAAAATTATTCCAACTTTGTGGGCAACAGTTTATTGCAGCATAACTGTAGCAGTCAAAAACAGCAGAATATAAAAGAGTTATAACAAACAAATGATGTTATTGAGGCTTTCAGCCACATCTCATGGTATTCCTCAGCTGGAGGTTATGAAGATACTGTTCCAGTGTGACTAAATACTAAGTTATAGTATACAGTAGTATAAGTTATCTGCTCCTCTGACAGACTCAGACTTAATGCAACAGTTTGTTTCGATGTGTTTCTGTTTCTGTTTCTGTTTCCATGGCTCCATGTCTCTGTGGAGCCGTTGACTCCTGACAGACTTTCGACATCACAGCGTTCACACTGCAGTTTAACTCAGAGGAGAGAAAAAAGCATGGATGCCTGAAAGAAGTTTGTTATACTATGACTGATTACTGAACAGGAGAAATATATGCAGCAGCAATTAATGCTTTTTTTGGAAGCAGATGAAGATGTGTGAAAACATCGACTAATAACTTTTGTTACAATTTCATTCTTCCCATTAACAACGAGGGACGCCATGTTTTGTTGTCGTTAAGTTGTAAAATCAGAGCTTTGAGATGAAACCTGAGTTTCATACCTGTAATTTTCCGTTCAATTCATTTTTCACAACTCAGAGCTTGTTTATTCCGAGTTGCGAGTTGTCTTGATCGCAGCATTTATCTCCTCTCTAATAGAATAGAATGGAAGATGATGCCTTTATTATCATTGTAAATTGTGTTTCTGAGACAGAGCAATATTTAAAACACAGCTCAATCATCACATATCATAAAAACACATTAAACAACAGTGAATCTTGATAAATGAATACATGTTTGTGCATTATTATGAATGTGCATAACAAAGCCGTAACAATGTATATAGAGGAGCCACAGAAGCTCAAGATGTTATAACTCTGTTGAGCTGCTGTTGACGGATACAAATGAAACTCCTCTGTGTGGAGATTCACATGTTGCATGCTGTTCATCGAGGAGAAGATTTCTGTGTCTCCTTCACATCAAGTGTCTCTCTCTGTGAGAATCGGCTCCTTGACGCTGAGGAGAGTAATTCAAGGCCTCTCGAAGCAGCAGGCAGCTCAGCTCACACAGGTTCAACCTCTCACTGTGGTGTTTATCCAACACATAGACCTGGTTAGGAAGCCACATATATATATTTATTGGTTGTTTTTACATTCAGTGTGTTTTTATAAATCTTGGTTTTTGCTTGTTACTTCACTGAGGTTTCAACACTGTTGCATTTCATCTTGTTCTCTGAGCAGAGTGACGACAGACAGACGGATCCCTAGCAGGCTTCCCCCAGCTGTTCATTACACAACGAGTCGCTGTCTTAATAAATCAAGCAGCAAGAAATATCTGCTAAATTTAGATCTTAAAGGGATAGTTCGCCCAAAATCGATAATTCACAAATTTTCTACTCACCGTCATGCCAAGCAAGGGTTTGGAAAACGCTTTAGGAGTTCCAGGGGGGGGGGGCCCGGCTGGCAACGGATTTTCATAAAATGGCGACGGATTCCCTGTTTACATCATACATCCAGTGGTTCACAACGAGTCACTGGGAGCTACTGCTACAACAAGGCTTAAAACAGAGATCAAATTATTTTTTTCCAAACAACTTTTCCATGTGGCGGCTTCAGGACACTTGGGCCAGTACAGGCGAGCAGTATGGAGGTATCTGAATGTTTCATAGTGTGTGTTTTGGACGATTCAAAAGTGAACTCTATCCGCCGCCATTATATGAAAATCCGTTGCCAGCCGGACCCCCCCTGGAACTCCTAAAGCGTTTTGATGACGCCGACAGTTCTCCAAACCCTTCCTTGGCATGACGGTGAATAGAAAATTGGTGAATTATCGATTTTGGGTGAAGTATCCCTTTAACTCACTTTGAAATCACTTGCATTACATCACATCCATTCATAGTGATACAAAAGTGAATTTACAGGCTGTGTCTTTGTGTTTCCCTCAGGTCTGGTGAAGGCTGTGAACACGGCCGTGGATCTGATCGTCGCTCACTTCGGCACCAGTCGAGACCCTGATGTGAAGGTAGGAGACGACGGCGCTGAACTGGTTTTTCTAGAGTTGATTTAATCTCATGTTGCAGCAGCAGCAGCTTTGTGTCGACGCTGCAGTGAAGTGTAGGTCCAACAGGCAGGGGGCGCCGTTTGATTTCCCTACACTCCCTGTTTTATTCCTCCCTGAGCACAGACGTGAGTCGGAGCAAAACAACCACCCGTCTGTAGCTGCTCCTCCTTCTTAAGGTGGTTTACATTAATCATTAACCCTTTATTATACTTTATGATGTGTGTGTTCAGCTGTTTTTAGCCGTCACATCCTGATCTGGGCTCAATAGATCCTGACGTTTTTGTATCCAGAAACAATCACATATGTTTTTGTAATGAGGAATTTAATTGTTCCCTTTCGTGCTTATTTCATTGGCTTCATTTCTAATCTGAGTTCCTGGGACATGATGTGTTTATTTACTCAGAGCTGATGATAAGTCTGTTCCATGAGCTCGGGGAGAACAAACACGGCAACTCACTGACTGCAAACATGAGGGAACTGACAACATATTGACTTTTGTGTCTCTATTGTGTCTAAACACACACAGTTAAACAAACAGACAAAGTGCCGTGCAGCTTTTGTGAAGTTATGTGTGTTTTCCGTCATGTCACCTTCATTTCTGTGACTCTTTGCCAGGCGAAGCTGGGGAACAGCTGGGTGAGTCCCAACGTGGGTCACCTCATCCTGAAGTACCTGTGCCCGGCGCTGCACGAGGTGCTGCAGGACGGACTGAAGGCCTACGTGCTGGACCTGATCATCGGGCAGCGACGCTGTCAGCCCTGGAGCCTGGTGGAAGCCTCCACTCAGCTGGGTGAGGAGGAGGAGGAGGATGATTCGATTTGAGTCAAGTCAAAACACCTTATTTGTCCCCAGGGGGCAATTTAAAAACAGCATGAAAGTAGCTTTACAAGGCAACACATGTCACAGACTTAAAGGTCCAGTGTGTTATAATTGTCAAGGTTTATTGGCAAAATCTGAGTATACTACCCAAGAATATATTTGTGTAAGTGTATAATCGCTATAGAAAGCCTAAGTGGAAGAGAAGCTCGCCATGGGACCTCAATTCGGAAGAAAATCTCCATGTAAGGGAACGGGGGTCAAAATTTTATTTCATGATCCTATTGAATTGTGTCATGAGAAAAATAAATTATCTCTAGCTATTTAAAACACTAGTTTCATGCCAAGAAATCCGCAGTTTGCCGTAAAATGACAACGGAAGAATTTATTTTGTGTGAAGACGCTCTACTACAGTAACAGGCAGTGGAGCAGCTGACACGGGAAAGGGCGGCATTTGGTGTGTGACGCCACCTACGCCACCTGTCGTCTTTCTGTTTTTTTAATTTTATAACAGTTTATAACAAACTGCGGATTTCTTGGCATGAAACGCAATGTTTTAAATAGCTAGAGGTCATTTATCTTTCTCATGGAACAATTCAATCGGATCACGAAATAAAATTTTGACTCCCGTTCACTTACATGGTGATTTTTTCCAAATTGAGGTCCCATGGTGAGCTTTACTTTCTGCTTCCACTTTCATATGAGGAACTGACTCGGAGGTCAAACACTTTTATGTGTGAAGTGTAACCTGGTGTGTGTGTGTGTTTGTTTCCCTCAGGTCCATCCACTCGTGTCCTCCACAGTCTGTTCTCCAAGGTGAGCCAGTTCTCAGAGCTCACCAGCCACAGCATGAGACTCAACGCCTTCATCTTCGGCCTCCTCAAGTGAGTCACTTCTCTTCAGTCCAGCACCTCTGTGATTCTTACATTAAAGGTGTACAGAAAAGAAAATTGAATTTAAGCCCACTCTGGGTCATAAAATTAGTGTAATAACTCATCTATCAGACGTTGTAGGCCAAACTTTGTGGAAAATTCTATTTTTGAGTAAATCCGGGCTGAAAGTGTGTATTTTTTTTTTCGCATTGGATAATGCAGGCGCACGGATTATACGTCAGCCTGTATACGATTCACCAGCCACTGATATTGGATCCGTCATCCGTCATTCAAACGTCTGAGACGCGCACACACACACGGAGCTCAGTCTCGCCCCAAGCTTTGAATATCCCGCCCGCTCGATAACGACCAATCAAATTCGTTTTCCTTACTCGGGTAAACTCGTGTTGCAGCTCGTGACAACTCGGCGCGACAAACAGGACAAACGGCCATTTCTGTACACCTTTAACGATAATGAACCTACAAGTTGAGATCTTCAAGAAGGTTAGGAAATAACTAAGAAGAGTTGCAACAGGTGGATTGTTACAACACGTTGATGCACGTTAAATAGATGCAGATCTCAGTTGTTATAGATGCTGATTTCTTTTTTTTGTTCAGAGAGATCGTACATAGTGAAGGATTCAAAAGACAAATACTCATATAAATAAATAACACACATAAATACATAATGATGCAACTGTCACTCAGATAATTTGAACCAGGGTCAATAAAACAAAGCTTTTCTCTCTTTTATTTGTACGTATATGAACACGATGAAGGCTACATCTCAACTTTAAACACACTCAGTCTTTCATCCATTAAAAACACACTCAGAGCAAATAAGTAAAATAATTACAGTAGGTATGACTTCATTTTCTCTGATTGCATTTGTATAGAACATATTAGTCTCTCCATGATGTAAATTTCAATAAAGATCCTTAATCAGTCCTCTAATGTTGAAGCACCTGGTCATAACAACCTCCTTGTGGTTTTTCCTCCACTTGAGGCTAATTTCTCATGTTGTCGTCTCGGAGACTTTGGTCTAGACGTGTTTAGTGTTTATTATTGCTTTAGCGCAAGTTTTCATGATTCGCTCTCTTTTTCTGTTTCAGCCTGAAATCGTTGGAGTTCTGGTTCAATCACCTTTACACACACGAAGGTGAGACTTTAGTCTTTAGCCTCCAATGCATCTGGATTTATCCATTTGTCCATGCACTTTATCCATCCATCTAAATTTACACTTTCAAAACTGGCACTTTATAGAATTACATCGCTGATATCACTCTGCACTTTATCTGTATGTCTGTGTATGAATGTGTACTTTATGCGAATAACTGTATTACTCACTGTGTATTCTTTTTTGTCTATTACCTGTCAAGGGACTACGGATGTTAAAGGGCATTTCCGGTCATAATCTATGTTTACCTCAGCTATCAGGTCATCTATGATCAGTTCGTTTCATACATCCATTCTCCCACCTGCAGCGTGTGGACGTTTATATTTGTTTTTGTTCAATAATCTATTGTTTTTTTCAATGTTCATTAATGGGCTCCGGACTAATTTTAAAATGCAGTTGGGAGTATGGATGGTATGAAATGAACTGATCATAGGTGAGGTAAACATTGATTACAACTGGAATTGCCCTTTACCTCTGGCACATTTACATTTGTATTTATATACTGATGTTCATTAAAGCAGAAGTGAGTGATATATTTGTGTTAATATAAGTCTTAAATAGTTATATCTTCCGACAGCAATCACTTACATAGAGTGTTTGGTCTGAAACACGGGTCTCTCAGTCCCTCTGCTCTGCTCTGAGCCGAGGAGAAAACATTTATCGTATCCTACAGTTTTTATCCAATGAGTAGAGAGAACGGCATGCAGGGCTGTGTGTGCAGCCAAGGGACGCCGTGAATGTGGTGATGTAGGGACGAGGACTGTTATGGTGCGTTCAAGGCAACTCGTAACTCGTGTTTTTCCGACCTGTGAAGTCGTACCAGTTCGATCTGGTACGACTTCACGGGTCGGAAGTTACGAGTGGCCGTTATAGTGACTTTCACAGGTAAAACAGGTCGGAAAAACACGAGTGGGTTGCCTGGAACGCTACAAAGTCGTAAGTTGTGACTTGAAGCTGTAATTTACGGTTTCAAAAGCCTGCCTGGAACGCAGCATTAGCGAAAACGACCGGATCGCTTACTTCTGCTTTAATGTGCACTGTCCCTTTAAAATAAATAAATAGTCGTAACTTTTCTTGAACTGATGTCTGATGTAATGTCTGTTTCGTTTTCCCTCACAGACATTATAGCCGCGCACTACAACCCGTGGGGTTTCCTGCCCCTGTCGCAGGGGGCCTGCCAGCCTCTCTTCGAGGAGCTGCTCCTCCTGCTGCAGCCGCTCTCCCTCCTCCCCTTCGACCTGGACCTGCTCTTCGAGCCGCACCTCCTGCAGAAGGGCCAGGAGCAGCTGCGCCGCAAGGAGCAGCTGCTCTCGGCCGGCCAGAGCGTCGACCAGTCGGCTCGCTCCACCTTCCAGCTCATGAGGGGCTGGAGCGCCACGGTGAGCGAGATGGTCCGAGACTCGAGCGCCAGCGCCGAGGCGAGGAAAGAGCGGGCGGGGCTGAGGCGAGAGGGGACGTGGCCGAGGATGGAGGGAGCCAAGTCGAGGAGAGAGGGAGGAGGAGGAGGAGGAGGGAGATCAGGGATGAAGAGGGAGGGAGGAACGTACGAGAGCGTGACACTCGGGTCGGAGAGCAGACAGACGGCGACGATGGAGGAAGAGTTCAACAACCTGTGGAAGGAGAGGGGGATGAGTGAGCAGAGGGTGAAAGGCGTCGGGCAGGAGAGCCAGGAGGAGGAGAGCGGCGAGGACGGACAGAGAGAGCGGGACAGGAGGAGGAAGAAGAAGGAGCGCGACGCGGCGGAGGAGGGGCGCCAGCGGCAGGAGCGGCAGGCGGGCTGGTGGTACCAGCTCATGCAGTCCTCGCAGGTCTACATCGACCAGTCCGCCGAGGGCTCCAAGTTCGTGAAGACCGAGAAGAGGAAGAAGTCCTCGGAGAGACGGCACGGGCAGCCGCCGCCCGCCAGGGAGGGCGTGGTGGAGGGGGCGGAGTCAAACCACGACGGAGCGGCGGAGGGCTACAGGAGCAGGAAGAGCACCAGCAGCGAGGAGGAGGGGGGGGGCTCGGCCGGGTCCAGGGGGAGAGCGTCGTGGATGGGCAGCCCCCCAGAGTCCGTCCTCAACCACGACAAAGACGCCAAACCTCTGGAGGTCACTCAGGCCGCCGCCGCCACCGCCCCCGAGGAAAGCCCCTCACACGGACAGAATCTGCGTTGGGGCCGGCTGTTTGGATCGAGTCTTGGTTCTCCCTCCAGAGCCGAGGGAGCGGAGCAGAAGGTCAAAGGTCAAAAGACCAGGTGAGTTACAACGACAAGTATGGAAAAGTATGGGATTTGATTTTATGCATTTCAAGGTCTGGAAAAGTATGGGAAATGGAAATAATTGTATGGAAATGTATTTATCTTAAAGGGATATTTCAACATTTTGGCAAATTGGCCCATTGCCATAATCCCTATAGTCATAGCAGTAGGTTTGTTACCTTTAATTGTCGGTGCAAGCTATTTTTAGAACGGCGGAGCAGAGCCGTGAGCTGCTCAGAGCTACGCTACGGAGGCTAATGGGATTTCTTGGTTTCCCTCATCAAACTCATCAAAAACACAATCCAACAACTCCAAAACGCTCTGGTGGACAAGTTGTGACCTGCACATTCACCACGCTATGAGATAACAACAGAACGTTATGAGACAGAGTCTTTGAGGTAAATTCAGAGACTGCATGCTGAAAAACTGTCCCTGAAGGCAACGCGCAACCTCTAAAACAACTCTGTCTCGTAACGTTTCGTTATTATTATTTTGGCATTTTTAAATGTGCAGGAACCCTGTGACATGTGCAGTTTATTTTATTTTGCAAACTCTCTTGGTTTTAATTCACAGCTGATCTAACTCTCTAACAAGTCTATTAAAACACCACAGTAACTTCCCGACATCGCTGAGCACTGAGCCTTTTTATAACCCAAATATATTCAAGTTGCAGCAGAAAGTGTTGAGAAAAGTATTTTTGATTCTGATCTTTTCTTGGGATTTATTTCCATTTATAAAAAACTATAGGATAAAACTGCTTTCAACCGACTTATACAACACATTCACCTCGTAGTTTCCTCCCCTCCCTCTCCTGTCGTCCTCCCTCAGACCCCCCTCAGGCTGGCTCGGTCTGGACCGCTCTGTTCTGGACCTCGTAGCTCAGACTATTGGAGCGGGGAGCGGGAAGAAGCCAGAACTTTCGGCTGCTCCGACTCAGACCCTGAACGCACCGACACCGACACCGGTACCGGCCCAAACCACCGAAGCCAGACGACGGCCTCAAACCACATGGTGAGAAAACTGTCTCCTGATCTGTTGGATACCTTGGTCGGATCAATGTCGACATCATTTTATCCAAATTTTAACATGAAATAAAGCTTATTTTTTTTATTATTATTTAACAATACGAATCATAAATGAGGTCAAAAGCAAATTACAACTTGAAAGTATGCAAGGTTTAAAATAAAAGGTAGTAGGCTGGTTTAACCCTTTATGTGGGCACTCATTTTAATACTTGGAAATTCAAAATTTGAAGAAGATTTGAGACAATAAATTTTAAGATAGAATAGAATAGAAAAACTTTATTGTCCCTTTATTGTCCTAAGCCAGCAGATAGGTGGGAAGTGGATTGTTTTGACCGCCAGGGGTGCGTTCCATACGGGCCGTGATGTCACATGAAAACTATCAATTGACAGGGCTTAACAAAATTTTCTTAGTTCTTTGATGGATAAAATGAAATAAATAAAGAAAACAGTGGAAAACAAAGCAAACAACAAACCAGAAACAAAGATTAAACCCTTGTGACCTGTGGTGTTTAAAAACAATAAGTTACAGTATGAATGAACCAACACTGAACAACATAAAATGATAATAATTAACGAGAAAATGCAGCAAATTAATGAATGAATCTGTCTCTCCTCCTCCTCCTCCTCCTCCTCAGTGAGGTCCGAGCTCTGTGCCACCACATCGCCACGGAGCCCGGCCAGCTCAGCTTCAACAAGGGCGACGTGCTGCGGGTGCTGAGCAAGGCCGACCCCGACTGGCTGCTCTGCTCGCTGGGCGCCACCCACGGCCTGGTGCCCATCATCTACGTCACGCTCAACAGCATGGAGGACAGCCAGGACGCCGCCGCCACCACCGTCGGCCACTGCTGAACTCCAGTTGCTGTTGACGACAACACTGACGCCTCCCGACTGGAAAAAAAAACACAAAACACAAAAAACCCAGTTCTTGGAAACAAACACTGTAGAGAAACATGACGAGACAGTTGTACAGTACAGGAGAAGCATGCAGGCTTAAAACACACAGACTCACATCTGCTTCACGGGGACGAGCGTGCATGCAAAACATCTGGAAAAACCAAAACCACCCGACGAGAAACAAAACAAACAAAAAAAAACCCAAAAGACTCTCAAACACACGCTTCTTCTTGTTCTTCTTCTTTCTCCTGCTGCGCGAAGCTGTGCGAAGCTGTGCCACTCGCTTAAAACTCTGTGACTGTCCAGTGTGTTTGTACATACGGCGTCCATCAGCCACACCGGGACGGGCTGCGCACACACACACACACACACACACACACACACACACACACACCATATGATGCTCTGTATGCCATGCCTAGCTGCATCCAGCTGTGCCACTCGTTGCTCAGTCGTTCCTCCAGGTCGGTTTGAAGTCCTGTTGCTTATTTAGCGGCGACTCATCTTTTTTAAAATCACGTAGAAGCCGATGACCTCCCCTCCTCCTCCTCCTCCTCCTCTTCTTCTTCCTCCTCCTCTTCTTCCATAGATATATACACATAGATGCCGCCTCTGACGCTGCTGTCCATTGGAACGATATGTCAACGCGGCCGCCATCTTGGGCAGGGGGAAGCCGTGTGTCTACTTACTGCATTCGTCAACAGAGGCAGAGGTCTATCAACCATTAAAATCGCCATAACTCACTGAATATTCAACCGATTTTCAAGCCGTTTGGTTTATTATAAATGTCAGACAACAACCAAAAAAATTCTTATTAAATTCTTATTTTATTTTATTTTATTTTTATATTAAACATACACTTACATACTCAGACACACACCCACATGCATACATACACTGAAATTTGTTCTACAAGGGTCTGACGTGGGTCTCCGTCGCAAGATGGCGGCCGTGTTGACGTGCCGGACAAGCCCAAATGCGGCATCTACATGTAATATATCTATGCTATATCTTCCTTCTTCTTTTTCTTCTTCTTTCTTTGGTAAGATTTAAGGCAGTAGATGTAAAAGCAAAAGAAAAACGCGATGCTGTCATCCAGCATATTATCATCATTATTATTATTCTGATGTTATAATAAGAGTAGAGAACCAAACCGGTGGAGGAGGAATCAAAATCTTGAATCTTTTTCTTGTGTGTCCCTTCTGTCTTATTCGATCACCGCTCATCGAAGCCTGTGTTTGTGGAGGAGGAGGAGAAAAGAAAAGATGGACGGACTGATCAACAACAAACTGACAAAATGCCTTTTATTCTTCCTCTCTTGCTCACAGGTCTGAGATCAGTAGGCTGATGGACTTTGTTTAAGTGCATGTGACCTTTTTTCACACCTGTATTTCTCTCCTTTAATCCTCCTTTAGTCGGTCCAAACTGTAAATGCACACAAATGTGGTGAGTTTTATTTATTTTACTGAACCTTAAGGACGTCCAGTGAGACAAAATGTTTGCAAATTAAGTTTTGCATTCAGATCGGGGTCAGATAACGATCGTATCTTTGCCTTAAAGCGCTGGAGGAAAAAGAAAAAAAAAGAGAAAGAAAGTCAAACTTTTCCCTGTTTCCTGACATTATTACAGTATATTTTCTATACGCTTCAGTCGACATCTGGCCCAGATTTACAGTATGTCCATAAAGGACGAGTGTAGTGAAGACACAGAGATCTATGGTGACTATTTTTTAAAAAGGGAAAACTCCCCCGACACATGTTGTGATGGTGCCTGTGCTATGTTGCGTAGTACACGCTACCTGTCATGGTGTGAAGAATAGTAATAAAAAAACATAAATAAATGTGGCCTTAGGTTCAAAACGAGTCGACACAGAATTAGAAATTACAGCTAATATTGAGTGTATGCAGACGCCCAGTCCAAATATTACACATTATAAGATGGTAAGAAAAAAAAAGAAATATTAATGTACATTTATTAAATAAATGAATGCTTGTGTAGTTTTTGAAAAACTTACATAGGATATAATTTTATTATAATTTTTGATTTTATTTTAATTTTTTGTTGCATCATATTGTACAGTTTTTATTTTTCTGTATGATTTTTAACATTGAATTTCACCAAAATGATGATTTATTATTATTATTATTATTAATATTATCTTTTATTTTTTTCCTCGTTGAACTGTAAATATATTTAAGTCCGTCAATGATATAATTTCTGCCATAGATCTATATGTGTAAATGTTATCAATGCATTTTATGTTGAACACACAGGAAGTAACAGGAGGATAAAGCTTTAGTTTCTGCGCTAAC
Source organism: Trachurus trachurus (assembly GCF_905171665.1). NCBI lineage: Eukaryota > Metazoa > Chordata > Actinopteri > Carangiformes > Carangidae > Trachurus > Trachurus trachurus. The sequence continues at coordinate 12,191,114 of NC_139895.1, read as the reverse complement.
AGCCATCGACCTGCTGACGGTGACGCAGTACGAGTTGCCCCCCCCCCCATCCTGCCCCCCCTCCCCCGCCCGCTGTGGTAGTGGAAGCTTTGGTTTTCAGTCGAACCTCCAGGCAGTTTGGTGTTCGTCCACTTCCTGTTCAGAGTCACATGGGGCAGATTTCAGCAAATCAACACATAGTAGTGATGAAACCAGAGAGACGAGGAGGCTCGGGGGGAGAGAGAGGGAGAGGACGACAGAGACGGGTTCAAACTAAGAGACGGCGTGAGATTGGAAACGTGTCGGAGAGACGTAAAAGAGATGGAGAGAGCGTCTTTGTGTCTCAGTGTCTCTCTGTCTCTCTGTCTCTCTCCCTGCTGCCTCCTCCTGCCTGTAAATACCTTCAGCATCAGTGACACTGCTCTTCTCTCTGTGTCCAGACTATATGATGTGTACGTATGACATTATCAAACTACTATGGATGTTAAATAACAAAGTGCTCATGTGATCACAAACCTAAACGGCTCCTGTGTCTTTATTTGTTGATTTGATGAGGAACAAGACAAGATGAATGCACATCACTACAGAATACACAATGTGAACATACATACTAATTTATCTTTTATTGCTTGTTTTATTTGGGGGTTTTTCTTCTTTTAAACAGACAAAAGGAAAAAAATATTTTACCTTGAGGAAGACTTGGCGTAGCAGTTGAAACATGTCAAGGTAAAAGATTTTTTTTCTTTTTGTCTGTTTAAAAGAAGCAAATAAGCTAACTCAAACTAAAAAAAGAAAACATAATGAAGGTAATCACGCTGCTTTTGTTTATTTATACATCACAAGTGTCTCAGTGAAATTTAAGATTAAAAGAATCTTGATAAACACAAACTTTAATATGAAGTTATACATAGAAGTTGAAGTCCAGAATTGGAAGACACACCTTAGAAATAAACACACAAAAAATGATAATAAAAAAATATAATCATGAATAAAAAGGTAAATAAATAAGATAAAATGATTTATTAGTGAAAAAAGTTACATCCAAATCAGTTTCCTAGATCAAAAACATGAACCTCTCGCACACTGGGATTCCGCCCATCCCGGACGAGCCCCCAGTTTGTCACGTTCCATGTTCCAGGAACTGGACAAAAGGTGGAGACACACTTGAGTTTTGCATTTTTAACAAAAAGAATTTATTAATGAATTCAAAGACAACTCAAACCAACACAAAACAAACCAACTAAACAAAGAAACAAAAGAGTCCACAGGTGGAGCAGGGCTTCCACCCCAGCAGGAGTCCAGAGAGAGAGTGAGTGTTCCAGTGCTGAGCCTTTCTGCTCTGGCCAGGCCACACCCCACCAGGTGCCGTTCATCAGCCTGATGAACTGGCTGATGAGCTGCTGCAGAGGCTCCTCCAGCCATCACACCCCACCGGCCAAGACAGAGGTACCACCTCTGACCGCCGACCCTGCAAGACACAATACCAGAGTCTGTTGATCTGAGTTCACTGCGTCATGTTGACTTCACACCACCAGACTGATTTATGTTAACAATACACCTGATCAATAACTAAATAAATAAATCGTGTCCTTTTATGCATTAGTTATGAACCTGCAGATCTGACCTGAGAGCAGTGTTTGGCCTCTGATATTGATCCTAGACTTCACAATGATACAAAACAAACGACACATGTAGAAGTGTATCTAGTGACAGATGCAGAAAAAACACACTTAACACTGCGTGTGTCGTATCCACTTTTAAGGAAGTTTCAAGTTTTGTCACAATCCAGTTCAATGTTTATGAGTTTTATTTGTCTGAGATGTTGAGCTTCAGTCCTTAAACAAACGAGTAACACACACACACACACACACACACACACACACACACACACACACACACACACACACACACACACACACACACCTGTCTGTCCCCACACTGTTTGTTTTATGGGGAACACCTGCTCCTGTGGTGTCAAACTCCAGAATGAGGAAAAAGCTTCGACCGTGACTCGACCGTTGGAGTCAGTCGAGCTGGTCTGAGTGAAACAGCTGATCAGTCATGTCAGTCAGAGGTTGAGGTTTAACTGTCCAATGTAGCTGAGCAAAAGATGAATTAAAAGGTCCAAGACACGAGAATAATTATAGCTGCTGTGCAGCAATGGGTCGGGTCCGGGCTATTTTTGGCAAATTTAGGCAAATTCTGAGCAACAAACAGGAGAACAGGAAGACAGGACAGTTGATCTTATAATGTTCAATTTGCACCAGTTGAGGACTGAACCCACAACTTCTGGAACCAAAGACCGTTGTCTATCGCACTGAGCTAATTGACAAGTAGAACTTCAACCGTGGCTTCACAAATTGAGTAAGCTATTCACTGTCGTGCAGGCAGATTTGAAACCACTGTAAAAAGAAAAAAATCAGTTTTTGAGGTAAAATTCTGATATGTATTTGTCAAACATCATCTACTATGCCTTAAATTCAGTACATTTGTTTCACAAAGACTATCTGGTATTTTGATGTATTATCATTGTCACCCTTGCTGGGGCTTGAACCCACATCGTCTGACACCAAGAAAAAAATTCCTACCAAACCAACGGTTGATGCTACAGTTTTGCAACTTTCACCAAAATGTAGCCCAGATACTGCTAAAACGTTTGTCCACTTAAACCCATTACAAATTATGGAGACGACTGCTTGCTTAAGCGTAATCATCACAAAATAACCGGAACCAAGACAGACACCTGCATATTGCCCTGTACACAGCAGACACGTGCAACTTGCGCTTTCTCCGAAGTTCACCTCAAGTTCATGAGCATACATCTTCAAAGTTCAATCAAGGGTCATAAACATAAAAATTTACATTACACGATCAACCACTTTGCGCTGCAACAAAGCTCTTAACACTGCTTTGTGCCGCTTTACGCCAGGCCCTCAGCCTGTCAGGTTAAAAATGTCCTTGTTCCTCGAATAGAGAGATGATACATGAAGTTTGCCTTCACTTGCATAGGAACATTACACATTAGAAACTCTTTAAATTTACCATTTGAAAGGCCCCTCACAAGTGTTTTAATTCTGTCTTGAAACGTTGTGAACCTCCCTTTTAATGTAAATCAGCATAAAGAAGTGTTTGGTTTGCATTGATAGCAGGTTAACAGCAGTTTTGCAGCTGTTATTCCACAACAAATGAATCTCTCGGTAAAAGTAGGACCAGAATATAGTAGCTGACTGTTGATGGGGATTAATCAGTGGAGCAGGTCTTCAAGAAGATTAGTCACTGGCCTTCCTACTAATCTCTGTGATATGGTGATGGTACACATGCTAAGACTGATTGCACTGTAAAATTCAAGAATGTGTTTACGATAGGAATGCCGTGAAAACAAAAGAATGAACTACGTAATATAATATGAGAGGACAATGTTAGACAAGTGTGCACAGTGTCATCTCTGCGCAAACTTATGTAAGAGGTTGGTTAAATGATGACATTTTAGCTGAGCTTTGAACGCACAGCTCTGAGATTATATCTTGTACACTCACTGTAAGCCCGGTTGTTGTACACACCTGCTGAGGATGATTGACGCCCTGCAGTTACTACAATCCTTCATAATCTGCCTTTAATTGTTCCCTGACTGACCTCTGTAGTTTTCAACGACAGTACTTTTGCTTAGTAGACATAGAGAGGCGTTAATAACGAGGTAGGGCGTGATGACATGGCTGTAATCAAAGCAGACATAAATAAATGAGAAGAAATCGAACTGAAAGACCTCTGAGTCTACGAGAGGTTGCTGTCATCCTTCCCACGGTGAAGACAGCAGTGGTACAATCAAGAACGTGGATGTGAAAGTCAAACAAGGAAACAAAAATGCACTGCAGTAGTTTTCCACTGTTCTCTTGAGCCTGTTTATCTTGAAATAGTTGTATTTATGAGTTGTATTTTATTTAGTATCGTCACAGAGCACACAGTAGATATTTTTCTATTATTTGTTCATTAAGTTGTTTAATTTGTTTTTCTATTTTGGTTAATGCTGTTTGTTTTGTTGTAAAGAGTTGTAGCTTCAGTGCTGTGGTCATTACCATTCCAGTCAAAGACTAAGACCATGTAGGCAAGACCAGAACCATACAGTATATTACATTAATTTGGTCTAACCAACTATTAGATTTGCACTAAGATAATAAACATTTATTTTTCTGTAGTAAATGACTAAACACTTACAGCATGACAATGAATCAAAAAAATTATGCGCCTCACACTCCACATAGGTAATAATAAGTTTATTTGAAAACAGGGACAGTGCACATTAATAACATTGCTGTAAATGCACCAGAATTAGCCAAGAGGCTATTCAGATGTTAAAAAGTCACCCTAAAAACAGAATATGAATATGAAAAATAAGATTAAAATTACTAAGTTATTAGCCAAGGCAATCTACAAAACATGCACAGCAATTAACAACATGACAAAAGAACATTATAACATCAATCAGAAAACATCATTCAAGACATCCCCAAAACATGCAACACAAAAACCCATGACGCAAGACACATCACACCACAGCATGCAAAGCAGAAGCACAGACACAAAATGCATGCATACACAATAAAAGCAAGACCACAATAAGACATGCATGCTGACACATGAAAGCAGACAGACAATGCCAGATTTACTCAACTCTAAGGACATTTTTTTTTTGTCTTGAAAAGTCTGGGCAAAAACAAAATAGTGAAGCATGCAGAAATATCTGTAGCACGTTTCTCCCCCATCGTGGTCAAAACAAAACAAAAAAAGGGAACCTGCTAAAGGAATGAGTCTTAAACATGACTTTTTACCCTGTTGCTACATTCTGTGAATCCCACATGTGTGCCTATCTTCAAGTCTCAACAGGTCTCTAGAAAGAACATTAAACATATTTGACAACAAGACAGGGTTTAGGAAAGTTCACAGTGTGGGAGTTTTGATTGATTGATTGTGTACTTTATTGTCAGAATCACTTCTGAAGGCGGGCGACACTGTGTGGTTAGAACAGCTGACAGGGCTGGATGCTTGGTATATAAGCAGGACCTGATCTTAGAGTGAGAGCTATAGGCTACACTCTGGCTGAAGTTCGCATGATGAATACCTTCCAGACTCTCATCCTCTTGGTTTCTTGCCTCTCTGTGAGCGGTGAGTTTTTTATTTTTTATTTAACCTTTATTTATCCAGGAAGGATCCATTGAGATTCAATAATCTCTTTTCCAAGGATGTCCTGGTCAGAAAGAGCAACATTTAAAAACAATCAATCATACAGAACATGCAAAAGCAAGGTAGCAAAAAGACAATGACAGTAAATAGCCTACAATAAAAGAGACCCTAAAAGTGCAACACAATTTGAAAGCTAAGAGTCACAGGTGCAACTGGTGACTAATAGTTCAGAGAGAGATTGTTTAAAGCCTGAAAGAGGAATGAGAGTTCCCATCCTCATCCTGACTTGCAGGTCATTCCAAGACCAAGGCCCAAAGTAGAAGAGGGTCCTCATCCCTAACTCTGTCCTCATTAAATCAACACAAAGGAACTTTTCAACCTTCATATAATATTTTCATAACTTTTGTGATGGTACATCGACTTACAACAGGTTGAATGACACCTCTGTCATGGCCTGAGGGGGTCTGTATCACCTTCACTGGCACTAAGCAGCTTTAAAGACCCCCTCCCATGTTTTTCGTGCTTTTCACATGTTCCTGTGGCATTTTTCTTGTGTTAGAGCACATATCAGCAGAAAAGTAAGTGCAAAATTGCATTTCTGAGTTTTTCTGCCTTCAAATTGCTGTGAACCAATGGCAGATGCAAACTGGCAGTTTCAGGGAGACTGGAGCTGATGTGTCACAGCTCCAGGGGAGGGCACTAGTGCTACAAGCTCCCGCCCCGCTCTGCATCTGGCTCAGAGGTGAAAGGCTTCACAGCTCGGTGTAGCTGTCAAGGTATAACAGGTATAGCTCACCTGGTAGAGCAGCTTGCACCGTGAGCAAGGACTATGTTCCAGTCTGGGATCGAATCCTAAATGCGCTGAATCTGTAATTGTACAATGTCCAGCTATCAGCAAGCGGGGGGTGGGGTGCGTGGAGGTGGCTGGGCGGGTGCAGAGCAGCGCAGTCTCCGCCCACCCTCCAGAGGTGCATGGCTAATGAGCTGGTTTTAAAATGACCAAAAAGGGTCGCGGGAGGGGGACTTTAAGGTGCATGGTAGGAACCCGGCTCTCACTTAAGTTTCACTTTCGCGAGTCACGACGAGGAGGGAGCAGGCAATGCGGCACCTTTCCGTCAGATTGTGTATGTGTGTTTACTGAGAAATGATCCGCTGGTAACAGAAACTTAGTTTGGACGTCTTCTGTTAATTTCCACGGGTTCTTCCTTCTGGCAAAACACTACCGCTTTGGGCCACTGGCGCCGCCAAACTCAACCAAAATTGAAAGTTCTTAAGTAATGCTTTAAGGGAGGTTTAACAGAGGTTGATTGCTCTGTGTGTGTGTTTTATGTGTATTTATTGGTATTGTATGTTTTTATGTATTTGGACATCTTGGCTGCAAATCAATTTCCCAACTGGGACAATAAAGAGAACTTTGAAGGGAACCTTAAATCGCAACCAGCTATTAGCTCTAAGATCATGTGTGATTTGAACAGGTGTGTTAAGGGAGGAAAAACCAGCAAGTGTGTATAGAGTGCAATGGTGAGTCCTGAAAGCTGAACCTGTTATGTAGCCTACCTCAAAGCAGCATGATAGATGGGATCCAGTTTGGCTAGGGTGGATTCAGGCAAATCTATAGATGGTGTCGCCAAAATCAAGCTGTGATAGAAATAAACTAGACGCTTACAGGCAACAATAGAAAAGCATGATTTGAATCTGTATAAGAAGCTCACTATGAATTCAAGCTTTTTTGTTAAGCAGGAGATTTGATGTTTGAAATTTAGATCCTTGTCTAGCCAGATGCCCAGATATTTGTATTTGTCTACAGCCTCTATGATGGTGCTATCCAATGCCGTAACTGGAGGTAGGGTGGCCATGGAGTTGTGGTTAAAGAACATGATTTTGTCAAGTACAACTTGACAAGAGCTGTTCATCATCTTGCGTTATGGTTGTTAAGTAGTTGCATCTTCTTCATCAGATTCTCAGTGTCTCCCCTTTTGTTGTGTTTCAGCCCACCAAAAGCTCCAGGCACTCCACCAGTTTAGGAACATGATCCTCTGTGTGCTGCCTGATAGCTCGCCTATTTGGGACTACACTGACTACGGCTGCTACTGTGGATTAGGAGGCTCTGGCACGCCTGTGGATGATCTGGACAGGTGAAACGCTGTTCAATTCAAAGACGACATTAAAAACATCAGTGTGTTTAAACTTTAAATATTTGCCTTGTTAAACTTGCAGGTGCTGCCAAGTGCACGACCAGTGTTACAACGACGCTGAGCACCATCCTAAATGCCGGTGGTTCATTGACAACCCTTACATCAAGTCCTACCATTACAACTGTGATGAGCAGAACAAGAAGGTCACCTGTGGCCGTGAGTACACCACAACTAAAACACTTGCTGCTGACTTGGTCTCATAAATCTGTTAATTTGTTCAGAAATGCTGCAGTAACATGTATTTTCATTCTATTCTCTAAATATATTTTAATTTATTGTCAAAGTTTTAGGAACAAACAGGAACAGACTGTTCAGCATCTCTTGTATATTTTTAGTAATCATTACTGCTCTCTGCTCCCACTCCCTTCAGCAAACAACAACGAATGTGCGCAGTTCATCTGCGAGTGCGACAGGAAGGCCGCTGAGTGTTTCGGCAAATCACACATGAACCCCAAAAACAAGCACCTGCCCAAAAGCCGGTGTCAGTAAAGACCCCCACAAACAGTTTTCAGCAGTAGTTTGTTATGTTCATTGTGTGAAAATCATTATGATGTTGAGCTATTTTCACATAACCCTATACGTAGGCTACTGTACAGTCAAACCCAAAATATAATGATTTCTGTATGAGGCCACAAGTTTCTCATACTGTAATATTTACAGACCTGAAACATCCATGATTGATGCCACATAGAGCTGAAAAGTTGTTTTACTTTATAGGCTACTTTATATGAACACCATGAACCTGTCTCTTACTTACCTTACATAATGTTTACTGATGGTTGCTTATTCAAGGGTATAATCTTTCCTCAAGTTGCCAACAGAGGGCAGTATTGTCTCCTTTTTTTCATGTCTGGCTGTCAGGATGAAATCTGTAGCATGTTGTGTTTTTTCTTTAGATATCCTGCTATACTTTCTGTAAAACTCCATGTCCAGTCTCCTACATTTGCATATAACAAAGGTATATCTACAAAAATGGAGAAAAAAAAATCCATGTTTTTGTTATTTATTCTGTTTTGTGAGGGTATTTTTTCTAGTACATCACACATTGTTTTTGTTTTGTTTTGTTTTGTTTTTATGGTTTGTTTGGAACATTTGTTAACTGGCAAAATAAAAATTCTCGACCTGAATTATTTTCCAAAAAAAAGAAAAGAATAAATAAATAGGGCTAATTGTGAGTAATTTGCTCAAACTTATTTAGAAAAAGAGACAGAGAGATTGCAGTTTTGTTTTTTCAACAACAACAAAAAGCTGTGGAGTTTATTTGTGCTGTTGAACGTAACCGCTGTGAAACAATCAGAAAAATAACGTTTTATTTATCTGATTCAGCAGTTCCTCTCTCCATTCACTCTCTAGCTCTCTCGACCACAGCTGCAAATGAACTACCTGTAGCCTAGAACAGTGGTTCTCAACCTGGGGGGCACCAAGGATCCAGGGGGGGTCGCGAAGCCCTCTTGATTTTAAGGGGTTTAATAATTTTAATGTAATTAAAATGTTAAATAAATGAGTAGGCTAAGCATTTAATTCATATATGTGACAAAATCAACTAAATTCAAGGGCCACATTAAAGCTTTCAATGGTAAAAATATGGGTCCCTTAAGAAAAAGGTTGGGAACCACTGGCCTAGAATAAACAGCACCACTCTTCATTGCAGTTATATTATGCTTCCACCTAGTGGCTACAGTTGTAACTTGTGAATCTATATATATACTGTATATATATATATATACAGTATATTTATATATATGAAATCTGCAGCACATAACATACCTGTGTATATGCTCAACGGTCCAAAGAACCACAGAGACAAAATCAAGGAAGACCCTGTTAAAGGGATAGTTCAACATTTTGGCAGTTCCATAATAAATTGCCATAATCCCTATAGTCATAGGGGTGGGTTCACTACTTTTAATTATCGGTGCATGAGATCGGCAGAGCAGAGCTGCTCAGTGAACACAATGGAGGTGAACGGCACAGGTCCCCTGTCCCTCAAAACTCATCAAATACACAATCCAACAACTTTAAAACGCTCTCGTGGACAAGTTGTGACCTGCATATTCACCACGCTATGAGATAATCATGAATAATTATGTAACATTATGACACATGAAGCAAATACTTGGAACTACATACTTGCACTTTTGAAATCCCTCCACCCAGCAGCCGTGTCTGGAAAGTAGTAGCACTTGCCTCGAAAACAACTCTGTCTCATTGTTGGATGAGTTTGGTGAGTTTTAGCCCATGGGAAGTATGATTTCCTCTGAAGAAGAAAGAAGAAGATCAGGCTGGGCCCTTTGTGCAAAATTTGGTGAGCTTTCACCCATGGTCCAGTTCAAGCTATTTGTTGTTTTTTTAATTTGAGGCTTGCTGTGATGCCACCATCAGGAATATTGTTGTTACCTGTTGAGGACATCTGGCATTTTGATCTGTCATCATCATCATCACCCTTGCTGGGTCTTGAACGCACAACGCACACTCGCACCAAGAACCAGCTCATAACTCACCGAGCTAATTGTCTGGTAGAGAGACTTGATGTGTAGCTTCATTTATCGACTCAGGGAGTCAATGTCCGGGCAGCTGTTGTCAAGGCAGATTTAAAAATGCTCAAAATGTCAGAAATCCTGTTATCTAAACTTCATCAACCATGACTCCAAAATATTGTCTTTTTTTTTTTCAGGAAGATTGAAAATGTAGGAATTGGATGGTATATGTTTACAGTACTGTTTACAGTCAAACGTTTTCATGCACTGTAGGCTCAATTTTTTTTGATAAATCAAAAATCCGAGAAACACGTTTTGTGGAGGACAGTCTGAAGATGCTCTCTAGCAAGTTTGGTGACAATTGAGGAAAAATTGTGGGAGGAGATAGGTTTTACAGTTTTTGAAAAAAAAACAGAGTGATAGACTTAAAGGAGCATTATCGCAAATACAGCAGTAATAGCATAAAATAAGCTGAAATATGCAAAAGATGGGTCGGGGGGAGCCATAACTAAATTTACAAAAAAAATCGCCAACAGTACAGTGTCCGTGGGGCAAATGCAGCATTTGTCTTTGTTATGATCCAAGCCGGCCCGGCGCTTGCTGCGTTAAAATGCACTCGGAACTCGCAAATCCGACCTCCGAACCGGACAAATATGCAACAGTAAGTAATGTAGCAGTGTTAGGGTGCTCACAGTCACTGAATCGCTGGTAGAACACTTTGTCTCCACGTCCCTGTGTCTTTCTTCAGCTGTCCTCTCAGCGTTTTAAGGAGGAGGAAGTTGCAGTTGTTGTTGTCGTTGTTGTGATTGTGCGCGTCGTAGAGCTGCCGCTTCCACTAGCGAGTTTTCTTTTTCCCGCGATTGCACGTTCATTCGGCCTGGTGAGGGAGGAGGAGGGGGGAGGGAGAAGGAGGGGGGGCGGGCGGGACTAAACGAGGCTGCTCTCTCTCTCTGACAGCTGCCCACTTGTTTATATCTGATAAGCTCCGCCTGGCTCCATCTAGTGGCCGAATTTTGCGATAATACTCCTTTAATAATTTGTGTTGAGTTTAAGTGGACAAAAGTTTCAGCAGAAGAAGAAGAAAGAAGAATTCCTAGAATACAATAGTGTCCTGGCAGCTTAGTAGCCCGGACCCTAATGAGCTCACATAAAAGTGTCAGGAAACTGTAAAATAGAACCTGTTCACGCAGGCCCCCTAGTGGTTGGGACGCCGGCGTCCCAAATCAATAACACACGAACGGCGTCCTTAATATAACGAAAAGTAGGCATGCTGTAATTAAAACTCCACCACAGACCTTTTAAGGACACTTTCAGCAACAGGTAGAAAAAAAAATGAAGTTTCTAGGTGCTACGGTTTTTTCACAGTCACTGAAAATGTCTCAAACAATATCAGACTACGGCAGCCCGCAAGTGACGTCACGTCAACAACGAAGGTGATTTAAACATATATGTACCATCTGTACACCTCTTCTTTCACCACCAAAAAATCGTTTTCTGTCATATAAACAAAAGCAAAGCACAAAAATGCAGTTTTTACCCCATCAAAGGTTTAAACAAGCCTGCTCACTCAACAAAAACAAACCCGGAAGTCATTTTCGAGTGCCGAAAAAGACGGACAATAATCAATAATAGACCCACTAAAACACTGAATAAAATTACAAGCTTACCCTTTTTTAAAAGCTGAACATGTGCTCGAAAATAATCCATTGATTGATTTTATCCATCGTGACCAGATATTCCACGGCGTTTTACGTAACTCCGCAGTTCTAATACTACTCGCATTCTCCGGCAGACTGCGCACCCGCTTTGCGCATCTCTCGTCGCCTGTCAATCAAAGTCACGGGGGTGAAAACTTTTTGGTCCAATAGCAGAGACTCTAAGGTGTGACCTGATATATAATGATCCCTGATTGGGCAAAGCTTAAGCCTGCACCCAGCTGGTTCATGTGGTTCCCTCTCCCCCTAGTGTCAACATGTAAGCAATACAAGTCGACACAAAAAGTGTGTTTTTACTGCCCCAAGTTTAATTAAAAATAATAATAAAAGACAAAATGAACTATTTCAAATGTCCTTGTTAATTTAAGCCATCACTGATGGTTGTGGGATGTTTACTTCTGGAGTTTTAAAGGAAAATAACAATATAATACAGGCGAAAATAGGTAAATTCCTGTTTGGATGGGTTTTGGACACTAAATATTCATCCCCAGAAATAAAATTTTCAAATGGCATTTTACTTATGTAACTGGTGTTCCTAAAACCCATCAAGTGTGTGATTGGCCCCAATAGGTTATCTGTTGGAAAAAAAAAAATCTCACTAAAATCTTGCAGTGTGCATTTTAGCCAAATTGGACAATTTTGGACAGGTTTTGCACACTGTACATCGCCAAGGGACACTGTTTGGAAAAACTCTATAGTGCCTCAGTAGTTTTACATATCACCCTAAAATTTGGTACACATGTGGACAGGGAGTGTGTGAACCATATATGTAAAATTCAACCTGTTTTATAATTAGGATTTTGATATATCACCTTTTCACCAAAAATTTCAAACTCGTTTTTTTTTTTTCAAAAAAAAAATAGCAATTCCAGAAGCCCATTTTTTTATGGAATGACTCAATTCAATATTTTATACATATAGATGTAAAGGGACAAAGGTTGTCTTTCATTTAAGCCATAAACCATAGTTGTGGGATTAGTACTTCTGTGGCTATTAAGCTTTAATTGCAGTGATACAAAAACAGGCGGAAATTGCCAAAAATGGCCTCTGCATGAAGAGGTTAAAAAGTGTTAAGTGTTAATAAATAATACATTTTAAGACAAATAAAATCACAACTCACTAGTGTAAAGCAGTGGGAGTGACACCATATGTCATACAGTATATATGTATGTCATGCTGAATGAATGGGCTGCTGGCAGCAAGAATTTCCTTTGGGATCAATAAAGTTTATTCAATTCAATCCAATTAAAAAACTTTAATGATTAAAATATTAAAGGGATAGTTCAACATTTTGTCAAATTCTTATCACCATAATCCCTACAGTCATAGCAGTAGGTTCATCACCTTTGTTTGCTGCTCAGTGAACACAATGGAGGTGAACGGTACAGGTCCCCTGTCCCTCATCAAAACTCATCAAATACACAATCCAACAACTCCAAAACGCTCTGGTGGACAAGTTGTGACCTGCACATTCACCATGCTCTGAAATAATCGTGTAGCATTATGTAACATTACGACACATGAAGCAAATATACTCAGAACAACTCCGCCCAGCAGCCGTGTCTGGAATGTAGTTCCAGCTGCATTTGCCTCTAAAACAACTCTGTCTCATAATGTTACATGATTATCTCATAGCGTGGTGAATGTGCAGGTCACAACTTGTCCACCAGAGCGTTTTGGAGTTGTTGGATTGTGTATTTGATGAGTTTGATGAGGGACAGGGGACCTGTACCATTCACCTCCATTGTGTTCACTGAGCAGCTCACGTCACCAATAATTAAAGGTAATGAACCTACTGCTATGACTACAGGGATTATGGCAATAGGAGAATTTGCCAAAATGCTGAACTATCCCTTTAAAGTGAATTTACCCTCAGGATAAAAAAAAAAAAGTAAATAAAGTTTTAGATTATTCTGCAAGTTGCAAGACCTGTGTTGCAGCATCAGTGGATGGAAACACAGTGCTACACATGCTGCTGCAGCCTTGAGTTGGCTGAATGTGGATGCTGTATCATTCACCAGACCTGGTCCAATACGTGTTGCAGCTTCTCCACCCTGATTTCTTTCTTTCTTTCTTTCTTTCTTTTTTTTAAACTTATGAAACAGCTCCAACCTGCTGTAATAAAGCGCACGGACTGTCTTGCACAAGGTATCAGCAGGTATGCAGCAGGTCTATTATTCTGGTCACATCCTTCTTTTGGAAACACTATCAGTCCATCAGGGAACAACAGTTGAGTTTGCACAAAGCGGGGCAGTGTTTCAGCCTGGGCCGGGGTGGGGATGGGGGGGCCACACCTCTCCTCTCCCTCGGCTCTGGATTGGCTCCCCGCTGCCTCACTCCTCTCTGTTGAGTTCCGCGTTTCAGCGCATTTAAAGCCCCGCAGCGTCCGGACGCCTCCTACTCCCTCTCTCCTACTCCCTCTCTCTCAGGCTGCTGCAGACAGAGGAACCGTCCACCATCATCATGTCCGACCGAGGAACCTTCGACACCAACGTGGTCACCGTGACCCGGTTCATGATGGAGGAAGGCCGCAAGGCGAAGGGCACCGGGGAGCTGACGACGCTGCTGAGCTCGCTGTGCACGGCGGTGAAGGCCATCTCCAGCGCCGTGCGTAAAGCTGGGATCGCCCACCTGTGAGTAGTAGTAGTGGTAGTAGTAGTAGTAGTAGTAGTAAGAAGAAGAAGGGTTAGAAAGAAAATGTTTTGTTGTTTTTGTGTTGAAATTGTGTTTAATGCGACAAACTTTGGGCCGAGTGTCAGTCAGTCCCGTGCATCTCATCCACGCTGGCACAAACAACAGAGCAGGAGATTCAGGTTCTCACTGCGCCAATCAGGAAGCACATAGCTGACACCACCACGCCCACCTCACTTCACTTCTCCACAGGCGCATTATATTCCCAGCAAACACATTTCCTGCTTTATAGTTAGTGTCAGGCTCCATTTGAAAAACCAAAACATGTGCAAGAGAAATCTGTGCTTTCAGTATCAGAGATAAACAAAGATCCACTCCCTCTTTATTCACACATGAAGGTTTTCTGACCTCATGTTTGTTTGTTTTTTCATGTCTCCGGAGCTGAAATCTCTCTGAAGACTGGTTTTGATTCAGGTTTCAATTCTGTTGTTGATGCAATGTCTTTTTTTTCTTTCTTTCTTTCTTTCTTACTCAATCACTTCAGCTGTTAAGAAATGCAGAGTCATGCATCAGCTGAACTTTTTTTCTATCACATCATTCACATCAAACTTGGATTAGTTGGTTCAGTTTTAACTTTATGGAGGTTAAAGCTCCATAGTTTACGTGTTGTGGTCAATAAGAAGATGCATTTATGGTTTATGGAACCAAAACCATCTCTGTGTAGTTTTCCATCTCCTCTCTGGAGCTCTAGTAACAATAGGTCTGTGTCAGCCAATCAGAAGAGAGGAGGCTCTGAGATTCTCTTCTGATTGGCTGATTGTTGAACGAGAGATCTAATTAAAAACAGACAGAGCAGATTTCAGGTGAAAAATAAAACACCCAGAGAGAAACCAAATCCTGCAAAGTGTTGGATGGTGGGTGACTGCTTTGTTGTGACATCACAAAGTGACAGGAAGTCCTGACGGCTGGTTTTAAGGCTCAGTTTCTAAATACAGGCTGTGTGCATTTCTCTGTGGACTGAGGCTTTGATACTTTCACAGTATTAATATAGAACCTAGAGCTGCTTTATAATCACACGTCAGATGGACATCTACCTTTATACCGTATGGAGCTTTAATACAAACATCTACCTTTATACTGTATGGAGCTTTAAGGGTGGACACTACAGGTGAATAGGGTAAAAATTTTTAACTACCAGATATCACCATGAAACTTCCCAAGTTTATTACTCACATTAAGACAAATATTTTTTGTATTAGAAGTTTTGTCAAATTTTACATTTTAAATGTGTAAATGAGGCAATATCTGATGAAATATGAGCTAATTTGCATACATTTCCAGAAGCGAAATCTGAACAATGGATAAAGCTCCTTTCAAAATCCTTGTTTTATTTTGTTGACATATTAGAGTCAGAAGTTTTTACAGAGGGGATTTTGGATATCTCTTTTTATCACTCTAATGAGAAAATACTGTCACCAGCCCAGAGTCTGAGGAAAAACTCATTTTGAGAAAACAGCCTTTAAAGACTTGCACTGTAAAATTCCATAGATTGTAAATAAGTCGTACTTCTACGATTTGTTGCAGATACGGAGAAAATGACAATAACATAACTGTTCAGGAGAGCGAGGGAGTGTTACAATGAAACCTGACATGACATGGGTCAGACAACAGGGACAGCACAGTATGTCACAGTACTAGCATGCTAACTTTTGGTGAATTTAGGAGAAAACTACTGACGAAAGAGACAAAATGAAGTAAAATAAAAACCTTAATGTGGATTTTCTGCCATTTCTTTCGACTTTTCTGAAAGAATACATGTTAAGGAAGAAAAACAGCCCAAAATCTCCAAATTTATCAGTGCATGTAGTTTCTCGCACAAACCTCTACCTTTACACTCCACTGAGTTTTGTGTGAACAAGGAAGTGACTTTGTCTTCGTGCCAGTTCCCAGTTTTCACTCTCACTGTTTGTTTTGTTTTTTTATCTTTTATCTTTTATCTCTCGTATCTCATCAGTTACGGCATCGCTGGCAGCACCAACGTGACGGGCGACCAGGTGAAGAAGCTGGATATTCTGTCCAACGACCTGATCATCAACATGCTCAAGTCGTCGTTCACCTCCTGCGTGCTGGTGTCCGAGGAGAACGAGGAGATCATCGTCGTGGACCCGGAGACCAGGGTGAGTTGTCAAACCAGAGCCAGGATCTGCGCTTCCTCCATGAAGCGAGTTCTCATAAGGAAACTTATTGTCTTCATACTAAAACTGGATGATCCACATTTCCTCCTGGTGAATTCAAACTGGGTCCGGTTTTTCTGGCTGAGGTGCAGCTGGTTTTCATCTGGTGTGACTCGACCTTTGCCCGAAGTCGTGACCTCGCTCTCCACAGGATCTGAGCTCAAAAATCCTCAAATCTTTAAAAAAAAAAAAGACGTATTTAATGACATGAACATTTTGGAAACTTCAACATGTTGTTCTAAAGGCTCCAGCCTGATAGAAATGTTGCAGCAGCACAAAGTTGTTGCTAAATCCAGTGTTTCGCCTCTCGTTTCTGCAGAAACGATGATGTAAACACAACGACTCAAACTGACTTCAGAGTAATGTGACATCACACCAGGTGAAAGAGATGCATTTTGAAACTTTTTCTCTCTGTTGTCAAGGATGTTGTAGTCTATAAAAGTGGTGTTTTTATCATTTAAGAACGATATACAAACCACAAGATACTGTGAATGAGACGATGTTACTTTGATTCTCAGATCTCAGTCTTTAGTGTTTTTGGTTTTTCTAAACTGTCATCTTTAGTTGTTGCAACCAGTGTTTTTGCTCAATGTAAGAAGATTCATATTGAGAAGGGCTGCACACCATGCAAAAAAAACATCATATTGCAGTTATATGGCAGATATGTGATTTCAGTGTTCAGAGTCATTTTGACTTGAAAAATATAGAATTGATGTAATTTTTGTTGGATTTTGTACCAAACAAACACGTCCCCTTTATGTGGTGAGAATTTTGTTTGCAGCAACACAACACGTATGGTGCAGACAGAGAACAACAATGATGCAACACATTTTACTTTCATCGGAAAAGAATTGCAACTCCTGCGATTTGGATATTGCACTTGGCCAAACCCTAAGAAGAGAAGAGAAAACCAGCACCCTCCAATCAGCTCCTTTTAACTTTTTATTGTAGGACAGGCAGGCAGGACAGACGTTTCGACCGAAGTCTTTTTCAATGTAAACACACAGGTGCCTGAGGTGGGAGATAAATACCCTAGAGGCTAATTGAACCAGGTGTATGACTCTCAGTCATTAGACCTCCTCACAGAAAATACACATGAACACACATAAGGCCCACAGGGCAAAACATCAAAAACGAAGGGCTACAAAATACCCTCCAGTGTACAAGAATACAAAAATATATACATTAAATATTAAATATTAGAAAAAATGTCAAGGCACCAGAGCCACCATGGAGCCTTACATAACATGAAGCATAGTGACACTTACAATGAAAAACAAGGACATAAGGGCAACAGTGTCTCATGTTAATAAATAAATATCTGACCACCTCCACATTAAGTGAAGGGAGGGGTACTCAAAAAAAGCCTCGAACAGAGACCACAAAACAGACCCAAACAAGCCTCAAAAAGAGACCACTGAATATAGACCCCGTAAAATTCAAACCGCTGGTCAAAGTACAAAAATATTTTTTGAAAATTGTTCGTATAGTATCATTTAAGTATAGAATGAGAAAACGCTACAGTATAGTATACAAAAAAATTATCTACATATAAATATCAAATCTGACAAGGCGCAAGAGAGACTATAGTAGACCTTTACATTAACACATAGCATCATAACATTACAGCGCAAACAAAGACGTCGGTGCCTCAATCTGACATATCAATCTACATAAATCACATTAAATAAAACAATTTAAGAGCAGTTCTTCATTCATTCCCCTAGGATATTCTGTCTGTAAGTTATGAATCCAGAATGCCTCCCTTTGCAAAAGTGTTTTTTCCCTGTCCCCCCCTCTTTTTAGTGGTTTAACTTCTTCAATACCTTGGTATCTTAAAGAGCAGACGTCATGGCCTGCTGCATTAAAGTGTCTTGCTACAGACGATTTTTCATCTTTATTTCTAATGCTGCTCTTATGTTCGCAGATACGGGTCTTCAGCTCTCTTTTTGTCTTCCCAACGTAGCATAAGCCGCAGGGGCACTTTAACAAATAAACAACATACTTAGTTTTGCATGAAATCCTGCCTCTAACTCTGAATTTTTTCCCAGAATGTGGATGTGTGAACACCTCACTTTTAATCATGGCATTGCAGTGTACACAGTTACAACAGGGGAAATTGCCACTGGGTAAACTAGACAAAAAATGTTGTGGCTGAACATAACAGTCGGCTCTGACAAGCTTCTCTCTCAAATTTGGGGCCCGTTTCTGGGCAAAAATAGGAATATTTTTAAAAACATGTCCCACAGTGGGATCACTGGACAAAATATGCCAGTGACTCTTGACAATGTTCTTGATTTTAACAGAAACATTAGAGAAGGTAAAGGCACACACAATATTAGAGGTGGGAGTAGGGGTGGGAGGGGGGGATTTTGATGTCAACAAGTTTTTTCTTTCTAGGGACCTAACTTTTTGTAGGCACCTATCAAGGGTACACTTATCATAGCCCCTTGATAAAAAACGGGCACACACCTCTGCCGCTTGTTCCTCGAAAGCAGTGTTGGAGCTGCATATTCTCTTAACTCTGAGTAACTGGCTGTATGGTAACCCTCTTTTTAAGCCTGGAGGATGGTAACTCGTAAAATCTAGAACACTGTTTGTATCGGTTTCTTTTCTGTATACCTTGGTATTAAGTTTTTCAGATTTTTGAACATGTACATCCAGAAAAGAAATAGAATCTCTGCTGAACTCCAGAGAAAACTTAATGGAGGGCACCCTAGAATTGATATACTCTTTAAACTCCTCCAGTTGTTCTACCGTGCCAGAAAAAATGAAAAACACATCGTCAATGTAGCGATACCAGCATATTAGAAAAGGAAAAAATGGATTCTTGTTGTAAACAAAATCCTCCTCAAACTTGCCCATGAATAAATTTGCATAGTTTGGAGAGCAAGGACTGCCCATGCTAACCCCTTGGCATTGCAAATAAAAAGAGTCTTCAAACTTGAAATAATTCCTCTTCAAAATAAGTTCAGACATTTCTACCAAAAAATCAGTAGGAGGAGAGAGGACATCTCTTTTCTTGAGATAATATTCCAAGGCCTCTAATCCAGCTGCATGTGGAACATTAGTATATAAGCTAGTGACATCCATAGTACAAACAAGTGCATCATGAGGGATATTTTGTAAAGCATCAATTTTGTTCAAAAAGTCAGTAGTGTCTTTTATAAAGGAAGGTAATCGAGACACCTCTGCTTTAATGTGTAAATCAAGATATTGTGAAATAGGCTCAGTGAGAGACTGTGTGCCAGCCACGATGGGCCGGCCAGGCACTGGTTCTACATTGCTCTTATGAATCTTAGGAAGTGTATAAAACACTGGACGTACAGGATGTTTCTGAAGCAAGAACTTATATTCACTTTGAGAGATGAGCATCTCGCTTACAGCTTTACTCAAAAAAACATCCACTTCTTTAAAAAACTTAATAGTGGGATCACATGTAAGAGGTGTATAAAAAGAACTATCACTCAGTTGTCTCAAAATTTCTTTTCTGTATGCTTCTTTACTTTGTACAACGATAGCTCCACCTTTGTCGGCTTTACGAATAACAATAGAATTGTCTTTGGATAACTCAAGCAGAGCATTCTTTTCTTGTGGAGAAATGTTCGAATGTAGTTTATTTTTGTTAGTCTCTTGTACCTGAGAAGATACATCCCGCTCAACCAGCCTGCAAAATGTGGCTACAGATGAATTAAGGGCAGGAGGAACAAAGGTGCTCTTAGCTTTAAGTCTGTGAGGAGCGCTGGTCCCAGCAGATTCGGGCTCATCTTCAAAAGTCTGTTGTGAGGGAGGCAACTGGTTAGAAGTCTCCTTATCAAAGAAAGCTCTCAATTTCACAGACCTTAAAAACTTAAACACTTCAATTCTCGTATTAAATGAATCAACTTTTTTACAAGGAACAAAAGACAGACCTTTAGAGAGGACGGAGATCTCATGTTCTGTAAGAGGCCTCTAGGGTATTTATCTCCCACCTCAGGCACCTGTGTGTTTACATTGAAAAAGACTTCGGTCGAAACGTCTGTCCTGCCTGCCTGTCCTACAATAAAAAGTTAAAAGGAGCTGATTGGAGGGTGCTGGTTTTCTCTTCTCTTCTTGTTTGCCTTGGCCGTGCACCTCCACATGAGAGTTTTTCTCCTTTTTTGAGATTCAGGGTGAGTGCTCACTACCTCCGTTCTGAATACTTGGCCAAACCCTACCACATTGTGATTAATTGTGCAGCAACTGGACTTGTGAATCTGTCAATAAAGTGACATTTCAGTCTCTTCTTTCCTCCTTTCAGGGTAAATACATCGTGTGCTTCGACCCTCTGGACGGCTCCTCCAACATCGACTGTCTCGTCTCCATCGGCACCATCTTCGCCATCTACAAAAAGGTACGAACGCTCGTGTGTTAGTTTGTCCGACCTTTTAAAGATGAGGTCAGATCGTTTCGGTCTCTGCTCGTCTGGTTTCCTTTTGAGTCCAGAGAAGAGTTGGGGAAAGATGAATAATAAAGTCATGTTGTTTTGTGTCAGAACACAGATGACGAGCCGTGTGAGAGAGATGCTCTGAAGCCGGGCAGAGACCTGGTGGCGGCCGGCTACGCCCTCTACGGCAGCGCCACCATGGTCGTGCTCTCCACCGGACACGGAGTCAACGGCTTCATGCTCGACCCGGTGAGTTGAGTTCCCCTCCGGACGATCCGAACCGTCACAGAGCAGTAGGCTACAACACACATTTTTTTGCATAACATTTCCTGTCGTTCTGCTCCTCAGGCACTCGGCGAGTTCATCCTGGTCGACCGCGACATTAGGATCAAGAAGCGAGGGAAGATCTACAGCTGCAACGAAGGATACTCAAAACACTTCGACCCGGCTGTGGTAGAGTATCTGCAGAAGAAGAAGTTCCCTCAGGTAACGGCAACGTCGTTTGATCCGGTTTGATCAGATGTTTCCTTCTGTCCAGATGTTTCTGTTTTGTATCTGTGCATCGTGACCTCATGCAGCTTTTAACCGACCCACTAATCCAACTTTTTACTGGTTTGCAGGACGGCAGTGAACCGTACAACGCCCGCTACATCGGCTCCATGGTGGCAGATGTTCACCGGACGCTGATGTACGGAGGCATCTTTTTATACCCAGGGAATGTGAAGAGCCCCAAGGGAAAGGTAAGATCCTATCGACTGCTTTAATACCAAAGTAGAACTGATGTTTCACCTGAAGACACAGAAGACATGAAGTAGTAACTGCATCAAAAACAACTTAAACTTCCTCTATTATTCAAGTTAAACTCATGTATTATTACCAGAAAATACAATTTCTATTTGATAATATATAATAATAAAAAAAATGCATCGCTCCATCTCTGAACATAGGAACTTTGTGCTGTGTCTCTGCACTTGTGATTTTAAACTTATCCTTCAATAACTTTGAAAAGCATTAATTGCAATATTTAGCTTGAACAAAAAAAGGCTCGCGCACATCCAGAAGTGCAGCCAGACGAAGAGCGCACTGCTCGAAACGTTGTCCTTTTTATAGTCCTCTAATAAATCTTTGTATATTTGGGAGCTCCTACAGTGTTGCGAGTCCTTTCTTGTTTTTAATATTTAGCTTGTGCACATTTAAAATAAATTCATCAATAAAAAAAATCTGAATGTTTTTTAATTGTTTTGCGTTGTGGCTCCTCCGTAGGTGAGCTGTCATGATATGAGAAGCTTTCACATAGAAACTAAAAACTACTAAGGGAGTAAAAGAAAAATGGATAAAGACTCCTCCACTTCCACTTGTGATATTGATGCTGTGTCGTTTTCAGAGGAAATTTTCGATCATAAAACCAACTTCTCTCCGTTCGCCGGTCTGACCTGTAGCATGAGGCCGTGGTGAGGACATCATGTCACAATGTTGTTTCTTCACTCTGCACATCCTCCCACTGTTTGTAAGACTGAACCCAACAACATGAGATTGACACACTGAGGATGAAAAACACTGTAAATGACTTCAACAAGTTTCTTTTTTACTTTTTACCAATACTACCAGAACATTTAAATAAACCCAAAGGAAATTCTTGACGTACGTTGCTCCAAATGACTAGAGATACAATGTAAAACTAAAAAAATGGTGATGTATAAGAGGTGAAAAAAAATGCAAACATACATTATACATCTTGACAATGAAGATCTTGTTGTGCATTACACCGTCACTGTGTAACTTAAACCGGTTTTCACACATTAGCTTTAAAAAATACAGATGTTTAACAAGAAAATTAAAGTGAGTAGTTCAAGGAGGATGAAGCCTTCATTTACGTTTAAGCCGATGACTCATATAAAATACCTGTTAAATAAATAAATAAAGGACAGGACCAGAAAACGCCGTCAGCACATCAATGAAACAAATAAACAAAAATACAGTTAATAAACCAGATCCTCAGGAGCCAATCAGATCATCTTTGAATGAAAGAAAGAAAGAAAGAAAGAAAGAAAGAAAGAAAGAAAGAAAGAAGAGGAAACGGTACCAAGATTCAAAGGAGTTAATCAAAGATCAATTAAACAAACTATTCTGTCGTCTTTTCCAGGCTTTGGAAATAAAACTAGCAACACTGATATTAAACAACCGTTCCAGTTTTTGCTCATCAGAGCAGTAATATTTCAGGGTTTTGTACCTCTCTCAGATCCTCATACTTAGTACAGTACAAAGGGAAATGGAGTTGATGCTTTAGTTCAGGATGATGATGAACTCTGAGACTGATCTCTCCCTCCCTCCCTCCCTCCCTCCCCCCCTCCCTCCCTCCCTCCTCTCCGTCTCAGCTGCGGCTGCTGTACGAGGGTAACCCCATGGCGTACATCATGGAGCAGGCGGGCGGCATGGCCTCCACCGGCTACGAGACCATCCTGGACATCCAGCCGGAGAGCATCCACCAGCGGGCGCCCGTCGCCATGGGATCCCCGGAGGACGTGCTGGAGTACGTCGCCATCTGCAAGAAGCACGGCAAGAAGTGACGCCGCACTGACTCGTCCACACAACCATAAAAAAACAAAAAGCAAAAAAAACCTTGTATCTCCAACCTGTGAGCCGTGTGAGTGCTGGGAAAGTTTCGGCCTCTTTATTGAAGCTTGATGTGTTTTTGTTTTTTGTTTCTTTGGATGAAGTGTTACTGAGGAGGCCGCGGAGTTACAAGGTTTTAATGACAACACCAGCAAATGTTCATGTTCATGGAGACGTGAAAATTGTGGTTCATAAGCTCAAACGCACACATTCCACACACAAAGACAAAAAATAAATAAATACCAAAGACCAAAATAAAAGTGCCAAAAATTTAAAAAAAATAAAAACACAAATGCACTGAGATGATAATGATAAAAAACCAAAGAGAGAGAGAGAGAGAGAATTCCTCCTGAGTTTCTCTGCAGGAAACTCACGCTGCACAAGTGAAGGACCAAACTCGACCTCGACATAAAAAACCACCTGATGCCTTAAATATGTGAACAGCTACTGTTTGAAATGATGTTTCAATAAATCCAGATGAGTCTGACCAGACCAAAACAAAGTGTTTTCAGTTATTTTAAAACTCCACATTTGCACCTGAACATGTCGCTCATGTTTTCATCGAGTATCTGCTTTTTAATTCTAGCGTCAAAAAGCCTAGAAATTATTATTATAGCGTTTTGTACATTGCATGTTTTCTCAATATTTCATAAACAAATGGAGAATTGGATTTCCTCTGAAATTGAAAAATTAGTCCAAATGTTTTTTTTTATAGATCATTTTCATATTTCTATTCTATTTAATCTTTTTATATAAATCCTAAATTGTATATAGTAAATGTTTATTTTTTTGCCCTAGAGTATGTTTATTTCAATTTGTTCTATTTTATTTATTTATTTAAATTTTTATCTTATCCCTACCTAACTATTTTTTGGTACCTATGTTTGCACCTGACACCACGACAAGTTCCTTGTGCTGTAAACTGTTTACGGCTCTTGGCAATAAAAACATTTCTGATTCTGATTCTGAAAAGGTAAAACAAAAGACAAATACAAAACACCGAACAAACACAAATTCGAGGTCCGTGGCGTGGGTGATATATGTATACAAAAGACAAAATACCATACACAACACATCATAAATAGTCTCACTCATTGGCCTTAAAGCATTAAAGGGATAGTTCAATATTTTTGGCAAATTGGCCCATTGACATAATCTCTATAGTCGTAGCAGTAGGTTTGTTACCTTTATTTATCGGTGCAAGCTATTTTTAGAACGGCGGAGCAGAGCAGCAGGCTGCTCAGAGCTACGCTACGGAGGCTAATACGCGTTCCCGTTGGGGGCAGTTTTTCAGCAAGCAGTCTCTGCATTTACCTCTAAAACAACTCAGTCTCGTAACGTTCTGTTATTATCTCATAGCGTGGTGAATGTGCAGGTCACAACTTGTCCACCAGAGCGTTTTGGAGTTGTTGGATTGTGTATTTGATGAGTTTGATGAGGGAAACCAAGAAATCCCATGAGCCTCCGTAGTGTAGCTCTGAGCAGCTAGCGGCTCTGCTCCACCGTTCTAAAAATAGCTTGCACCGACAATTAAAGGTAACAAACCTACTGCTATGACTATAGGGATTATGGCAAAGGGCCAATTTGCCAAAATGTTGAACTACCCCTTTAAGCCTTTTCACCCAGATCTTTTTGGAGTCAGATTGAATAAGTCATTAGCTCTAGGACATGAAGTTGTTTTACAAAATCAACACAAATATCTGTAGTGGGGACATTTTTCTGGAGCCAGCATTTTGTAGCAAGACTTTAAGAAGATAAATATCAGTTTTACTCGATCGAACCGGCAGATTTCCAAGATAGAGAGTAGTGAATGATACGCTCAGAGGCCAAATGTTAGGGGATACACTCGGAGGAGTCGACCTTTTGAGCTAAAGGTCACTTAAAGCTCAAAGAGCAGTGATGACATTTAACTCTTAACACTTGAGCTGCTGTTGTTCCTCATACCGTCCACCGCCCACTGTCCATACTCTATAATCTAAGACTCCTTCAGTGTAAGAGTTAAAACATTAAACTGTGATATAAGTGAACTCAATATAAAACCCACAGCTCTGAGTGAATCGCTCAGTGTGTGACACAGCAGCTCTGAACCGCAGCACACACTGATTATTTTCCTTTCAGCCGGACTCATTGTCGAGGACGTCTGTTCCTCTGTCGACACACGTTCATGTGCAAACACAAAACACAAAACACACAAAAAATTTTTAGCCAAGAGCTTCTCCTGTTGCACAACTTCTTCTTCTTCTTCTCGCTGTTGTCCAACGTGTTGCAGCTTTTTTCTTCTTCTTCTGCAGGATTTAAAGGGATAGTTCAACATTTAGGCAAATTGGCCCATTGCCATATATGCCTATAGTTAGGAGTAGGTTCGTTACCTTTAATTGTCGGTGCAAGCTATTTTTAGAACGGCGGAGCCGTGAGTTGCTCACTGCTCAGAGCTACGCTACGGAGGCTCATGGGATTTCTTGGTTTCCCTCATCAAACTCATCAAATACACAATCCAACAACTCCAAAACGCTCTGATTGTGACCTGCACATTCACCACGCTATGAGATAATAATGGAACGTTATGAGACAGAGTTGTTTTAGAGGTAAATTGATGCAAAACCGCTGATGCACGTTTCCGTCGGGGACAGTTTTTTAGCAAGCAGTCTCTGCATTTACCTCTAAAACAACTCTGACTCGTAACATTCTGTTATTATCTCATAGCGTGGTGAATGTGCAGGTCACAACCAGAGCGTTTTGGAGTTGTTGGATTGTGTATTTGATGAGTTTGATGAGGGAAACCAAGAAATCCCATTAGCCTCCGTAGCGTACTGTAGCTCTGAGCAGCTCGCGGCTCTGCTCCGCCGTTCTAAAAATAGCTTGCACCGACAATTAAAGGTAACAAACCTACTGCTCTGACTATAGGGGTTATGGCAATGGGCCAATCTGCCAAAATGTTGAACTACCCCTTTAAAGTGTGACAGTCTCCACCACCACTGTTACCCGACACCCGGCAGCTACACACACACACACACACGCACGCTCTTCCACTCGGCTGCTCTCACAAATAGCTCCCTTGGCTCCGGGTATGAAAAGCACTTGGCTGGAGATGAGGTCGCTCACTCGCTGTCAGGACCGTCGCCCGGACGACACGCAACCAGGAGGCACAGAGGAAGACGAAGAGGAAGACGAAGAGGAAGACGAAGCAGCAGCAGCAGCATGACGGACCACTCGGCCTTTGACACGGACGTATGGACCCTGACCCGGTTCGTCATGGAGACCGGTCGCCAGGCCAAGGGGTCGACCGGCGAGCTGACGCAGCTCATCAACTCCATTATGACGTCCATCAAGGCCATTTCCTCCGCTGTGCGTAAGGCCGGCCTGAACCACCTGTGAGTAGCGAGACACACACACACACACACACACACACACACACACACACACACACACACACACACACACACACACACACTGAAATGTGCATTTAAAACACAAAATCTGCTCTGCACACTTGTTCTTGCGATGCAAACGTGATGATTTATCGGTCTGTGTGAGGTGTTGGTTGCGTTCCCAGAGGTCAAAGGTCAAGGGCAGCAGGGCGCAGCAGATGTTTAACATTTTGTTCACTCCCACAGTGAATTCAGGAGCCACAGTGATCCCCCTTCTCTCTCCCTCTCTCTCTGACGTTGTGTTTGTGTTCAGACCTGGTTTCACCACCAGAGGAGGTGGAGGAGCAGGAACAGCAGATATGAGTTCATATGACGATATGATATGAAGGCAGCACAGAGTTTTCTTTGTGAAATCGAGTTGCTGATATGTTTTTTTCATTGTGGAAAAGTAAAAGATAAAGTGACTGTATTTGGATCTGACGTCACTGAGGCTGATTTGTTTCCTCTGGGAACAAATCAAACCTGAATAAGTTCAACCAAACACACAATTATTACTGTTGTTTATGAAAGATGGGCGGCACCAATAATGTTTAAACTTTTAAATCAGAAAAAATCATGCTTTAAGGAAAAGTTCTGTTTCACCAAAGTAGTTAAAAAAAAAATTAAAAAAAAAACTCCAAATCAATGTTAAACCACTTGTTGAGGTGTTTTAACTTCTGTGTTTTTGAGTTGGATTTGACCAAGATGAAGCTCATCTAAGAAAATGAAATGAGACAAATTCAAAATGATTGAGTTTTATGATGAAGATTATGATTATACGGGTTCACAAAGGAAAATGTTTTGCAGCTGAAATGACTGAAGGAAAAGGTTTGAGCTTCTCTGAAGAACTAACAGCTGCAGCTCTGTTTTATACTTACTAGGTCCTGACAAAGTATTTTATTTATTTCATTTAAAAATGTTAAATACAAACTTCCTTCTATAGACCGTTTCAGAGAGTATAAACAAAGACAGGTGTTACCAAGGATACTAATTAAGGCTCCATTCCATTTAGTGTACCAGAGCGTTTTCTAATGAGCCACACCTGTCTTTGTTTATACTCACTGAAAGGGTCTATTGATTAAACCCAGGTTAAACACTAATCTTGGCTTTGCTAAAATGAGTTTAGTTTGAAATGGTGCATCAGAGTTTGTTTGATTTTAAACATGGATGAACTCATTCACAAATGTGAAATCAAACAAGCTCTGAGCTCAGATGTGTTGAAAATGAATCTGTAAAATCCTCTCTGCTGAAACTCAGAGTGCACCAACACATAAAAACACAGAGCTCATTATTCACTGAGTAATGATCCGTGGTTAATGAGCGAATCTCGCTGTGATTAAGTTTATGTAACGAGCACAAATGAACTCTGTTCAGAAAAGAACAAAGACTTGTCCACTCTGACTGAAAAGTGATGAATAAAGATAATTATGATGCATTTTCAATACTAAACATTTGTGTTGTTGTGAGACTGAATCGTGGCTTCTGATTGGTCCACGCAGGCAGGGCTTGGCGGGCTCGGTGAACGTGACGGGCGACGACCAGAAGAAGCTGGACGTCCTGTCCAACGACCTGATGATCAACATGCTGCAGGCGTCCTACGGCACCTGCTGCATGGTGTCGGAGGAGAACACGGAGCTCATCATCACCCCCAAGGACAAGAGGGTGAGGAGGAGGAGGAGGAGGAGGAGGAGGAGGAGGAGGAGGAGGAGGAGGGGCTCTGGGTTTCTCCATGCTAAAGTTGCATTATGATCTTTTCTCCTTGTTTCCACCAAATTCATTTCATTATGAGCAGGTCCAACAGTTTTCCATCTCCAGATTTAATCAACTCTCTGTCAACATGTCAACTTTAAAATCTAAAAAAAACAAAACACTGGTGCCCATACGGTGCCTTTTCAATGCCGCTTTTTATTTTATTTCTAATAGTAATGATCAAACTCCACAGTGGTTTATCACAGTAAAAGGCCTTCAAATAATAGGAAATAATAAACTATTTGAACAGTTGTAATGTTTTAGACGTTGTTTCATTTTGAAACATTTAGAAATGTTGTTTTAAAAACATTTTTTTAACAGTTTTGGAAATGTTGCCTCACTTGCAACACCTGTGCAGGCCACTAGAGGGAACCATCAGCGTGAACAACCACTGAGCAAAACAAGACTTCATGTGTCACTTTGTTATCATTGTAAAAGCTCTCTCTCTCCTGAACAGTTATGTAGGATCCAAAAATGGTCATTTCCTCTGTATCCGCAACAAATCGTAAAAGTATGATTTACACATAGACTGTAAAAAGAATTTACATTAACAATCTATGGAATTTTACAGTACAAGTCTTTAAAGGCCGTTTTCTCAAAATGAGTTTTTCCTCAGACTCTGAGCCGTAAATCTCCACTTCAGCAGCACTTACAGACACCAAACCTTCCAGTTTGATCCCTTTCTATATTCTGAAGGTTTTTACAGAGGGGATTGTTGATATATCATTCACAGCCTGATTTATACAACGTTTTAAAACATGGCGAAATTTGATTTTTTTTTTTTTTAGGGCTGGTGACAGTATTTTCTCATTTACAGAGTGATGAAAAGAGAAATCCAAAATCCCCCTGTAGCTTCTAATGTGTCAACAAAATATAAACGAATTGTTCTTCTTCTTTGTTTTTGTCTGTGCTGCTCACAGGGAAAGTATGTGGTCTGCTTCGACCCTCTGGACGGCTCCAGTAACATCGACTGTCTCGCTTCCATCGGCACCATCTTCGCCATCTACAAACGGGTGAGTGACAAACACAGCACCTGTCAGAGTCTCTCCAATCACCATTAACTTTAAATTACCTTATCAAACAGTGGAAAGCACAGATTTATGTGGTTTTACATCCTTCATTTGATCAGTTACAAGAAACTAAAAGGAGGAAGTTTCCTTTGAATAACCATTAATCCTGTTGGGAAACAAATGCATTTAAATGTACAGGAGCAGGAGTCTGACCTACACTGTGTATGAGTGCATGTAATAACCTCCTTTTTATAAAGTGAACATATCTGTGAATCCTTTTTTTAATGATATGAATAAATATTCTAATAGCTTGAGATGTTATATTTTTGTTAATCGATGAAATTAAGATGAAAATAGGCTTTAAATATCTCCCTCTCTGTGTAATGGATCTAAACTATTGGAAAGTTTTTCTTTTGAATTTAATTACAGCCGTGTCATGCAGTTATTTGAGTGCCTCTTCTCTCCAGATGTGAGACTCTCATTTAGGACAAATCATAATTATAACACAGTTGGACTCATCACATTTTATTTAATAGGACTGTTACAGTTTGACTCTGCAGCAGCTTCACGGTGCAGTTACACTCTGCAGACACTGGAGGGCGACACCATCCAGCTGTTCCACATCTAATCTTTGTCAGATGAGGAGGTCACTGTAAACATGACAGGATGCAGAGCTGCAAATGTAAACACATATTTGCACATGAGAACAGACTCACAAACATCTGATACATTGAACACATTGAAGCTGCTTCGATGTTTGTACCATAACAAACCAGGGTCATTCAAAGAGCTTTATAGTACAATTACATATAAGATATAGTAGATGATGCAGATTTACAATAAAGGAGTGAAGAGAAAACATACTGGATTAAGATATGACTTCATTCATCTCTTAAATGAAAAAAAAAGAATAGAAATCAAATAAAAAAAAAAAAAAATATATATATATATATATATATATATATATATATATATATATATATATATATATATATATATATATTTAGGAA
Organism: Trachurus trachurus; assembly: GCF_905171665.1. Lineage (NCBI taxonomy): Eukaryota > Metazoa > Chordata > Actinopteri > Carangiformes > Carangidae > Trachurus > Trachurus trachurus. The sequence goes on along the minus strand of NC_139895.1, from coordinate 12,160,511 downwards.
AAACTATGTAGTTCATAAACACAACTTCGATAAGAACAGGACTTAAATATCAAAAGAATGTATAAATGCAATACAATATTACTGTACATCAGAATAATATGGTACAACAGTGGTTCTCAACATGGGGTCCGGGGTTGTTGTTTTTTTTTTTTAGAATTTTATCACTTCTTCCAGGAAAGGGTTGAACATTTTTGGAGAAATTGTACCACTTTTTTCCAGAAATTTCTCTACAATATTTCCAAAAATTCATGTCATTGGCCCTAATTTAAATTTACAAATTCAAACAAATATTTGTGTATTTCTGGTGTTTGCTTCAACATTTTGTCCAACGGGGGGTCCGTGGTCTAATTTGTGTCAATTTAGGGGTCCTTGATGTAAAAAAGTTTGAGAACCACTGTGGCACAATGTGTATATAGATATGTACATATATATAGTATATACTCTATGTAGTGATGGTATAAAAAGTGACAGTGACTGAACAGTGTATATTATGTATTATGGTGGGCTGTAAGAGGTCAAATTACTGACTAAATGATTTACAATTGAAAAAATTGTCCTTTAAAATGTCAAAAAAGTTCAAAAACAGGTGCAAATAATAAAAGATGTATCTATTTAAAGCAGAAGTAAGCGATCCGGTCGTTTTGGCTAATGCTGCGTTCCAGGCAGGCTTTTGAAACCGTAAATTACAGCTTCAAGTCACGACTTACGACTTTGTAGCGTTTCAGGCAACCCACTCGTGTTTTTCCGACCTGTTTTACCGGTGAAAGTCACTATAACGGCCACTCGTAACTTCCGACCCGTGAACTCGTACCAGATTGAACTGGTACGACTTCACAGGTCGGAAAAACACGAGTTACGGGCTGCCTTGAACGCACCATAACAGTCCTAGTCCCTCGTCACCACATTCACGGCGTCCCTTGGCTGCACACACAGCCCTGCATGCCGTTCTCTCTCCTCATTGGATAAAAACTGTAGGATACGAGAAAAGTTTTCTCCTCGGCTCAGAGCAGAGCAGAGGGACTGGGAGACCTGTGTTTCAGACCAAACACTCTATGTAAGTGATTACTGTCGGAAGATATAAGACTTAAGACTTATATTAACACAAATATATCACTTACTTCTGCTTTAACTAATTTAATTAAGTTAAATTAACCTGAATTTCTACATAAATCAACACCTGAGAGTGAAACGTCTGTCTGTGATCCTTCGTATCTCTGAGTGATGATGTCAGTGGCGCTGTCTTGTGCTCAGGTGACGGAGGACGAGCCCTCGAACAAAGACGCCCTGCAGAAGGGCGACAACATCGTGTGCGGCGGCTACGCCCTGTACGGCAGCGCCACGCTGGTCGCCATGAGCACCGGCGCCGGGGTCAACTTCTTCATGCTGGACCCGGTGAGCGAGGAGTTCATCATCTCTTCTTCTCCTTCTCCCAAGTCTGCTCCCTCTCCTTGTTCAGATTAAACCACAAATAGAAACATATACGAGGAGAACAAGTTGTTTTTCCTCCGAGGAAACGACCGATCCTGAGGAATTCACCTTTAGAGAAAAGCAGCTTTGGTTCTTAAAGGCTCGAATGTAAAAGTTCAGTGTTTATGCCTTAAAGGAGATTTTCTAAACATCACAAACATTTACTTGATCTTTCCAAATAGTGAGCCTGCGTCTGTGTCTGAAACCTGTTCTATAACTTGTTTATAAGTGTTTATTTGTGACGTATAAAGTGTTAAAGATGGAATTAAAACCCTAATTATCAATCATTGCAAGGCTAGTCGGTAACCCTTTAATTTACAGGATGTGTTAATGTCAAGAAATAGCCAAGAAATAACAATTAATTGCATCATAATGCCTAGAAATAACGGTAAAGTTCATAGTAATGTTGAGAAATATAGCCAAGATATAATGATTGATTGTGGGGAAATAGCCCAGAAATTATTGATTGGGTAACACTTATTCCCTATAATGCATTATAACCGTACTTATAATGAGTTATATTGCAGTTATAGCACTATGTGGGCCAGCGAGTTACTAACAATTATAACGTATTATAATACCTGACCTTATAAGTCATGATAAAATGCTTTATAGTGTGTTATGATTATTGTTATAAAGCATTATGACCATTTATGAGTGTTTCTAACTATAGTTATACAGTGATATAACTGCATTATAAATATATATAATTATAGGCGTCAAATAAAGTGTTACCATTGATTGTAATTGACAATTGCAAGGACTTGGTGGAGAAAAATTCTGGCTTTTCCCAAAAAATTCAAAGCATTCAAAGTGTAGGCTAATCTTTTGCCTTGATGTAATGATGATAATAATGAACATTACAATGAAATTGACCGTTATTTCTTGGCTATTTCTTGACATTATCACATAATTAGCGGCCTGTAAATGAATTCGAAACAGTAAGTAAACTGTGTTTGTGTTTCCTCCTCCTCCTCCTCCTCCTCCTCCGTCTTCAGGCCATCGGAGAGTTCATCCTGACCGAGAGGAACGTGAAGATCAAGAAGAAGGGGAAGATCTACAGCATGAACGAGGGCTACGCCAAGTACTTCCACCCGTCAATCAACGAGTACATCAAGCACAAGAAGTACCCAGAGGTGGGAGAGAGGAGCGCACACACACACACACACCTGAGACACACACACACACACACACACACACACACACACCTGAGACACACACACACACACACACACACACACACCTGAGAGAGACACACACACACACGCCTGACACATGTCAACCTGCAGGGTTTGTTGGAACATCATGAATCAGTTTTACTTTGTGTTTGTTGTTGTGAATCCGACGCCTTTGAGTCAAACTGCAGCAGGAAACCAACCTCGTGTCCTCAGAGTCTGTTCTGCTGACACACACACACACACACACACACACACACACACACACACACACACACACACACACACACACACACACACACACACACACACTCACACACACCTCTTCACACACCAGTGACCTCTCACACTCATCATGTGAGTCCTGACCAAGCAGTCGCTCCGGTACAATGAGTTCCCCTCAGGTCTGTTTGAGTGTTTGTCAGAGCCACGAACGGTGCAGCGCAGTTTGATCTCAAGTGGATCTGACGGGTTAAATAATAACATAATAAGGTAACACTTTATAATAAGAACACACTATTAAGCATTAGTTAAGCTTTGAATACTGAATGCATCATTTATAACACATGAATACTCATTAGTATGTAGTTTATAAACAGTTAAAAATGATTTACTCATCATTGATAAGCACTAACTGTATTAATAAACTACATAGGCTACTAATGAGTATTCATGCGCTATAAATGAAGAATTTAGTATTTATTCATGCTTAACTAATGCTTAATAGTGTGTACTTATTATAAAGTGTTACCCATAATAACCTATAAATAACAAGACTTCTAAATTTTTCTCTTTAGTTTTAGTGCAAAGAAGCACAAGAACATTTCAAAACATTATGAACAACCTGAAATGTCTTGATAAAATATGTGCAATTTCAACAATATAATGCCTCTCCTGTCTTCTATGTAATTTTCACTTGACAAATTCAGCCCGCGGGCCAGATTGGACCCTCCGACAGGCTGGTTTTGGCCCGTGAACCGTCAGTTTGACACCGCTGCTCTACATGAAGCTGCTGTTTGATATCACAATAGATAAATAACCAGGTACCACCTCACAGTGAGTGAGCAGAGCAGAGTCGGGTCATGTGAGCAGCGGTCGGGGGTCAGACGGGCCGAGGGGCCGCGGCTCCGTCAGCTGAGCTGCAGGATGGAGACACAGTTTTGTGCAGGAAACGTCCTGTTCCTCAGGAAGCAGCTTTTCATCACTCGTGCAAACTCAGCGTTTCTCCAACCTCGGCAAAAACACGCAACGTTTGTTTGTTTGGTCGTCGGTGAAGCGTTCACTCAAAAACCTTCATGAAACATCGACTTGAATATTTGTGCTGTTTGTATTTTACCTTATTAAAGCAGTTAAAAGCCTCTTTTTCAAGAATGACCCGGTCAGGAGAGCAACTTTAAACACAGCACTGAATGATAGTTACAAGATTACAACATTAAAGGGTGATACCGCAGCATCCAGTTAATATAGAAAACAAGGGGGAAAAAAACAACTGTGATGCAAGAACAGTTTCTAACACTGGAAAAAACGAATTTACTGTAGTAGCAACCACATCGACCAGTGAGGATGTTTTCTCCATTAGGTTCCCTCTGTAAATTATTTTAAGACCAAGCGAAAGCTTTATTCAAATGCTATATTGTTTCCCACATTAAAACTGTTCATATTTTTACCATTTACACGCCAATAAACAACCTGTGGCTTCAGCTTTGCTTTAAAATCATAGCCTACTCCTTGACTGCTGCAAGAAGTTTGAGATGTGCCACTTTTTTTTTTTAACCTTTTTACCATTTTTTCAGTTTTTACATTTGCTACAAAGATGGAGAGAATGAACCTATTAAGTGTTTTTGTGACACTGACAGTTAAACCTGAGAGAGAGAAAGGAACAGTTTTAGTTAGAAAATCGAGAAAAAAGTTAGAAAATCAAAATTCCTGTCACTCAAAAATATTCCAGTATTTCTGAAGACCAAATCCAAAAAAAGAGAAACATTTAGCTCATCTGTCTGATCTGTTATTAACCGACTTCTCCCAGTAAAGTAACGACCTCAGCTGAACACTCATCACCACAGCAGTGACCACACACTTACTAACCGTCATGTTGGCGCGAGGCCACAACGTGACGAGAACTCGTCTCACAAGGTTCAACTGTGAAGGTTTCTAAAAAAAAAAAAAAACCTGTCACTTCACATTTCTTCTTCCACGTGTGTGGGGGAATTATTATAATACTACTCTATTTTTGTGGATCAGAGTTTTATTTCTTCTCTTTTATTTTGTAACTTCCTGTAACTAAAGTCTCTGTTTTCAGGACAGGAAGTGACTGTTTATTAAACCTCAGAGTCACAACGTTAACGCAGAAAACAGATCATTTGTTATCTGGCTTTAATTTTAAATAAAGTCATGACTCTGAATGTTTTTAATCAGCAGCACCTCAATACTATTTCCCCTTTTAAACGAGAAAATATGTTTGTAAAAAAACAAAAAAAACATGATATACAGTATATCCATATCTACACATATGGATCCATATTCACAGGAATGTATAATACAGTTTTATATAGAATAGAATAGAATAGAATAGAATATACTTCATTAATTCCTTGCGGGAAATTCTTTTGTCACAGCGCTCCAGTGTACAAAGGTAAAGAATATTATAGAAGAATAATACAATACAACAATAGGAGAAAGAGATAAATCACAATTTAAATATTACAAAAATTACAAAGTTAAATATTACCAGAGTTACAAAGTTAAAAACTATAAGAATAAACCCCAGAATTTGCCCCTCCCCCTCCCCCTCCCCCCGTCTTAACAATATATACAGAAGAAAATATAAGCATACAATATACATATGATGATGAGAAGTTCACCTCTTTTGTATCGAAAAAAAACATAAGAGATAATGAGAAGATTGAAACTGAACAATAAAACAAACAAAAAAGGGCAGACTACAGTAGTTAATCATAACGACATTAGAACAATACAGCCGTGAGAAGGCCACAATGACCAAAACTGAGACTGAGGCAACAAGATAATCCACTTTTTTTCCCCATTTTTTAACTGATAGATCATCATAGATCAATTTAATCAACATTAAAAAGTCAAATATTTTGATCATGTGTTCAGGTCTGATGCAGCAAAAAAAAAAAAGAAAGAGCGATCTTGTAAAGTCAGTTGACAGCACCTGATCACTGGCTCCAGATCAGCCTCAGGGTCACGTCAGATGTTTTAGGAACTGAGTCGTGTGTTTTACTTTGAAAAACCTCCCCCACACTTCCTCTGTTTCTTTCTGCTCCTTTTTTTTCTCTCCTGTGTATCAGGAAGTTTCTCTCGGTCTCTTCGTGTCAGCAGCTGGATGTGGTTTCTGTGTTTGGAGTGTGTGTTGTGTTGTATTGTGTAAATCAGGAGGCTCTGCTCTCAGGAAATACCATGTTCACACACACACACAGACACGCAATTACTGTACACACACCCTTACACACTCACACACTCCTCCCAGTGTGACTCAGCAGCACATGACTCTGTCACGTTGAACATGAGGCTCCATGTCAGAGCTTCACACTCAATGAGTCAAACAATATTAAAGATAAAAGAAAAGACACAAATAAAACTGAACAGAAACTTCACTTATTTGTTTGCTTAAATATTAGACAATTAATAATCAATATTGTATTATTACAAGACAGGAAAACAAAGCAGTGGCTGCATCAGTTACTCTAATATAAAGTTATGTATAATATATACACACACATATAATATAAAAACAATTGCACCAGCCTTTTGCAGTTCCTAAAAAGGTTAGCGAATGAGTGACACTGTATTTCAAAAAAAGCATGCAAAAAAAAAGGGGATCCACACACTTTCATTCATTCAGTAACGTTACAGATATGAATGTTAACTTCAGAGCTCCACATACGATTAGATTTAACATTGATAGACACTCAACATTGATCTTGAGAAGAACTATTGCATGTGAGAGACTCTTATTTTGGAGAAACAAGCTCAATCTTGTAGTTTTTACAGTCTCTTTATAAACTCTTTTAATCAATTTGTGTCCAAACTGGTGCAGAACTTCAACACAGTCTTTATTTTTTATGACACTGATGGATCATTGGGATCTTTAAAGCTTCTGTCTGTGTGGAAATGGAAATAGGCAAATTAAGAGAAGATGATCTAAGTGAGGTTTTACATAACATCCAGGTTTATTAGTGGCTGTGCACGTTGTGAACCTGAGGCCATTTGCATCTGTAGATTATAAAACATCGCTTCAGGTAAAGAGTTTAGACAACAGGCCTTTAATTAATACCCAGTTGACTTTATAACACAACAAGCATGTGACTGCACCAGGATCCTCTTCACTACTGAAGCATGGGGAAGTTTTTATTTATTTATTTTGGTGTAAATTTCTCTATAATTTGACCAAAACATGGGCGACAAACACCGAGCAGAATAAATATCAATACTCTGTTTTGATAAATGATCTGAAATTCATATGTTACCTAACTTCACCCAATAAAAATGAGCAAAACTGGGATTTAAATTGGTTAATTAAAGAACAAATACCTGCCTCATTATCAACACCTGATCACATAAACATAAACTAACATTTTAAATATGTTCTCCGTCTGTCCTGCAGGACGGCAGTGCCCCCTACGGAGCTCGGTACGTGGGCTCCATGGTGTCGGACATTCACCGCACCATCGCCTACGGAGGCATCTTCATGTACCCGGCCAACGAGAAGAGCCCCAAGGGAAAGGTACGGATCTCTGATTCTACTCAAACACTTTCTGCACAGAGCGATGATGATGATGATGATGATGTTTGGATTTAGGTCCAAGTATCTCCAGAAATGCTGCAGTGACAGAAACACACAAATACATAATGATAAAAGAATGAAAAAAGTTGAAAATATGGTTTATATGGGACAAATATAGTGTGATAATAGTTTGTAATAATAATTATAATAGTTGTAATGATCCTGCACAGTTACAGTAACAGCGGGTGTTGCTGTAGTGAAACCTGAGGTCGAGGTGTTTTTCCTCCTATGGTAAATAAAAGCTCAGAGGCGTTCGAGGACGCTCGTAAAACATAAACTTTGACCTCTTTGCCTGTTTCCTTCCTGGCAGCTTCGATCTGTGACCTGCTTCTCCTCCACATCCTGAATTATTTACATTTTATTACTGATGTTATCAAATTGTGAAACAAAACAAGTTTTATAATTTTATGAGAGCTTGTGGTTCAGTTTATCTAAATCTTCTGATAAGTGACTTCTTATATTTACCCCGATCCTTCTGACTGACCTTTGAATTAAATAAATAAATCACAATGAAAGTATTTAGATTAAATTAATTAAAAATAACAGTAAAACTAAAGGAAACAAGTGGAAACAAATAAAGTTTAGCTTAAAAAAGTAAAAACCTGTTTTTTCATCAGTCTCTGAATGACTGTTACAATGTGCAGACAACACCTGCTGCTCTCTGACGTGTTATCACTGAAACTATTTGGAAACTTTCACATTTCAGCCACAGTGAGTCTGGTTTTAACATCAGTGTACGTCAGTGTTGAAGTGAAACTTCTCAACACTCCTCCACAGTCAGTTAAACATTCATTCATCATCATAGCTTATAACTGATCAATTAAACACAAGTTTATTCGTTTTTAGAGCGATTCATTGCAGCTTATAAACATTTTTTAAATGTAACTGTAACTGAAAATTGTACAAAGATATGAAGGTTCATATTTTACACCTCTCCTGTGTTTTATTTAACTATAATAGTTTTCCATCTCCTCTCTCAGCTTCTTTCTGGAGATCTAGTAGCAACAGGTCGGTGTCAGCCGACTGTTATTTGAGTGACCCAATAAAAAAAAATCCAGCAGACTTTAGAATAAAACACTCAGAGAAACCAAATCCTGCAAAGTGTTGGATGGTCGGGTCCAGGTGGTGGTGGGCGGGGCTTGGCTTGACTGCTTTGTTGTGACATCACAAAGTGACAGGAAGTCCTGACGGCTGGTTTTAAGGCTCAGTTTCTGAATACAGGCTGTGTGCATTTCTCTGTGGACTGAGGCTTTGAAACTTTTACAGTATTAATATAGAACCTAGAGCTGCTTTATAATCACACTACACATGGACATCTACCTTTATACTGTATGGAGCTTTAATACAAACATCTACCTTTATACTGTATGGAGCTTTAATACAAACATCTACCTTTATACTGTATGGAGCTTTAACACAAACATCTACCTTTATACTGTATGGAGCTTTAACACAAACATCTACCTTTATACTGTATGGAGCTTTAACACAAACATCTACCTTTATACTGTAGCTTTAATACAAACATCTACCTTTATTTTGAAGGAGCTTTAACACAAACATCTACCTTTATTTTGAAGGAGCTTTAACACAAACATCTACCTTTATTTTGAAGGAGCTTTAACACAAACATCTACCTTTATACTGTATGGAGCTTTAACACAAACATCTACCTTTATACTGTATGGAGCTTTAATACAAACATCTACCTTTATACTGTAGCTTTAATACAAACATCTACCTTTATACTGTATGGAGCTTTAACACAAACATCTACCTTTATACCGTATGGAGCTTTAATATATAATATTTAACATATATGTTGATTTCTCTCCTCGAAGCTGAGGCTGCTGTACGAGTGCAACCCCATCGCCTTCGTCATCGAGCAGGCGGGCGGCCTCGCCACCACCGGCACCGGCAGGATACTGGACGTTCAGCCTGAAGCGCTGCACCAGCGGGTTCCCTTCGTGGTCGGCTCCCCTGACGACGTCAACGAGTTCCTGTCCTTCGTCAAGAAGTTCCCGTGAAAGACCTGCGTCTCCTGCAGTTAATGTTTGTACAGCAAGCCAGAGAGTCTTTGTAATGTGTTCATGGAGCATTTTTATTTTGTGATCACAGGGAAACATTATTTGTGGATTTCAACATTACAAATGGTCAAAACTCAAGTACAGATTTCAGTTTTAGAACAACTACGTTAAATTATTATCTAAATATTCCGGTGACTGATCATTTTTTAAGATGCATAAACAAGACTGTCAAATCTAATCAAATCTTGTTATGTCAAATCACAGCCTTTCATATACAGCTGCATTTGAAAGTTATTAAATCTATTTTTTTTTTCCAAAACAAATTTGTCAAATGTATTTTTCTGTTTCATTTAAAATACAGCTACAGTACAACATGAGGCAGACAAGTACAGTAGCTCCAAACTGCTGCTTAAGGTTAAAGAGTTTAGTCATCCTGTTGTAAAGAAACTTTAACCCAACCCTGTTTTCCCTGAGAAGAAAGAGGAAGAGTCCAGTTTCTAATTCACTAATCTCATACATTTATTTCTTTATTGATCCAGGAAGCAGCCGTGCAGCAGAGACTCTCATTCCGAGCATCAGCATGCTGACACTGTTCAGCTGCATGTTTGATACAGGACACATACTGTACTTACACTTTACAATCCATCATATTCTTACTGAAGCAGACAGACAGATATAAAATCTATAAATTAAAAAACTGGCATTTTATTTTGGTGCTCTAGAAACTGAATTAAAACTTATATAGCTTCAGAGGAAACAGTAACTGAAATCATCTCTGGGTGTCAATGATCCACTGGTTCTGGTTCAGACTGGAGCAAAAAAAAAAAAAAAAAAAGCAAAGTTAAAGCAGAAGTGAGTGGTCCGGTCGTTTTCGCTAATGCTGCGTTCCAGGCAGGCTTTTGAAATCGTAAATTACAGCTTCAAGTCACAACTTACGACTTTGTAGCGTTCCAGGCAACCCACTCGTGTTTTTCCGACCTGTTTTACCGGTGAAAGTCACTATAACGGCCACTCGTAACTTCCGACCGGTGAACTCGTACCAGATCGAACTGGTACCACTTCACGGTCGGAAAAATACGAGTTTCCTTGAACGCACCATAACAGTCCTCGTCGCTACGTCACCACATTCACGGCGTTCCTTGGCTGCACACACAGCCCTGCATGCCGTTCTCTCTCCTCATTGGATAAAAACTGTAGGATACGATAAATGTTTTCTCTTCGGCTCAGAGCAGAGCAGAGGGACTGAGAGACCCGTGTTTCAGTCCAAACACTCTATGTAAGTGATTGCTGTCGGAAGATATAACTATTTAAGACGTATATTAACACAAATATATCACTCACTTCTGCTTTAAGTTACATAAATGCTTTAAAAATGTCAAAAAGTGATTTAACAAGTAAACAACATGCTATAGCTATTCTTGAATGTATGTAGGCTATTTAAATGTTTAGTGTTTTATGTGGGCAGGGCACAAAAGAAAATGTGCATGACACTTAAATAGAAATAATCAATCAATCATCAGTAGAACATTTACCAGGAAGTATTTTCAAAGTCAAAATGTATTATGGTGGGTTAATTTTATTTCACACAAATTGGATATTTTAACCTCATTAAAATGGCTCCAAGTCCAACTGGGAACAATCTAAATTTCCATCATGTTACAACTCCACAAAAAGAAAAGAAAACCAGGGATCTGATCTGTCTGAAGAGAAACAGATAAAAGTTGCTCTTACGTTTGTTAAGTTAAGTACATTTTTTGTAGTGTTGCATTCACAGCAGCAACAGATGTTCACAGAGGGTTCAGAGGCAGATACCCAGACAGAGAGAGAGTGTGTGTTTTGTGTTATTTTGGTGAACTGGTCCTTTAATCTCTGTCTCTCAGTCCTTCTCTCTGTCTCTCGTCCCTTTTCTTAAATTGCGCAACTTGTTCCTGCAGCTGCTCCAACCTCGGCCTGGACTAAGCTCAGAGGTGGGTGAAGTAAATGTGTTACAGAAACAACTTGTGCATGTGTTTACATTTACTTTACTTTACCGATCTGGGTCAGTCAGTCAGACGGACACAGCCGACCTCTAACTACTGAGGCTTATTGACCGTAATGACACAAAATACATTTACATAACTGAATCTTTTAGTTTTTAGAGCATAAACAAAAACTAGGTCACAGATTACATACAGTAGAAAGTTCAGCAGCTCCGGGAGAAGTCTGGTGACTGTGTATTTATCGCTCCAGAGGTTTAAGGTTTTATGTTTAAAGGTCACTGTAACATGATTCATCTCAGGTGTTCACTTCACGAAATGACCCTTAGGACAACTGCAACATAAATATAACTGTACAGTAGTGATTCAGACACATGATTCTGATATATTTATATTTCTTTATTTTGCACAAACATATAATTTATGAACAATTATTATGATTGGGATGTGCAAAGGGGAGGTATGAAACCCAAAAGGGCTTATATGAAAACCTCACCCATGAAGAATATCATCAAAAACCAAATTTGTTACAAATAAAGACAAGAAAATAAGGAATAATTAAATGATACAAAAAGAAAGAATATAGGAAAGAAAGAAAATTATGTGCTGATATTTATGTGAACTTATGAAATGCTTTATAAAGTTTATATTAATATGAACCTGGTGTTTATTCTACAGGTAAATGCAGCTTTAACTGTGTTAAAACTGATCTTCAACATTTCATTCTGTCAGTGCAACAGGAACAAAATGTATAAAATACATCACAGTGCATTAATTGTGCTGTGGTGAAAGATTATTGAAAATAAAAGTATATATTCGTCATGCCAAAAGGGGTTAAGAGATTTAGCTGCTACATTTACTAGCCTACTTACTAATTAGCTGCTTTACAAGTCCTAATGAGTCAGAGGAGCCCAAACCTCTGCAAACAAGTAAATTACTGTTTAATTGTTTCTGTTAATAAGCTCATTAACTAAAACTAAACCACAAAGTAAATGTTCAATTTGCTGCAGGAGCTGATTGTACTTCTTTTCCCCTTCAGTAATCAGTAAAGTAAATAATGTTACTAAGACCACTCCAACTGTATATTGACCTTTGATTATCGCTGTTAATCAACTGGTTTGATATTTAACATGAGTGCTGCAATAAATGAGATGAGAATAATCAACCCTTCAAGTTGTAGCCTAAAGAAGTGTCAGAACATATAAAGATGTTGCTTTTCTCTCTGTTTTGTATCATTATATATTGAATATCTTTGAAAACATCTGAGCAGCTCATCACACACTTCAGTTTGATTACACACATTAATCAGCAGTGAAGTGAATCATTAGCTACTGTTCTTTAGTTAGTTCGATGCACCTAAAAACCTTCATCGTGGTGTTAACCTACAGATTTATAAGGTCACGTTAGTTGACCTCCCTCCTCACGGTGAAGGGGGGGCCACTCCACGTCCTCATGAATCAACACCATTGTGGCCACGATCAATAATCCTATAAGATCAGAACAGTACCAGACATCAGAGAGCACGGCTTCATATGATCATGTGACTGTCTCTGTTCTACATGTTACAACAGCGTGTGGGATTAACAGAGCAGAGCCGAGGCCTCCTGCACTGCTCTCACTACCCACAACTCGACTTTAAACTACTATTAAAGATAAAATCCAGAAAAAAAAATCATCTCTCAGTCTTTAAAACTAGTGACAACTAAAATTTCTGGTAACCCTTTGGTTTACAGGCTGCTAATTACGTGATAATGTCAAGAAATAATAAGTAATTGTCTCATAATGTCTAGAAATAACCTAAAAATAACAGTCAATTCCATAGTAATTGATTGTAATTGACAATTGCAAGGAAAATTTTGGCCTTTCCCCAAAAAAATCAAAGCATGAAAACTTAGCGTGTAATCTTTAGCCTTTATGAAAAACGTGACATTACTATTAAACTGACCGTTATTTCTAGGCTATTTCTTGACATTACTGCGCAATAACTTGTTATTTCTTGGCTATTTCTTGACATTATCACATAATCACTGTAAATTAAAGGGTTACCAAATGTCCTTGCAGAAATTTTTGAGAGTACCACGGGGCGAGTGGGGGACATGAAGGCAAGACAGTGGAGAAAGAGGGTCTCACTTTTGGGTTTATTGTGACAAAATAGTAGCTCCTATCAGAAAAAGAAGCAGACCGTGAGCATTTTCCTAAACATGTTGATATATTTTGGTGTTTCTACAGTAAATATTTTGGGCAAGCTATTTTGCAAGCTAAAAAATAAGAGGTACTTAAGCTTTTCTCTGGAAACCGGCTCCATTTTTTTGTATTGCCGTTAATGAGCAGCTGGATGGGATTTGGCTTCATTTAGAGGGTCATAGTTCAAATTCTGTAAGCCTCTCAGCTTTTTGGAAGATATTGTGTGATAGATGATAAGTTTGTTTCCAACTTTGGCAAAAAAAATCATGTGTGTAGAGTGTAATTCATGGCCGCCAGGAGCAGCGTGTAAGGATTTCAATGCAATAGTGCAATACACACCCATTGTTCAGAGCCATATACAGTATCAGACCGACACATGGTCCTGTGATATACTGTACATTGGGGAGGTATTAACATGTGTTTTCAGTGATCGGATTGCAACCAGATGGCGCTTGACCACATGAAAGTAGCTACAGGTGTAAAAACACACCCAAGACACATTGAGGACAGATTGTGATCCGATTGGTGGTCACTGGTCAGGGGACGCTTTGTGACCACATTGAACACAGGTGTAAACGGAAATGCGTCCTGTATCCACATACAACTACATGGGCAGAAATAGTTCTACTATTTATTTTCTTTATTCTTTTTTAATTTGAACTCAACCAGGTGTACCAGGTGTAAATGCTATCCAGTTAAATTGTATCCAGAATACGAGATGCACATTAATGCCAAGTGTAAACGGGTTTGTAAATGAAACTTGGAAGGAACCTGCTCAGGATGGTCCACACATATTCAGGGTGTGACCAAAAAGGCAAATCAGCGGCTCTACCATCTTCGGCAGCTGAGGAGGTTTGGTGCCTCCCCGTCCATCCTGAGAGCATTCTACACTGGCACTGTGGAGAGCATCCTTACTCAGAGCATCGCCTCATGGTTCGGTAACAGCAGCGAGCAGGACAGGAAGGCCCTCAAGAGAGTGGTACGTGCAGCAGAGCGATGCTGCAAATCAGCCCTTCCATTCCTGCAGGAAACCTATGAGAAGAGATGCTGGAGTAGGGCTGTCAGGATTCTAAAGGATCCATTCCACCCCTGCAATGGGCTGTTTCAGCTCTTGAAATCAGGCAGGAGGTTCAGGAGCATTGCAGCGAAGACAGAGAGACTGAAAAGAAGTTTTTATCCACAAGCTGTCAGGCTCCTGAATCAGAACATGCCATGAGCATCTCCCTATCTTTTTAACCCTTTTGCCCTCTGCACTTTATACCCTTTGGTTTGCACTTGAGCTGCTTTTTAAACTTGGATGTTTTTATACTGAAATGCCTACTTGCTGCTGCTGTTGTTATATTATCGAATGTTATTTATATTTACAATTTCTTTTAAAATGTTTTTATATGAGGGACAGCACAGTCTGGGGGGTGTAGTCAGGACTTCATTTCACTGCTTGTTGTAAGTGTACACTTTAACTTTGCATGTGACAAATAAAGAATCTTGAAAATCTTGAAATCTTGAAATGTTGAAGCAGGTCTGTTCCAGCTTTCCCGTACTTATAGTTCACACCTACATGCCGACGCTCACAAACAGGACAGTATAGATGTCCTCACTCACATCAGCTGATCATGGAGGAAATAACAGCTGCCTGTCATGAGGAAGGTTTCAGTGTTAAACCTGTCATTATAAAATGATAATAGGTAACACCTACACTAGCACCTTCCTTCATGCTGCAGCAGTGCACACTATATATAGCCTATACATGTCACCTTTTTGCTGCTGGGACTTTCCAGTGAAACGTAATAACAATAAATAATATAGCCTATATAGCACTTTTCAAATCAAAGTTACAAAGTTTTTAAAACAAAAACTGTAATGTTGCCTCCCAGAACACGTGTTGGTGTTAAAACAAGTCAAAACAAATAGACTTGAACTCTGATGCACTGTGCCACTTTACACATACTAGACTTTTTATACAGGTTTTGCACTTTTTAGGAATATACACTATTAGTTAGAGTCTATTAATATGTCTACTGATTGTTTTTACGAACATGAGCAATGTCAAAGAAAAATCATTCTGTCATGACAGACAATAAAACTTTCTGAATCTGAATCTGAGGCGCTTCTGCTTTTCCCAGAAAACTAAACTTTTACTGGGCATCTGCATGGGAACTGATCACACTCTGAAGCTCATAGTTCAAATTCTGTACATTGTGAGAAAAAAAAGCATTATTTTGTCTACAACTTTGGGAAAAAATCATGTGTGTAGAATATAAGCTTTGCCTGGGAGCAGCGTGTAAGGAGAAAGATTTTTCTGATGATTAAAAAAAAAGATTCTCCCACTTTAGCTTGAATACATACACACACCCTTTATAATATCAAAACCATAATGTCTCCAAAAGTGGTCATGGACATTGAACAGTAATTGATCAAAAACTAAAAACTCTTTCTTATTTTCTAATTGATTTACTTATTTTTTTCTTGTTTTGCTCCTCATCACAATTCACCTCAATCCATTTACTTTGTTGCTGTGTCATGTCTTTCCTGTCTTGTGCTGTCGTGTCTTTATGTTTGTCATTTTCTTAATGTTTGGTATTGCACAATAATAAAAAACTAACAAAAAACAAGTTCAAATGGAAAGTATGCCGGAGCAGCAGACTAATAATTGGTGATTGATTTACACTGAATGTCTCACAGCTGTAAAACTGTGCTTTAACATATAATTAGTTATAGTTTAACTGGGACAAAGTTTAATATACTGGATTTATTATACCAGGTGAAAGCTTATTTTCCCTGTGCAGAGGCCACGAGGCTACAGAAAGAAAACATAACAGGGCTGCGATAAGCTGTCATAACTTTTCTGAACTGATTAGTCGTTTGATCTCTAAAAAGAAAACTGTGAAAATATCTATCCTGAATCTACCTGTCTTTATAGTTACAGTATTTTGCCTCAACAGGCCGAATCCTAAAGATTCACTTTTGAGAAACTGAAACCAGAGAATTTAGATTTTCTTCTTAAAATGTTAAAATCAGAAACTTAATCTGCATCTAATTTGATGTCAGTTAAAAGCTTTGAGTTCGTAAATTGACAGATTACAAATAACCAATAACATACAATGCAAACCTCATCTTATATAAAATTGTTAATATGAAAAAGTCCCAAACACCAAACTAGTGTTTCACAACTTTTAATTGATCACAGTAAAAGTAGAAAAAAAAATCATTTACAATGACCGAAGCAAGTGTTAACGAATCACTCACCAAGTAGCATACACATATTTACAAAGAATAAAACACTAAACTAAAATCTTCTCAGACAAAATAAAGTGGCGTAAAAACCAGCCAAAAAACATGATGGCGCCATTTTCCCTAAAACCCAACGACAACAGTGTTTCTCCTCGTGAAAACATCACAGGATCTCCCGTCGATGCGTCGCTCCGACCGAAGCCTCCGCCCTCATCCTCGTCTCTCTCCAGTCAGACTATTGCAATAAAAACACTATGGTGCTACAAAGTGGAGCTGTGCAAATGTTACACTAGAGGGTAGCTGGCCGCCGTCGCGATTCCACAGTGGTTCTTCCTGTCTTTGGCCATGAGGATGTAGCCTTTGTCTCCCCAGTTTTCACTCCAGCTGCAGCAAGATGAAGAAAAACCAGGAGGTTAA
Organism: Trachurus trachurus; assembly: GCF_905171665.1. Classification (NCBI taxonomy): domain Eukaryota; kingdom Metazoa; phylum Chordata; class Actinopteri; order Carangiformes; family Carangidae; genus Trachurus; species Trachurus trachurus. Next base: position 12,143,227 of record NC_139895.1, on the reverse strand, counting down.
TTAGATTTGATTCAATTTCTGCTGTTGTTAAAGACGTAGAAACGGTTTCAGAGTTCAACTTAAAAGCTGAAAACCAGAGAATTCCTCCTCACGTCACATTTATTAAATTATTTATTATGCAACAATGGTTATCAGTTGTGTTAACTAGTAAGAGAAAATGACTAAAATAAATAAAATTTGATCAAAGTTTTAGGTTAAAAAAAAGGAATATTTCATCATATAATATAATAAATACAGCAGATTTGAAAGCGATAGTTCAACATTTAGGAAAGTTAGGAAAGGGGGGTTGTTTGAGGTAAATACAGAGACTGCTTGCCGAAAAACTGTCCTCAACAGGAATGCACATCAGTGGTTTTGCATGAATTTGCCTCTAAAACAACTCTGTCTCGTAACGTTCTGTTATTATCTCATAGTGTGCTGAATATGCAGGTCACAACTTGTCCACCAGAGCGTTTTGGAGTTGTTGGGATTTCTTGGTTTCCCTCATCAAACTCATCAAATACACAATCCATGAACCTCCGTAGCTCCGCCGTTCTAAAAATAGCTTGCACCAACAATTAAAGGTAACAAACCTACTCCTAAAAACTACAGGGATTATGGCAATGGGCCAATTTGCCAAAAATGTTGAACTATCCCTTTAGTTTAATTTAAATTACTGACCTGTTTTTCACGATCCAGTATTTCTTGCCATCCACATCTTCTCCCTGGAAGCCGTAGCCGACCACCAACACGCCGTGGTCCAGCTCCTCGCTGCTGCACTCCTTCTCATAGTAGATTCCTGCAACAACCAAACATCCAGTCAGGCGATGATTCAGCAGTTTTTGTTTGTTTCCCTGATACGGTGAATGATCTGGCGGTCTAACAGCTGCTTGTTTCGACATGCAGCGGCTACAGAACAACATTATCGCCGATTCTGGAGTCGTTGTGTCTGTTCCATCTCTATTAGCTCGGCTTCATGTCTCCATCTTCCTGAGATAAACAGTAAACATCCGGCTCTTTAGCAGCTGGACTCTGTTCACCAGCTGCTCTGAGTCTGTCTGAGGTTTGATACCGAGTCAGTGAGGTCTGTTTACTGCAGCCAAAAAAGAGCTGCAAGACTAAAACCAAAGCTGCAGAGTCGAGGTGCAACTTCCTACCACTTATTTCATACATAACTAAGATAAAAACAGTGATTACTGACACTTTCATACATCAAGAATTGGTAAAAAGGAACCGACCTGACTGGTAGAACTGGAAGGACTCGTGGCCGGCGTCGATGGCCACAGACACGGGGCCGACGGAGGCCACGGCCTTCATCAGAGCGCGCTCCTTCCCGCTGGGGACGTCGACGAAGCCGGTGTCGTTGGCAGAGTTGTACTGGGGGTCGTAGTGACATGGCTGGTCGTCCTGGAGGGAGACAACGAGGAGGAGGAGAAAGGGATGTTATTGTGATAAAATATTCTCATAATCATGCTGTGTCATGTTTTAACAGGTGATTATTGATTATTAGGGGTTTTCAAAGAGGAAAAAGCGATTTTTTAAGTGACTTCACGCCCATTTAAGGCCTTTTTCAATCAGACACGTACCGTTCCCAGGTAGGGGTAGGAGTCCTCCGAGTCCAGGCCCTGGTTGTCCTTGACGTACTGGAAGGCCTGGTCCATCAGGCCGCCGTTGCAGCCCTCGTTGCCCTCGGGTCCAGAACATTCAACCAGGTTCTGTTCGCTCAGCGACACCAGTTTGCCGGTTTTCCTGAACTGCTGTCCCTCCAGAGCGCCGGTGGTGCTGAAGGCCCAGCAGGAGCCGCACTGACCCTGCACACAGAGAGAGACACAGAGAGGAGGCGTTAAAACACAAATAACCTGGTTTATAAATGACATTTTTCACTCTTTTATGACCCAACTGGGAAAGTTTAAACTGTACTTCGATGTTGCAGCTGCACAATATTGGAGGAATATTGTGTGCTATAAGATTTTAAATGCAGATATTTTTTTTAATCTGCATTCAAATTTTTTATATTAGATTTGCTGCTTCAAGTCTTTTCACTGTTTAAAAACCCAGGAACAGTCCATCTGGTGTTTGTTATGATAAAAGCTTCCAGACTCATAATTAGTCACTTTGTTGTTTGCATTAAAACTGAAGAAGGGGAAAAAAGAAAAAAGATAGAAAGACAAACTGTGTCCGTCGCTATTTTTGTTGTTCGTTTGTTTTCTTGTCGTTACTATTATACGTTTCATCATCTTTAATTGTTTGAAATAGTGTAGAATATTGGTGTTGATACTAAGCCAGGGCAATAATAAACTACAGAAAGGAGCAGTGTTTCTTCATCCTTCTCCTATTCATGTAAATATGTGCAGTCATGTGAAGTATGTAAACTATGACTGGAATAAATCAAAATGAAATGACAGATCAGTCATCATGCTGTTATTTTTTAAAATCTATTATTATGCTCTTATGTTTCCTCATATCTAGTTGCAGCAGTAATGCAGTCACACTGGGCCTCTGCACTTCGACCTGATCTGATGTATGAGACTGTGTTTGTTCCACGCCGGTTTACAGTGAGCCGGTCCGACTGGTTTCAGCTTACAGAGAGTTAATGTATGTCGAGGGGAGGGAGGAGACGACCAACTGCACAGTCAGGGAGGAGGAGTGAGTCTCTCTCTGTGTGTGTGTGGCACTAGATAACAAAAACAACACACAACTGGCCCCGTCTTATCTGCCTGTTCAAGCAAAACATTTACTCCGGTGGACGGCCCGTCCTCGATACTTCGTCTTCTTCTAACAAGTCGGCCTGTCCTACACAGTTGGGACGTTGCGTCATCGTGTTTACTGGGTCTCTGCAAAACAGCTGATAGCCGACACGTCTTTATGTCCTCCCATGCCAACGTGGGTCTTAAAATAGGAGCCTGTGCTTCACGGTTTACAGTGTTTGTGTGACCTAAATGCCTTTTATCAGAACAACAACCGAGCTGATTCACTGTGATCCGAGCAGAACAAACGCTTCTGTGTAGAAATGAACTTTCATTAACATTAATTTGTGACACCGAAGGCATGAAACTGATTAAAAACTATAAAAATGCAAACTTAAAACTGCCATAAATCATTGAATTTGTCCCTGACAGACGTTTATGAACAGCTAATACTTAAGTCTTTAGTGGAGTTGTGTCGTTTTGTTCCAGAAAGTCATTGATAACTGATAATAATGTGTTCATGTCATGTGAAAACCAGCTGTTTGTACAAGTCCCTGCTTCCAGATATCCATGGGAAAACAAAAACATGTTCAACCAGACCCTTTTACAGCTCGTATATAAAAAAAAAAGAGGTGTGGTTGCCATGGCGCCCCGAGGCTACACAAGAACAAAAAGCAGACACAGAGAGGAAGGAGAAGCGCCGTTACCTGGTCCTTGACGGGGGTGACGTAGCCCTGCTCCCTCCAGTCGACGGAGCGCGGCGCCTCCAGGAAGTTGGGCTCCATGAACAGGGATCCCCTCGCCTTCCTCTCCGCCTTGAGTTTGTAGCCGTTCATGATCTGCCTGAACTCCTCGTGGGTCTGTGTTAGAAAAACAGAGCGGAGAGGAGAAAGTGAGTGACACCGATGTCATGTGTTGTTGGTGCAAGGTGTCGTTTCCTCATTCACACAATGAGACGAGCGGTTGCGGTTTGTGTGTTTGTGTGTTTTTAGTGTATCTAAGCTCAGCTCAAAGCTATTTTTTCTGTTTCATGCTGCAGTTTTACACATAAACACCTTCTCTGCACTACATGTGATGTCAATAAATGACTATGTATCAGGACTGAATCCGTGTTATTCATCTTTATCGCATTTTGCTTTTGTTCTGTCACGTTTTCAGCGCTCTCTCTCTTCGGTCTGCTGGCCTTTGTAAAGAAAGAACAGCCGATAAGTGTTCCCAGGTGAGATGTGTGTGTGTCAGTGTGTGTGTGTGTGGGGGTTTTTGTTTGTTTGCTCAGTCTGGTCTGGGATCTCACCATGTCTCCAAAGTGGTTCATGCCCAGGCGGTAGGTGTGCACGCCCATGGAGTGCTCCAGGTTGTGCAGCTCGATCTTCCTCAGGTTCTTCTCCCAGATCATCCTCCTCCAGCCCTCCTCTTTCTACACAACGACAACAACAATGACAACAGTTTAGACTTTGTTTCTTTGGTTTTCACTGGAACTGACGCAGCAGAGTTAAAACATCTGTGTAGAAAACAAAAAGCATCATCACCTCATGGTATTTCTTACTGTGCCAGCCCTTCCACAGGTTCCAGTGCTCATCCAGCTGTCCATCCAGAGCGGGGGCTGAGAGGGCTGCGCTGAGGCACACCACCAACACGGCAAGAGGCAGCATTGTGGCTTCCTACTGTGACAACACAACAACACAAAGAAAAAAAAGAAAAAGAAAACCACAAGAACAGGTAATCAGATAGGAGCCACACAGCTTTCTAAAGAAGTGCGTTAATCATTGACAGAGGCCTGGTGGAGCTCTGACAATGAGCAAGCAAAAAAAACAAAAAAGAAAAAAGTCTCTATTACAAAAGATTTGGTTTATTTTCTCTAGAAAAATAGATGATAAGTCACGGTCGAAACTATGACTATATCACATGTTTCGCCATCGTGATCCTCGTCATGCATCTACAGGCTCTACAGTAGTTAGTTAGTTGGTACACTCTGTTCACACTGATCTGGGATCTGCTGCAGTACATTACACATTCCCGACCGTGCAGTCATTTCCCGACAGTCTGACCTCCCAGAAAACCAGAGCCATTAGTTTTCATTTCTCTGAAATAGGATTCTGCGTAGTCATGAACATCGAAAAACTAATGTGTTGAAGGCATGCCAGATTTACGTAGCTCAGGGGCTAATTTCAATCTGTGGTCCGATCAAGGGCCACGAATAATCATAATTACAGTAAAATAAAAAAAACAAAAAACAAATGATAAGCATAGTGCAAAATGCAAGACATCACACAATGGTTGCTTCAGTCGGAAGGAACAAAAGTGGTGCATTTATCCGACGGTACATGTCGCTATTTAAAGATTCATTATGGATTAAATAATCGATAAAAAAGGCCTTAATAACAACGCTATGTTTACCATCTGCAAATATATTTACTGTATTGGTAGTTTTAGAGGTTGTTGTGTTGGTTGGGGGAGCAGAAACTTGGCCGACCCAGTAACAGTAAACCGAGCCTGTTGTTGTTTTGTGCTGCAGAGTCACGGGACTCGAGCCGAGGAAAAAAAAAAAAAAAAAAAAAAAAAACCTGGACACCGAAACTACCAAGCAGGAAAACGAAATTAAAACCAAAACTTTAACCTGTAGTCGCCGGGAAGCACCGGCTTCAGCAACCGCTGAGGATGATCTCTTGTCGGATTTTTGTTTTTTATTATTTTATTCCCAGTTACTTTGAGCCGTAATGGCTGCTGCTCCTCCAGCTCCAGAGGAGGAGGAGGGAGACGACGACAAAGGCAGAGCTGAATAAAACAAGATGGCTAAAGCTAACGGATGAAAATAAATGAATAAATAGACATTTTTCCAATGAGAAATTAAAACTAAAGCTGAGATACAGGCTAAAGTAGACGTTTTATACACTGGGACACTGGGATGTTTTTAAATCTCTGCACAGCCGACGACAAGAAAATCGCGAACAGCACAAATATTCATCGGTATTTTTGTACTTAAACCGTAATTATAGGAATCAAACAGCAGTAATTACTTATAAAAGAGACAAAGGGGGGGATGATAAAGAATAATAATCTTCAAACTTACTGTAAACACTTTGTAGTCGCGGTTGAAGATGGAGAAAAAATAACCTCCTTCGACCGAGCAACACAAAGTTTATAAAGCCCTGAGTGGCAGCTAGGTAACGTCCCACCGTGCTCTCTGATTGGTCCGCTCACAGGGCAGGCTGCTCTCTGATTGGTCCGCTCCTTGTTTATGACCGGCAGGCTCCGCCCCCAGCGCATACGTCACCATGGAAGCACGTGATTCCTGATTCCTGCCTTCAGGAGTGCTGTTGTTGTTTTTTCTGTGCAGGATTGTTGCAGCTAAAAATTGACCTTTTTATTGACTTTAGGTTGTTTGTTTCGACTTGTTACATGTTACGGATTCACTGTTACATATTCACAGCGATTCATAATGTTGAATAAGTGGAGATAGATCTCTTTTAAAGCATAACTAGCTAAACAGGAAATGATCATGTATTACTGGATATTATGAGGAGCATATATGATCATTGGTTGTTCCAGGAATGGAGTGAAATTTGGCACTGCAACAGATGTAATTTGATCAAGGGCATTTTTTGAGCCTTTTTAGCAGCCAAGAGCAGAGACTGACCCCCACCCCCCACTCCCCTAAGTAAATAGGCTACATAACCTAATAATAATTGAATAACTGTCATTGAAAAGCATGTAAACACCTGATCTAGTTGGAGCTGTGAGATAACTGCTGTTGTGAATTAATACTATTTAGATAAAACATAACTGAATTGAATCTGCACTTCCATCTGGGTAATTGGACAGTTTTTTGTCACACAATATCAACTATACCTATGTCTGCGCTACATTATGTTTAACTCTTGGGTTTTATGAGCTTTATTGCTCAAGTTTATATTGTGATAGTGTGTATAAAGTTGTGCTTTATTTAATTTCTTTATTTAAATTATCAGTGTACAGAACATATGAAGAAAGGTATAGGTGTTAATCCATCACTGGAAAAACTGCACAGTTGCAACCGAAAATGATTTTGATTATAAATGCTGAAATAATCAAACATATTTTACTATGAATAGCCTACACAAAAAACAAGTTTATAGTTAAGTTTTTGCCACAGAGGTGACATAATTTCACTTGTTATATTGTAGAAACAAAAATCACTTTGTCATTGTTTGGATTTCTTCAGAAGTTAATAAAAAACTTCCAGGCTTTTATAAATATTTTGTAGATTTTGGCCTCCAGACTGGTGAATTATATAATTTTTTAGTGCATGTGATGATTTCACTGGGACGCCTCCAGCTGCAGTAACAATGTGGATCATTATTTATAAGTGTGAATGTAAAGCTACTGCAGAAACACCTTGCTGTTTTACTGCACAAACTGGACCAAGATCAGCACAGATTAAAACATTTTAAGTCACCACCAAATGCTTAAAAGGGACAATGTGAATGTGGGACGGCCGGGACAGACTTTTGTCTCCCTGGTGTCTCTCCAAGTGTCCTCCTCTGAATTCCAGGCTGTGTTATTTACACTGCTCTGGGCTCATTGTGGAGCTTCAGCTGCAGGTCGTCCTCTCTCCTCTCCACCCACGCGCTCACATGACCGTCTGTCGGCCCGGTGCTCTCTGGGGTTTGTCGTAACTTGTCTCAACTGCTGACGGTGTCGAACGCCATTCAAAAATATTTGTTTTTCAGTCAAGAGAGCAGATTCATGGAGCTGTGACGTTTGAACCCGTGAGGCTGAATTTATCTCACTTGTTTTGCAGCAAGTGTGAAGTTTTGATTTCAGCCAGGTTAAATGGCAACACTTTACGTTTAAGTTCCTTTTTTTATTTTTTATAATTAATATTCATGATATACATTGATTGAATGGTTTAAACAGTGTCAGTGGAAACAGCTTGTTCATTCATTTGTCAACAAGAATAACTGCACCATTTAGAAAGAATGGATGATAATGATTGAATGTCTTCAGGAGACACTACAATTACTGATTACTTATATCTGCAGTGTGTGTAATAAACCATTTTTTTTATATTTGGATACTCCCTAATACAGTTGTCCAACATGTTACAACACACTGTAATGACTGGGTCTTTTGGTACAAAGGAATAAATACATTTTAAACCACAAGAAGTGAGTGAAATAAAACAAAAGGAATCTAACAGTGTGCAAACTTTTCCCCCAAAGAAAGGAGTGGCGTGTTTTCTTCAGAGGTTTCAAAACAGATTTAAAACTTTGAAGACAATGCATTAATTTTTAGTGAAAACACTGGAATTTTAAGCACTAAATTAGCTGTGAAACCAACATAAGGATCAGTGAATTCATACAGATCGAAACTACACATGTTGCACCTGTGTTTGAACATGGCACTGTACCACGAGGTGAAGAGCAGCAGGACTCTTACAGGTTTCATCATGTTGCTATAAGTTGTGTGTTGACAGCACAATGAGGTTTTTTTTTTTTTACTGTGAACACAAACTCAACTCCAACTCTTTACATTTACTTCATATCATTTTCCTTGCAGCAGATGGAGAACGTGCTAAATACCATACAGAGCTCATGATTCCAGCACATGACCTTCATCACTAAAAATAAACAACATGCATGTTTATTCTGGTGCTTCTATCAGGTTAACTTCCTTTTTTCCTCCCTTATTTTCTTTTTTAACTTAATTTAAAACTACACATGTTGCACCTTGCACCCTGACTAATACTCATAGTACACTGTAAAAACTCAACATCTTTCCAAGAATATTTGTCTTATTTCTTGTCCAAATGTCTCATTTCTAGTCAAAACTAATCTCTTTCCACTTAAAATAAGACTCATTACCTAAAAATGTACTTGTTTTTAGATCATTTTCACTTAAATTCACAATAAATAGAAAAATCTGCCAGTGAAAGTAAGTTTTTTGTGCTTGTAATAAGGAAGAAAAACTTGCTCCACTATCAGATTTTTTCTACTTATTTCAAGTGAAAATATGCTTGAAAGAAGTAAAAAGTGTCTAAAAAAACATGCTACTTTTAATATGATGAGTCTTATTTTAAGTATAATGAGATTTGTTTTGATTAGAAATTACATCTTGACTAGAAATAAGACAAATATTCTTGCTAAGATACTTGAGTTTTTGCAGTGTAATGCTGCATTAGCATCAAAACAAAGAAGGCTAAATAAAAAACCATAATACATAGGCCTACGTAGTCTAAGAAAAAAAAAGGAAAAGTTAGGGGGAGGGGCCCACTTTAGTATTCTTTAAGGGGGCCCAGAATTCCTAGCAACGGCTCTGGTTACAACTGCACTGCTGCCCCACTTGCTGCGTGGCTGCAGACCTTGACTTGACTTTACTGTTGGCTAATACCTCCCGGATCAATACTGTTAACAAACTGAGGTTGTTACGTAGGAAACAAAAAACAACAATAACAACAACAACAACAACAGGGACAAGACATATCGACCCTCGTTTGAGGACGTGTTCATCGGTTCAGCTCTGACTGTCGACCTTTGGGTCTGATGGATGAGGAAGAGGAGCTGCATGCGGCTGATAACCTTCCTCCTAATCTGAGGAATGTGCGACCCCATAAATGAGACGTTAGTAAGTGTATCACTGCAGCCGAGATATGTTCAATCAAATTACACACAGGAAACAGTCTGACTTAAAGACATGTGCACAAAGGTGAGGGAGAGCAGTGGAGACATAGACAGGAAGAGCAAATCCAAATCATACACTCATTTACTTCCATATGACCTTCATCTGCACTAATATTGCTTACAAAGTGATGCATCATGGGAAAAATATTTGCAATGAACCCAAAAATATCTGCAAAAGCACTTTTTTCACTGACTTAAGCATATTTTGCTGATAAAGCCTTTGCACTTTAACCTAAATGTAGACATTTATTAATCTAAATACACAATTTCCTCAAATAATCAAAGTAAAAAGTAAAATAAAGTAAATTTTATTGGAGTAAATGTGAATGTGACTGCCTCCTGAGTCACTGAGGAAAAACAAGTGGCGCCGCGTTACTCTGCAGTTTCCAGACGACTCCAAAGAGATGAGTTTGGTAACTGAGCAGAAAACACGCTCAGTCAATCATTGTCATGTGTCGCTCTGCTTGAGCAACACTGTCCAGTCACACACGTCCGTGCTGCTGAGGACGCACTCTTCTTTCTGCAAATGCAAACAAAACCATGTATTTTTAGACCTGATGTTAAGATGCTGTGTTCAGTAAACCACAAAGTTGCACTGAGGAAATATAGGATCATATGGCACATCCCATCCTGCATGTGACATACAATCATGACATAGACCTAGAGATGTGAATGAGTCATGTCACAAAATATTACTGTGAATAAACTGCTGATTTGTGGTTTGTATAAATCCATTCTGCAGTTAAAAATGACTCATCATTATAGGTAGTTCATTTTCCTGGGAAACACATAGCCAAGAAGTGAAGATTGATGCTGCTTTCACAAGAAGCCATTAGCTTGTATCCGGTATACCTCGTATTTTCTACTCTTTGCTCATGGAGAAACTGGAACTCAACCTAATTGTTTCCCTGGGAATCAATAAAATATCTGAATCAGATGCTAAGATGAGCTAGGCGAAGCTAATTAAGCTAACTAGCTGCTTGCTCCAGCTTCAAGTAAACCCAATAAGCTGAGTTTAGAGAGTAAAGAGAAGTTAGGAGGAGTTAGGTAAGAAGATCAATACCACTTTTACATCAGTGCAGTTAATCAGAAACCAACAGCCAGCCTCCCCTGTACATAAGATAAAATTAAGCCAACTTCACACTTTACTCTAGGGAGCAGCTTCAGTCTAATTTCCCTTTGATCTAAGGCTGCAACTAACAATTATTTTCATTAGCCTATCGATTAATCTGTTAAACATTAATCGATCAGTTAGGTATTTGGTCAATAAAATGTTAAAAAAATGTTGAAAAATGTCAATCTGTTTAAATCCCAAACCACATGATGACTTCCTCAAACGTCTTTGTTTCAGAACGTTACGAGACAAAGTTATTTTCAAGGTAAATCCAGGCAAAACCGCTGATGCGCGTTCCCGTCTTGGGCAGTTTTTCGGCAAACAGCCTCATTTACCTCGAAAACAACTCTGTCTAGAAACATTACGTTATTAGGCTATAGCGTGGTGAATGTGCAGGTCACAATTGTCCACGGGAGCGTTTTGGAGTTGTTGGATTGTGTATTTGATGAGTTTGATGAGGGAAACCAAGAAATCCCATTAGCCTCCGTAGCGTAGCTCTGAACAGCTCACGGCTCTGCTCCGCCGTTCTAAAAATAGCTTGCATCGATAATTAGGCTAAAGGTAACAAACCTACTGCTATGACTATAGGGATTATGGCAATGGGCCAATTTGCCTAAATGTTGAACTATCCCTTTAACTTTTAGGCCTATAACATTTTTCATTTCTCGTGTTCATTTACAGGTGAAAATGGAGCTTCATCCTTATGGAACAGAAAAAATAACAAGAGATGAAAACAAAACAAAACATCAAAACACTGAGGTTGATGCACTTTAGTCAGACGGTCTCTCAACTCAACTTCACCTAAGTAGCCTATGAAAATGACAAATGCTATTGTCACCAAAACCTCAAGGTAAAAGTATTTGTAATGCAAAATAGCTCATTTACGTGGTATTGTGGGCATGAAGTCGCCTCTGGTTAATTGATAGAAATCAGTCATAGCCTTTTTGATTTGTTGATTAAAATCTCATTAATAGCCTATCACAAACAGATCGGCCTGTTGTGAGCTTCACAGTCTTATCAATCACGTGAGCGTCCACCCCATACAGTCTATGGTCCACCCTGATTAACTCAGACTTTGTGCCTGAACTTCCTGGAAGTCCTCCAGTCCTGACATGACGTGTTGCAGTGGTGATGAATATTCACAAGTCTCTCCCACAGCTGAGTCCGGCCAATCGCTGACAATATTACAGGTCTTATCAGAGCTCTGTGAAACTCACTGTGTGTTAAACACGGTCATTGTCAGGCTGTTAAAGGCCAACACACACACACATACAGATAGGATACAGTCTGTAAATGTTTCAAAAAACTAAATGTTATTTGTTATTTTCCCACAACTTTTCCCTCAATCTAAATCTTCACTTTTCCAGGTTGCATTTGAGGCCTGTAGGAAAAATGTGTTCCTATTTGAAAACAGGACAGTTAAGGTGTGGTGCGTTCAGGGGTTTCCCTCTCGCCGTTATCTCCTCTTCTACAGGTAAACCTCAAAAACAAATGATCTCTTACATGTCTTATCTTTACCCGAGGAGCAAACATGAGGAGGATTAGTTCAGTGTCAGTAACACTTTGCAGGTTATAGAACAAAATATCAGTTTCAAGTTGATATTTAATCTGAAAAAAGACTCATCACCTTTGAAAGATCAATAAAAAACAATCAATCACAGTTATTTAATCTAGACTTAAGCCCTTTCATCCTTTGTGGCTCATACAGTGAGACGTGTCGACCTATAGTGTCTTTGTTGCGTAAACTAACTCGCCATTAGTGTTTGGTAATCAGTTGTTTACACACACAAGAAACCAAGTAACCGTTAGAGATCAGGCTACGAGCCGAAGTCTAGAAACCGAACAGTTCCTGATTCTTCGACATCTATTAATCTGAATTTATCTTAATTATAGAAACGTTCAAACTGACAGAGGTTGCATTGTGTCACTTCCAGTTTCACACACACTGACAGAGGCTTCATCTATTACTACTGACAACACACCATGAGCTGTTGCAGCCTCTCAAATATTCATATTTGCTGTTACATTTCTATAATAATGAACTACAGTTTTGTATTAATGTAATGTAATAATTGTAATATTCTAACATTTAGGTCCCTGAACTCATCATTTGATCCATAAAGAAAATGACCGATCACATGATTGGAAACTGCCGTAGAAGAACTGACACCTGAAGTTGGTTTTTCTCTCGACCTCGTCCTCGCCACCTGTTTCTCTAAATGTCGCCTCGGTTTGTGAGAGAACAACTCGACGTTCTTCCTGTTTTGTGACTTAAAAACCTGCCGCTACAAACGTGTTCGTCCTGTTCGCCCTCAAACAGAAGTAAAACCCTCATCGTCACTGAAAATCAGACCTTTGTTTGATTCAAATAACATTTCATAAGAAAAAATGCAGGAAAATAAACAGTTCAGTGCATGTGTTGCACTTTAAGTTCCTTTTGAATTTTTGAGTTTGTAGAAAGTCTTAATCGTTTTCACATGGAGCTTGTTAACCTGTTAATATTAATATCTAAAATTGATAAAGTGGTAGCCATAAGATAAGATTAAGACAGCAGACCTTTAGCAGGTTTTAATGTTGCAACTGATCTGTGTATTTTAGTTGCATAAATCAAATTGCAACTCTAAATCATCTATAAAACAAGCCATCTGGTATAAACCAATCAGCTGCAAGAGTATTTATGTTTTAATGTTATATATAAAATGTTTTCTATCGTTTTAAAAATAAAAAACTCATTCGATTTTTTTTTTTGCAATCATATAAAAAATTTTCTTTGCTTGGATGTAGGTACTATCTAATTTGTGAATGAATTCTTTGTAACAAGGGGTAGACAATATAAGTTCGCTTCTTTCTGCCCCCTTTCATTCAAGAGTTACAGTATTGTCATTGTTTATTTTATTTTTTGTTTTTATGCTTGATAAATGAATGAAATAAATAAACTAAACTAAACTAAAATGGTAGGAACTTTTATGTTGTTATTGGACCACTGTATGAACTTGTTTGTTTCTCAATCCCATCGTTGCAAAAAAAAAGTGGAGGCAGGAAGAGTTAAAGGACAGAGAGTCGAAAGACAGATGATGAACTGACAATTGTCAAACAAGTAGGAAAAATAGAGCTTCTAACTCCTAAATGTTTAATCATTTTTTATTAAAACAAAAAGAGTCCGTACTGTAACAGGTTGGAAGTGTCTCATTAGATGTCTTGAAGGACGGACAGGGACGGTGTGATTTTAGGTAAAGAATTTATTATAAAATGTATTACACTATAAAGTGTCAGAAGTACTAAGAACATGGCATTCCAGGACATGCTTAAAGAACGTAACATAAATAGCAACAAAAAGACTTGTGCAATGTGGCGATCGGACCGGAGGATTCACTCAGACGAAAAAAAAAAGAAACCATCCAAGTTCGTCTTTGTCAAAAAAAACCCTCTCATCTTTAACTCCAACGTGTCAGTTTCAGTTTGGACCCGCAGCCAGAAGCATCCGAGACGACCGACGTGATAAAATTAAAATTATGTTGATTCTCAGCTTTAAGAAAAAAAAAAGAAAAGAAAAAAGTGCCTCTTTTTCTGGAGCAGGAGAAACAGAAACGTAATAGTCACTTCCCTTTGTGAAGCATCACTTCTCAGTTTGATTACTGTACAAGGCCATGACAGAGGAGCGTGGGTGTGTGTGTTGGCAACATTTATACACAACTTCAACAAAAAAGCTTCAGTAAAATAAAACAATGTTCTGTTTTGTTTTGTTTTGTTTTTACGACGACCAGTTTTGGGGACGTTTCGTGTTGTCAGTGTCAGAGTTTCACTGTTTTCACCTTATTCTTAGGGAGAGTGTGTGGTACATTCATTTTGCTTTGTTGTAATTAACACATTTGGGCAAAAAAACAAAAAAACAGAAAAGAAAAGCGAAGCTGAAAACAAAGAAGAGTATTTACACCACAGCAGGACGACCGACCGCTGTGTCGATTGGCAAGTTCAGGCTGAGACAAAAAAAATAGTGAGAGAAAGTAGATATTGAAATAGTCTTTAAAGTCTCGTTTTATCTCTGTGCACAGATGTTAACACTGGAGAGGAAGTGAAGCAGACAGGAAATACTGGCACAGAGATCTTCTTCTTCTTCTTCGTTGTCTTTGTCTTTTATCAAACTGTGACACTAGATCCTGAAAAAAAGGCCTTTTACATCCACAAAGTTTAACTTCACAGGAATCAGAGACTCTTTTTCTCCAACGTCAACACATATGTACTTGGAGAAGAAAAAAAAAAAGAAGAAGTTTGGGTTCACACGTGATAAAATATCAGTTTACACAAGGTGAAAAATGCTTTTTTTTCTGCAACCTTTGGCCTTTTTCAGCTTTAACAATACAAACTCCATGGCTTCTCTCTCTCTCTCTCTCTCACCTTCCTGCTCTCGTTGCTGCTGCAGCAGAAGCAGCTTTGTGTTTTAGAAAAGACAAACTGAAAGAAGATGTGAAGCCACGCGTGGCCGACCGACAACTGAACTGACAGCGATACTGAGAGTCGACGCCACCGAGCGACACCTCAGTCAGGGACGGTTAATGTGACGACGTCCAAGCACTGGTCACTAACGCAGAAAAACCTGTTGAGGAAGCATTTAAAATAAAAAAAAAGGTGCAGAGTCAGGTTGTGGATATAATACATCATCTTTAAACTCATCAATCAATCAACCATGTGACAAAATTCACCGCTGGTTTTTTCCCCCTCTTTCATCTTGATGGCACTTTCTCTTCAGAGTCATGTGAGCGCACAGTTAAAGTTTGGACCCTGAAGCTTTAGCAGCATCAGCGCTGAGCTTCACCCTGTCAGCCATGATGATGATTTTTGATTTTTTTTTTTTCCAGCGATAACGCTCAGCGACAACGTGTGAACCCACGACAGCAAATACATTTAGATGCTGGAAGGATCAACACCTTCAGTAAGACACTGTTACTTTAGGAAAAACTCCCTCTCTTCTTCATCTTCTTCTGTATAAATGGCTACAGTTCCCTTTGTGTAAGTGGAGAAAACATTTATATCAACACTTTATTTTACAGGTCCCAGGGTTTCCTCATAGTTCGTAAAGGAGATGATATGCAAATTAAAAAGTAAGTGGTCAGCATTAGAGTGTATTAAAGTTGGATCTCGGTCAGTTTTTCAAGTCTCTAAAATTTCAGGAGATATTTTAAAGGTCGTCTATTATATAAAGGTAGATTTCCATGTGTATTGTGGTTATAAATCAGCTCTAAGTTCTGTATTAATACAGTGGAAGTATCAAAGCCTCAGTGCACAGAGAAATGCACACAGAAACTGAGCCTTAAGATGAGCTGTCAGGACTTCCTGTGACTTTGTGATGTCACAACAGGTCATTTCAGTCCAATCTGAAAAAATAAGCGACAAAGACATAAACTTTGTCTTTCTGTTCAAAGTGAGAGTTCTCTGTGGTTCAACTGTTTAGAAAAGTTTGAAGTGTTAAAATAAAATCAACTTTTATTAAATGTTGTTAAAATGGGAATAAAAAAGTTCAACATCTGTTCAAAAGTGCCGGTTGGAAATAATCAATTAAAGATCGGATCAAAGTTAAGTGATCGTTTTTCATTGTCTCTGCTGCAAAGATAAGCAAAGACGTGTGGAAAAACGTGCGAGTAAATGGGGAATTTGAACATTAATACATCGTCATTTACATGAAAATCTCCCTGGAGATTATCAGGAAAAACTCTGGGACGTATAAAATAAAAATAAAAACGAGATGAAATCTGTGAATTCCAGTTTGTTTCCAAATAATTACAGCTCAGACAGAAACTTTGGAACGATATTTTCCTGTAATTACACAAGTTCAGGAAACAAACCTGTAAAAAATAAAGCGCCACCAAATCAATCAATATAATAGCATATTTGTGTTGTTGGATGGATTAATACTTGTAGAACCATTAAAAAAATAAAACCCCACAAATACACAATATAAGTAGGAATGAATGAAGTTGTTTCCCTTTGACCCCACAGCTTCCACAGAGCGTCACACACACACACGCACACACCGACTCCCAAACATTAAACACACAGTGGAAAATCTAAAGATCTGATTTCAGTCGTGTGTGTTTGGTAAAATTCAAATTTCAAAACTTTATTTTTTTTTTTTAATTTTTGTGTTTTTTCTTTTCCTTATTAACCTTTTTTCTTTTCGGTTTTTGATAAGAAATTCATTTGAACTATTGGTGTCAACAAGGCACAGTTCTTCAAAGGTTAGAAAGAACTACTGTTTTTTTTTTTTACTTTATTTTATTTATTTATTTATTCATTTATAACAAGACTAGTTTGTGCTCTTCAGGGAGGTAGAAGGCCACAAAGGCACTCACTGAAAAAATGCTGTTAATTTATTATTATTAAAACACTACGCTCAGCGGCCAAATGTCGGTGAAGATTTATTTTAAACTGTGTGTTGTTGCTGTGACGGACGGAGCGAGTGAAAACGAAGACGACGACGACGGCAGCAGCAGAAAAAAGGTCCAAACACGAGGCGGCCATCTTTTTTTTTTTTTTTCTTTTTTTTTTAAACCAGTCCTCATCATGTAGCCTAGAGATTTCGCGAACTTTTTCCGACTGTTTGGAGCGAGGCAGAGCAGGACGGCTTGTTTTTTTTGTTGTTTTTTTTCTTTTTTTAAAAAGCAGCACGATAAGATCAAGAACAGAATAAAAGCGCGACGGCGGTTTTTCCTCTTTGGAGCTCAGGACGTTCAGTTCAGTTCAGTTCAGTTCAGTTCAGTTCACAACATTCATAGTGGGAGGAGAAGGTTCAGCTGTACAGGCGTGGAGAGCACACACACAACATCTGGCTCGCCGCACGCCGCCACGCCACCGACGTGACGGAGCGACTTGAAGAGCGAGCGAGCGAGCAGCAGCTGGACTCAGTTATCGATTGCACTTGTTCACATCAGACCGCGACCGGTGCATCGTTGTCGTCATCGTGGTTGGTCGTGGTCGTTTCAGCGGGAAATGACGGAGCTGATGGAGTTGTACGATGTGCCTCCGTTGCAGGTGGGCGGGTACCCGTTGGCCCCGCCGGCGCCGGTTGCCGCCACCGCCACCGCCGCCTCCAGGTTGACCCTGAACACGGGCGAAGCTCTGAGGAGGAAGTCGGCGGCGTCGCGGCGGCCGAGCTCCCTCAGCTTGGCCATCAGCACGCCGACCGTGCTGGTCGCTCGCCCGCTCCACTCCTGCAGCAGCGCCGCCGTCGGGCTCGGCTGCAGCAGCTCGGCCGTTGTCACCGTCGTTGCCCCCCCTACCGCGGCCGCCTGCTGTGAGTCCGGGTCCGAGTCCAGCTCGGGGGAGCCGTTCGGCGTCCCGTTGCTGTGTTTGGCCACCAAGTCCGTGAGGCCGAGGTTCATGGCGAGCAGGCACCAGTCCTTCCCCAGGGCGTCCGGCGGGTCCAGCATGCGGCAGAGCTTGCGGCGAGCGAGCAGCGGCACGTCCGAGATGTGCACGTCCGTCCCCAGGATGCCGAGCTGGTAGACCTGCGTTGAACAGTTATGCTTTAGGTTATCTCATGTACACTCTTCTATAATCATGTAACTATTTGATAATCATGTAAAAAGCTATATTATTCCTCTTGATCATGTTAACTTATTTGTACTACTTAATATGCATTTCTATAATCTTGTTTATATATTCAGGACAAATGATTTTATGTAATTTTTTGTATAAACACTGTATTGTTGGAATAAGTGTTTGATTTAATGTGGACCCCAGGGAGAATAGTCTGCATCATTATGTAGACTAATGGGGATCCAAAGAATACAATAAACAATAAACCTCAGCGCAGCCGAAGGCCAGGATGCTGCTGAAGCTCTCGCGGTAGCCGCCCATCGTGTTGGTCAGCGACGTTTCCCGCTGGACTTGGGCGCGGAAGAAGTCTTTGGGCTGGTAGATCATGATGGGCGCGTGGTGCTCGCGCAGCTGCTGCGGGCTCAGGTAGTACTTGGCGGTGAGCAGCCCGGGCAGCGTGGACGCCAGCAGGTTCTCCGTGATGCTGCAGACGGTGTCCAGCAGCGCGTAGCACTTGGCCCGCTCCGAGTCGTGTCCTCGCACCTGGATCTCCACGCCCTGGCCGTGGTTGACCAGCAGGATCATGGCCTCCACGGCGCCCTGGCTCACCTAAATAATAATAATAACTTTATTTATATAGCACCTTTCAAATACAACCACCTTTACCATAACAACAGAAATAGAACAGGTCAAATACAATTTCCTGGCAACAACATAATAGGGCTGGGCCAAAAAAATAGATTTTTATATTAATCGCGATTTTTTTCTGGCGATTCTCATATGAGAATCGATTTTTTTTCGATTAAAAAAATAGATTTTTTTTTTTTTTTTTTTTTTCTCGAATTGGGACCCAAAAATCGTTAGAGAATCGAATCGGCACAAAAGCATATCGGCGCAGCTCTACAACATAATACAACCAACAGAGAAATAAAATTGGACTTAAAGAGATAGTTCAACATTTTGGCAAATTGGTCCATTGCCATAATCCCTATAGTCATAGCAGTAGGTTTGTTACCTTTAATTGTCGGTGCAAGCTATTTTTAGAACGGCGGAGCAGAGCCGCGAGCTGCTCAGAGCTACGCTACGGAGGCTCATGGGATTTCTTGGTTTCCCTCATCAAACTCATCAAATACACAATCCAACAACTCCAAAACGCTCTGGTGGACAAGTCGCTATGAGATAATAACAGAACATTACCAGACAGAGTTGTTTCAGAGGTAAATTCATGCAAAACAGCTGATGCGCGTTTTTTCAGCAAGCAGTCTCTGTATTTACATTGAAAACGGCTCCGTTTCATAGCGTGGTGAATGTGCAGGTCACAACTTGCCCACCAGAGCGTTGTGGAGTTGTTGGATTGTGTATTTGATGAGTTTGATGAGGGAAACCAAGAAATCCCATTAGCCTCCGTAGTGTAGCCGTTCTAAAAATAGCTTGCACCGACAATTAAAGGTAACGAACCTACTGCTATGACTATAGGGATTATGGCAATGGGCCAATTTGCCTAAATGTTGAACTATCCCCTTTAAAATTTAAAAATCACCCACCCACAACAAAGTAATCATACAATAATAATAAAACAAAGTAAAGAGAAGGCTAATCGAACCTTGGCGCCGTTGGTCCACAGGTGGATGTCGCCGTCGATGTCGTCGCCGCCCTCCTCCTCCGGCTTCTGCTGGTGGCTCCAGCGACACAGGTTGACCTGCAGCTTGTGGAAGAGGCCGCAGGGGAACGGCGTGAGGTGCTCGGCGGGGACCAGCCGCACGCCGCCGTAGAGCAGAGACTCCTCCTCCTCCTCCTCCGTCCAGGAGCGGTGGAGGCCGTTGGTCTTGATGAGGGCGGGGACGTCCACCATCGACGGGTTGGTGGCGTCGCGGGCGCACACGTCCATGGCGTCCAGGATCTGCAGCAGCTCGTCCACGTCGCTCTCCGGCGCCAGCGCCTGCACCTCCTCCAGCCGGTAGCGGCCCCGGTAGTGGTGGATGGCCTTGGGCGTCTCCACGGAGAGCAGCTTGCCCAGGACGCTGCTGCAGAGCCAGCGGGGCTCGAGCAGAACGACGTCCTGCACCGTCTCGCTCTGCATGATGTTGATCTGAGGGAGAAGAAACAGGCGAGACGACAATGAAATTATAAATGAGAGAAGAAACAGAGAGAAAGAATTTAAAAAAAAGGAGGATTCAGAAAATAAAGATGTCAGAGTTTTGGAGAATTCTCGCTTCTACACATTCATTGCTCGACAATGATCCGTACCAAAACCCAAAACATCTATAGTCTTCTGATGACATGACATGTTTCCAGAAATCATTGCATCATTTCAACATTAATTTATTCAATGAGCCATTAGATTTAAACAGAAACCAAATCTAACCACTGGTCTCTCCCCTCCTCCTTCAGTATCTACATGTATCTACAGTCACATTGTTAAACTTTACGTTGTGTTTTTTAATCAATCCGACAGGGTGACAGAAATGCTCACTGTTGATGAAAATAACTAAACTACAACTGTTACTTTCGTCCCGTCACTAGGTGGTTTAAATCAATCTGTTTGAAGATTTCAGCTTGAGCGTATAGATGGGTTACAATTAGTAAACTGGTTGGGTGTGCGCCGACGAAACAAATGTTTTGAACGTGCGTTCGAAGTGCTACAGCTGTGCCAAAAACAAAACAGTAACATGGAAATACATAGTTTGTTGAGCGCAGTCTTTGCTGTATTTCTCTTTATTAAACAGCAGCGTGGCATATGCCTACGCTTTAGAAAAGGCTACTACTCTACTACCCCTTCAAACCGATTGGATTTTCAATCGGTTTGGGGTAATTGAGACGGTTTGAGGTGTTTATATGAAGTATTTTCAATCGGTTTGGTCTCCCAAACCTATTTTCAACTGTTTAAAACTGTCCATGTAAACCCACCTAGTGACTCCTGACACTTACACCTGAGTTGCTTCTATACTGAAAAACTCTGACATGTCAAACTGTAGGATGTGTTAGAGACTAATTAATCCGTCTAATCATCAGCACTATGACACCTGAATCGGTAAACACAACCGATCGATCGGAAGCAATTACCGCTCAAGGGAATTTACTTTCCATCGCTGAAAACAGGTTTTTGAATGTAACTCGGCCAAAACAAGATGTATCTTCAAGGTTTTTTTGCAGTTCTGTTCAGTCATGCATGATGTACATGCTGACAAAGTTAGACATGTCAGGCTTGTATGGGCTCGGAGAAAAGCGCTTCATTACTTTCGTCGATTTTACATTTTGGCGTCTCTGCCACTCAGTTATATTTCCCATTTGCATTTGAAGTGTGCACAGATTTGCATTTTCTTTGCTGAAATAAACAGCAGCAAAGAAATTAGTGTGGCTACCAGGTGGAAAACCCGTCACATCATAACATCCCGTCAGTTGAGGTGCTTACTTTTTTGGATATTGCATATATTGAATTATCGACCGCCGGACTGCATGTTGCGAATGTGAGGAACATTAATATGGTCTCAAGTTGCAGATGTGCTCAAAGACATGATTTAAACCGTACATGACCTAATAATGTGTTTCTTTTTTTTTGGCATGTTGTACTAATATCTAATTCCCATCTATTGTTGGTCCAAGGGGATGAAGGGGTGGGATTGTTTGTGAAAGTGTTTATTCTGTTACTGTCATTTATTTATGTTGCACATTCTACTGTTCATGTGCAAAAAAAAGAAATTAAGTTTATTGTGTGTAACTGTTGGTCCATACACAAATAAATAATTGATAACAACAACAACAAAAAAAACGCTGCTGAAGTTTCTGTGATTCCTCTGAGATCATGTTGACACCAAAATAAATTTGACATTTTAGGTGTTCACTTCTCACACTCCTCAGGTTCCTCATTCAGCTTCCTGTCCCGAGTCATTTCTGGTTCAAACACTCGTTCCTGCTAAACAGTGACTCGCTCTCAGATGAAAACTACAATTCACTGAGGAAAAAAACAGCTCTTCCTGGTGGTCGACTGTGTGAACTGACAGTCAGCGGCTGCAGACGAGCTCTGATGATAAATTCTCACAGATACTGTTGAATATGAATCCTCAAATATAAATTATCATCAGTCATATTTTTATACTGTGGTGATTTTTATCAGAACAAATACCACAAACCTATTCTAATACATTTCCTTTTTTTCACTGGAAACTGTTCCCTTGAAAAAACACTAAGCAGTATTTTCTTTTATTATAAATTGGGGCATATTGTACAAAACAAAACAAATGTAAAGTTCTATTTAAAAGTCTATGGAGTATTTCTTTCTTTCTTATTTCACAACTGGAGACACTTTGTGGCTGCGTCTGTCCATTTTATTGATGTATTTTCTTAACCTTGGCACTCACTTGAACTTTAACATTTGGTTTTTACCGTAAGCATTCATACGTCAGTGTCACAAAGTGCTTATTATTTATTTAATTATTTGGGTATTTACTTTACTATTATTATGTTGCTCTGTTGGTGTTACCTTCAGTTTGTCTTTGTATATGTCTTTATATATGTATATGCCTATACATTAGAGATAAGAGAGAGAAAGATTAGTGATAATATATTAGAATAAATACAGCTAAATTAATTCAGAAATTAACTTATTGTATAGATTATAATGACATGGAAGCTTGATTAGTTTTTATTAGTTTGTTAATTTATGAATAGGGAGTGGGAGTAAATAAGTTTCACTTCTTCCCACTCCTTTTTGGATATGAAAAATCCAATTATTTTCATTTTTCATGTGATGTCTTTGTAAAGTATTTATTTGTTATGTCTGTTCATTACTGTATTATTTTCCTATTTCTTTTTACATGTCCGAAATAAACTGAAACTAAACTAAACTAAGTGTTTTCCTTGTGGTATTTAAATGTCTTTTCATTGACTGTATAAATAAATACATCTGAGTCTGACTAAATGTTTTATTATTACAGATAATTTTAAATAAATTAACTATCACTGTGTGTTTTCACTTCCCTGAGGCGACAGATGTTCTGGCCGCTCACTCACCTCCCCCATGCTGTGCAGCTGCAGGGCCAGAGTGCGGAGGTGGTCCTGGCTGACCAGAGGGTTGATGTGCTCCTGGACATCGCTGACAAACTGTTGCCATGACGTCAGCTGGTTGGGTCCGCTCAGCTTCCTCCAGGTCGGCAGCGTGGTCAGCAAGCGCTCCGACAACAACGTCATGGGACTACACCTCTGCAACGGAGCGTGGATATGGTTTCATTTATTATTTTTCTTTATAATATTAAGTGGTTTAAGATAAAAACAACGACAGAGAAACAGAGAGAAAGAGAGACTGGAGCTCACAGAGATGATGTTGGTGCGAAGCTCCTGCAGGTGAATCCTCAGCAGCTTCATGTCTTTGGAGTTCGAGGCTCCGGCGTCGACCACAAACAGTTTGTCACTGACCTGCAGGTCGTTCCCGAACCTGGACACAAAACAGACATGAAGAAGAAGTGAGGTTACACATATTACACATCTTTTAAAAACATTTTTTCCCTCAGTACCCAAAACAATGTCACAAGGGAGGCTAACAGCAGGAACAGTAAAACACAGTAAAATAAAACTAAATAAGAACAAAATGTAACAAATATGTAATATGCAAAAATAGTCGCTAAACAGAAATAAATTAAGGAAAATAAACATACATGATAAATACAAATGTCTATCCACAGTAATAAACAATAAATAACAGTAATGGGTAGAAACAAAAACAACAAACAAATAATCATGTTTTATAAGATCTAAACTTTGATTTTATGCAGTATCTCCATTTTTATTCCTTTGAATTATTTATAAATTACACATATATTTTATTTTATTTTATTCTATTGAGCCTATTCTATCTTAGTTTTTATTCTATCTCTCTAGTGTTTTTCCCCACTGCAAAGTTCAAATTGTCGAGTATAAGTAGTAAGATAGTGTTTCCTCAGTATTTTTAACTCCTCAGTGTTTTAATTTTTGGGTGTGTGTATGCAGATGTGTGTGTGTGTCCGTCCTTTTACTGAGAATCTTATCTTTTCTTATTTAGGAAAAAACATAACATCTCTGAGCCAGAGGAAGACAGATGAAAAACAGACATTTTAACGTCCATCTTTCATGCAGATCGCCGAGGCTCATGGGAACTGTTTTCAGATAAATTCCATACAGAGGAACCAGATTTATCGTAGCGCTTTGCTACAAGTCAGATTATTACTGAATCATTTGTCTCCTGTGTTGTGCCGCCTACCTGTTCCTGACTTCCTTGAGAAGAGCTCTCTCCTTGTCGTAGCTGAACTCTCCAGAAAACGCTCTGGGGACGTCAGCGAGGTCGGCGTGCGTCGCCACCAGGACGACGACGAGCGGCTGCTGGATCCGACCTCCGAAAGCTGCAGACACAGAGGAAACAAAACGATTGAGTTCATTTCAAACTTAACAAGGCAGATTTCAAAAGTTTTCCGGCGCCCGTCCATCGGTCCGTACCGATGTTGTCGTGCGGCAGCGTGAGCGCCTTGAGCAGGTTGAGCCAGTAGGTGATGTGGCTCAGCTGCGTCTCGTACGGCTCCTCCAGGCTGAACAGCACCAGGTGGATCGCCGTCACGTCGTTGGCCGCAAAGTAGTCGTAGGAGCAGTAGTAGACCGGGTTCCCCGAGAACTCCCACACGCTGAACTCACCCACGCCTGCAGGGGGGGGAGAGAGGAGGGGGTGGGGAGGGTGGACAGGTTAAACAAGAATTAGAGGAGGAAGAAAGAAAAAAAGGAGGAGGGAGGAGGAGGAGGATGAAGAGGAGGAAGAGAAGGAGGAGGAGGAAGGAGGAGGAGGAGAAGGGAGGAGGAGGGTGAAAAGGAGGAGGAGGAAGAGGAGGAAGGAGAAGGAAGAGGAGGAGGGGGAAGAGAAGGAAGGAGGATGGAGGAAGAGGAGGAGGATGAAGTGAGGAGAAGGAAGGATGGAGGAGGATGAAGATGAAGAGGGAGGAGGAAGAAGAGGAGGGGGAGGAGGAGGATGAAGTGAGGAGAAGGGAGGAAGATGAAGAGGAGGAGGGGGAGGAAGAGGATGAGGTAGGAGGAGGAGGAACAAGAGGAGGAAGAGGAGAAGGATGAACGATGAGGAGGAAGAAGAGGAGGAGGAAGAGAAGGAAGGAGGATGGAGGAGGATGAAGATGAAGAGGGAGGAGGAGGAAGAGGAGGAGGAAGTGAGGAGAAGGGAAGAAGATAGAGAGGAGGAGGAGGATGAGGTAGGAGGAAGAGGAGGAGGATGAACGATGAGGAGGAAGAGGAGGAGGAAGAAGAGGAGGAGGAAGAGGAGAGGATGAAGATGAAGAGGGAGGAGGAGGAAGAGAAAGAAGCAGGAGGGAGGAGGATGAAGAGAAGAGGAAGAAGATGAAGATGAGGTGGGAGAAGGAAGAGGAGGAACAGGAGGGATGAGGTTAAGGAGGATGAACACGAAGAGAGGAAGGAGGATGAGGAGGAGGATGAAGATGAAGAGGAGGAGGAGGAGCGAAGAGAAGGAAGAGGAGGAAGAGGATCCAGCTGTGGTGGGATGTGAAACATCTGTGCCTCTGACCGTGGACGCTGGCGTGCTGGATGTCGATGGCCCTGGTGGCCTGGTCGTCGGCCGTGGACAGAGCGCTGTGCACGGGGGAGAAAACCTCCAGGACGCCCTTGGTGAGACTGGGCTCGAACATCATGCTGCGGCTCCGCACGCTCACGTTCTCACAGCCTGGGTACAAGTTGGAAATACTCACTGACACTAAAACACAGAGGAGAAGACACGTGAGGAGGAGGAGGAGGAGGAGGAGGAAACTCATCATCACGGCCGAGACGGTCGTAAATCAGATAGACTTTTAGAAAAATAAAAACAGGTTATATGGTTTATAAATGTTACATGTTTGGTTTTTGTGAAGTTTTTTTTACAAAAGTGAATTGCACATGTTCATGTTTATTTTATCTGGATCCCCATTAGCAAACTTCCTGGGGTCCATACACAGCAACATCACATGAAATGACAAAAAAATACAATAATAATGATAAAACATCAACAATAATTAGAGATATAATAACAATAGAGTGAAAGAAGGCAAAAAAATAAAACAAAACAAGAATAATAATGCAACTCATCAACATTATCTGTGAGTGTGTGTATGTGTTTATACGAACATATAAACGGATTACATTAGTATTATATTATTATTGTTGTAAGCATGTGTGGAGTAAAGGTTTTTTTTGCATCAGAATCACAAGAAAATGGTAAAATAAAAGAATAAAATATGTTTTTAATGATTGAAAGAGCAAGAATTGATCATTTTTCATTTGTTTCCCTGCTTTTTCTTTTTTTTTTTAGGGATGTTTTTCCTTTTAAATCTAATTTATGGTCTAAAGATGGAGGGTGTTTTCCAGATGTTGTACTGATTTCAAACATCTTGAGCCAAATTTGCGACGTTGTTCTTGATAAATCACATCGACTTGACACAATTAGCAAAAAAAACAAACCAAGAATAAAAGACACAGTTTCTTACTAC
This sequence comes from Trachurus trachurus, assembly GCF_905171665.1. Lineage (NCBI taxonomy): Eukaryota > Metazoa > Chordata > Actinopteri > Carangiformes > Carangidae > Trachurus > Trachurus trachurus. Next base: position 12,116,754 of record NC_139895.1, on the reverse strand, counting down.
AAAACCCTGCAGATAAAATTCTCAATTGACAATTAATAAAATGCAAATATATCTATATAATAAGTCTAAACTGTTCCCATGTGTCACTGCAGTGCAGATCTAGCTGAGCTGTGTTATCTCTCCACTCACTGTATTATCAGATTACGCACTATAATAACACACTGCTAACACAGGGGGGCGCTGTTCTACAGAAGATAAATCCATAATGCAGATATAACATCTGGATTTTTCTCTCCACACTCTGTGCGACCACACCTATGGTTTGTTTTCTTTGGTTATGAAATCAGCAGAGTTTCAATCTGTGTGTAAATGTTTGATTATTGGGTTTGTGTTTTTATTTCTACCTCTTCTTATGGGGACCCTGAACGCACCACGAGCTGTGACCTTTATAAAAAACCACCACAGTCTGACATCATTAACAGAAACCACTAATTAAATTTCCTTTTGTTTGTTGTTGTCTTATACAAAGTTAATCATTTTGTCCGTCTCCTCTCTGTCTGAGTTTCTTGCCGAGAGAAACTGAACTATAACAAAACACAAAACACGTGTATCAGGCATGACTGCAAAAGTTAAACTGAAGGAGAGTTATGTGCTGTTTACTTAAGAGACGTTACGTAAGATTTTCAACAGCTCACAGAGTCAAACTGGAACAGATAAATCACATTTTCTTTAACTCTGATCACATTTACTTTGATATAATTAACTTTTTTTCCTCAGTAAAGTCATGTCACAAGACAATTAAAGAAAAACACCAGCTAATATAAGACAGTGTGTTATCTCTCAGCCTCACACTCACTGGAAAAAGGTGAGAAAAATGTTAACAGTGCATGAAAACCTGCGGCCATGTTTGCTCTCTCAGCTTGTTTTCCTGTTTAAACACTAACATCGGCTGCAGCGTCACTTCAAAGAAGCTCTTATGTGTGTGTGTGTGTGTGTGCTTCTTAAAAGAAAAGAAAAGAAAAGGTGATTCATAAATGATTCATAAAGAATAAATGAAACCTTGTAGCAGCAGAGCAAAACCTCTGCTCGTTCACAAATTGAACTGAAGGAGGGAGGATCAGTCCCACTCACTCAGACACACAGAGATCAATACACACTGCAGAAATCTTCCAGGTGACAAACAAAAACTAATATTTGAGTCTTAACAGGATCATAAAGTTACATATTGACACTAGACGAAGGTAAATATACATTCAAACCTGCCGTAACGCTCATAAAAAGGTAGAAAATCGATACTTTTATATTGTGTTATACTCCTGCTTCGATAGAAATCTCTCCACACTGAGACACAAACATGTTTCTTTGTGTCTCACTGTGGACTCCTGTCACGTATCACTGCAGTTATAACACACAGTCAATAAAAGACGGTCTCTCGAGACGGAGCAGAGATGAAAAGAAGAAGAAGAGAGAGAGAGAAAGGCTCTTTTTTTCCTACAGAGGTAAACACAGAGAGAGAGAGAGAGAGGGCGGGAGATCAGCTCTCAACGTAAATGACCATTATCTGAGGTAACGGCTCCGCAGCGCCGCAACACAGGCTGGTGTGTGTGTGTGTGTGTGTGTGTGTGTGTGTGTGTGTGTGTGTGTGTGTGTGTGTGTGTTGTCAGGCAGTTTAATCACAGACGTGTCACTCAACAAAAGCTTTTTTCTGAACCAACAACTGTTTTTCTGGAGCGTCGGGGGTTAATAGTGAGGTCACCGCAGCCGGTTCAGAGTTTAAGAGTTTAGTTTTGTTTTGTTTTGTTTTGTTTTGTAGGAAACTTGAAGAGAGAACGAGGTTAATGGAGGTTTCACCGGCTCAGCATCACTGGGACGAGGAGGAGGAGGAGGAGAAGGAGGATGGGGTAGGAGGATGAGGAGAAGGAGGAGGAGGAGAGAGGAGGAGGAGGAGGAAGGAGGGGGAAGAGGAAGAGGAGGAGGGAGGAGGAAGAGGAGAAGGAGGATGAGGTAGGAGGAGGAAGAGGAGAAGGAGGATGAGGAAGAGGGAGGAGAGAGGAAGAGGAGGAGGAGGGAGGATGGATGAGGTAGGAGGGAGGAGGAGGGAGGAGGAAGAGGAAGACGAGGATGAGGATGAGGATGAGGAGGAGGAGGAGGAGGAGGAGGAGGAGGAGGAGGAGGAGGAGGAGGAGGAGGAGAAAGAGGAGAAGGAGGAGGGAGGGGAAAAAAGATGAGGATAAAGATGAGGAAGAGGAGGAGGAGGGAAGAGGAAGAGGAGGTGGATGAAGAAGAGGGAAGAGTAAGTCGAGGAAGTGGAGGAGGAGCATGAAGAGGAGGGAGGAGGAGAATGTGGAGGAAGAAGAGGAGGATGTTGAGGAAGAGGAGGATAAGGAACGGGATGAGGAAGAGGAGGAGGTGGATAGAGGAGGAGGAGGATGGAGAGAGGAAGAGAAGGAGGAGGGAGGAAGAGGAGGAGGAGGATGGATGAGTAGGAGGGAGGAGGATGAGAAAGAGGAGGAGGATGAGGATGAGGAGGGAGGAGGAGAAGGAGGAGGAGGAGGAGGAGGAGGAGGAGGAGGATGGATGAGTAGGAGGGAGGAGGATGAGAAAGAGGAGGAGGATGAGGATGAGGAGGGAGGAGGAGAAGGAGGAGGAGGAGGAGGAGGAGGATGAGGAAGAGGGAGGAGAGAGGAAGAGAAGGAGGAATGAGGGGGAAGAGGAAGAGGAGGAGGGAGGAGAAGGAGGATGACATGGGAGGAGGAAGAGGAGGAGAAAGAGGAGGGAGGGGGAAAAGGATGAGGATAAAGATGAGGAAGAGGAGGAGGGAAGAGGAGGAGGATGTGGGTGAGGAAGAAGAGGTGGATGAAGAAGAGGGAAGAGTAAGTGGAGGAGGAGCATGAAGAGGAGGGAGGAGGAGGAGAATGTGGAGGAAGAGGAGGATAAGGAAGAGGAAGAGGAGGAGGTCGGAGGAGGAGGAGGAGGGAGAGGAAGAGGAGGATGGAAGAGGAGGTTGGAGGAGGAAGAAGAGAAGGAAGAGCAGGAGGAGGATGGAGGAAAAGGAGGATGAGAAGGAGGGAGGAGGGGGAAGAGGAGGAGGGAGGAGAAGGAGGATGACATGGGAGGAGGAAGAGGAGGAGAAAGAGGAGGGAGGGGGAAAAGGATGGGGATAAAGATGAGGAAGAAGAGGAGGAGGAGGAGGGAAGAGGAGGAGGATGTGGGTGAGGAAGAAGAGGTGGATGAAGAAGAGGGAAGAGTAAGTGGAGGAGGAGCATGAAGAGGAGGAGAATGTGGAGGAAGAGGAGGATAAGGAAGAGGAAGAGGAGGAGGTGGGAGGAGGAGGGAGAGGAAGAGGAGGATGGAGGAGGAAGAAGAGAAGGAAGAGCAGGAGGAGGATGGAGGAAAAGGAGGATGAGGAGGGAGGAGGAGAAAGAGGAGGAGGAGGAAGGAGGGGGAAGAGGAAGAGGTAGGAGGAGAGGGAAGGAGGAGGAGGAGGAGGAAGAGGAGGAGGAGGAGGAGGAGGAGGAGGAAGAGGAGAAGGAGGAGGAGGATGAGGAGGAGGGAGGAGAGAGGAAGAGAAGGAGGAAGGAGGGGGAAGAGGAAGAGGAGGAGGGAGGAGTAAGAGGAGGGAGGGGGAAAAGGATGAGGATAAAGATGAGGAAGAGGAGGAGGAGGGAAGAGGAGGATGTGGGTGAGGAAGAGGAGGATGGAGGAGGAAGAAGAGAAGGAAGAGCAGGAGGAGGATGGAGGAAAAGGAGGATGAGGAGGGAGGAGGAGAAAGAGGAGGAGGAGGAGGAGAAAGAGGAGGAGGAGGAAGGAGGGGGAAGAGGAAGAGGTAGGAGGAGAGGGAAGGAGGAGGAGGAGGAGGAAGAGGAGAAGGAGGAGGAGGAGGAGGAGGAAGAGGAGAAGGAGGATGAGGAGGAGGGGGAAGAGGAAGAGGAGGAGGGAGGAGAAAGAGGAGGGAGGGGGAAAAGGATGAGGATAAAGATGAGGAAGAGGAGGAGGAGGGAAGAGGAGGATGTGGGTGAGGAAGAAGAGGTGGATGAAGAAGAGGGAAGAGTAAGTGGAGGAGGAGCATGAAGAGGAGGGAGGAGGAGGAGAATGTGGAGGAAGAGGAGGATAAGGAAGAGGAAGAGGAGGAGGTGGGAGGAGGAGGAGGGAGAGGAAGAGGAGGATGGAAGAGGAGGTTGGAGGAGGAAGAAGAGAAGGAAGAGCAGGAGGAGGATGGAGGAAAAGGAGGATGAGGAGGGAGGAGGAGAAAGAGGAGGAGGATGAAGACGAGGATGAGGTAGGAGGAGAGGGAAGGAAGAGGAGAAGGAGAGATGGAGGAGAGAGATAAAGATGAGGATGAGGAGAAGGATGAGGGAGAGGAGGAGGAAGGAGAGGAGAGGGAGGAAAATGAGGAATAGGTGGGGGGATGAGGAGGAGAAAGAGGAGGGAGGAGGAGGAGGTGGATGGAGGAGGAGGAGGAAGAGGAGGAAGAAGAGGGAGGAAAATGAGGAATAGAGGTGGGGGGGGTGAGAAAGAGGAGGAGGAGGAGGAGGAGAAAGAGAAAGAGGAAGAGGAGGAGGAGGAGGAGTAGGAGGAGAAAGAGGAGGAGGAGGTGTGGTGCTGGTGTGAACTATTTGAATTAAATCTCAGTTTTTGCTTCACTGACTCCAGTTCTTCATCACATCATATTTTAGCTTCTTCTTGAACCTGGATCAAACCTTCCTGATTCTTCATGTGAGCAGCTCTGTGGGTCTGTTGCTCTGTGTTTTATTGCACCTCCACTGTACAGTTTCCTTTAACTGACTTTAATCTAACGTATTATCATTATTAGCTTTGTATAATTTAAGTTTTTTCACTGGAGCTTAATTGTTTGTACCTGAGAAATGTGGCCGTCTGAAAACTTCTAGTTAATCAGTGGTAGAATATCGTACAGCTAATTGTACAAATGGCCTCTTTGATATTTTGTAAATGTTGTAAAATGTGATGTGTTTCACACGGACAAAGACTTGAATTGCCTTTTAATGATGAGTCATTATCTCCTTAGTGCCGTTTTAAATCATTCATGTGATGAGATCATTTTGTCATATGTATAAGATTTAAAGTCATAATGTAATGTAAAAAACAAAACAAAAACCAACTCAAAACCCAACATTCACATTCATGCTGTTATTTCTCGAAAATGCACTCGTTCACTATAAATACTACGCCGATTAATAATTCACACATCTGTATAAAACATATATAAAGTTGTACATATTTAATGCACAGAGCAGCTCAGCATTGATTCAGGTCAAGGTGGCTCAGACGCTGCACTGGCCCCTCTCCATCCGTCACCCTGTGGCAGCTCCATTAGAGACAGACAGGGCAGAGCTGAGTGCCTTGCTCATGGGCACAAACAACCTCCTTTCATGCTCCTTTAACATTTACTCTTGTTAAATTTTGATTTTTGGTGGATAAACACACAAATCTTGGGTAATTTACAGGCCGCTAACTACGTGATAATGTCAAGAAATTGCCTAGAAACAACGGCCAATTTCATCGTAATGTCATGTTTTTCACATAAAAGGCAAAAGATTACACATGCTTTTCATGCTTTGAATTTTTTGAGAAATGCAAGAATTTTTCTCCATTAAAGGGACGAGCAGTATGGAGGTATCTGGATGTTTCATAGTGTGTGTTTTGGAGGATTCAAAAGTGAACTCTATCCACCGCCATTATATGAAAATCCGTTGCCAGCCAGATCCCCCCTGGAACTCCTAAAGCGTTTTGATGTTCTCCGAACCCTTCCTTGACATGACGGTGAGTAGAAAATTGGTGAATTATCGATTTTAGGTGAAGTATCCCTTTAAGTCCTTGCAATTGACCGTTATTTCTGGCCTATTTCTACACAATCAATAGTTATTTCTTGGCTATATTTCTTCACATTACAATGAAATTACTTGTTATTTCTTGGCTATTTCTTGACATTATGACGTAATTAGCGGCCTGTAAATTAAAGAGTTACCCCAAATCTTGCAAAAGCATCAGAGTGTTTGTTGTTTCAGTTGATGAATGAAGAAAAACGACTGAATTAATTCTGTTGCTGTGCATTAACATGACAGGCAGATGAATTATTTAAGTTTCTTTTAGACGGAATAGATCAGATCTTCGTGCAGTGACGTACCGGGGGGTTTGGAGTTGATGGGGGAGTTGGGGTGTCGGGCCGTGTTGGTCATGCGTGTCCTCCTCCGTCTGAAGAAGCTGCGCAGGATGCCGCACTTCAGCGACTCGAGCAGCGTGCTCTTCCCAGCTCCGGAGTGACCGAACAGCTTCAGCTTGATGCGGGGCTGCAGGGTCTGGGTGGGTCGCAGCTGCTGGATGTAGCTCAGCTTGTGGTTGTCCTGGGGAAAAAAAAAAAACCAAAAAAAAACAACAAGAGATAAAACACCAGAAAGGAGGAGGACGAGGACGATTATTCATTAAAATCCACCGACAGCTCAGGTCACATTGAGAAACACATACATCTTCTGTGTGACACCGATGTCTGCACGTTCAGTTCAAGGAGCTTTTATCACATTTTGTTCCACTTGCTGCATCTTTATCTTCTTTTTATGAAACCTCCAAACACAGCAGAGGTTCAAGAACACACACGCTCTGATTTCAAGTTAACCCTCTGAGGTATGAGCCTATTTTGGCCATTTTTTGAATAATATTAGATTTTTCCTTTATATACCACCTGATCTGATAATTATTTTTGCACTTTAATCTACTTTATTAACACGTTAGACCCAAAAATACACAGAAATCATCAAATCTAACAAAAAATGACGAATATATGGAAAGAAATGCAACGCCCGGCAATTAAAACCATCCTATATCTGGTTTTACGTGGTCTATCAAAGTCAAATAAAAACTGGGAGAGAGTTTTAAATCACCTCTTTCCAGTGCAGCTGACGGCAGCACTACGGGGGACCTAGTTTCTTTTTTATGGTGCTTTTAAGACATAGACCCCAGAGGGTTAACAAACGCATCAACCACTAAAGAAATTAAAAAAAAAAAAAAAACTAAAAAACTAAAAAAAAATTCAGTTTTCCCCCATGAAAAGATCTCAGAGACTTTAGATTAGGGGATTCACAACTTTTTTGCACAATTGATCTGTTATTATTATGATTGCGAATCAACCAATGAGGTTCAGAAGAGCATAAAATCAATCTTATAAGATACATATTTCTTCCTCTTCCTCACAGACTGTCTTATAAACTCAGCTATGGTTATTGGTGGACTGATGGTATCGGATAATGACTGATGGTTGATCCACGACGGATATCTATTCGATTAAAAGTAAGAAAGTAATGTTCAAATCAGGCCTTCACTTTCTTCTATATGGTGAGATGTACAGTTTATCAATTCAACAGTGGTATCAGATCAGTATTGGATATCGGTATCGGCATTGGTGAATCCCACGATGATACAACAGGAAAAAAATCTGTGAAAACAAACTGCACCAAGTTCAAAGTAACTGAAACTGGACTGATGTGAATGAATGACTTCAACATCTGGACCAAGACTTACAGCAAACCACTGAACACATGGTGAGATACATTAGTTCAGTGAGAGGTTAAGGTGGCTGCACTGCAGGAAAAAGGGAAACTCTTAATGATTAATCCTCTGGGCACCATGAATGTTGATGCCAATATTTCCAATAACAGTATCAGACTGATCAATACTGCCAAACCCTCGAGCCACTGGTGCAGCTATAAAGCCTATAAAGTGAACGGATCATTATTGATGACTCATGTTTGTTCCTCACAGCCTCTAATGACCCAGCACCAGCCCAGTGAGATGATTTGATTAGATTTGTTGTTGATTGACACATATTGATCATAACAGGCTGTCGGCCTTGATCCTGTTATTTCACGTTCACGTTTAAAAGTTTTTCATGTTGTTAATTCAAGCTGCACAAATGCTGCTGCTGCTCTAAAGCACAGATAACATTTATTAACATGTAAGGCACTTTTTTCTTTCTTTCTTTTTTTTTTTTTTTTTTTAAAACCATGAGTCATGCGTCAAAAGTGGCTTCAAATGCTGTGAGTGGTTGTGTGGGATGTGAAAGCTCTCCATCCTCCCACCTGGGTCCCATTCACGCATTCAATAAATAAAAAGTTTCTAATTTCACTCAGCATGATTCACATCTGAGCAGAACGCACGTTGCGTTTCATTTTGAGATACAATTTCTGTTGAAGTGAAGTTGGCAGAACCACCGCGCCGGAGTCTCTCGTTTTTTTAATACATTTTTTTCTGGGTTATACCTCGGGAAAGTTGTCGTCAAGTCTCCTTCAAATTCTGGCGTCAGCGCGTTATAAAGCGTCTGAAATTAGCAGCAGCATATTGCAGAGGATGACTGTTTTCACAGTTGTGGCTTTCATGTTTTCACGCTCGGCGCTGATTCCCAGCAGGTGCTCTGGGAAAATGGATTAGAGGAGAAGTCGGTAACATTTAGCTTCAGGTAATAAAAAAAGAAAAAAGAGAAAGAGAGTGTGTGTGTGTGTTTTGTTGGGCGGGGCTTCGGTTCAGACTGGGAACGCTGGGCTGAGCTCTGGAGGGAAGAGTGGGGAAATGTCAGGGAAGTGGAGCGTTGCAGCTTTGATCTCAGTGGGACTTGTCCTGTCCTATTAAAGAGCCTCTGGGGCGAGACACTGAAACCCAACAGCTTCACTCTATAGACTCCACTTTACGTCGCTACGGATTATCTGACTGGACAGATACACATTTCTCATTTCCCCAGAGTCTGAGCTTCACAACACCCAACTAATATATTTAAGTCTCAGACTTCATTTCCATGCAAGTGACAAAAGAAGACAACCATGAGGCTGCATACACAGACAGCTGACGTTTTACTGGAATAGTGGAACTATGCAGTCCTCCTTTTCTCTGTTTTGCTAACCCTCCTCCCACCCCCCTCTGGTAATGTGCATTTGTTTTCAATGCAATAAAATGAATGTTGTTGCTACCTTTCGACATATCCAAGACTCTAATCACCTGCAATGCCCCGACCCCCGGCCCCTACTATTCATTTTATAAAAAATATCTCCCAGTTTGTGTTGTTTTTTAATAAAACGAGCAGCAGCACATATTCAAACTGGCATATAAAGGGTTAAAATCCAGAAATGTATTGATTATTTGGTATTTTTGAGCAGAGCTGAAGTGGTTTAAGAGATTTGAGCAGAAAAAAAGTAGAAAAAAATATTGATATATATAGCTGTTTTTTTGCGTGTCCATTTTTGGCTCGAAGGTACGGAAGAGCATTAGGGCCAACAACGGAGATTTTTTTGTAAGATTCTGATAAAAACTGAGAATCTCTGAGATAAAAAGTCGGAATTTCTGAGAAAACAGTCTGACAAAAAGTCAGCATTTCTGAGACTCATTGGTTGACTGGATGTCACGTGTAGAAGACGACGATTCTTTTGTCTTTTATCTCAGAAATTCTGAGAATCTTCAAAAAAAAATTCTCCGTTGTGGGCCCTAATGCTCTTCAGGTCAAGAAATGTCTGAGACGTATAAACCTATGAGAGTAACTGACATTAGATAAAAAAATATGTCAAAAAAAGAAACCTTCTTGCAGGAAATAATGCCTGAGGCTCAAACACAGCCAAAATAATCACCAAATCAAAAAAAAAGGAAGACGACCATGAGGCTGCATAAACACACAGGTGACGTTTTACTGAAATCTATAGCTCTTAAAGGGGAACTGTTAAGTCATTTTCTCTGTTTTGCTAACCCTCCTCCGCCATGTGCAAGCCAGCGAGAATACAATACATGGAGCGGTGGATAACGTTATATATCATATTTGTGTTGTCTTATCTGTCAAAAACAAGAGATTACGGATTATGGGGCGGATTTTTGGCCAAAAGACGCTATACGTGGAAGGCAGAGAGCCTCAATTCAAGTCATTTAACCATCACAATTACTCTGGAGCTGTTTAATTAAGGTGAAAAATGTTCCATAGTTCCTCTTCAAACAACCAGTTTAAAGAGGTCAGGATGTTTCATTCATGTTTCTTTGTCAAAAGTTGAAGAGAAGAAGATTCAAGAGTAGCTGCAGTGGAAAAGGAGTGTAGCTGATGTCTATTAACAAAATAAACCTTGTCATCTGTCAAACAGCGGTGGTTTGATTAAAGGCCCCATGTGTTTTCATGATGGGGAAGGGTCTCATGCATCAAACCGGTCATAACTGGACTCAGCCTGTTTTTAGAAACCATCACTGTAACACAAGCGGACAGAGTTTCCTCCTCCATGTGATGTCACCGCCCTACACTGACCATCCAGCTCGTCTCTGCTTCGTCCCTCAGCCGTCAATCAGCAGATGAACTAACAAGCCACAACATATCAAAGAGACAACTGAAGGGAAATGAAGGAAAAGGGAAAAAAGAGATACTGTTTGTTCTGTTTTAATTATTTAACTTTTTTCTTCTTCTTTTATTCTTGTTTTGTTCCGTCTTCTCGCAATTTATCTCAATTCATTTACTTTTTTGGCCACTGTGTTGCGGCGTTAGGTCCTTCTTGTCCTGTGCTGTGTCATGTGTTTATGTTTGCTTTATGTTTGTCACTTGTATTGCACAATATGTGACCCATTTTTTTTACACAGTTTTTATTCATTGTTGTTTTCTTAAATGTTGTAAATGTAATATTTGCTAATTTTTTTATGTTACTGATGTTTTGAATGTTGTTTATTGTATGTTTCTTGTGTTTGGATGTTGTTTATTGATGATTTTATTTAACGCTCTCCTCTGTAAAGTGTCCTTGAGTGGCTTAAAAGGCGCTTTTTAAATAAAATGTATTATTATTATGATTCATTTAAAAAAAAAAAAGAAACAACTGGGCCTCTCCTATGATTGGCTTGAGAGATGAGAAGCCACTCAAACCCACACATACAGTACATCTTGCTAGATATTTCACAAAGCCTGGACAAGTTTGACAATGTGAGGCCTTTAAGACTGAGTCAGGCCTCTGATGGAAGTGACACTGTGACATTTACTGATGATTTCAAAGTGACAGGAAGTTTGCAGAGAAGCGTCCTCTCCTCTTTGAGCTCAGATTCAAACTAATGCATCAAAACTCATCATACTTTTACACGTTAATGGACAAGCGACCAAAGACGGGTCGGATTTGGTCGTTTAAAGTGTTTTATCTCACACACACAGTGCTCTTTCTGTACCAATGAGAAGTGAAACTGTTCTTTGTAAGACTTTTCAACATATATTAGTTTATAAATCTTTACTTATTTAGCTGTTCAGAGTAATTGTAGCTCAAACACACACATACAGAGGATTAACACCTTCTCTTCAGGATTTAATAACGAACCCGTTCTCTGTGAGAGCCTCAAATGTTTCCTGCCTTCACCTGTTAAGTATTTTCTCATGCATTTTCACCTGTGTATATATATGTGTGTGTGTGTGTGTGTGTGTGTGTGTGTGTGTGAGGAAAGTGCTGTGACACAAAGTCTAAAAACGGCGGTGTGCGAACATCTAACACATTCCTGCTTGGAAACGTCGCTCTCCACACCTCTGCACTGAAATAGACCATGTGTGAGCAGCGTTTGTTTTACATAACACAGAGTTTTTCAAGTCTTTTCTTCTCCTTTTATTCCTGCTTTAAACCACAATATAATAAAGAAACTTTGATTTAATTAACTTAAAGGTTGTTATTTCATTTATTTTTTACCTTTTTAAGCTTCCCCAGCAAAGAAATGATGTGTTCGTGTTGATCTGTAGAAGCCAAATCCTCGGCTGTCTTTCCATCCTGAGAGAGAGAGAGAGACAGAAAGACAAAAAAAGAGAGAGGGGGATGAATATATGTATGAGCAGACAGATAATCCCTCACGTCGCCTTCAGCTGTTTGAATGTGCACCCCCGTGTTTCTAATACACTTTGTTATATTTAAGGAGCTAAACTTCTCTCTGGTGTTGAAGTGATGAAGTTGTTTCCACACCTGTCACTCAGACTTCTGTTTACCCGTTTGTTTAGTTCACATTCATTAACACTGACGTTCAATGACAAAACTGTAAATGTTACCTGAGCTGATTCACACCTGCAACTCAAAAAACACCTAAATATATAATTTTAGACTTTGGGTCCATGATCATCAGACACAGTTGCATGTGCATTTTTGAAAGTTTATTGTTGTTTCCAGAGTTAACTGCAGGAAATGTGCTTTCTGAGTCACGTTATTCACTATTAATTGGATATTTAATTGAAGGAAAACATCAAAATTAAAGCAGATATCAGCTTCGCGGCCGTTTCGGCTAATGCTGCGTTCAAGGCAGGCTTTTGAAACCGTAAGTTACAGCTTCAAGTCACAACTACGACTTGGTAGCGTTCCAGGTAACCCGTAGCTCGTGTTTTTACCATCCTGTTGTCTGTGAAAGTTCCCTATAACGGCCACTCGTAACTTCCGACCCGTGAACTCGTACCAGATCGAACTGGTATGACTTCACAGGAAGGAAAAACACAAAGTACGAGTTTCTTTGAACGCACCATGAGTTAGCAGCCCCCGCCCTTGTCAGGCATCAATTGGTCCTCGTGCTACGTCACCACATTCACGCGCATCCCTTGGCTGCACACACAGCCCTTCATGCCGTTCTCTCTCCTCATTGGATAACACTTGTATCCCACAAGGAAAATTTTCTCCTCGGGTTACAGCAGAGCAGAGTGACGGAGAGACTCGTGTTTAGGCTGAAATACTTCATGTAAGTGATTGCTGACGGAAAATAGGACTATTTAGGACTTATATTAACAAAAACATTCCACTGAGTAATTTTCTTGAACCAAAAAGTGGTGGCAAAAATATGATGGTTTCAGCTTCTCAAGTCTGAAGATTTAGTGTTTTTCTATATCTGAACATCTTTTAGACTCTCTCAGACAATGTGACATTTAAAGGTGTCACTTCAAGCTGTGGTAAACTCTAATTTCAACATTTTTCACTATTTAGCTATTGACATTTCTTAGACAGAACTACTCAAGTAACCAGCAGATTAATCAATAGTTTAAGTAACAATAATCAAATGTAGATCTTACGTCCAGCTCAAAGACATGGCTTGGTTGATGTTTCTTCCATGAACAAAGAGACGGGCTCCTCTTAAAATGTTTTTGCTTTAAAAAACTGCAACAAGAAACATATGTACCTCTATACATTTTTCTTTTTTTAATATTGGTATTAGTAGTCAGGACCAGCGTTGAGAATCCAGTATCAATACTGAACTGATTTGATATTTCTGCTGCGTACAACTCATTAAAGCACTGCAGTGTCAGAGCTGACTCCAGTAGATTAACTACAGCTGCAGAGTCCACACACACACACACACACACACACACACACACACACACACACACACACACACACACACACTTGAAGTACGTGCTCTGCTCTCTCATTCTTTCTCTCAGTCCGGCTCCAGAGCTGCTTTCATTTTGTCACTTTCTCCATTTTCTCTTCAACACCCTGACACAGAAACACCACAGTCCCGACAACCCTCACGTCTCTTTCTCTGTCTCGGCCATCTGTCACTGTCACTGTCCAGCTGCTGCTGCTGCTGCTGCTGCTCGACGGAGGGAAACTGCCTCGACAGCCTGCAACGCCCACAGACACCTCTGCCTACTTCTACAGACCTTTACATCCAACTGATGAAGACACTAAACTACTTTCTATTTTAATCCGAGTCCTCCTCAGGACGGTTCTGCAGCTTCATGTTGGTCACTTACAACTAAAAGAGCAGCCACTAACACACAAACATTGTGACCTTTAGGTTGTTTGGGCCGGACAAATGTCAGAGAAGTGTAAATGAAGTGCAGCGCGGAGCAGAAAGTGACCGTTTAGTGCGATTTTAATATGTGAAACAAATTCATGAGACTGGTGCTGGCGCAGATGGCAGGGTGTCACGCTTAATACTACTGATGCTTGGCAGCGACACATGAGCGGCTGGTGTTGGTGTTTGACACAAAACTGGAGACGAGTGTTGGCTCAGACACACAGTCTCTCTCTCTCTGTCTCTTTAGTTTAAAAATCTGGACAGTTTCTTCAAAAGAGTTCAGTTAACACCACTAGGCACAACTTAATACAGTTCAAAGCGCTCCACTCCATTACTCACAGGAAAAGTTACACAGGTTTTATCCTGATGTCCCACCAACATGTAACAGATATAAATCCATGATCCATGATAAGTACCTTAGCACATTCATTCTGGGTATGTAGTAAACTTCATTCATATTGGAAGTGTATTTTATAATCAGTGAGGCTTTTGGTAAGAATCCAGAATCAAATGTATTAACAGAAGAAAGGACACTTATAGCCCAAGTGTCCTTTCTTCTGTTAATAAATTTGAAAGAAGAGCAATTCAATTTGGGATGGTGATAGCGAAAAAGCTGATTTTACAAGTGTTTATGGTTATATGGAGAATTTATGGTTTTGGAGAATTGTCAAACACTTCACATCTGGAGAAACTAAGACTCTACAATGCAGATGGAGGAGATAAGTTTGATAAAACATGGGACCCGGGACTGAATTACCTTAAAAATGTGAGCCCATATATAGAAACTGGCTATTGTACAAAACCTCACAGTGCAAACGAGTATATGATTTTGTATATGTCTACAAACTTTATTTATTTTCTCTGCTCTTATATGTTTTCTGTCTATAGTAGAGACTCATCTTATAATGACCATGAAATATCATTGTAATGCCAGATGTGCTGTGTTCTACATGTTATGTGCTTTTTCTTCTATGTATTTTCTCTCTCTCTTTTTTCTTTCTTTTTTAGTTTTTATTTTATTTTATTTTCTATATTGAAAATAATAAACATAAAAAAAAAAAAAAAAAAAAAAAATCTGTCCAGTTTCTGAGTGTGTGGTTTTGCGTATGTGTGGAGCAGAGCACCCAGGGAAACTGGAGAGAGAGGAGGTGATGACATGAAGCTGCCTGCAGGTCACCGGACAATGAATTATACATCTCCATATGTGCTTTCCAGATTAAACATGCAACATCAGCCGCCATTCAATATTCAACAGGATAAAGAATAGAAAGATGGAGACGGAGAAACCTCACAGCTCACAGCACACTCCTGATATCTGACTGCCTGGATTAAATATGTCTCAAATCTTTACATAAAAGTGAAATAAGATGTTTTTACCAAAGGAAAAGGAATCTATCATCTACTTCGTGTCTCAAATCATTCCTCACGAGTCTCAGATGATTTTGCAGCTGAAAAAAAATATATTTTAAGACCATCAGTGTTTAAAAAAAAAAAGAAAAAGATCTCAAGTGCCTCACGGATTCAAACCTTATACACAAAACCAGAACAAGGACAAAAAAGAAAAGAGAAACTCTGTCTTCTCTCCGAGTCGTGATTCAGGACTCGTCGGTTTAGAAAAGTCTGGACAAATATCAGCGGACAGATCCGAGGTTGTGGTCTCACCTTCTGCTGCAGCTACAGTTTGTGTGCAGCCTTTCATGTTTTGTAAGATCCCTGAACGTGGACTCTGACACACCACCGAGGTCAAACACACTCAGATCGAGATAAAAACGTCTGACCCCCCACACTCAGTCTGCTCCTGATAAAACATCTCACTCTGCAGAAACAACCTCTCTGTAACACACTTGAATGATGATCATGTTTTGTTTTGATGACTTAAGTCTCTTTTAATGAAGATAAACTAATCCAAACTTGAATGGTAATGTTGTTGGTGTGTAGTGTCAACTCAGATAATACAAACTACACAAAAATACACTGACATATAACAATAAGTACAGCAGATATACGTAATGTTAAATATGGTGCAGTATCGTATCGTTGTGCTGAAATTGTACAACTGACTGACTAAAACAGATTTGCTCATATATTTGTGTATATATTTACTTGTAATTGTACTTCTCAGGTAATTTATGAGGAAATTATTTGCCAATAACCTAAATTTAAAAGTTCCCTTGGCAGGCAGAGCAGGGAAACATGTCTCACTCTCTATTTGATGTGTATTTCATTAACATTTTAAGAATATTTTCTAAGATATTGGGTATTTTATTTTCATTTTACCAGGATGTTATGACAATTTTATTATAATTTACAGAGGAGATGTTAAAGCTTTCATATATTCACCTATATTTTGGGTGAAAATAATGAAAACAACAACTATAACTTATAATTGGAGTTAATGGTGAAGCAACAATGTATTTAAAAGTTCAGAGCTACTTAAAGTGAAACTTAAAGCGAGTATCAGGGTTCAAGAGGTCAAATCAATTTCAATACTAAAAAGGAGGAAGAAACACATTAAGATTTTTAAGCTTTAAACCCACAGAGGTGTAGATAAAAAAAAGGGAAGAAGGTGGAGCAGCTCATCATCAGGAGGGAAGTTTTTATAATGAATTTATGCAGATTAAATCCAGTTTGAGTTAAAAAAAAAAAAAAAAAAAAAGCTGCCATCAGCTTTTCTACTTGTGTTAAAGGTGTGTGAACGAAGCCGAAGAAGAAAAACTTACCTTACAAACAAGTCATTAACTGAACAAATGGAGCCTGAGATGATTTCACCTCATACATTTTATCAGCTCTGTCACGTATGTCATGCATTTCAATGACCCTTGGCGACATCCTTCAGAAGTTACATAAGGTGCAATGTGTCATGTTATATATATACTATATACACACTATATATATGCTAATGCATTCAGCTCCACTGAGAGCAGCAGCACCAGCTCATACACCACTATTCATCAAAAAACCAAGGCCTTGGATTTATCTTAGCAAGAAAAAAAATGTGCTTTCACAATCACCTGAGATAAGTTTAGTTAGTTATAATGCATTATTATTATGTAACACGGAAACTGCTGCTGTCAGGGGAAGGGTAGTGGAGAAGAAAACTGTAGGGACTTACGCTGGTGACGGCGTCGATGTTGGCTCCGGCCAGGCAGAGGTGACGAACCACCTCCAGGCTCCCGTTGTTGGCAGCCAGGTGGAGGGGCGTTCTGCCATACTGGATACAAAAGAAAAGAAGAAACAGAAGAGACAGTTTCTAGTTAGACGACAAGAAATAAAAAAAAAGGAGAGGTTGGAATAACACTTATCAAAGTCTGAATAATAATCATAAACATGTTTGTCTGCATATGCAAAACAGAAACAGTCACATGGACTCTCGCTCTCGCTGTGAAGATGCAGAAATTATAACTTGTTCTTGAAGCTTAAGCCACATTTTTGTGCACCTGCTTCTTAAGAAACGTGTGATTTCATGGTAGTAAATAAACCCCGGGAGCGTCTGCAGGTTGTAAACAGTGTCTGATGCTACAGAGCTGCAATGCTACAGTTTACGGTCTGTTAGCTGAATATCATCAGTTCTCAAACTGGCTGGCAGATTGCAGCTTTGATTCTTCCGTGATGAGTGAATATTTGTAGGATATATTTTACTTTAAGCAGTTTAAGAAAAGGCTGAATGATCAGAATTAAGAAAAATAATCTGAAATGTGAGTTAAAGTTATGGTAAAATTCATTCTCATCATGTTTTTGTATTTAGCCACATTAAAACAAACATCAAATTGCTTCCTGTATGAAAAAAAACACCACCACAATGAGCAAGAGATTTAAGCACCAACAATTGTTTCTTTTTTTCCCAGTTATTACGTCATTTCTTTCACCACAATATAATATTGAGACCACTCCTCACAGCTTTTCTTCTGATTCTTCTTCTTCTCAAACAAAGTGGATGACACCAAAAATGCCTCCTCTGCTGTGAGATAAAAAGAGACGCTTTGGAAAATATCAATTAGCCGCGACACAATAAGCGCCCTTGAAAGACGCAGCTCAATCATTTCCTGTCTGTCACAACTTGAAGCAAAAAAAAAAAAAAATCCACTGTTGGAAATCTGCTGTAAAGAAAACAGGACAATTTTCAAATCCACCCCCATCCCCCCACTCAAAAAGCTGACAGTGGAGATGAAATCCAGGCACAGACTCAGCAGCAACGTGTGATGTGCTGCTTCAGATAAGCTTCATAAAAAATGAAAAAACACAAGCAGAAAAAATGGAAAAAAATAATGAATAAATGGCAGACATCACATCTCTGGCAGAGCAGAGCTGTCTATCTCTGATGCACATCACTTCCCTGAACTGTGCTGAGAAGAAAAAATGTTTCAGTATGCAAAAAAAGAGAAAAAAATTGTAGGAGTCCCATCGCTGAATTTATTCCAAAGGAAGGTGTCAAAACAGAAACCACCGAAAGGGGAAGTCCCACCTAAGAGCTCCATTAAAGGACACGTCAGAATAAAGAAAACTAAATTAGTTTATTATTTTCAACTACTAGATTTGTCATTCAATATTAAATATTTTTAGGAGCGGTAGCCTTGATGCCAGATCCAGGAGCCTGGTCTAGATTAGATTGGATCACATAGTAAAAATCCTCCTGCTGCGAGTATTTACACTCATGGAAAATCCCTTAAATCCCTGTAATAGGTTTGGTCTCTGTTTATTTATCGCCTCTGTTTGGCCCCGTGATTTGGCCTAGTTTAGCTTGGACGGGACCGTGAGACTTAGACGGCCAAAAGTATGTGGACAGTAATGTAGATTTGTTAGCTGTGACGACGACTGCAGAGATTTACATAAACCATAGATGTGGTGGCAAGGGCGTAACTTTGGGTTAGTATCATAATATTCAAGTCATTAATTGTCATCTATACCAAACGGTCAATCTATACCAAATATCCAAATGTTGAAGTTTATTTAATCGTTCTTTTTTTTCTTACAAATGACATCCTAACATTTAAATCTGATCGTCCTCGAACCTCCGACTTTCGTTCTTGATTAAAGCAGAAGTAAGTGATATATTTGTGTTAATATAAGTCTTAAATAGTTATATCTTCCGACAGCAATCACTTACATAGAGTGTTTGGACCAAAACACGGGTCTGTCAGTCCCTCTGCTCTGCTCTGAGCCAATGAGGAGAGAGAACGGCATGCAGGGCTGTGTGTGCAGCCAAGGGACGCCGTGAATGTGGTGACGTAGGGACGAGGACTGTTATGGTGCGTTCAAGGCAACTCGTAACTCCTGTTTTTCCGACCTGTGAAGTCGTACCAGTTCGATCTGGTACGAGTTCACGGGTCGGAAGTTACGAGTGGCCGTTATAGTGACTTTCACAGGTAAAACAGGTCGGAAAAACACGAGTGGGTTGCCTGGAACGCTACAAAGTCGTAAGTTGTGACTTGAAGCTGTAATTTACGGTTTCAAAAGCCGGCCTGGAACGCAGCATTAGCCAAAACGACCGGATCGCTTACTTCTGCTTTAATGAAAACATTCTTGGCAAATGCTTTCGCTTTCGTCTGTCTTGCACTGGTCCAAGAATTTCACCGTGCGCAAAGAGGCTCATGGGAAAGGTAGTGTGCTTTCCGAAACTCCTCGTAGTGCCTTTAAAAATATTACCTGTGGTTGCTTGCAAATGAAATTATTAGTTATTATTAAATTATATTAGTAAAAATGACAACTTCTTCATACCAGCTTGTAGATATTTATATTCACTGTGATTATATGATTATTTAGGGGGTTATATTAGCTGGATTTGATATTTTGGGGGCGGCTATAACTCCCCTAAAGCAAATAAAGCAAAGAATAAATAAAAAACACTGTAATAGAAGCGCAGCTCTGTCTAGAATATCACTGTATGTAACTGTTAAAAGTTCATCAAGGTGGTGTGTGTGTCTGTGTGTGTGAGAGTGTGTGTGTGTGTGTGTCTGTGTGTGTGTGTGTGTGTGTGTGTGTGTGTGTGTGTGTGTGTGTGTGTGTGTGTGTGTGTGTGTGTGTGTGATGCGTTACATAACGGTAGCCAGTGCGAACGAAGCTGCCAGCTGAAAAACAATAGCGGTGTTTGTCTTATGTAAGACGAGTGTCAAAACAGCTCATAGTGCAAAACCAGTAAACATTTTCAGAACGAGGACACGCTATTCAAACGATACGGGCGCCATGACGGCTCTCAGAGTTTTAACATGTGGATGTCGGGAGTTCAACAAACCCACACAGGTGCAGAACAGCAGTAGGCGCAGCACTTGTACAGAGGAGGTTGATGGACAACGAGTGTTGTACATGTGAGTCAGAAAATCAATCCTGTAACATTTGGATATTTGTCAACATGGAAAGTTGATTATGATTTTGATTTTCAAAAATTATGAAAACAAGATAAACTTTTACTGTGTCAGTCTTTTTCTCTTTTTTCTTTAACATATTGTTGGGGCCTCTATTTGATACGACAGCGTAGCGAGACAGGAAAGCAGGGAGAGGCACTGGGGGAATGACATGGGCAAAGGATCGTCATGGTCGGGAGTTGCAACAAATTTCCTCCTTCCGACAAAAAACATTTGTCATAATCAGTTCAGGAAAATCAGGAAAATGAACTTCCTGTTGCGCTTCACTTTGGAGCTGAGAACGATGTTGGAAAAGCAACTGTTTTGTTAGCTTTTGCTGTTGTTAGTATTGTAATATCAGTTGATAACGACAGTCTGAGTAAATTAAACGGATAGTTCAGCTATTTTGAAGTGGGGTTGTATAAGGTGCAAATGTCCTTCCTCAAAATAATACACCAGTTCAAGAGTACAATATAAAGGCAAAAGGCATCAGCTGGTCGGAAAAAAGTTTTTCTGGAACTAACCAACTCGCTCGGTACTCCTCCGTGCAGGTAAACGGTTTTGCGACGTGCTGTATCAATTCACCCACTGGTACCTCATATGACCCCACTTCAAAAAAACTGAACTATCCCTTAAATGACACAAAAATGTGCAGCTTTTTTCATCATTGATGCACAGAGCAGCCATCTTGGATTGCGGCCTCATGGTTACTGAAGGAACTCAGAAACTCTGATGTCCAAGCTGCAATTGAACGCACCATTAAACCCCCTGAGTTACAGTTTACTCTCCCGACAGTGTGGGTGTGGGTGTGGTGTTGGGTGGGAAATGTGGCTGTCCTCCGTTACCTTGTTGGGGAGGTCGAGGCTGGCCTTGGCGTTGCAGATCGCCATGACGACGGGCAGGTTTCCGTCCTTGCACGCGATGTGCAGCGGCGTGTTGCCGTGGCGATCCTGCTGGTCCAGGTGGCAGCGGTGTCTGAGGAGGCAGCGGACCACCTCGACCTGACACCTCCGCACGGCCAGGTGCAGCGCCGTGTGGCCGTCCTGGAGAGAGAGAGACACACACACGATGACACACACACACACACACGATGAACACCCAGCCTTCACGCAGCAGGTACAGTACGACGCTCCCGTGTGATCAGACTGTGACCTACAGAGGTGGACGATGCGCTCTGGTGACTTTTTTTTTTTTTTTTACTGTCTATTTTTATTGGTTCTGTTCAAGCGGCATCAACTTGTGCGTTTCATCAGAGGATCCATTTGTCCTAATTAGGCTTCTGTCCTTTATCTCCGAGCTGCACCGGCGCCCTGAGGCCGTAATGTCAGGGTAATTATCACAGTGTTTCACTGGCTCGTTCCGATCTGTCGGACTTGTTTTTCGCTGTGTAATGGTGACCGGTTAATAAAGTCATCCATCTTTTTTTATATGAGCTGTGAAACTGGGAACAAGTTAACGATGACGCTCTTTCTTCCTTTGCACAGTTTTATTCATTATGGATAATCTATCTATCTATCTATCTATCTATCTATCTATCTATCTATCTATCTATCTATCTATCTATCTATCTATCTATCTATCTATCTATCTATCTATCTATCTATCTCGGTATTTTAATCATAACATATATGTATATACATAGTTTCACAGGGATGTATATAGAGTATTATTTTTTCTTACTTTATGTATATACTGCTCTTCTATGCCCATATTATATATGTATATGTCTGTGTTACTGAATACTTGAATTTGCTTTGAGATCAATAAAGTATCTCTAAGTCTAATGAAAGTTAATCCCTGATCCAGAGGTGCTAGGACTCCCTGGAGGATCTGGAAAACCTGGACTATCAAGGAGTCCTGACCTGAGTAGAGAGTAAAATGTATAATGGACTTTTGGATAAAGTTAGTTAGACTACAGTTAGGTGTACATTTGATATGTTAACTTATTTTTTTCTTCTGTCACTGCCTTTTTCTTTTCTTTTTTTGTTCTGTTGACACATCTTCTGTATGTTTGTATACTGTACCTATAACATAACCCAATAAAAACATGTAAAAAAAAAAAGAAAAAGAGAAAAAGAAAAGTTAGTTGTGAGTTTATCACCTTGTCAGTTGTCTCCAGATCGGCCCTGTGCTCCACCAGACACTCCACGATGTCCACGAAGCCCCGAGCCGACGCCGTCAGCAGCGGACTCTCGCCCTCGCGGTTCTTTGCGTCCACATGGCAGCCGGTCTGGCAGAGCGCCCGGGCCACCGCCGAGTATCCGTGCCAGGCAGCGCAGTGCAGCGGGGTCTCCTGCTCCTGGAGGAGGAAACCAACCAAGAAGGAAAACGTTTAAAGAGAAAGGTGCTCACTAGACCAGCACCTCAACATGTGTGTGTGTGTGTGTGTGTGTGTGTGTGTGTGTGTGTGTGTGTGTGTGTGTGTGTGTGTGTGTGTGTGTGTGTGTGTGTGTGTGTGTGTGTGTGTGTGTGTGTGTGTGTGTGTGTGTTCTTACCCTGTCGGACAGGTCGGGGTTGGCTCGGATGCTGCACAGGTAGCTCACCACGTCCACGTTTCCATAGCGAGCTGCCACATGAAGAGCCGTCTCTCCAGACTGAAGGAAAAGTGCAACAGGAAATGATGATGCTCAGCATTTTAAAAACAAAGTAGTTTATTGACCACAGTTTAAAATTAACCAAAACAACTCGAAAACAACTCTGTCTGGTAACGTTCTGTTATTATCTCATAGCGTGGTGAATGTGTAGGTCACAACTTGTCCACCAGAGCGTTTTGGAGTTGTTGGATTGTGTATTTGATGAATTTGATGAGGGAAACCAACAAATCCCATGAGCCTCTGTAGCGTAGCTCTGAGCAGCTCGCGGCTCTGCTCCGCCGTTCTAAAAACAACTTGCACCGACAATTAAAGGTAACAAACCTACTGCTATGACTATAGGGATTATGGCAATGGGCCAATTTGCCAAAATGTTGAACTATCCCTTTAGAAAGGTAAAGGTAAAGGTACTTTATTTGTCACATATACAGCCAGTACAGTGAAATTCTTTCTCTGCATTTAACCCATCCCTGAGGAGCAGTGGGCAGCCACTAAGAAATAGCTTCCCATCTTTATACGGAGACATCAGTGGAAACTAGAGACTTTTGAATATCCAGTTAAACGTTCTTTGTAGTTGCTTTAAAGGTCCCATATTTAATAAAGCGTTTATATTCATATGAGTGATGGAAAATAAAAAAAAATAGTTGATTACAAGTGAATGAACCCTGCAAGTTTGGACAGTGGCGGCTCTGTTGTGACATCACAAAGTCACAGAGGTCTCAACACCAACTGTTTCTGAATATAATTAACACTTCATACTTACAATAGACATGAAAATCACCTTTTATATACAACATGGGACCTTTAATCAATACATATGATTCGTGAAATGCGTCCTGCCATCTCCTCTGAGTCAGCAACTTTCCGTAAAAAAAACCTCCACTTAAACAGGACACTTATAATTTAACAGTCCTGCTTTTACGCCAGAGAGACTGGGCTCTGCCAGCCAGAGAGGAAGCTGCTTCACCAGAGACACGGCGTTCGCTTCGTAGGTGGAGAAAGTGAACCGCTTGAAATAACATCTAATGGATTTATGTCGGGGGGGGGGGGGGGGGGGGGGGGGGGAGAAAAGCAACAGATCTATTAAATTATAGGATTATATAAAACACGGTAGATGGGAAGGATTCACCTTCTTCCAGTTTATTCAGACAAACGCAGATGCCTCAGCTGCTCGTGACTCTGTGTTATCGTGTAATAAAACAAGATGAAACTTAAATGATGCTTGAACGGGAGTTAGATAATAATAATAATAATATGAATATGAATAATAATATGAATAAAAAATAACGATCAGGAATGTGCCTGAAGTGCAAATTAGCTCTGGTCTGATGGAGGAGGCAGCCGCGGCCTCGGACAGGAGAGGACGCCACCAGCGGGCAAAGTGATTGAAGAGACTGGAAGGAGAAATGCTTTTGGGATTTCGTCTTCCCGGGCACACACACACACACACACACGCTCAGCGATGGAGGCCGGCATCAAAAGCAAACACACAAAACATGCACAGAGAGACACACACATGCACACACACACAAGCCATCTTTCTCAGTAAGAGCTGTTTCTATAGCAACAGCAAATAAGCTGATAAAACGCCAGAGTAACTGGTTTTTTCTCCCCAGGTGCTTACTGTGGTGAGTGTGATGAACATGTGTGTGTACGTATGTGTGCATGTGTGTGTGTAGAGTGTATACTGGTGTGTGTGTAGTGTGTGTAGTGTGTAGGTATTTTTGGAGAATTTGGGAGTAATGCTTCTCAAGAGGTTTAATGAGGTAGGAGAGTGTGAGTAACGGCTGATAGATGACAGTGTGTCGACTAGTATTAAGCGTGTTTCTGCACAGTGTGTGTGTGTGTTCGTGTGTTCATGTGTTCATGTATGTGTGTGTGTGTGTGTGCAGAGATAGATAGAGAGCGAGAGGCACTTGCTTCACCTTATCTTGGACATCCAGAGGGCATTTCTTTTCATGGAGGAATCTCAGGGTCTCGACGTGGCCGTGTCTCGCTGCGTAGTAGATGGCATTGGCTCCACTCTGAAGGATCCGGAGATGAGAGAAAGGGAGAGAAAAAGAAATAAATAAATAAAAAGAAATTCCAGGATTTATCCCTGACCTTTAGAATAAAATCCAGCTCTGTGGGATTGTGTCTGCAGCCCGATGATATGAACACATCCTGCTAAAACAGCACTTTTTCCCCCCTGTCAAACAACTTGTTGGGGGACATAATAGAGAGAGACGGCTAAAGACCGGTCCTGATAGAAATCTAGTGACAGTGTGTCGGTCCTTTTCCACACACACACATCTATATCTAACAATAAGAGGAACAAGAGGCCAACAGTGTAAGACTAGAAGGACATGTCACGTTAAATAAAAGCAGACAGGAGCATCTCAGTGTGTGTGAACAGGACGGATCCTCCTGCAGACTCACTAGAGCTCCACTGAATGAGTTTCTACGCTACGAGCTCGTCTGCTGCAGCTTTACAGTTAATTAAAGACCCCAACAATCCTCCTCTTAACCACCAAATGCTAATTCCAGAGCCTTCCTACAATTCTGCTGACTCCAGACCCCCCCACTCTCATTTATATTCATTTGTTGCATTAAATTAAAAAAAAATGCAGCCAGAGATGCAGCAGCACAGAGTGTCAGTGTTAATGCAGATGGGTCACATCGTGTCTCCGCAGCAGAGCAGAGACCACTTCATCTCTAACGTTAACTCCAGCTGTGCAGTTTAGTTGGATTTATTATAGTTTTTTAATGAAGTTTTCATGTTAATACCTGCAAAACCAAACCACAAAAGCTCTTTCAGGGCTGTGTTTAATCACCATTACACTTCAGTCAGTCCAGTGAAATGGAGCTCAAAGTTGATGAATCACCTTTAAACGTATGTATTCGTTAGTTTTCTCCATTTTCTATGAGAATAAACTGGATATCTGTGGGTTCTTTGTGTTTGTCTTTGATTAAAGACCTGTGTCAACATCTTTTTCAGTTTTTCCAGACATTTCACAGCCTAAATGATTTGCTGATTATTTGAGAGAATATGCAGCGGCGGCTTTGATCAATAACTGTCTGCTTCTGATTGTTTTCAAAACAACTTGAACAGAGTTGGAATAAAAACTTGTTTTAAAGAGAACAGCAGGAGCTGCTACTAAAATATTAATAACGGTGTGTTTCATGTTTTTACTTGCAACTTGTCTTTTATTTGTGTGAAATAAATGAAGATCATTTTGTGAGATGATAACCGCATCTCATGTTGTAAATACTGTATGTAGTTTTGAACCAGGAGGTTTGACGTCTCTACAAATACTCCAGAGTGGGAGTGCAGTGAGTTCATGGGTATATTTATTTATACTTTACTTATAGCTACTGTCATAATCCAAATGACAGCCCTGTCACCATGACACCACGGCTCTGATGCCTCTAATGCCGGCCCATTAAAAGCAGCCACAGCTGAGTCTCTACCTTGTCGTGGGCTTTGATCTCTGCACCTTTCCTCATCAGCACCTCGATGATCTGGATGTTGCCACAGCCGGCCGCGATCAGGAGGGGAGGGGTCCCGTGCTGCAACACAAACACACATACGAATTATAATTTTAGCTTCCAGTGACCTGGGTCATGTGATTTTAAAGCAGAAGTAAGTGATATATTTGTGTTAATATAAGTCTTAAATAGTTATATCTTCCGACAGCAATCACTTACATAGAGTGTTTGGACCGAAACACGGGTCTCTCAGTCCCTCTGCTCTGCTCTGAGCCGAGGAGAAAACATTTATCGTATCCTACAGTTTTTATCCAATGAGGAGAGAGAACGGCATGCAGGGCTGTGTGTGCAGCCAAGGGACGCCGTGAATGTGGCGACGTAGGGACGAGGACTGTTATGGTGCGTTCAAGGAAACTAGTATTTTTCCGACCGTGAAGTCGTACCAGTTCGAGTTCACAGGTCGGAAGTTACGAGTGGCCGTTATAGTGACTTTCACCGGTAAAACAGGTCGGAAAAACACGAGTGGGTTGCCTGGAACGCTACAAAGTCGTAAGTTGTGACTTGAAGCTGTAATTTACGATTTCAAAAGCCTGCCTGGAACGCAGCATTAGCGAAAACGACCGGACCACTTACTTCTGCTTTAATGCATTTTATGGTGTCGAAAACGTCGTTTTAAATGGAAAAACATAATTAGAGGTTCTTAAAAAGTTAATTTGGGTGGATATCTCTCTGGTTTTACACAGCAATAACTTCTCATGAGTCTAACACTTTGTAAGTCATTCATAAAAATACCTATTGGAGGGTATAAGAAGAGTTTTTGCTTTTTAAATAAAAAAAAAAATCGCTGCAAATCAAGGTTTGAAAGTAATAACTTTTCTAAAACGTGTACATGCACTTATAAAAAATATTTAAAAACACAGATAAAGATAAAGAATACTTATTAATAAATTAAAATGTGTAAAAAATGCAAAATACTGATTCTAAACTCAAGTGCTAAGGCGCTTAAACTTAAAAAACGTATTTTATTTGTCAAAAATAGGCTACCAATGTGGTCACTTGTCTGGTAAAGAGTTAATATAAATGATGGTGGAAGTAGGAGCTGAGGTGAGAGAAGAGAAAGATGAAGGAAAATGTCACGATGACCTTTATCTGCATCAGTTCTCAGCTCAAACACTGAGCGAAGTTAGAAACTGGACAATTACGAGCTCCGACTCTTTCTACCTTTTTAAAATTCCTCCCCTCTCTCCGGCTGTCGAGCTCTCGTCACTGCTTGTAGTTCATATTTCTACACTGCCTCCATCCTCCATCTCCTTCTCATTTCTCTTGTTTTCTTCTACACTTCACTGAGTTTAATAACATCACGCAGCCCCCATTCCCCCCCCCGTCGTCTACCAGCTGTCAACAAACAGTGTCTCCTCAGCGCTGGAACATGGAGCAGAATGAAGATGAGGCCGTCGTGTCGGTATCTGACCATCACTCTGCGGGAGATGAAGCAGCTCGGTTTCTTTTCTGCAGCTAAAACAGATGTTTCCTCTGCTCTTTGTTCAACCTCAGCTACACACCTGTCAGTGTCTACGCATAACGACACTGTCGAATAACATCTGTACCATCCGGTGGCGGTTTATTAGGAACACTTAATCCAACAATCCTGCAGTAAATTATTCAAAAAGGTCATAATCAAACTATTTAATTATCTGATTTAAAGGGATAGTTCAATATTTTTGGCAAACTGGCCAATTGCCATAATCCCTATAGTCATAGCAGTAGGTTTGTTACCTTTAATTGTTGGTGCAAGCTGTTTTTAGAACGGTGGAGCAGAGCGGCAAGCTGCTCAGAGCTACGCTACGGAGGCTCATGGGATTTCTTGGTTTCCCTCATCAAACTCATCAAATACACAATCCAACAACTCCAAAACACTCTGGTGGACAAGTTGTGACCTGCACATTCACCACGCTATGAGATAATAACAGAACGTTATGAGATGGAGTTGTTTTAGAGGCAAATTCAGAGACTGCTTGCTGAAAAACTGCTAAAGGTAATGATCCTACTGCTATGACTAGGGATTATAGCAATGGGCCAATTTGCCAAAATGTTGAATTATCCCTTTAAACCTTTGTCAGACATATTTTGATCTGTGTATCAGTATGTATGAGGTGGCTGGTAACAACAGTTTCTCCGTCCGTCCACACAAACACTGGTGCGACAAAGAAAACAGCTGTTTGCGTTTAATAAAAATGAGGCACTGACTTGCAGAATCTCAAGCTGCAGGAAAAGAAAAATCAATTTAGGATCTTGTGACGAGAAACATCTGCTCAGTCTGAGAGAAGAGCGGAGCATGTGAGCGAGCGCCCTGACCCTCGACCAATGAGCTGCTGACGTGACGACACTGAACCGGAGACATTTTGCACTTCAAAAAAAAAGGGAAAAAAAAGATAAAACAACCTGGGAATAAAAGGAGGTGTTGAAATGTGAGTCACCTTGTTGGGCTGGTTGACGTCGTAGCTGTTCAAGGAGCCGAGCAGATGCTGCAGGCCCGGCACGTTGTCGTCGTTGATGGCGTGGATGATGGCCTTCATCACGAAGGAGTCTTCCTCGTCCTAAACAGGTGGGAACGACAGTTACTTTACTCTTCCACTGTTCAAAGGAGGATGACCTAATCCTGTGAACATTAATCCTGTTAATTCTCCCCATCACATGTCCCCCTAAGTCTCTCTTTCATCTTTTCTTCACCTCAGACATGAAAACACTGAAACAAACAGAAAAACTGCAGATTAATATTATTATTATTATTGCTTTATGTTTTTGTTGTGTTTTTTTTTACTTTTGCATCTGTTGTGGCCTAATTTCAAAACATATTAAGACTGTTTCTGTCTCTGTCCGTGACATGTGACCCAATAACCTTCAGCCGTACGGACGGAGCAGAATTGGCCGTGATGCTCTGCTGCACAAAGAGACGAGGAGGATGAAGGCAAGGAGGTGAGGAGGAGGAGGAGGAGGAGGAGGAGGAGGAGGCGAGGCTGATGTGGCATTTGCTCGACCAAGCGTAATACTCCGGCTACATTCCTCAACACAACCTCCTCGCTGGGGGAGCCGTGACTAAACCACCACAGAGCGAGATGCATTGCACACACATACACATATACACACATAACACACACAAATCTGTCCGAGCAGCAGAGCGACTGCTGGGTAAGTCGCTGCTGTCAACACAGCTGTGTGAGATTTCTTTCTTTTTTTCCTCCTGAAAATGCTAATTCATGACACAGGGAGGCGGCCGTTTTACCTGTTTATCTCATTTTCTCTTTGCTGTGTTTGATTTTTCTAAAAGAGCAGGAGAATCTGAGCCGAGCGACTGATGTGTCGGTAACTCCTGCAGCTCATCATGGATAACATGTTTCCACATTTTAAAAAATACAACAGAAGGAGAGAGTTTGAGTTTGGCGTGTTGTCTCTGAGATCAGCAGTGACACTGCTCAGACAGAGGATGAGTAACGTTCCTCTGTCCGTCACCGAGTTGAGCTTTATGTATTTTGTCCGGGTGGATTAACGTGTGACATGTTGCAAAGATCTGACAGACTGAGTGAAGCACAAATATTAAATGTGAAGCGGTTTCAGCTGCTAAAATGAAAGAATTTGCAGATTTTCCTGTTTTATATTGTGTCTCTAGAGGTTAAAATCCTCTTTATCTAGTGAACAGCAGGTGATCTCATATTGCAGTCAGACATTAAACACTGCTGGTTGTAGCAGCAGAGCAAAAGATGACACGCGACATTAGGTTCAAATGTACAAGACTGTGAATAAAAGAAAAAAAAAACAACAGATGATACTATGTTAATCACTGCTCCCAGTGTGCATGAGTGCTGTAAAGTCAGCAGCAGAGAATTTGTAGAAAAACCAGATAAAACATTTATCAATTGAAATTATTTAACTTTTTAGTTTCTGGGTCAGAACGGGGGTGAATTCAGCAGCGAAGACGACGCCGTTCAGATTCACACTTCTCTATAATGGATGAACGTCTCAGAATCTGACTCGATAAAACTGACAAAACAAAATCTGATCTCTCCAAAACAAGATTAAATAATAAAAAGTTCCAACCATCACATGAAGCTACAGGATTCCTATGTTAACCCAAGAAACAACAGAAAAATACTGTAGTGCTCCAACTGTAATGGACCATCCATTTGCCCCATAGCCCATCATAATGGGCTAATCTTTTTTTTATTCCCAATAGTTTCTTTTCCAGTATAGTTATCATTAGATTATTATCTTCTATATATGCTCATCCACTCAAACACTATCATTTCAAATTTATACACACCCATAATCTTATTTTGGTTCTTTGTTTCTTGATAAATAGGCACTTTGTATTGCTTTCTCTTTTGCTGTTGTTGCCCATATAGGGTTTTTAACCTCTCTCGCACTTACTATTCTTGTTTCATTTCTGTTTTTGTAATTGTCCTTATCTTTTATGGTGCAAATAAATAAACTAAACTAAAACTAAACTAAACTAAACAACTGCCACTCCCACTTTGAAACTCTACTGTGGCACATTTCTTTTAAATAAATAATAACAAATAATAATTGACATTCTCAGTTTCTGGTCCAAAACTGTGGAATAATTTGCCACAAACAGTTCAATCCTCTCCCATCAATATTTTAAAAACCCGTTTCAAAACCAATAACACATATCTTTTATTGTACCTATTGTTTTTAATGTTTTTCTCTCTGTGTCTCTCTCTCTTTATATTCTCTTGTTTGACTTTGATCAACATTTGTTGTTTTTAAATGTGCTGTATAAATAAAGCTGACTTGATAGATTCATCATTAAAGAAAATAACCATTAGTATGAACACGCTGCTCCCACACCCTCTGACACGGAGCCTCTAAGACCCAACACAAACAACTGCTTAGTTGAACATTTACAGACGTGAGGGTTGGAGGAGGGGGTGATGGGAGGGGGATGGGGGGGGTGAGGGGGGGGCTGCTGCAGTAAAACCCACCGGCTTGAGTAAAGTCTTTAAATGAGCCACTTAACCCTGAAACTGCTCGGCCAATAAAGCCGTGATCTGCTGCGCTGCTCTGCTCTGGAGCTTGAACTTGTGAATAACAATCTGCTGCAGCTGCCGTTCTGTCAGTGACCTCCAGGGGGCGCAGCGTCTTCACCATGACAATGACCTCCTCCCTCCCACCTGTCAGCTCACCTGCTGCCACACAAGGAAGTTGCTGTGGTGTAAAACCCTTTTGAGGAAACACAGGCCTGGCGCTGCTGCAGCAGCTTTGTAAATCATTAAACCTGCAGTGTTTACATCTCAGCGAGGTCGGGCCGGACTGGGACGGAGCGAATCGACTTTAAGACGCACAAAATGACACAAAAGATGTTTTTTTTAATGCAACGATTTTGCGTTCAAACTGACTCGTTCATTAGTAAGAGTTTTGTTTCTGTGGAGGCACATTCCTACCAGCTCAGCCTGGTTTTAAGGTCACACACACACACACATGCCGTACATACACACATGTTCAAATTCCTTCAATGCTGCAAAAACCAAACATCTGACCTGTGGCAGCGGGAGGAAACGAGGAGCAGATCAATTACACGAAGGAGCTCCAGATTTCTCAGAGAGATTGTCGAGCTGAAAATACCAGAGCTGCAAACTGAGAGAGCTCGGGGTCCTAATAACTTCAATAAGAGAAAAAAAAAACTAAACAAAAAAAACTGGAGCTCATTAAGTTACCAGTCCCCAGTCAATCACTTTTATTTGGCTTATATTAAAGATGGGATCGGGCTGTGGGGTTATGATAGCAATCGTCCTCATGCTGGAGATGTTTTTCCTCAGGAGGAATTTAAAGACTTGATGATGTTAAAAGCTGCAAATCCCATCGACTGTTAATGAAAGTGGATCAAGATCCTCAGTCTCCTGTGTATTAAAGGTCTCATATTGTAGAAAGAGAGACGTGCATGTGCAGCTCTAGGTTTTATATTCATACTGTGAAAGCATCACAGCCTGTATTCAGAAACTGGGCTTTAAAATGAGCCGTCAGGACTTCCTGTAACTTTGTGATGTCACAACAGTGGCACAACCTTTTTTTTTTTCTTTTTCTCTCTCTCTTACCAGTGTGTCGTCACTGCGCGCCACGCTCATGTTGCTCCTGGACAGGAAGGAGCGGGACAGACGGTTGCATAAGGAGATGAGTCGGACGGATTGCTGGAAAAGAGAAAAATGGCGGTGCGTGAAAAAGAGGAAATCAAGAGCGAGAACAAGTTCATGTCAAGTAGAAGAAGACGGTGAACAGGCAGGGCAGGTGTGGACATGAAGCAATTTTCTGCTCTATATAAATTCACTTCTCATGGCTGCCTGTTCGCTCTGTGATAATAACCCACTGTCCTTCCCACTAATGTACTGGATTCCCTCAGGGGGCAAAGTCAGACACACATCAAGAGTTAAAACCTAAAAAAAAACCCCACGAAATATGATGAGACGTGACAGCATGGTGCTGAGTGCATCTATCAATCACCATCCGTGCTCACAAGTCTAACGGCTTCAAATATAAATGAATATCTCCTTTATTTGTTTCACATGCAGGCGACCTAAAGCACATTCCTCATGGTGTTAAAGCTTAAAGGAGTCAGAGGACAGGAGCAGTTTTACTGTGGTTATAAGTTCCTCCTTATAACAAGCAGATGTACTGTAACTCACATATATGGGACAATGACATGATGCAACCCAGTGTCAAGTGGTGTAACCAGTATTTCTTTCATAAAAATCTGACAGTATAGTGTACATATATTTATTTATATGTACACTTATAAATCCACTGTAGGTGGATAAAATATGTATTTATCATTCTTTTGTGGTTATATCATTTGACATTTGTCTGACTTTTGTTAAAAATGGTTCAAATTTCATTTCAAATGACATAAAACCAACATGAATACAAATGTAAATTTTAACACATCTGATGTAGTATGTTTTTAAGACATTTTTTAAAGATATTTCTGAATTGCGGCTCTTGCCTACCTGTATTTGTCACTGACCCATATAGGGGGGGGATTGGGATTGGTAAGTATCATAATGTTTTGCCTGGCAATATTGTATCAATACATGAATGGCAAATATCAATGTTTTATTAGGTAAACTGTATCATGGGGCTTCTGCTGGCTCCCAGCACTGATATATATATGATGAGCTTTTCTTTTGAGCTTGAACTCAACTAAATCTGAACCTGTTCACATCTGGATTTTATTCACCATTCATTTCAGTCTGGTGAGACAATAAACCTGACAGACTTCCCAGACTTCAATTTCATTTAAACAAACCATAATTACAGCTCAGCGTTGTCGGGTTTTGGTGCCAATTTTACATCTGTTAAATAAATAAATAAATAAACCTGCCAGTGCACCAGTGGCAGCCCGAGCTACGAGACAGAGACGTGACGTGACAGCTCTGCAAAAAAAACAAAGCAACAACAAAAACCCACGGCCGACAGGAGGATCACAGCGTGACTTGCAGCCTGCGAGCAGAGCTGGGTCAGATGTGATGAACCAAAACAGACAAGGAAACAACCAGCGCAGCCGCCCTGGTAGCAAACGTGATGGTTATGGCGAGGCTGCAGGCGCTGTGTGGTGACATTAAAGTCCGTCTGAGACAGTTTTTGTCAAAGTGTGACCGTCTCAGGGATGTGGTGGTGAAGTTACAGCGTCACAGAGAAGCGACTTACTTTCCATTTCCTTCGAGCTGCAAACTTCTTGAACTTCTCCATGTTGACGGCCGACTCCTTCCTGCTCAGAGCTTGTTGAGTGTCTTTTGGCTGATTTCACAAACAGACAGAAATATTAAAAGAAAAAAAAAAACATTTTCAGATTATTCTTGGCCAGATAAATGTGGTACAGAATCAATTATTTGGAGACTTGGCAACTTATAAACTCAGACTGTCGTTTCAAATATAAACGACTGCCACAAATAAAAATGAAGAAGAGGGATTTTTAAATTTGACTGGATCCAAAATGTTTTAATATAAACTGAGATGTCATCAGTCCAAACCTTGATCCAGGGATGCTGAAGGCTGTCCTGGATCGTCATCCTCTTTCTGCAGACAGAAAATAAGGAGGAGGAGAAAGTACATGTTAATTTGTTGAATGCATTTCCAGCAGAACAGTCCCATGTACCGGTATTTTATAACGTAACGCAGCATTTTTATGTTTGTTTAACAGGACGAAAACTAATTTAACATGCACAGAAATGTTTTGGTTTTGGTGTCTAATGAGCCGTCGAACTCAAGAGCCTTGATTGTGTTTCATCATCATCATCATCATCATCTCACTGGTAAACAGAAAGAAAAATCATATTGTGATTATTTTTGGCCAACACCGTGTTTGCAAAATGAGTCATGCTTTCATTTGCAATGGTAATTTTTTGCATTTCTTTTTTAATTTTCACTGAAAAAAAAATATAATTGCTGATGATGATGTGATTTTTGTTGAAGCTTGGGGGCGACTGTGGCAACACGACGCTTCATTTTTAGTTTGTTGTGACACATTTTATCTTAATTAAAAGATCGCAAATTTCTGTGATTTGGATAATGAGCTTTACTGTTTTTTTTTACAGTGTTGGTAAAACAAAACGAGGGTATCATCTTGGACTCTTATGATATTTTTTGATTCATTTTCATTATTTACGACTGAAATATAAATTAGACAACAATAAAAAAGATGATTATATTTAATGGTATAAATGTGTCAGTGTGTGACATCATAAAAGATTCATACAGATTAAATATTAAGGAAATGACTTCATTTTGCTCTTAACTCCTCTGCACTGACAAAAAACAAACAAACAATGACCTAATAACTGTCTTGTACTGTATATTGACCTTTACTGAACTGGAAACATCCTATTTCCGCTTTCTGAAAGTTTTCCAACTTCCCTGTAACACTACAGATACAGTACTGAGACAAACTATTGACACAGCGTTCAAGTAAACAAGGGAAGGATTAATGTAACGATTAGTATAATGTACTATCCTCCCAAAGATCCATTCATTTACACAGATGTGATACTTCATTTGGATAAAGATGTTTCCAAACATAGCATCAGCACTTGATCTCCTACACACAGATTATATTATATTAAACTAACATCATTAACTGAGTGATGCCGGGACATCGATTCTCTGTATTGAATTAACATCCGACGTGGCAGTAAAAGCCTTTAAAAAGAAACTGACTGCAGCCTCCACTTCCCTCCGTCTCTCGCTGCCACATCCTTTAAAACGGCAACGCTGATAACAACACATTGTTCTACGAGGGTTTCAGTGGACACGCCACTTCCTCACCGTCTGAACCTCTTCGCCGCCACATCCCTGTTTCACACACACACACACCTGAAAAAGTGAAAACCCACAAACACCTCACTCTGGTGTGTGTGAGGTAAAGTAGAGCTGTGAACTTTATGTGAAGAAATGTCAGGATATCACAGAGAACAACGACTGCTGAACGTTATTAAAGAGATAGTTCAACATTTTGGCAAACTGGTCCATTGCCATAATCCCTATAGTCATAGCAGTAGGTTCCTTACCTTTAATTGTCGGTGCGAGATATTTTTAGAACGGCGGAGCAGAGCCGCGAGCTGCTCAGAGCTACGCTACGGAGGCTCATGGGATTTCTTGGTTTCCCTCATCAAACTCATCAAATACACAATCCAACAACTCCAAAACGCTCTGGTGGACAAGTTGTGACCTGCACATTCACCACGCTATGAGATAATAACACAACGTTACGAGACGGAGCCGTTTTAGAGGTAAATTCATGCAAAACCGCTGATGCGTGTTGCCTTCAGGGACAGTTTTTCATCAAGCAGTCTCTGCATTTCCCTCTAAAACAACTCTGTCTGGTAACGTCCCGTTATAATCTCATAGCATGGTGAATGTGCAGGTCACAACTTGTCCACCAGAGCGTTTTGGAGTTGTTGGATTGTGTATTTGATGAGTTTGATGAGGGAAACAAAGAAATCCCATTAGCCTCCGTAGCGTAGCTCTGAGCAGCTCGCGGCTCTGCTCCACCGTTCTAAAAATAGCTTGCACCGACAATTAAAGGTGACAAACTCACTGCTATGACTATAGGGATTATGGCAATGGGACAAATTTGCCAAAATGCTGAACTATCCCTTTAAATAGTAATGTCTCTCCCGTCTTCTCAAAAGGGGGGATCGTCATTAATCCTCCTACGTCAGTCCATTTCCATGTTGATGCACCCCAGGTTTGTAAAAGTCGCTCTATTCTTTCGCCCACTGTCTGCACAAAGCAACCTGTGACACGTCTTCCTCTCTTTTACTTTCTAGCCCGTCTAAATGAAATTATCTCCACACCTACAATTATTCACCTCCGTTACCCCCCCCACTCACATTCACACTCGCTCCATTGTTGTAGTGAGTAATTACATTCGAGGGAATGAGTTTTGGCGGGCGGTGGGTTATTGTCTCCGAGTGGTCGTTGCTAGAGCAACTCGTTATGGAGGAGCGACGCTCGCAGGTTCAGGTCTCTTATTATCTATAGAGACGAGGGAGTTTTATTTGGGGAAACCTGCGGAGAGCGTTGACTCAATTTTCTTGTCAGCTTCTGAGGATTTTATCAAAAGCAGGAAATATTTATCTTTTTGTCTTTTAAACTACATTATTACCGAAATTACATAGAGATGAAGCGTAGACAGAACTTATTTATAACACAGCTTTAGCTTTTTTTTATAATTCCTACTGGGTAAAAGGCCGATGCTCCCGAGTGACACCGCCGCCCCAGACCGAGTCGGAAAGAGGAACTTCACATATTCACTTCCCAAATTAGACACAGAGTAACAGAAAATAAACTCTTCAGCTACAGTAGAATATATGACAAATATATATAAATATACAGTGGCGTTTATAAAGTATTAGAGCACTTTCATATTCAAAAGGTTTCGGTTGTTTTTGTTGAATTGGCCATTAATCATCATTATAAACCAAAGAACAGAGCCATCGTAAGAAGATTTAGGTCATTTTCCTGACAAAGAACAAACTAGGCCTGTTTCACTGTCATGTTCCTTCACAGAAGAAGCCAAATTATTTACAAAGTCTGGACCTCAACATCGTTAAGCAAATTTGGTACTGGATGGGAAAACATTAGTGTTTAAGTGCTAAAATATATTGACACTATGCAGCAGAGATGTGCTGCTGTGATTTCTGCAAAAGGTGAACATACATACAGTAATAAATATTAAAGTTAAAAGTAAATAAAAACAGTAGTAGGACTCACTTCATTAGAGCAACCATCTGCATATTTTTATCAACATTATGAAATGAAAAATCATGTTTTGGAGGTAATAAAAAGGTCATTTCAGATCCTATTTTCAGATCCTTCAGCTCTTCTAATAATTTCGGCCACCACTGTATACAGTATTATGTTCACTCTAGTGCTTGATACGCAGTTAATGATTGATTGTCGGCCAATCAACCTTCCAAATGGACCACGAATCAAGAAGATGTTGGATTCAGAGCTCACAAAAAACTTCTCAAAAACCCTAAAATAACATGAACAAACATCCTGGGGTCAAGTTTCTCTCGTGCAAATGAGATAATTTGATTATTGAATGTCTCTGCTTGTGTTACAGTTCAAAACTTTACCTGAAAACTCAACGAACAAGATGTGTTTTGCTCTTACGGATTAATTTAGCAGCTCCACAGATGTAGAATCTGATTGGCTGAAGTTTGTCGTCGGAGTCTGATCTTTTCCAAACAGTTTCCAATCAAACCTTCACATATAATTCTGGTGCATCAGGTTAAAACTTCAGAGCTTCAACGTAAAACCATCATGAATCTCTTCTCGGAGCAGAAAGTTCAAGACCTTCATCTCTCAAGCATCATTTACTGTAATGCAAACAACCGATCGATCATTCAGACTGATGCTGATCACACGTACTTGGGGTCTTTGACGAGGAGCTTCGCTATGAAGTCTTTGGCCAGGATGCTGGTGTTGCTGAAGAAGTCCTCATCGAACGTGTAGTCGACGGCCGACACGTTGGCCAGAGTCTCCTGCTTGTTGTCGCCCAGGAAAGGAGACGCACCGCTCAGACTGAGAGACGAGACACAGAGAGAAGGAGAGAAGGAGAGAAGGAGAGGAAGAGGTTAACGACAAAGTTATAGGTCAAATGCAACTATTGATCATTTAGATCTGGGGACTTGTTGAGGAGGTTCCCAACAATAACAACAAACACAGAGTTAAGTAATGTGTCCTTGATGTGAAAAAGTTTAAAATTTTATGATTTTTCAAGCAAAATTGGAGAAAAATTGTTTGTTCCAACTTCTAAGAAGAGACACCTAACATCTTTTCTGTTCTTTTATTCATTTCTAAGTGGATATTTCTGCTTGCTAGATATCTAGTCGGATAAAACAACATGTGAACGAGTCATTTCAGCTGCTGGACACTTGTGATAAGCACTTCCATTATTTTTTGATTGATCAACAATTAATCAAGGCGATGACTGGCAGATAAATCAATAAAGAAAATGAGTACACAGCTTATTATTTATTTAGTAGTTATTTATATTCTTACGTAACAGCAGCCCCCGCTAAATGTGATAAATGTGACAGTACTGTATGTGTAACAATAAGGTTGGAGGTGTTCACATGGACTATTGATTAGCAAACAGACAATGTAGACAGAGGACAGCGATGGATTTCTTTCCGACTGCATGTTCAGCTCTTTGTTTGTCGCAGAATCTCCAATATAATCGACTTTAATAGCAGCAGCGGCGGCGTGGTCTCG
This sequence comes from Trachurus trachurus, assembly GCF_905171665.1. Lineage (NCBI taxonomy): Eukaryota > Metazoa > Chordata > Actinopteri > Carangiformes > Carangidae > Trachurus > Trachurus trachurus. The sequence goes on along the minus strand of NC_139895.1, from coordinate 12,077,864 downwards.
TCCTCTGGCTCTTGTATTCAAAAGGATAAAATGAAATAACACTGGGTTTCAATTCAAACACTAAGTCGCTCACTGCTGATTAGCTCCGACCCCTCGAAACAAAAAACTCAGACCTCACCCCTGCACTGATGGCGGGGAATGTGATTAAAGAGCTGCGTAGCAACTAACGGTGACTCATTAGTAGAGGCCTGGCTATCAAAACTGAAGTGCGTGATGTTTGTTAGGCAGCTAAGAGAGAGAAAGAGAGCGAGAGCCAGCTGGACGACTCTCAGCTGTGAGGAGTTTTTGAGGTGGGGTTTTGGAAATTTCATGTGAATACACTTAAAAAATCAGCAGATGAAGCGACGGGATCATTTCCTCCAGCACGCAGGACCAAGACACCAGGGCTGAACATCACGTGTGGTGCTGAGCCTGCTTCCTTCACCGCTGAAGCCGTTTCCAACACCAAATGCTCATTAAAGGGATAGTTCAACATTTGGCAAATTATCCTCTCACCATAATCCCTATAGTCATAGCAGTAGGTTCATTACCTTTAATCATCGGTGCATGTTGTTTTGAGATCGGCGGGGCAGAGACGTGAGCTGCTCAGTGAAAACAATGGAGGTGAACGGTACAGGTCCCCTGTCCCTCATCAAACTCATCAAATACACAATCCAACAACTCCACAACAATCTGGTGGACAAGTTGTGACCTGCACAATCACCACGCTATGAAAGGTATAGTATGAAGGGATAGTTCACCAAAAAATAAAATTCAGTCATTATTGACTCACCCTCATGCTGATGAATACTCCGGAGTAGTTTTTTATTCCTCAAAGTGCAAACTTTATATGAGATTAATAGGGGCCGACACAAAAAAGTCCATAAAACTACACAAAAACCATTTAATATTCCTCCTTACTGCTCGTCCACTGCAATCCAAGTGTCCTGAAGGGATATAGTCCAGAGTTTACTCGAAACAACGTCATTTAGGACATTTTTACAGCCTAAACGGTCCTGTATTGAATTTGCCTGGGGCGCGTTCACACGCGTGAACATGAGAGGCAAATTCAATACAGGACTGTTTAGGCTGTAAAAATGTCCTAAATGACGTTTTTTTTGAGTAAACTCTGGACTATATCCCTTCAGGACACTTGGATTACCACAGATGAGCAGTAAGGAGGAATATTGAATGGTTTTTGTGTAGTTTTATGGACTTTTTTGTGTCAGGTGCTATTAGCTCTCACATAAGGATTTCGTTGGACTACGAACCGGCCTTCCAGGTCTCCAGACGCACTTTGAGGAATAAAAAACTACTCTAGAGTATTCATCAACATGAGGGTGAGTCAATAATGACTGAATTTCATTTTTTGGTGAACTATTCCTTTAAGGCAATGGGCGAATTTGCCAAAAATGTTGAACTATCCCTTTAACATGGCACGTACAAATCTATCGACTTGTACGAGCTTCAGCTGCTCGGAGCAGAATAATTAAAGGTCTTCACAAGGCTGCACAGGCAAAGTGTGAAGTCAGGGATCATTTCATCCAGCGTTTCTCTCCCAGATGAGACCTGAAGATGCAGAATGGACTTTTTTTTTTAATGCTGGAAAAAAAAAAAAAAAACGCCCGTCTTTGCAACCTACAACCCAAATTAGGGCTCCAGCATCATCATCACCAGCTTGAGCTGATTCACCACATTTTCCCCAGAAGCTTAACAGCAGGTTACGTTACCTCAGGCAGGGCAGGCGAGAGCTTTGCATTGTGCACACAAGAGGAATCTCCTGCTGCTACTTTGCCTAATGGAGCTTTCATTACTTTGAGGCAACTGGGTCATCACTCAAGACAAAATGCTACGAGATGCCAACTACAGTAAATAAACACACCCCAAACCCCTGGTGTTGGTTTTTTTTTTAACAATAGGAGCTGAACATGAACAGTCGGAGCACCTCTCTCTCTCTCTGTGTGTGTGTGTGTTGCTCTGCTGGGATAACAGCCAGTGAGTGAACCATCTATTTTCTACCTTTGCCAGGCGGCGGAGCTGTGACAGCTGTGTGGGTGGACGGCATGAGCAAAGATCCTGTGTGCATGTGTTACAGTATGTACGTCTACGTCTGCATGTGTGTGTGTGTGTGAGGCTGTGTGTAACGTAGAGACAAAAATGATGCATCATTTTTTTTTTTTTTACCAGCTCAGCACCTACACATTTCTCTCCCAAAATGAAGCATGTATTGTTTGTAGCTTCTTATTATATAATAATAATAATAATAATAATAATATTGATAATGAGATAACACTTGTGCAGGCATTTGTCTTTAACTTTCCCTTTTTATCTATATTTCGGTACGTAATTATGTGCTTAATGTGCAGGTTTTTGTGCGCACATGTCTTTGTGTTTGTTTTCACGTAGGTGTCGTCCACCCCCCCCCCACACACAGGAGGATAAGAGGTGAGTGGGAGCTCTAAAAGCCTCGTTGCCGCGGTATAAAGAGCGGACGGCTGCATCGTGGAGAGCAGCAGCAGCGGCAGCAGTTGATCCGTGGGTCGCCGAGGGCATCAACGTCTCTCTCACTGCTGAATTAAAGCTGCAGACGGAGGCTTCAACAACACTCACACTTCACTGAAAGCTTCTGGCTGTGCAGGATGAAGATGTTTGTGGATGAGATAAAGATAAAGATCAATTGTTTGACTGAGTTAGTAGCAAATTATGTGTTTTTAGGCCTTCAGCTCAACCTAAAAGGTTTGAAAGGTCACCAGTTTGAGTCCCTGGATGAGTACAGACAGAATGAAAACAATGGATTCTTCTTTTTCATTTTTAGTATAATAAGCTACATCTGAGCCAAACACAGTGAGCTGCATCTATAGACTGTGACGTGTTAGATTCACACTAACAGGATTTGTTCCAGTGGTCACATCCCTGTTTATTAACTGCAGAACGTACTGATTAGATCAAAGACGACAAAGTCCAGAGTCAGAGAGATGGACGGGACTGGACGACAGCAGACCAGAGATCATCATCTCACTATTTTGGTGTTGTGTTTTAATAAAACCATAAAATAAAATAAAAAACAGGCATTATCAGGGTCTCAAAAATGCCATTTGCAGCTCAAATACTATAAAGGAAAAAGCTGTTCTTAAACTTGGTATTTTGGCAAAAAGGAAATGTTTTGGGATGTGCGAGAGTTAAAAATCCAAGTAAAACTTCCACATTTTTCTGTGTAATTCCCTAACAACGTAAAATAAAATATAAAAAAAATAAGGTTTATCAATCTCTGAACTGAACCACTACATTGGTTTTCATTGAAAATATGGATTCATCACAAACATAAAAACTGACCGAGATAAAGATTATCAAAAAATGTATAAAATTTATGAATTTCTATTCTTAGGTTTAGATGAACTAAGAACTCACATTTACAAAAAGGCATTTCTAACCCCCTAGGCCTAGGCAACCAGTGGTGCACCTATTTAATTTTTATCTTTGTTTTATGTATCTTACATGTACAAGTAAGAAAGGTGCTATAAAAATAAAGTTTATTATTATGATAAAAATATAATTGCAGATTTTAGAGAGTGTATGCTTGTCACTATGGTAACAGAGGAGCCTCTGCGCTGTGGTCGACAGTGACTCACTGATGATAACTGATTTAATAATAATGATAATACAGTAATAATAAAAAGCCGATCAGTCAGACCAGCAAAACAAAACGTCCTGGGATGAAACGCAGCCGCTCAGCGTCGACACTAAAGGAGCAGTTCCACTCTGCTGCTCCGTTTCCCGCTGCAGGCCCTTCTTATCAACAAAGACGTGAGCGGGCCGACGAGTTCAGCGACAGAGAGGTCAACGAGTCGCCATTAACCTCTTTACGGTCTTTTTAAAAAAGCCGTGTTTAGGGAGCGGCGACGCCCTGGAGGTTTGAACACTGAACATGTGAAGAACATAAAGGTGAAGCCGGTGACGCGTGTTTTGCAATTTACATTTCACACAATTATCCATTGTCAGAGGTGTCAGCTCAGATACTCACAGAATGTAGGTGATCACACCGACGCTCCTGCAGAGAGGAGGAGGAGGAGGAGGAGGAGGAGGAGGAGGAGGAGGAGGAAGAGGAAGGAGAGGGGGTTTCAGCATCAAACACTCTGACAGCAGTGCATCACGCAAAAACATATATTTACTCAACAGCAGCTGTTCGGGTTCTCGTTATGATTTCAAACAGCATATGTACATAATGGTCGCTGTGGAGCAGATTGAGTTTTTTTTATTTACTCACCACATGTCTGCCTCCAGGCCCAAAGGTTCATAGTTGACTACTTCTGGAGCTGCAGGGCAAATACGTAACACAGAAGTTTATTATTCAGGTCAACACCACAACACAACACAACAACATAAAACTGACTTTACCTCAGATCTGATTCCATGTGAGCATTTCTTTGCACCTTTATTTTAATATATAAATTTACCTATATATTCTTTCAACTTCTGTCTTATCACATTCACCTGAATTCTTTCTATGACCTTACTGTCACACCAGCACCACCACATTTGTCATTATTATATTATCTCCAGTCACAGGACATCAGATATGTGGAGAATTAAATTAGGTTCATTCCTTTCTTGAAATAAAAACAGGTTTAAAGGGATAGTTCAACATTTTTTTGGCAAACTGGCCCATTGCCTATTAGTCATAGCGGTAGGTTCGTTACCTTTAATTGTCGGTGCAAGTTATTTTTTAGAACGGCGGAGCAGAGCCGCGAGCTGCTCAGAGCTACGCTACGGAGGCTAATGGGATTTCTTGGTTTCCCTCATCAAACTCATCAAATACACAATCCAACAACTCTAAAACGCTCTGGTGGACAAGTTGTGACCTGCACATTCACCACGCTATGAGATAATAACGGGACTTTACAAGACAGAGTTGTTTTTGGAGGTCAAATTCTTTTCTTTTCTTTTATCAGCTTAATCAAACATGAAAAAAAAACACTGGTGTTAAAATAAATTTGCATTAACAGGTAATTTATAGCTTAAACTTTAACAGCCCCCATAAAAACTGAACCATGTGTTTGAATATATTGATTAAATTGCTGATTCAACTCAGTAAACTTGGACAAACTAACACACATCAACTATTTGGGAAATGAGCAGCAGTTAGTGTGATCGTTGCCATGGAGACATGAAGCTGTGAAGAGCTGTGTGTTTTAGCCTGTGTGTGTTATATTTGGTACAAGTATGGTATCATTTTATGCTTTTCACACTCTAGTGTGACATGCTTTTAACTGTCTCATTACTGTGTTTCCATATTGTTCGTTTTCATTGTGTTTATCTTGTGTTCTACTTTATTGTGTTATTTTATCATGTTTGTTTTCTATGTAAAGCGACTTTTATAAGCGCTATACAAATAATATGTATTATTATTATTATTAATGGCTATTGGCCGTTGGACTAACACGCAGATTACCACTGGATCACTGATGTGCACCTGTCCATGTCAACACTGTCACACCTGAACTGGGAGGAGACGGCACCTCATGGTCTGAGAACCTCTAACGCACAATTACAAAACCGCATGTTGGAAAAGCAAATGCAAAAAGACCCCATAATAATCAACGCTTAGAGCTGCTCTGCCTGTGTTCCTGCCTGATGATTTATTTTATTAGTTGGCTTTTCACCCTTTTGATCTTTATTTAGACCATTTGACCACGGCCGCTCCGCTCCCGCTGAACTGGGAACGGGTTCAGGGGTTTGGCCTGTTGGACGGTGCCGGATGGTGCTGCTGGTGGGCTTTGGCACCGCGGCAAAGGGAGTGTATGACTGTTGGCTGCTGCTCCGGAGCAAAAGGGGGTAGGTGAGGGGATATTGGACAGAGCCCCTGATGTGTCTATCAGTGTGTATGTAAGCAAGAGTGTGTGTGTGTGTGTGTGCGTGTGTGTGTTTGTGTTGGCAAGAAGTTGCAGCTCTGATAATTGCCAGTCTATTATCAGGTCTCTCTCACTTAGTCCCTATGGCACAGTTGGCACCTGTGCAACCCCTGGGATTAAGCCAGAGGAACAGGGTGGTGCAGTTTGCAGACTGTATGTGTGTGTGTTTCTAAATGTGTATATGGATAGTAGAGAAAGGCAATATAAAAAAGGCAGAAGATATATAAGCATTTAAAGGGATAGTTCAACATTTTGGCAAACTGGCCCATTGCCATAATCCCTATAGTTTTAGCAGTAGGTTCGTTACCTTTAATTGTCGGTGCAAGCTATTTTTAGAACGGCAAAGCAGAGCCGCGAGCTGCTCAGAGCTACGCTACAGAGGCTCATGGGATTTCTTGGTTTCCCTCATCAAACTCATCAAACACACAATCCAACAACTCCAAAACGCTCACATTCACATTCACCACGCTATGAAATAATAAAAGAATGTTACGAGACAGAGTTGTTTTCAAGGTAAATGCAGAGACTGCTTGCTGAAAAACTAAATGTTTAAATATCCCTTTAAAAAAACACGAGCTCACAACGGTCTGACACTGACCTACAAATTCAGGAGTTCCAAAGATGTTTTTAAAATCATTGCCAAAATCGATCTTGTGGGCCAGGCCAAAGTCGATGATCTTGATGCGTGGGTGAGGCACAGAGCGGTTCAGCAGCATGATGTTCTCCGGCTGCAGAGACAGAGAAAGAAAGAAACAGACACTCAATTAATAAAGTGGAGGAGACAGAGGGGAGGAGGAGGAGGAGGACAGACAGAGGCAGGAAGAGGAGGTGGTGTGATGATTTCTTTTAAGCTGTTATTATGTTATTAGTTTGCAGCCATCTGTGTGTTGTGACTAGTTATGATACTCAGAGAAATTACAGCACAAATGCAGTTTACAACAACAGTGATGGAGAATGTAAACAGATGTTTTTCCTTAAATGTAAAAACTACCAAAACAAACTTGTTTTATTATATAAAAGTTTACAATACAGTGTCTAGAAAAGCTTTGCTTCTTTAAAGCAGACTGGAAGCCACAGTGACTCGGTATTGGAAAATGTCCTATACTAGCTGGTTAGCATACTTACTTTTGTAAAACAAAAAAAAGTGATAGAAACAGAAGGAAAGGGGGGGGCTAATAGGTTCTAATGCAGGGTGGTCAAACCTTTGCTGCGGGCTATTTTTCTTTTTCTGTCATTTTGAAAATGTAAAAGATGAAAATGAAAAAAAACTAAAAAAAAACCTGTTTAAAATGTAAAGGGAATGTGTCATCTTAAACTTTATGCTTTTTGGAGATCATTTCACCTTCCACTTGCTTATAACTGTTCACATTAACAGACATTTTCGTCCCGGGGTGCCCAAAATTTAGCATGCCACTGTAAACAGCTGCAAATGCTCTACAGCATAGCAAAACTAACACACAGCTCCTTTAGCACATCATACTCTCTTCAATGTGTCATGCGTCACTATGAAAGCAGCATTGAACTGTTGCAGCTGGAATTGGATCTTATTTCTGCATCATCATTATTTCCTCAAACAACCAACAACTTCACATAATTGATGCTTGTTTAACATAATTACAAAAAAAACCCTCACATTTGTGAAGTTGGATTATACAATTAAGAAAGTGGCCTGAACATGCCGAGTGTTAATCAATGGAAAAGCATCCTAAATGTTGTCCATAAACCATGAATCTAGTAGCTACAGACTCTAAATATGTGCAGCAGAACAAAAAGCTCACACAGTCGAGTAGACAAACTGTACAGCTGCGTGAATAGCAAAACATAATTACTTCAAAACAAAGACAGATTTATAAACCGAGTACAGTCGCTGAGTGAATGCGCTTAGTTACATTTCACCAATGTAGGACACAGACTGAGTGTCAACAAAAGAGCGAGCTGCCGACAGAGTCAGACACAAAACCAGGATCAGCCGTCAGGAAGGAGGCTCATCAGCCATGGAAATCCCATGCAAAACACGAGTTAAAAACCTCTTGAGGAAGTGGGAGAAAGGAAAAAGGATGGCAAAGATGCGCTGAGAAGCAAAGCCAAACAACAGAAGCCGGACATTCCTGAGGACACAAAAGCCTCTTTTTAGACCAAAAAAAAAAAAAAAAGAGAAAACCATCTTCCATTCAGTTAGACTGTGAGGATCTGAGTCTGGGGAAGGAACAGGGAACAGATTGGCAGTGGGCAGCAGTGGCAACAGGAGGTGATGAGGAAAAAATACAATCAAACTCCAGCTCGGCTCGTTGTGGTTTGTTCCCTCTCTGCTACATAAACACTGACATGCTTAAGTTGTTGATGCAGGAACGAAGGAGGATGTGGATTTATAGCTGTCTGTCCCAGCAAAGTGGGAATACGATATCAGGGCCAGTTTTACTGCAAGTAAAACACATGTTTCCCCACGGATCTCTCTGTAAAAATATTGATTAAACAACGACACAGTGGAGGCATCAGGGTTGGGAGATATTTCATGATTTCAGCTGAATTAAAGGAGCGATATGTAAGACTGTGGCCAAGACTGTTGCTGCAGTCAGATTCAAAATACTGCAGTAAGAGACTCCCATTGGATAATTACTGCATGGATGATTAGGTTTCAGCTAGCAACATCTTATCTAACCCTAACTTATGCAGTCAGTAGCTTTCTTAAACAACCATGTCATAATCCTGTGGTTTATGAAAAAAATTGTGGTTGTGGTTGTGAAAAATATGTTAATCTGTTTTCCGAAGGGTCAAATTATTGGCATGCATCAAGCAAACTAAAATTGGGTTAAGAACTGTCCAACGCATTATTACAAACTGGAAGGATAGTGGGGAACCATCATCTTCAAGGTAGAAATGTGGTCCAATGTGACCACAGAGTCCAGACCTGAAGCCCACTGAGAATCTTTGAAAGACTAATGCAACTATGGGCGGAAATAAATGTTGTGACATTGCAGAAGCTTGTTGAAACGATAAATGCCACAGCAAATGTGTGCCGTAATCAAAGCTAAAGGCGGTCCAATGAAATATTATAGCGTGACATTTTTTTGGGATGGGCAGTGTATTAGCCACACACTAACCTCTGCCCTGCTCCAGCTTTGTGGCTCTGGTTCCCCGAGACTCACTCACACTATGCCACTGGAGGCTCGACGATGTAGTAGCAGAACGAAATGAAGCGGATAAAGCTGCATACAGTAGACGCACTGGGAAAACAGATTATTGTGCAAAAAGCTTGGTGTCTGTGTCCAGGAGAAAATGAGCCACTCCGGCATCCGTCTTCAAATTCTTCTTTGCTTTCAGTCGTCTCCATCTTTCAAAGATCCTGGTTTTGTTTCTGCTTTGTCACAACGTTTTTGAGAGTCTTCTGATGTTAGTAATGTCAGACATAATCCAATAATGCTTGTAGCTGCAGTTTCATTGCTAACTGGCAACCTGGATGCTGAAGTGCTACTGACTTTACAATTGGGAGAGAGCGGTGGGTGGCGCAACAGGCCAAAACATAAATGCAATTTTTAAATGCAAATATTCTGGCTGTACTATTGTTGTCAGTTACATCAGTATCTCAAATTGACATGATTCCTTAGTCTCTGGTGACTTTATTATTACTTGCCATGCATTTCTTACGTATAGCTCCTTTAAAATCCCCTTTTTTGCTTCCTTCAGTTCAGATACAAACTACATATAAAATGACTGCAGATGGTTCAGACATCATTAGTCCGCCCTGCCCAACGTATTAAACTCTGGAGCATGATAATAAGTACTCTGACTGGCAATATTACTGTCTGTGCAGGATTGATCGGAGTCTAAAGGAGAAAGTCATTTCCACCAAACTGCTGTCTTCTGGCACTTTAAAACTGTGCGAGTGCAGTTTAAAATGATCAGGAAGAAGATTTTATTTCTGACCTCCCTAATGTCTATTACTATTACTGCTGCTCAAAGCTGCCCAGGAACTGCCACAGGAAGAGCATATGGAGATAAAAAACTGACTTCATGTTCTTCTGAAATGGAGTCACGATGAAAAAGAAAAACAGGATATTAATGAGATTTTAGGTGAAAAACGCTGAAAATTTTACTGAATTTCCACCTTTGTAATACTGTGGTATTGCAGAAAGTCATTCCACTAAACTGATGAATTTAATCTGAGCCACTGTGAGACGGTAAATAACAGCAAAGTGGAGCCCACAGCGGTTGGTAAAAGCTCTGCTATTGATCAGAAGCAGCTGTCTGGGCACAGAGGTTATTATCATTATCATTATCATTATCATTATTACCATTATTGTAATTTCTGCAGAACCAGAGGTCGTGAGGTTTGATGTACGTATGAGTCGTACAGGCTGGAGGAGTCCGTCTGGATCGTTATATATATACGTATATACACGTGGCTGTACTGTAAGTGCACAGCTGATCGATGATATTGATTGGGATTTAAGTAAACAACTAGATTTTGAAAACACAGCAGATGCAGAGAGGTGATGGTGTAATAATGGGCTTGAACCTGTGTGTGTGGTTCACCTGTGTTGCTCTGCCGTGAGTGCACTGCACTGCACTGTGACCTTTATCTTTTTTATTTTTCTCTGTCTCTCCACTACCCACACTCCATATTTAAAAAAGGAGAAGTTATAAAAACAGATTAGTCATGGTAATTAAGCCTCGGACACGTCGGCTCAAACTAAAATCTTTTAATAGGAGCTGATGTAAAAGGAGAGGGACAAGCGAGGCCAGCGAATGCTACAAAATAATAATAATAATTCGATTAACTCACATTACTTAAGACATTTAGGAAAATGAACGTGAACCTCAAACGACTCTAAGAGCTGCAGGAAACATCTGACTGTGACCTGATAACATGATGCTGGAGGTTTTGTTTAATTGTAGTGTAATAATACAACCTTGAATGAGCCACTGTCCTCATCTCTCGTGTCCAAAGTGTTATTATGAAAACTCTCAGTCATGAGCAGAGTGCATATTTCCATTTCTTAAATTGGCTTTGGCTCTCTCGATCAAGAATCTAATCACTTGAAAAGTCTAATTTGCATTTGTTGAAGCGTCTGAAACAAGTTGAGGACGAATTCACTCTGGTCTCATCTGGTGTCCGTGCATTGCTGCGTCTCAACTCCATAGTAAATAATAGATAAAGTTAATATTATGCAAGAAAGCAAAGAAACTGTGTGACCTTCACTGTCTTCATGCATTTTAATTTCAACAGTCTTGTTTAGTTAATCATGATTGAATTCCTTTAGTTTCAGGGTTCCTGTATTATTAATACCGGCTCACTGTCACTTGATCACAACACAGCTGTTATCAGTGTTAATAGTAACTGCTTGGCTTTTCCCACGATGACAAATGTGTGCTGTAATGAAGCTCATTTGACTCCAGCATCACATCCAAGAACCAAATGGATTTTAGATTCTTTATATTTTATTCAGAGTTTACTTCACCTCTTCAGAGGGTTGAGATTAACACACTGAAACCTTCAGACAAGCCGGCTTGTTCTATCCAAACATCAGCCCAAAACCCAAGGTGGTGAGTTCACTGTCACTTATAAAACAAACTAAAGGAGCAAATTCCCACACCTGAGAAACTAGAAGCAACAAATGGTTGATGTTTTTGCTTAGAAATATGAGCAAGTAGCCAATTTATTTCTGGTAACACTATGATATCAATCTTCTTGAAGGGGAACTCGGCAAGTCCTGTCGCTTTTCTGCTGTGTTGCGAACCTTCCTCTCGGCCATGTGCATTTGTTTTTAAGGACGCAAGCAAGATAGCAATTAATAGAGTGGTACATAACGTTATATGACATACAATGTTACGATTTGTATATTTGTGTAGTCTTATCTGTCATAAACAAGAGATTACGGGTTACAGGGCGCGTTTGTGTGGCGGTGCCGCAGAGACGAGAGCTGGGACACCGGGTTGGAGGCTCTGATCTTACAAGGTTGGTTTTCAGCCAAGAGACGCCAGGTGGAAGGCAGAGAGCCTCCATTCTCCCTGGAACTACTGTAGTTACAAGTCATTGATTTAACATCACTCCGAAGCTGTTTAATTAAAAGGGACATTGTGTAGAAATGACTCCCATCTAACGGTGAGTTAATGTTCCTGTGGTTAGCTACGGTCACGCTGCCACTGAACGTAAAAGATGGCGGCACAACATGGCAGCCAGCACTGAGCTTACCCACTCTATATGGAAGATTTAAAGCTTATCAGAACACTTCAGTTTGTCGATGGGGGTGATTACTAATTAATGTAACACATGCTTTTGAACGAAATAATCGATTTTTGTAAATAGACAACAAGAGAAGTTACACAGTGCAGCTTTAAGGTAAAAATGTAGCATAGTTCCTCTTTAAATTGCCAAAATCTTCTTGGTATTAATATGCAGTGTGGATTTAAGGACAGCGTTTACGTTATAGTGTGTTATAAAATGCACAATACACACATCCCACATCCAGTGCAGTACCTTAAGGTCAAAGTGGGCGATTTGTTTGGCGTGCAGGTAGAAGACTCCGTCCAGGATCTGCTTGAGGAACTGAGTGGCCTCCTCCTCGCTCAGCGACTCCTTCTCTGCCAGGAAGTCGAAGAGCTCACCGCCGGCCACGCTGCAACAAAGAGGAGAGGTAGAGAGAGAGAGAGAAAGAGCGGGAGAGAGGGAGAATTAAAATGTGAGATCTCTCAGATCAGAGCCAGCTACAAATCCCTGCTTAAGAGAACTGAGCTGATGTAATCTAATCATCCTGGTGCATTAGAGCTCGACCAATTTACACGTCCCTAGCACATTTTAACCAGCGCTGCGGTTCCCAATAAAATGCTTCATGTTTGAATACAAAACCACCAATCTATCCATCAATCTATGAGCTGATCACTTGTTGCATCGTGAAGTTTATTTACACATCCAACGGCACAAAGATTAGGACAAAATACAGATTCTGAACACCGACCACGACCTGGTATTTTTTACTATATGATGATTTTAAAGTTCAAAACATACTCGTGTCCACTGCCAAATATATTTAGATTACCACCATGTATGGCATAGAAAAGTATAAAATTTTACATTTAAGAGGCTGAAAACAAAAAACAATTATTTAATCATCAAAATGGCAACACAAATGGGCGAAAGCTGAAATTCAGCTTAGGCTTCTTGAGGTTTTGATGTCAGAGATGTCTTTATGTGTCATATACAAATTAAATTATTCAGCTTTGTGTAAAATCCCCTCTTGAAGTTCATAATCAGCATTAATTCTTGCTAATCATCATTACAAACACATGACCCTGCGTCTTTATCTCTCCAAACTTATAAAGAGTCTGTTCAGAGCTGCAGCTCATTAAAAAAAAAAAAGGGAAACCACAGCATGACTCAGCACATATTGAATAATTATTAAAAACTGGTAGTGATAGTGAGTGATGATGAAGCAGCGAGTGATGAGAGGATAAGAAGAGGAGAGGAGAAGAAACAGAGAGAGAGAGAGAGCAGAGGATTTATCACGGTCACAGCACGATAACGTGAGTGAAGCCTGCAGCGAGGGAAAGTGTGACAGAGAAAGTAGAAGAGAGGAAGAGCACAGATAACTGTAATTACAGCCCAGCTCATCCTCGTCTGAGCGTCCTCACACACACACACACACACACACACACACACACACACACACACACACACACACACACACACACACACACACACACACACACACACACACACACACACACACACACACACACACACACACACACACACACACACACGTTTGTCTTGTAAAACATGTGCAGAATTAAAGTGACCAAGACAAAATGCTTTCACTTCAGTCGCCACCTCTCTGTGTTAGGTTACGCCTTTTCAACGATTGCTTCGATTTTCATATAAAATCCACATCAGTTTCCTGTCTTCACTTCTGCTGCAGGCACGGAAACCTCGCACAACACACACACAGAAACACACACACACACCAACACACTCACACACACTACTCCGCCCTTCAGGGAGGAAACACCAGCTGCACAGCTGGGACCTCCGCCCCCTCCTCTCACTAAACACCCACTCTGTATCTGGGATGTTTATTTCATCATCTGCTCCGCTGGTTCACTGGGTGTAAAGTTGCGTTCGCAGCCAGAAAAAAAGAAAAAGAAAAGACAGTTTCTGCCCCGACGTGTCACCTCCGTCTGTTTTCTTACAGTACAGGTCGGCCGGCGGCGGCGCTGTAGGTCAAAGGTCAGTTTCTGTCACGGTTGTATTTACCCAGAGTTCAGTGGGAGGAAGAGGAGGAGGAGGAGGAGGACAAAAGGCCACAACATGAAACCAAATATTTAACTTGTTGTTTTACCTGCCTGAGGCTGCAGAGACTAAAACGCAGCATCGTGTCATCCCACTAATTATAATTACAGACCCAGGAGCAGTGGTGGAGGATTTTAATTTATACAATTACGTAACTGATTTTAAATTATTCGCTTGACAAAGACTGGGCATAAAAAATAAAAAACAGACATTTAACTGCTCTCCTCTAAAAAAAAAAACAGTAAAATCTCCTCCTACTGAATTACATTTTGTAAATTTGGTCGGCAGCCATGCAGCATCAGCTCAGCATTAACACTGAGCCGTCCACTGCAATAGGATCACACACTAAAAACATGATCTCCTTAATTTTTTTTTAACCCTGATTAGAAGTCGTGCTTTAATATTTTGAGGTGATTAATCGATGGCTGCGGTCAGAGGGCTCTGTTTTTTGGCCAATTTTCAGAGCAGCGTCAGCAGATCTGAGGTCTGTCTGCTCATTAATGCAGTGGGTGTGTCGCTGCAGAGACGCTCGCACAAAAACTGACAGGAGCTGTCCGACACAAGAAAGACCCGACGCTGCTTCATCAGAAATCTCAAAACGCTGCTTTAGACCATCCAGAAATGTGCAAAAACCCTCATCAGGTAAGATCAGGTAAAGAGTTTTACACACATCAACACGGCTGCTGTACATTCAAAAACAATCCAACTACTGCGTGGTGTCTCTCTCTATCTTTTCATGTTTGATCTTTCACAGTTGGTTGGTTCGTATTTACTCTTCCATCTGTACCTGCCCACACGCAAACACACAACAATGACAAACATCCCATCAGGCGACTTCCCGAAGAACAAATCTCATCAGATGATCATCATCAGCGGCTCTGCAGGTTGAATTTAAAACTTTAGAGAGGAATGTAATACTGTATTCATAATGTTACAATATGAACTGCAGAATAATGGGAAATAAAATGCAAAATAGTCACAAACAGATGACTAACCGCTGAATAAACCCATAAAAAAATAATAACTTGCAAGCAAATTGGTAAATAAATGAAGTTGCATTTAGTCTAAACTCATTATTTGTCCATTACAAGTTGATGATCTTCCTATCTGATGGTGGAAAGTCATAACTTGTGTTATTGTCTACTGTGTCAATGACGCTCCAGTCTGATCTTTCTGTGGGACCTTGATAAACATAAACAGGTTTGGGGACCTTTGGGCTCCGTCATCCATGACAGACGAGTCGACGAGCCAAGAAAATAAACAGGTTCTCCTCCACAGACAATGGAGCCGGAGCCGTGATATTAGATTTCAGATCATTAAAGGGATAGTTCACCCAAAATTGAAATTTCACTCATGTTGACTAAGGGCTGGGAGAAGTTTCAGAGTCCTCCGTGCCTTCTCTGAGTTACAGGGGGGCTCGGCGCAGCACTGCACTGCCATATGACGGTTCCCAGTGTCTCAGTTCACTGCTTTGCCTGTGTTAGTGCAAATCTCGCACGATTTGGATTGACACCCAGTTCACGGCTCCGCAAATCGCGCGAGATTCCGGCAGAGCAACACTGGGAGCTTCCGCTACAAACAAGCTTAAAATATAGACTTATTTAATTTTTTTCGGAACTATTTCTCATGTTGGGGCTTCAATACAAGAGGGACATTACAGACGAGCACTATGGAGGTATTTGGATGTTTTTTGGTGTGTCTTTTTGGACGAAGAAAAGTGAGCTCCGTTCGCAACCGTCATATGGCAGTGCAGTGCTGCACGGAGCCCCGCTGTAACTCAGAGAAGGCACGGAGAACTCTGAAACTTCTCCCAGCCCTTAGTCGACATGAGGGTGAGTAGATAATGAGTGAAATTTCAATTTTGAGTGAACTATCCCTTTAAAGTGTTTCCTCTGAACCATCATCACCTGGGAGGAGGAGGAGGAGGATGTGTTTGTTTTATTTTGAATCTAAAAAACCTGACTTGTGTGAATATGTAGCTCCTCTACAACAACCAGCCGGTGGATGTGGATGTGTGAGGTGCTAGATGAAGCAGCAAAAACAACACCACACATCAGACAGGGTGGAGGACGACAGCTGGAGGAGGAGGAGGAGGAGAGATAACGTACAGGCTGTAGGGTCGAGGCTGATGAGCGGAGACACGGTGCTGACAACATGTCTGAGACTCAACGCCCCCCCCTCCACCCCTCCACCCAACCCAACACCACCACCACCACCAACACCACTCTCCCTGGGAACTACACAGCACCACCGACCCGAGGCGACTCCACCCAGAATTCCTCAGCCGTTACAACCTCTTATCGTTTATGTGGCAGAAAGACTGAGGCCAGATCTGACTGAGGAGACCGATTAAAAACACACACAGAATAAATAACATGTCTGATTATGGAATGAATAAATGAATGATCGGAAATCGGGGTCGATCACGTAATTTTCAAGTGATCAGAATCGGGTGAAAAACATCCGGATCGCTGATGTATCAAAAATGTAACGTTGTCCGTACGTCCATGTTGTAATTAAACACTACACGTTTGCGGAAAGTGGAGAGTGGGCGCATAGAAATATACAGTTGACTAGTGCTGGTCGCGTCATTAAGGCTCTATGGCGCATGTTCAATGTCAACGAGTAAGCAACTTGGATGTGTTCTTTCTTTTTTTTTACTGCACTGCCAAAGTATCGGATCGGGACTCGGTATGGACAGATACTCAAAATCAAATGACTCAGACTCGGATTGGGGGCAAAAAAATGTGCTTGGGTCGGGACATCCCTAATTTAAATCAATTACTGTGTCATGCATACGTACACCGTATGCCCAGCCCGCATGCGCTTACAGTACAAGACGACAAGAAAACAAACCAGGACCAGAGTACGTCATCAACACATCAAGGAAATAAGGAAACAAACAGACAAAAATACAGTTTAAAACAGCCAGATCCTCAGGAGCAAGGAGAGTTCAAAACCATTTTCCATTAAAGAAAACTGTACCAAGCTTCAGAGAGTTCATCGAAGATTAATTAAACAAACTATCCTGTCTTCTTTCCCAGGCTTTGGAAATAAAACTAGCAGTCTTAATTAAACACACTGAAATTAAACCAACCAACCAACAAAATATTTCAGGGTTTCGTCTATAGATTTCATGGAATAACACCTCTCTCAGATCCTCATACTTAGCACAGAACAGGAGGAAAGAAAAGAAGGACTGGAGGTTAGATTGTTTCTATTA
Organism: Trachurus trachurus; assembly: GCF_905171665.1. Classification (NCBI taxonomy): domain Eukaryota; kingdom Metazoa; phylum Chordata; class Actinopteri; order Carangiformes; family Carangidae; genus Trachurus; species Trachurus trachurus. The sequence continues at coordinate 12,060,466 of NC_139895.1, read as the reverse complement.
AATGTTTATTCTTGTAACTGTCTTATTCCTGGAGTTGGAGCAGCTTAATCCCTGTTTCTGATTTGTATTTCTACTCCTACTTCTTCACCGTCTTCTGGGTCTGTTTGTCTGTTCTGCTCACACAGACAAAGACAAATTCTTCTAATGAACCTAAATCACTGAACCTCTCTAATGGATTAACTGATACAAATTCAGCCGAGGTTTCAGGAGACAAGGAAAACGTTTTACTTTTAAGCAGCTCCGTTGAACTGGATGCACTTTGATAAACCACATGTGGTATTGCTTTGCTGCTATTCTTGATAAATGAGTCTGGATAATAATGGATCATTTATAGTTTATACAGGACGCCAGTGTCTCAAACTTCTCTGTTTATATCTGTGTATTATCAATACTAAGACCATTGCATAACATTGATTGTGTGCAATATCGCAAACCAATTCTGCTGTATGGACGGACTGATGCATTTGGCTGTTGTTGACAAACTGGACCCATTTTTGTGTCTTTGTAGAAGGAGACGGCCAAATACTCTGGACTTTCCAACAACACCAAACTGTGGGGGGAGAGGAAGGAGGAGGAGGAGGAGGAGGAGGGAGGAAGGGGGTGCACTATTATTTAGACACTGGGCATTGTAAATATAAACTCCAGCATCATTGTGCTGCAGCTGAATAGATTATTTCTGTCCACAGACGTATTCAGATAACAGATTGCAGAGAGGACATTATATGGAAATGATTTTAACTGAGTGTAAAACGTTGCATTTGTCTCGTTGGAGTGAGAGGAAACATTTTTACACATTTTGGAGAAGAAAAATGAGGACAGCTGCAGCACCACACGTGATTATCTCTTTTCTAAAACACTGTTAATTTTATGCTTGATGATGTTAAATGAGATTAATTTTTGGATTTATTAAAGCTTGTTCATTATTTTTTACCCATCTGATTTCATTTAATCATTTACTCAAACATCACGTCCACCTGTACGAGTTGATCGCCCTGCTCTCTCCCCTATCAAGCTGGAGACGAGCCACCGACTTATTATTATTTTTCAGACTCAGATTGCAACACCGTCCTGGAGAGAGTTTGTTGTTTCTTCCTCTCTGTTCACTATCGTTTGTGATCATTTGTCAGGAATGTTGTCAGGCAGCGTTACCGTTGGCTGTGAGGAGGAGGAGGAGGAGGAAGAGGGGCGGGGGGGTTATAGATCTATTCAGTGAGGTGTACTCTGCTTCTTACGCCTGTTTGCTTTGACTATAAGTGTGTCAGCTGGATACTTGTGGTGTAAATGTAAATGATGGTACAGTGTTTGAAGAAGCCTATAACCTGGCGAACTGGAATTTCAACTTTTAAAAAAAGAGGAGAAGAAAGACTGTCGGTTCAACTGTGTGTTTCTATAACGCTACAAAGACTTTCACATGGGAAACGCTGAGCGACATTCTGCTGCCTTATGTTCTGACTATACAGTGGCATCATGCAAAAGTTTAGGCACCCCTGGTCAAAATGTCTGTTAATGTGAACAGTTCAGCAAGTGAAAAATGAAATGATCTGTAAAAAGGCAGAACGTTTCTGCAATATTCTAATCAATATCAGTGTATTATTTTAGTTTTCTACAATTTGAGAGTGAAAAAGAGGAAACAAAGAACAGGAAACCCAGGAGACTTGAGCTCTCAGATAAGATATTTACTATTTACACTCTGTTATAGTTTCCATAGGGGGGCTACTAGCTACTATAACTATGCAGGGTTGACAAACCTTTGCTGCAGACCCTTTTATCATATTATTATTATATTGTTTAAGGTGTAAAGGGAATGTGTCAACTGTAACTTTACGCCTTTTGGAGATCATTTCATCTTCCACTTGCTGAACTGTTCACATTAACAGACATTTTGACCAGGGGTGCCCAAACTTTTGCATGACACTGTATATGGGTCAGTGACAAATAAAAAGTTGTTTTAAAAGTATGCATCAGATTTGTTAAAATGTACATGTATTAATGTTGGGTTTATGAACCATTGAACCATTTATTTTTTAACAAAAGTAAGACTGATGAATACTCCTGAAAATGTCAAATGGTGTATCCACAAAATAATGATAAATATTAAATATGTTATCCACCTACAGTGAATTTAAGTGTACTTATATATATATTTTGAAAACATTGAATTGAAATTGAACGTTTGCTGTATTTCTATATTCGGCACCACTGGGCTGGACATATCCTAAAAACACCGCTTTTCTTCTAAATAATGTGACAAATTATGTCAAATTTGTCGAGAACCATAGTCTTGCATTGCAAAAGTGAATTAGATTTATTCCACATTTGAGTCTAGATTTATTTTCCTGTAAATCAGATTTCTATGAAAAAGTACCAGTTAAACCCATTGACATTGGGTAACTTGCGTCATGTCATTGACCCATACACAGATTACTGTACATCACTGATCCAAGTTTATAGGAGTTTTGTCCCAATCTTTAAGCTTGTAATGTTTTTCAAAGCTCTTAAATGTCTTCTATCATCTTTATGCTAACTCTGTTGTGAGAGGTGCACGTCTCATCCTGCAGTAAAAACAGTAAAAAATTGTAAAGTGCTGAGTCGTTATGAGCACAGAGATAAAAGAAAAAAGAAGAAGAAGGAGAAGAGTACTGTAGGCCACTCACAGCTCCAGGATCAGGATGACCTCCGCCTTGTTCTCGAAGACTTCGTGCAGCGTGATGATGTTGGGGTGCTGGATCTCCTTCAGGATGCTCACCTCCCTCTCGATGTCCTCCCTCGTCACCCCGCGCCGACTCGACTTGCTGCGCCGCTTCTTGATGAACTTGGCGGCGAACTCCGCCCCGGTGCCCCGGTGCCGACATCTTCGGACCACAGCAAACTGACCGCTACCAGAGGAGAAGGAGAGGTTTGTCAAAATATGTATCGACTGTGGTCCTGAAACGTTAAATATGACTTTTAAAAGAAGTTTTACTAGTAGCCACTTTTACTTCAGATAAATGAACAGATATTGATGATGAATCCTGGACAATGGACAATACAAAATGATAAAATGAACACCAGACAATAACAACTATACTCAATCGGTTGCTGGGATACTGAAGACTACGGTTTTTAATTCCCACAGGATTCACCACATCACAGAAAACCCGACTTTTGGCCTCGTCAGCATCAGTGTGAATGTCATAAACACACACACACACACACACACACACACACACACACATCTGAGCCAGAGGAGTGGGCGGGATTATACGGCTTTAAAACTGTTGATCAGAAACAGCTTTAATTAAATAACAGGCTGATGATGAGTCACGACGACGCTGCAGCTGAAAAACATCAGGTCGAGTCGACCATAGGAAAAAAAAAATCTCCTTTAACATATTTACGTGATAATCCACCTGGGTTATATTTCAATCTGGATCTGCAGCGGAGTGTGTATGTGCCAAGAATCGATTAAAATCATTTCCACCTTGAGCCGCCCGCTCATCATTAGTGTGACTCACCGTCACCAACACACTGATAAGAGCAACGACATCCACACAGTCGACGAGCCTCCCAGCACTGATCCTAAAGCAAACACATCAGCACAGACCAGGCTGAATATTTACTACACGTTGATATTATTACAGTACATCTATCTGCAACAGTAGACAGATGTCCACTGACTTTAACTCTAGATTTGATCTTTAGATTTGAGTTTCTTTCTTGGTTTTCTTGAGCTTGTGTGACGGCAAAGTAAATATTTGGGGATTTTCAGACTTGATTGAAAAAAAAACAAGCCAATGTGAAGATGTTATTTCAAGATTTTGAATTTGAATAATATTTTTCATTATGTTCTAACATTTTCTTGACTATAATGTATCAATATATGCAGATTAGCTCTGATGTCATTTGATCTGCATGTTTACATCAGTCATCCACCTGCCTCCAATACAAACAAACTAGTTTCCACGATTCAGAGAGTTGCACCTGATCATCATCATCATCATTATCTCCCAGTGGGATATTACTACATGTGATGATATAGTAACATTGACTGATGTAGGCTGGTGTCACGTAAACAAACATTTCATTAATTTAAAGTTGTTCTATTTTGATGAAGTTAAAATGGCAACAGTATGAACACGAACTGACATTAATGTCCTGAATGCATCCCAAACTATTTAAAACGATGTCAATTAACATGTTTTTGTGGAGGGACTCGCCCACAGCAGCACGTCACTGCTGCTGTGGGCTGCTAAACTGAGACAACAGAACCAAATCACAGAGAAGATACAAGAACCTCACACATCCCAACTAATAACAAACTGCACTATCACTTTAAAAGCTCATGATGACGTTTAACATAGATCACAAAGAGTCCAGCAGCCAAAACACAGTCACAATTTAACTGTGTGCATGATGAAAATTTGTATTGAATGTCTTCCACATAATGTTATATCACATGTGATGCACTGAGTTTCAATCTTTATTACCTTCGGTCTGCAGTATCTGCAGTGTATGGAAGAGTATTAGGGCCACCACTTTTTTTTTTTTTTTCATTATGCAGTTCGAGAATAAAGTTGAAATGTCAAGAAAAAAAGTCAAAATTTCCTAATTGGTCTATCAAATTAGGAGCCGAGTGCGACTACATCCTTGGAGTATAACGGTAAAAGTAGGTTTCTGCACACTTAATTAATATCATATCATGTGTTTTCAAATTTTCACATATTCCCCACACTGCATTTCGACTTTTTTCTTGACATTTCAACTTCATTCTTGAAGTGCATAATGAAAAAATTGATTCATCCTCTCATTTTTTTTCCATTAGTGGCCCTAATACCCTTACGTAGCAGCGTGCACCGATATAACTGCAAAACGTGCAAAATTGTGACCTTGCTCAATTGAATCAGGAACATTTCATTAATTTTTAAAGAAGTTACACGTGTCTCCTCCATCACCTGCTGCAGGTCTTTTACTCTTCGTCAGTCTGAGTCACATGTACTGTACATATAAACACTTCTACCGTTCAAGCAAATGGAAACGTGGCGAGGTCTTGTGTGACTTTTTTTTTTTTTTTTTTTGCCTGACACATTAAGTGCAGGTGTGAGAAGCAACACAAGAGCTGTTATGGTAATTTCACTATGGTCGGTCGGTCGGTGTTGCCATGCAGCGTTGTTGTTACCACCGAGCGGCTGATGTCTGACTCTGCTGTCACTCCACCAAAACACTGCCAGCAAAGAAATAAAAAAAAACACACACACACACTCGGGGGAAGCAAGGACACTTGGCTGAGGGCCGTCGACGCCTCCGCCAATTGTACCTCTTCCTCACGGCCCTGGCAATCACGAAGCACTTAGTGTACCAGACACCCACAGAGGAAGGGAGGAAGAGAACGAGGGAGTAGGGGGTGAGAGAAAAGAAGAGAGAGAGGGAGCGAGAGTGACTGAGTGAGCGAGTGCCACAATCTGTATCATTTTTTTTTTTTTTTTTTTGATTTCCATGGCCAGATTTTCACGCAGATTCACAGCGGCGAGGAAACGATCTGGCAAAGCTTCCTCTGTCTTTGTACTAGAAAAAAAAAAAGCCATAACAAAGACAGAGAGGCCTGCGTCGTCATGCGACTGGAGCGGAGCGCACACAGTTGTCATTCAGGAAGCAGTTTAGTAATTTAGCTATAGCTCTTTCTCTACAACACGTCGACCAATATTTGATGAGTAAATGTAGGATCCAGACTGGGAGCGCTGCTGCAGCTTTCAAGGAGAGAGAGAGAAAAAAAAAGACCATAAGGCAGCAACAGCAGCAAAGCCCCCTGGGAAGTATCAGTTACAAAATATGGTCGCCCTGCTCTGACCCGGAGCCGCGCTGTGGCGTCTGAGGTCACCACCACATTTATGTGGAGAAAACACAATTAACAATTCTGATTCCTGTTTCCACATTTCATGTTTTAAGAAGTTGATGGTATACAGCAGGTGAACTCGTCTGAATCTCTTCTTCTGTTTCATAAAACAGGCAGGGGATGTTTTACCACCAGTGTTTCTGTAAAATAACTGGTACTGGAAGCTCAGTGACGCAGCGACCATCTTGGAATGTCTCTTGTTAAAGGGATAGTTCAACATTTTGGCAATTTGGTCCATTGCTATAATCCCTATAGTCATAGCAGTAGGTTTGTTACTTTTAATTGTCGGTGCAAGCTATTTTTAGAACGGCGGAGCAGAGCCGTGAGCTGCTCAGAGCTACGCTACGGAGGCTAATGGAGTTTCTTGGTTTCCCTCATCAAACTCATCAAATACACAATCCAACAACTCCAAAACGCTCTGGTGGACAAGTTGTGACCTGCGCATTCACCACGCTATGGGATGATAACGGTACTAGTCAATCTCTACATTTGCCTCTAAAACAACTCCGTCTCACATTAACACTCCACTAATATATTGTAATTATATTAGTAAAAAGTAAAGTAAAAAGTAAAGTAAAGTAAACTAAACAGCTAAACTAACATTAGCTGTGTAGCAATGGCAAAACTTACAAATAGCTTCTTGGATGCGAGAACAGAGATAATTTTTATTAATAAAAGTTGAGATTCTATAGCTGAAATGCCAGACTAGCAGGACAATCACTCTGTTTAACACTGACCCAGATGAAAACTGAGATATTTTAAGAGTGTATAATCAGATTTTGTCTGTTGCTAGTGTGTTGAACTGCTGACTCGCTGCCGTCTCTAAGGAAGTGACTTGTCCTGCCACTGAGAGCCAGAGACACAAAGCAGACAATGTGAAGAGGAAGAGAAAGCTGAGGACGAGCTCTTTTCTCATGTTAATCACCACTTCCATCCTCCTCCCCCCTCCTCCTCCTCCTCCCCCCTCCTCCCCCGTCCACACTCCATCAGTCTGGCCTCCTTCATGTAAACAGAGGTGACAGGACGTCAGGGTTTGATCGACAGCAGAAAGTAGACACAGTGTACGTTGTGTAGTGTCCTACAGTAGCACCGTCTGTTTTCAAGTGACGAAAGAACATCTGTTGCACACACACATACACACACACAGACACCTGGCTGGGTGAAGCCTTGCTAAAGCCTCTGACTGATCTGTGGGTGCGACCACGCCTCAGTGATGGTTACTGCGGCTACAACTGTGCAACTGTAAAAGCGGCACATGTAGAAAAGGCAAAAAAAAAAACAACAACAAGACAGAGCGTCGACACACAGCCGAGCAGCCACAGGAACGTCCTTCAACCCGTCCTCCTCCTGCTGTCAAACCTTTTTCCAATGTTGAAAGTTCACGCAGAGGGAAAAAAAACACAGTGTAATCTGTGAAGCTGTGGGATCTGGTGTGAAAATACTGTTGAGGATGAGAAAGGAAAACACAACTGATTTCCTGCACTGGACGCTGCAGTTTGTTGGAGACATCCTGTCTGTGCCACAGCGCTGTCGAACCTTTAACATTGTTTTATTTACTCATCCAGAACAGAGCAGAATATATAGGATACTTATTTCCCCAAACAATTTCATCAAAGCAAGTTAAAATGCATATTTAAAAAGGTACTGATCTCACTATTTGTGTTTTATTTTGAAGCTCCCTCTCTCTTTACGGAAATAAACAGCCAACCACCAGCATCATTAGACGTCGGCCTGTGCATGCTGCATGATTTGATGCGTCACTTTCATTGATAAATGTAATGTATGTAATGTACTCATTTACGTCTTTAGTATTTAAATTTGGCATCAAATGACAAAAAACATTTTGCATCCTCAGTAGCATGAGCCATAAACCTGAACATCACACAACTATTCAGCATGTTGATAAATCCACTGACTGCTCCAAAATAAACTGTTGAAAATATTGAAAATAAGTGCTTTTTAAGCTGCCTGATGGCTAAACAGGGAACTAAAGCTTTCGGTCTAACAAAATACACAGAGGAGTTATTTTATTCAGATGTGCAGCTCAACCTCGATATCAGTGAAAGTTTGTGAATTTACAAAAAGTAATAGGATGAATCAGTGGATGTGGATGCTACAGTTGCTGCAAGAGTATGAAATTCAGACGGTAATAAATATCAAATTACAAAAACAAGGGAGAAAAAGAACAAACTACTACACTCGGAAAGTTATATGACTTTATAATCACATGGACCATTATGCTAAAGCACCTGTTGGGTGTCAGGTTGAGCAGGAGCTGCAGTAAACGTACAACAGAGGCTCTGGAGGATTTCTTCATGATGGGGGGAGGAGGGTGAGCTCCTCTTGGGTTGGGTAACAGCTCAGATCCAGTCTCTCTCTCTCTATGTGTGTGTTCACAAGTTAAGCTTCAGCAATTATGTTACAGTCTTTCAAAGTCTGGGTGGAGACGGGAGGGGTTTCAAATCGTAAATCAAGATGAAGAAATCTAATTCATGCCGAGCTTTTCTCTCCACAGAACAACATGAAACCGAAGTCTGTGAGTGTGAAACTGTATGAAAAAAACACCCACACACACTAAACTAAACTGTAGTTGGTTTTTAAAGGCTGAATGTGGACGTTTTGATGGTGTGATAGTGAAACAGGAAGACTGATGATGTGTTTGCGAGCGTCTGATAAGACAAATGCATGAATGTTTATAATAAACCTTCTTATCTGTTCTGTACTGAGCTGCACAGACGGAGGGAGAGAAACAAGTTCTGATGAGGTCATTGAAGGTGATGATTTAATGTGTTAAATCAAAACATCCAAGTTTCTATATTGTATATTAATTACTTTTGCTCCTAAATGGAGGCATATTGCCCCTAAAATTTGAGACAGTGCAAGTAAAGTTTTCATCTACTTGCACATGAACAACCACTGCAACCAGTAAAAAATTTTGTAATGCTGGTGAAACATGGAAGTGGTGACTCAAAGAATCTGATATCTGTCGTTACATATTAAAGGTGGCTGGTCAATGTGTGTGAGAAACATGAATATTTGCTTTGCAAGTAGATTTACAAGTGTGCGACCCGAAATGTTCTGCTTGCACTCCTAAAATTTTAAGTTAGGGTGCCACTGTGCTCCTAGTAAAAAAAAAAAGTTAGTCTGGAGACTTAAATGAGTTCATAAATGCTGTTAAAACATGAAAAAGATTTCAATCACCATCAACATGTGAGAACGGAGACCGACATCAACAATAGCACGAGGGGGAAAAACACACATCCAGGCTTGTGGGAATCAAACTTCAAACTCTGCACTTGTGTTATTTCCAAAGCTGTGTGCACATAAAGAGAGAGGGGAAAGTGAGCCCACCCTTCGTTAACAACAGCTGCACACACACACACACAACCAACCAACCACACACACACACACAAACAAGGGGAAAATGGCAGCGGTTCAACACGGCTCTCTTTCCTCGGTGAGGTAGTGGAGTGGGAAACGAAAACCCAAACGCTGGCTTCAAAATCAAATACCTTCCTCCTCCCCCCTGGTCGAGTTTCCCTGAGCTCCTCAGGATCGAGAGCTAACCGGAGGTAAACGTGACACACACACCTTTTTAATGTTTAACCTGCTAGCTGCAGGAGGAGGCAGGCTAAGGCTAGCCGGGGAAACCCCTGTCATCCTCCAGGGATGTGCAGGGAGAGCACTGACTTGCACGAATGCTGCTGCTGCTGCTGCTGCTGCTGCTGCTGCTGCTGCTGCTGCTGCTGCTGCTGCTGCTGCTGCTGCTGCTGCCAGAAATAATGTGCAGGCAGGCAGGCAGACGGGAAAAAAGAGTTCCTGGGAAATCACAGACAAACAGAGGGAGGGAGGGAGGGAGGGAGGGAGGGAGGGAGGGAGGGAGGGAGGAGCAGCTCTCCCCCTCAACCCTGTTCAGAGCGAAAACCCCAGATAGTCTGCAGGATCAAATTGCTCAGTTGTCTTTGTTGTTGCTTAAAGCAGAGACAGGGCTTCCCACTTTTTGGCCTACTTGTTTCTCCAAAGCAACTGGAGGATGAGGAGGAGGAGGAGGAGAGGAGGAGGAGGAGAGGAGGAGGAGGAGAGGAGGAGAAGCTGGTTGGGAGAGGAGAGGTTTGTTTGTGTGGATCAGAGCTGCCAGGGTGTGTGACAATGCTTCTCAGAGCCGGGCGTTACTTAACACTGTGTTGTGTTTCTCTTTAGCCTCCATATGACAGAGACACTTCACTGCTCCACACTCTCCAACCGATACCTCAGGTTTGACTAATACGCAGCAGTCCCACCTGTTGGAAGTGAAGACGTGCAGGCTGCAGTTAAATATATCTAGAAAAGGACAAAGTAACAGACGCTGCTGCTTGAAAACAGACCTGCTCTCTGTGAATCTACATGCAAACAGACAAACAGGAGCCAGAGTGAGAGAATGAACACAGATAATCTGATTGTATGTCTGCAGCTCTGGCTGTAGATGTATACGCCTCGATCGCACTAGAAACACCTTCAGAGACTTACACTGCAGACACTGAGTCCAATAACTGACTACAGGTCAGTTTAGACCAAAGCAGCTGAAGGTGAAACAGTGAGAAAATAAGAAGTGGTGGATGTTTTATCATTCATGAGTCATAATGAAGTGAATATCTTCTTATATACAAAGGAAAATATTGATATTTTGGTATGTTTCTTATGATTTCTTGGAATAAGACTGAAGGAGCAGCAGGCAAAACTGTCAAGGTATGACCAAGAAATCCTAGCATGAACATAAGAACTTACCAAAATAAGTAAAATTATTATTAAAATTAAAGTTTATTACGGGATAAGATACAGTATAGGGTAGTATTTGTGATTTGTGATTGATTTATCTGGTGATATATGTATATTGACATCTACTGATGTGGAAATAATTATTACGATAAGATTATTTACTTCTTGAGGGTTTGGACAATGGATCAGAGACATTTAGTGACACATGCTGCACATTTTCATCTTTTTCTGACACTTCATAAACCAAACGACTGATAAAAACCAAGAAAATAACAGTTGACTGCTGCAACTTTAGCTCAATCAGCTGATAATGTAGTGAAAAATGAAACCTAAAACTGTAAAGTTCAGTGATATATTTTGACTTTAACATGTGGAAATCCTTGAAATGGTTAAAACATGCATGAGCAGGAAGAGGCTCCCACAACAAACAGTTAAACCACAGAGGTTCAAAACTCACAGATGTGACGTTACACTGACTCTTGTGCCCACTCAGTGTGAAGACCGATCACTCGACACTAGTGAGCTGTCAAACCCAGCGCGGCTCTGCCTGAACGACAGGCTGATGTTAGTTAAAGAAGGCTGAGGCTGAGGAGCCTGTGGCCTTGTTAAGATCAAGCAGCGCTGGAATGAACAGTGTTCAGTGGTAATGAGCAACACAAAAGCCTCTCTCCAAACAAAGATAAGCCGAGTGAGAGTGGGCAGCAGGATGGGGAATACACTGAGCGGTAATGAGCGCACAGCACGGCAACAATACAACACAAAGACAAAGTGCTGCCAATGTGTCGGAGCAGTGGAAACAATGATGATGTGAATGTTTTCTACATTAAAAACTCTGTGTGTGTATGTAATTCATCACCTGTGTTGTTTTTTGTGAGGGTAAAAAACAGCCACGCCCAAAAGCAGAAGCAGCTGTTGCTGTTTTTTAAAAGTCTATAATAACAGCTGGTGCGTGATTTCAAAATAAAAATAACAAGAGGAGGACGAGGGAAAAGAACTCATTGGTCATGGGTAATTTAATGTACGAGGAAAAAAAGAAAAAAAAGGAGCATGTGAAAAAAGTTTTATGATGCTTTTAGCGGCTCTGGAGACGCTTTGTTAACTTTGAAAATTACTCAAGTGACATTCCTTAAGGCTATAATAATTTTTTTTTAATAATAATAATGTGTGAAATGAACAGAATGTGCAGTTCTGCTCCACTTTATGGAGCTTAACACCGAGTTTCAGCTCATTTCTTCTTAACTGCTCGACCACAACTTCACTGGTTTCTCATGGTCTCATAAGACCTTTTCCACTGGTGCTATTAAAGGACAATTCCAGGCAAATTCAACCTGGGGCTCTAGTTTCCTAATATCTTAGGTCTAAAAGAACGAATGTTTACAGGTCGTCTGAAGCTCCTGTTTGTTTTATCAACAAGGTCATATCAACTCAGAGGCACGACGTTTTCATAGCAGTAAGAGTAAATCTGGCTGTTGTGTATTCTACCTGTAAAGATACTGAGCGCGTCAACTTGACTCTAAACAAAGCCATTGGTGTATCTTTGAACCCATCTGAGGTTGTCTGTGAAAAAGAATTTGTGGTTTTGTGGGATGTAACGCCATCGCCAACGCCGGCCATCGACCAAATTCTTACGTTAAACATCGCTATCGGCCCCAGTCGGTGCATCCCCGGTAGATGATATATCAAAGTTGTGTTCTCAACTTGTTATGATCAATAGGAAAGAAAAAAGTCAGGAGCTGCCCAACTTTACTGAAGAGTTGTATTTTTGTTTCCAGGAAGCTCAGTCGGTGCAAACTGTATGAAAACACGTCGTCTGGTTGCATCACATCTCAGTATTCTCCAAATCAAACTGATGCTTCATGTTTGTTTTTCTATCTACATCTGACAATCAGTCTTTATTTTCTACAGCTTCAAGTATTGATGAATCAGTGTCTGGTAACTGGCTCTAACTGGTTTTTATGCAGACAGGAGGAGGAGGTAATCAATGACGCCTTCAAGGTTATTTATTTATGCCAGAATCAGAATTTCATCATGTAAATGTTATTCTGACCATAATGAAATTCAACAACAATTATTTGATCCGTGTGGATAATCTGCATTTTTTATTCAAATGGGATGCAAGACTTTTTCTTCATTATTGGTTTCATGCATCTTTTATGTTACTTCTGTTTGTTTCTGTGCAGCCACTGAGTCTCAGCCTAACCCAGGTCTGGACTAGGGCATGAAATCTTAGTTGATGGCTAATTCCCATAAAGTACAAATAATTGGGATTAATGATTTAATTGTCTTTTTCCTGATCATTTAATACCACTATATTAGTAGAAGCCTAAATTACATTTCTGTTTGCCTTTCAGGCTTTGCAAGTTAACTAAATCCATGATGCTAATGTCAACAGATGTTGTTGTCGAATATTAGAAATTCAGCGCCTCAAGATAAACAGTTTGTGGCGCTAATTCTCCACTCATGTGTCATTAAACCATAGAAGAAGAAGAAAAGGGCACAAAGCAATGATGTAATTAGAAGAAGACCAGTCAAACCTCAAAAGTTGGAAATCGACAACGAAATAGTGATAAAATATGACAGTTTTTGTTGGTTTTATCCAGCTGTGTTTATACAGATGATGATTTTAACAATTATGCAGAATGATTGTGATGATTTCAAATGATTGCGATGAGGCGATTATGTAATAATTGTGACAGGCAAATAATAATTATTACATAATAATGTATCTACAACGGGCCAGACCACAAAATATTGATGCAAGTAAAAGGAAATGTTAAAAGTCCAGTGAGATACATTGTCTGGTTCACATGAACAAAGCCTTTTTTTCATTGATTTATTATTATCAAATCATTATCAATATTATTATTACACTATAAAACTATTCTATTTAGTTTCATAGCTTTGTGTTGAGACGGCAGCTTCCTCCTCAGTGAGAATGAGGTGATAACAATCTCAGATTATCAGTGCAGGATGTCTGGCACAGCTTGGGTTGACAGCACACACACACACAAACGCACACACACAAACACACACCTGCCTAGAAAATCTGTACTTTACCGGCTGGAGAGTTTGATTCTGACACTTGCTCCAGCTGGCTTCAGGATCTCAGGGGTAAATCTCTGCAGCATCACTGACACCACATCACACAGAATAAACCAGGTGTGTGTCTCACTGTCCGGTTCACAGCCGGGTCGGGACCGGGTCGGGACCGGGTCGGGACCGGGTCGGGTCTGGGTCGGGACCGGGCCTCCTCTTCCTCTATAAGACGGAGCTTATGTTTGTCTGGACAGGACGGGATATAAATCACTTTACTGCAGAATAATCTAATGTGTAAGTCTTTCTCAGGGAGACTGAGCCGAGCTGGAAAAGGAAAAGTCTGACATTCACCCTTCTAATCTTCGACCTCAATCCTGCCATAATCCATCTATACATTACAGCCTCTTAAACACAGTGCAGCCTTCAGCCGTGGGAGTGTAATGCAACGTATATATATGATCTTTTAAGACCACTGTTCCCACACTCCCCTGGCTAGAACATATTCCTCCTGGTATGCACGGATAAAAAATAAAAAAAAAGCAGCAGATCTTCTTGCACAGAGCAGCACGTAACACACACATACACACACACAGTTTCTGTCTTCTTCTTTGTGTCTAACAACGTGACATCTGACCTTTCCTGCAGCTTCCTCCCTGCAGTTACAGTAGCTGCCGAGTCAGAGCCATCACCCACCATCATCATCAGTGTTGTTCGAAAGCGATAAAGCAACTCTGCCAGCAGCGACATCACCACGCGGCTGTCATTTAATCAATTAGCCGAGTCACTGCAGGACGTACAGCACACAACAACAGCAGCAGCAGCACATTAACAACACAGTGAGTGCAGTGTAACTATGGCTGCTGACACAGAAAACCTGCACTAAAGGTTCATCCTTTCATCTCCAGGTTTAAGTCCTGGTCCTCAACAAAGCGACGCATCCTTGACCCAGTGGAAAATCAAACTAGACACGTAGGAAATAATGAAACGATACAAACGATTAGCACATGGGAAGGAAGAAAACTACACATGCTGATGAAAACTTAGAACGCTCCAGCTGGCAGAACATTATTTGATTTTTAAAATATGCATAATTTCTTGAGTAATCGAAGAGAATCTGATTTCAGCCAGTAAATTGTGTTAGGATTGATGTCTTCCTGAAACACCTGGTCCCAGCAACAACCCAAAGAAACACATCCTGCTCTTATAGATTTAATCTAAGAGCACTTATTTCATGATTAGTGCGGCCATTTTCCTATTATCTTATTTATTTGAAAGGGATAGGTAGTGCATATTAATGCATCCATTGTACCTCGGCAGGTAATAGTTATATTAATACAATATAATACAATCAGTACAGTATAAAGTGCATGATGTAAAGTGCCCTGTTTATGTGCAAATTTTGGATTTGCAACTATCTGTCTGTGTTCATTAAATGTTCATGTGACAAAATACATCCACCCGAGGGAGTTTCAAATTTCTTTTCTCTGGCCAAGAGTTGGAAAAAATCTAAGATTCTCAATTTACAGTTTATATGAGACTAGATACTTTAAATCACTCATGTGAGTGTAAATGGATGTTTATCTCTATGTGTCAGTCAGCTCTGAGATTGAGACTGGAGACCTGGATGGATGGATGGATGGATGGATGGATGGATGGATGGATGGATGGATG
Source organism: Trachurus trachurus (assembly GCF_905171665.1). Taxonomy (NCBI): domain Eukaryota; kingdom Metazoa; phylum Chordata; class Actinopteri; order Carangiformes; family Carangidae; genus Trachurus; species Trachurus trachurus. The sequence goes on along the minus strand of NC_139895.1, from coordinate 12,045,135 downwards.
GATGGATGGATGGATGGATGGATGGATGGATGGATGGATGGATGGATGGATGGATGGATGGATGGATGGATGGATGGATGGATGGATGATGTGAGAGAGAAAAGCAGAAAAATCTCAGAATTTTTAAACTGAGAGCAGAAAATATTCCCAATAAACGACGAGCTAGTGTTATATCAAAGTTGATAACAACTGCTTGTGCTGACTGTGTTCAAATCAACAGATGTAAAAAACAATAAAAGAGGCTGAATTTTCATTGTTCTCATATTTAAATTTGCCTTCATGGAGAAGAAACAGCCCTGTACTACATTGAGTATCATCTCTCCTCCACTACAGCGAGCTGGATATTGATTGGCTCTCTGCACTACTACTGTGAAATAGGAGAGGGTGCTGAAAAGCTGAAAAGTGTTAAATACAATAGCAGGCGGGCTCGCTGAGCTCCGGCAAGGCACATACCTCACGCACAAAGCCTCTCTGTCAAATCTGATACTGATGCACACACGGACCGATGGAGGACGACACTCAAATGGGAACATAATGAGTGTGATCTCACCTTCCTACGGCGCCGGCTCCTCAGGCCAGAAAAACCACAGAGGAAGTTTTGCTTTGTTCCTGTGCATATTTTTTTGTTCATTTGGGTTTATTTGTTTCCTAGCTACAAGCAAAACAAACTCAGGTCACATGATGTGAACTCAGAGGAAACAGAGCACGAGAATAACCTCTGAGCTTTAATAAATCAGAATATTGATGAAATAATGAAGCAGAACGACGACTTGATTCGTTCCTGCTCTCACATCAACCCTCTTTTTGTGTGTGGTTCGTACCTAAGAGCCATTAAATCTCTGCTCTGTGCTCTGACATACTTTCTGGAGATGCTGCACTGCGAAGGATTCGATGTCATGAAACACAGGTCTAGCTTTCAGGCCGGATAATGCAGCCATCTGATAAAAAAGTGAGGTGCTGTAATCTGGCAATCTGGGCTCTCCATCCCTGTCAGCTTTGTGACAAAGCAGCTTTTATGCAGCCCAACGACGACGGGCTGATGGGATCAGTCATCCCCGTATCAGCCGGCCGGGCAGACGGAGAGTAAAGAGAGTGGCAGAGCTGTCACTGGTCTCCATAGGACTGAATCACAACGCCATAGACCGCGGTTGAAGTGAGTTTGAATATGCATTTTATAACGGTTCAGTCAGTAAAATGTTAAAGCTCAGGGTCTCTGGTGGGTGTTTATTCCACCGCTTCACTCACACTAAGCTCAGCAAATCAATGTGTGTTGCTCTGAGGGAAAAGGAAATTAGCATCCTCGCCCGCTTATTCCTGGAAATCAGGTCGGGTTTATCCTCAGGTGAAGGACACAAACTGTAAATATTGATCAAATATGATGAGATGAAACGCTGCTGCACGGTTTTCACACTCTGCAGACGATGTAAAAAAAAAAAAATCCAGTGTGGATGCAATGCATTAACACATTAATGCATTAATATGAAAACTTCATTCACATCTCCTGCCATGACTGCTCTCCCTTTCTTTCAATTAGCACTGAGGCCAGCCGCTCCATTAGGTGTTCATTATTTTCAACCTTGATTCACTAAGTGTTTCTATATTTGTTAAAAAAGAAGAAAAAAAACACAGTGCTGCCAGGTTTAATGGGTCCACTGAGGTTTAAACAGGTCTGCGGAGAGTTTTGGACGACGACGGACAAAACCGATCAACCTTGGATCTTGGATCTGATGCGGTGCACGTTTTGTTTTTCGAATCAGAGATTAATATTTCATGGGGAATAAAAAAAAAAAAAAGAAGAAAAAAATAATCTTTGCTTGCGTTGCTGCCAAATTGCTTGGCATCGAACAGCGCAAAAACTAGAGAGACAGTGAGAGAAAGAAAAAGCGGTACGACTGTGAAAGTGGGCGGTGTTGGTTCAACTGATTCCCCAAAAAGCAGCTAAACATAAAAAAAAATAAAAAATACACCACAGTAAGAATTTGGGTCAGGCTTATTTTCCATCCACTTCTCCACATTAAAAAGAAAGAAAACCAACAGTGTCTTATGCTTTTGTGTGTGTGTGTGTGTGTGTGTGTATGTGTGTGTGTGGCATCCCTTTAAAACGTGCCTCACTGCAATTACAGTCCTGCTTCTCTAGTTAATTAAATTGTCCCTGGCTCATGGGGGATGAATACAGTCCCTCTGCCAGTGTCCACAGTCAGTCACCACATCAGTCCGTCCCCTTCACAGTCAGTCCACACTAGCACGGCTCTGAGGCGGGTGGCTTCCTCTGCGTTTGACACTTGTCGGGTGTTTATGTGCTGGAGGAAATGTAAAGATGACAGAGCAGATAGAGAAACAGAAGAGAAACTACAGACTGCTGACTCAGTGGATCTGCTTCTTTTCTTATTATCCATCTATTATGCTGGAGTTAGTTGATAAAATTCGGCAATGATGGAATAATCCAATGTACTCCAGCTTTCACGTGGTTAAAGTCCAGTAAGCCATAAAGCTGCTGTAGACAGATACCAGATGTTTTTTGGAATTGTTTTGTTATTGTGCATTGTGTGAATATGAAGTTGTGATCTCCCCCAGAAATGAAAACGTCAACAACAAACTACCAAACCAACCAAACTAAACTCATGTCTGATGGCAACTCAAAAATCCCACAAGGCACCAGGCCCACTCATGAACACGAAGCATTATTAGCACACTGTGCAAGTTAAAGTGATAGTTCAACATTTTGGCAAATTCACCTATTGCCATAATCCCTGTAGTCAAAGCAGTAGGTTCATTACCTTTAATCGTCGGTGCATGTCGTTTTGAGATCAGCGGGGCAGAGACACGAGCTGCTCAGTGAACACAATGGAGGTGAATGGTACTTTTGCCTCAAAACTCATCAAATACACAATCCAACAACACCAAAACGCTCTCATGAACAAGTTGTGACCTGCACATTCACCACGCTATGAAATAATCATGTAGAATTATGTAACATTACGACACATGAAGCAAATACTCTGAAAATCACTCCGCCCAGCAGCCGTGTCTGAAATTTAGTTCCACCTACGCATTTGCCTCTAAAACAACTCCGTCTTGTAATGTTACGTTATTTTTTCATAGCGTGGTGAATGTGCAGGTCACAACTTGGCAATAAACTAATTTGCCAAAATGTTGTACTCTCCCTTTAATGATCTGAGGGGCAAAATCTTTTCAGTGGGATTCTGTCTGCACTTGGTTTCAAGCCTCTTCTGTTTGTTTCTCTGGCCTCCACCACCTCCAGCATCTACAACACTATCTGTTACAGTTCGGCCAAGGACAGAGCAGAGCAGCCAAACGGACGACGACAACAACCCTGCAGGTTTCTCTGCTGTCCGACTGTGATTCAGTGTGAAAAAAAAACTCCCCGGTGAGGCCGGAGTGCTTTTCATTAGCATGGAGCGAAGTGTGGGAGGAGGACGCCTCAGAGTGAGTGCTCCCTGCCCACTCAGCTGTAGTGTGGGCCACAAACTGCACCGGCATAAAAAAAAGAAGAAGAAAAAGAAGAAGAAGAGAGAGAGAGAGAGAAAAAAAAACATTATGCAACCACCATTGCCATTGTGTACAGCGGAAGGGTAACCACGGCAACAGGATTCAGAGACTGAGCAGCAGCAGAGGAACCCGTGGTAGGAAGGAAGAAGTGTGGTAGATAATCCTGGGTGGGCGTGTGAGTGTGTGTGAGTGTGTGTGTTTGTGCAGATATGGATTTTGTCAGGATGTCCTGACGGAGATGTTTCTCACCTCAGTCACCCCCCATCCTGTAGGATGTTTAAATTGTTATTATACTAATGAGGTCATCATATTATTAAGTTTATGAGGTCATCATGGGCATACACACTGATAGATCCTGACTGACATGGACGAACTTTACCTGAATTAGTCTGGGAGACTTTAACTACTCTACATCAACTAAACATGCAGAATAGTTTAATTATACCTGTAAGTATCTGTTGATATGGACATAACTTGACATTAGAGAAACTAATGTATAAAATGTAAAACCAATCAAGTTTGGTATAGATTTAATGATGATTGAGTTGAACCGAGCCTGAAGGAGCAGCAGCGGTCGGAAAAGATTCGTACACTGAAGAGATTTACACCTCAGTGCTATAAACACTGTGTAATGACTCTTTATATAAACATAGTTTGATCAGATAACAGACAAAGAGATGAGATCAACTGACACTAACTCACACACTTTTATGACTTATTTTTGTGGTTAAGTTCTGTATTTAAAGGGGAACTATGCAAGTCTGGTCACTTTTCCTGTTTTGCTCCTCCCGGCCATGTGCAATTTGTTTTCAACAAAGCCGGCGAGAAATCAAACCATGAGGCAATGGATAAGGTTATACATCATATAAGTTTTATGATATGCATATTTATGTAGTCTTATGTGTCATTAACAAGAGATTACGGGTTACAAGGGGCACGTTTATGCTGCCGAAACGAGATCTGGGACACCGGGTCGGAGGCTCTGATCTTGCAAAGTTGGTTTTCGGCCAAGAGACGTAGAGAGCCTCAAATCATTTAACCAACACAATTACTCTGAAGTGGTTAAACTAAGGTAAAAATCTTGCTTAGTTCCTGAAAAATGTTTTCATATTTGATTTTCAGTATGAAAAAACATAACTGTGACTAACTTTTTTCCATACTATCCAATCTTTGGTTGAGGTATGTCCATTTATTGTAGGTTTTTTGCTGTTATCATAGAGAGTACAGTAGAGAGAAAGCTGACAGGACATGAGGTGAAAGAAGATATAATATGCGACAAACTTCTCAGGCCATACTTGACCCACATGCATCTGCACACTGAGGCCACTGGGGCATCATCAGCTGCAGCTTTCTACAACATAAGAGCTCTATCCAGGTGTGTTTAGACTCTTTCCATTCACAGCTGTTTCACAGTCAATATGAACCAGCAGGGAGGGAGGCAGCAGCAGCTTCAGAAACCATAAGCGACGGCACTGACAGACAGATTAGTGACAGAAAGCTAAATGAGAGGCAGCCAGTGTTTGCCCTTGTCTAGTAGCCTCAGTGAAAAGCCATTCAATGTGTCAGAGGAATGTCATTCACCTCCCCCAGCTCCACGGTTTTAAGGCAGCGCCAAACAATGGATACATTGTGCTTAAAAGGTAAAGAGAGGTGAAAGGTTCGGCCTCGCCATCCTCGGGGCTGTTATGATCCACAGCCCCCGAGATAATCAAACTGTGTCAGTGTCAGGAGCTGTCGAACCCACTCCTCACAACCCCTCACTGTACCACCATCTGAGGCGTTTCATCTGGTATAACTCATTACAGAAACAGCTATCACTGTCTTTCCCTCTGAGGATCTTCAATCATCTCCTCAACAGCTCTTCTGGAGAATCAATTAATCACGCAGATAATTAGGAGAGCTGATAAAAAACAAAGTTCTCATCCAAGCTTTTACTAAGGCTTTAAATAGTCGGTACGTTATGCACATTTTCCCTCTAAATCTGTTTCCATGCCTTAAAAAAAAGGACCAGGATTTATTATCATCTCCTTATTTTCAGTCCCATGTTGGTGAAAAAACCTTCAGCGGTCACTGAAATCCAACTGAAATCCACATCAATACGCCTGTAGTATTGATTCGACTCACTTTGGACACATCACCGCAGATTTCACACACCGCTGAGTAACATCACACCACCCTCATATCTGGACAACACTTCGATGTTATTCTATATTTGGCCTCAGGATTGTTTTGAATCTTCCTGACGGTAAAGTGAGATGATAATAAACATAAACAGATCAGTGTTGTTGTCAGAGGTGGTTCCTTTCGTCCTGTAATCAATGTAGTTACTACAAACAATGGTCCAACTCTTCTTTTGCTGCATTTTATCAAAGTGTAATGCTTTCACTGTTTAATAAAAGTTTTAAATGATGTTTTTATGATTTCACTATTGAATTAAAGTGTTAAATTATGTTTTCTATACTCTTAACTACAGGAATGATGAATGATGTCAAGTACCACAAAGGCAAGAATCCCCTTTTCAGACCAGGTGTTGTTGTTTTCTAACTGTGCTGTTGCCGTATTGGTATGTTGGTGTCTGTAGTTTTGTTTGTCTGGTTGCTGTGGTCTGGTGTGAAATAAACACTACAAAAAAAAGAAATCTCATTATACTGATATTTTTAGTTTAAAGGTCCCATAATGTATAAAATGAGATTTGTATGTCTTATTTGATTATAAAGCAGCTAGGTTCTACATCAATGCAATGAAAATATGAAAAGCCTCAGTCCACACAGAAATATACACAGTCTTGTCTGCATATTCAGAAACTGAGCCTTAAAAGCAGCTGTCAGGACTTCCTGTAACTTTGTGATGTCACAACAAAGCAGCTGGCCAAAGCCGCGCCCACCTGGACCTACAATCCAACTTTGCAGGATCTGGTTTCTCCGTGTGTTTACCTGAAATCTGCTAGATATAGAGAGAAAACAGTCTACACCGAGATTGGTTTTGATTCCTCAAAACTTATTATCTCAGCGTACAGTCTAAAATATTGAACCTTTAACTTCACCTATAACTGCAAACATCCTTCTTTCAGTTTTGCAGCTTGATATTTCATCATGGTGACTGAGCTCTTCCCAAACAAAGGAAAGGCTTTAGTCTACCTGTCTGCTTCGGATACAAATGTGCTCAGTCTGTTAAAGAGGAGGACAAAAAACAGACTCCAACTTGATATCAGGCTGTGCATACAAATTGAAAAAAGTGCAAGACCGTTGTTCTGACAACCGAGGAGATGGTGGCAGGTGGGGTGGAGGGTGGAGGGAGGGAGGGAGGGAGGGAGGGAGGGAGGAGGGGGCTGCTGGTGCTTCAGCTGGTCCATCCATCGTCTCCTGTTTTATTCTGTGCCTGCGCTTTAAAAACAAGGGCCTCTATACGTCTGCTGATACTGACATTCAACAGGTTTCGAGGTGGTTAACCCTGTCGTGACTCAAAAACCCAGCAGCAGGCACACAGACTGGTTCTGTAAGTTTCCAAATAGATGCCGAGTGCTGATTGGACCCTGCTGTCATGAGACAATCTTTACACTGACGAGGAGGAGACAAGACGTGACATTCAGATACTAAAATGATGACTGCACTTTATGATTTGCGGTAATGACTGTGAGATTAGCGGAGCTGAATTTCCTCACCTCCAGCCTGACCTTTCTGACATTAATTAAAAGCGAGCAGAGTTTTGAAAGCCCCTTGCCCTTTCTTTTGATCATCCAAATGCAGAAGCACATCAGAGACAACACAAAAGGTTGATCCTCAAGGAAAGGACCTTCAGAAAAGCCCAAACAATAACAGACTGCAGGAGCATGAATATAACCAAGGCAACTCGGAGCGACAACAATGATCCACCTAGATACAAGCAACAGAAAATTTTTGGCATGAGCCTGTGAGAGGATTAAACAGGAACAGAAAAGTGGTTCTGCATTCTCCCCCCCCCCCCCCCCCCCGAGGCCCTCGATTTCATTTTCTGTGTCTGGTTATGTAAGGCATGAGAATATAATTGAATGTTATTGACATTTAAGCAGCAGCTCTGCTGAAACCGACTGACGAGTGGATAAAGGGTCAGAGAAAAAGAGACAGCAGAGGAGAGAGAGAGCACAGAAAAACTGAGAACGTGACTAAGCTAAAACTCTCTGTGGTTTTTCAAATAAAAGAGAAAGACAGTGAGAGCTCACAACTGCAGATCCTGAGTATCCTGAGTATCTTAAAATCAACAAGGTAAAGGACACTTAATTCATCTTAAATATTTAATATCAGCCAAAGGATGAGCATGTTTCCTCTTTGGCCAATCGTCAGCATAAAACTTCATATACATCAGTGTCAAACTGGTATCACGCTGATGAAGGCTAAAATGTCTTTTGTCCCATATTAAATATTAAGTTTATTCAAGCTTGAGTGCCGGTAACGTCTTTACCCCAATTACCCGGCCCTACCCTACTTAACATAGCTGTAGGCACCAGCACAGCCCATCCAAGAACACAAATGCAGATGCTTCAATCTGTATACAATCTATACAGAGTGTATGCATGAGTGTAGGGCTGCAACTAACGATTATTTTCATTATCAATTTATCTGTCAATTATTTAAAAGATTAATCAATTAGTTGTTAAATGTTAAACCTGCAGGGACTTAAACCTGCAAACCTTTTGAGTTGATAGCGTGAGCTAGTAAGTAAACAGTTGCATGTGTACAGTCCTGCAGCAACATTAGCTTTCACCTAAGACCAATATTGATTCTCCTCTTGCTCTGGTTTTGGTCTCCACCATCCCCTCAAGGAAAGTATCTGACTCTGTAGCTGCTAAATGCTCCACCATGTTCACCAGCTGCTCTCTATCAACCCAGTCTGTCTGCTGCGAGCTGCTGAGCAGGTTGTGTATGGCGCCTGCTGCTGCTGCCAAAAACAACACGAGGACAGTGGTCAATACAAGAGCAAATTCATGGACTGGGCAGTTTAACAGTGAACTTGAAATAACTGAGCCATTAAATGCATAATGTAAAGCTGCTTTAAATCTTTAGTGGTAGTAGTGTTTCTTTTTCTTCTTCCACCTCATTTACAGATGGTCCTACTGCTCGCTGTAATCAATACAAACAACCCATATTAACACTGATTAGGACAGAACACTTCCCTGATAATAAAATTAATTATTACATTGTGCTGCAGATAAGTAGGTCAGTCAGTAACAATGATGGTTTGAGTTCACTGAGAACAACCACTACGTGCTGTGGGGCTTAGGTAACACTGATAATGTTTTACGTTATAGTTTGAAAGAAACTACTGGCTACAATGAGTTTGTTTCTTTGTTTGATCAATAAGTTGATGAGAGAGTTCCCAAACAGGAGTCAACCTCCAACATGAAACACACAACTGATGTAGTATATACTTTTAATAAAGTTTATTTAATATTTAATAAATAAAGACTTTGCCAAACAGGGGCAGGAAACACCACAAAACTAAGTATATGAGAGAAACATTTTAGCAACTAGCTGCAATTAGGCAGCACACGATACTTTCAATGAATCTAATCCCGGTTGGAGTATGACTTGATGCTCTTGTTAAAAGAGGAACTATGCAAGTCCAGTCGCTTTTTCTAAGCCGGCGACAAGGCAATCCATGGAGCAGTGGATAACGTTATACATCATATACCTTTCACAATGTGTACAGTATATGTGTAGTCTTATCTGTCATAAACAAGAGATTACGGATTACGGGGCACGGGGCACGCAAAAACGAGATCTGGGACACCAGGTCGGAGGCTCTGATCTTTCAAGGTTGGGCCAAGAGACGCTACTGTAGGTGGAAGACAGAGGGCCTCCATTCTCCCTGGAACAAGTCATTTAACCAACACAATTACACAGAAGCTGCTTAATTAAGGTCAAAATAGTGCGTAGTTCCTCTTTAAATGAGCTCAGGCGTTAGTTCTGCTGTGGTTCTGGCTTGGACGGGCTTCATGTGAGACAGCAGCCTGATCTTCAATCTGTTCTGCTCCAGCCAGAGAAGCCAGAGCTCGACTGAGGCTTCAGTTGTTGTTGTTATACTAACCATACTTAAATGCTTCAGAGTATTTTTCCCCAACACTGACCTTTAATCCTGAGGACGGATGATACGCTGCTCGTAGTGTTTCAAATTAGAGTGTAGAGGCTTTTCATAAGTGTTGGTGCACAAAACTGCCAACAAAAGCGTTTGTCTGTGTGTCAAAAGGAAAGCATCTCAAAGCTGCATGTGTGGAAAATGTGTGGGCTCGTTCATGCTGTTTTTAAAGGGATAGTTCAACATTTTTGAAAATTGGCCCATCGCCATGATCCCCCTAGTAATAGCAGTAGGTTCGTTACCTTTAATTGTTGGTCCAAGCTGCTTTTAGATCGGGGGAGAAGAATACCGAGCGGCGCAGCTACACTAGGGAGGCTAATGGAATTTCTTGGTTTTGCTCATCAAACTCAGCACATACACAACCAAAAAACTCAAAAACGCTGTGGTGGACAAGTTGTGACCTGCACATTTACCACGCTATGAGATAATAGCGGAAAGTTAAGAGAAGTGAAGCAAATACTCGGAACTACTTTCTTCAGTGAACCACTGGTCGGAGGGACACAGTGTGCGCACCTCAGCCAGTACCGTAGTATACGGACGTATCTGCAGTAAACAGGCGCTTTTGAAATCACTCCGCCGAGCAGCCGTCTAGAGTGTAAAGTCCCACTTTGCCTCTACAACAACTCCATCTCGCAACTTTCCGCTATTATCTCATAGCGTGGTGAATGTGCAGGTCACAACTTGTCCACCACAGCGTTCTTGAGTTTTTTGGTTGTGTATTTGCTGAGTTTGATGAGCAAAACCAAGAAATTCCATTAGCCTCCGTAGTGTAGCTGCGCCGCTCGGTATTCTTCTCCCCCGATCTAAAAGCAGCTTGGACCAACAATTAAAGGTAACGAACCTACTGCTATTACTAGGGGGATCATGGCGATGGGCCAATTTTCAAAAATGTTGAACTATCCCTTTAATAAGAATCAAACAAAGACAAAGAAAGCAAAGACATGAAGCGGACGTGGACATGGAGGGATGTGTTATGGTTTAGTCAGCTCTTTGTACGGAGGCTGAGAACGGACCGACCCCGGTGCTGCTGACCATCACTCTGATGTTTTGTCTTCAACGTAAACAGACCTGCATGGATTTTCTGATGTATATACAAGACGTCCAGCATCCTACAGCTGCAGCTCAGCTCCTCTACAAGGTGTTAGAGAGATATTTCCATTTATATGTTTATACAAAAACAAACTGTTTGGGGCTTCTGGTTACACAGAGATCACCATCACCTTCTGAGCAAAGAGAGGAAGGTCAATGAAAAACTACTGATCAACACAGAGAAGCAAAGTCTGATGCTTTCACTCTCTTCCACATGACAAGGTGTACAGTTTATCAATTCAACAGTGGTATCGGCTCGGTATCTGCTATTGGATGATACACAAAGTATGGATCCACTGATATTTTTTCAGGGCCGATACCAATTAATAGTAATCAAGGAAACTGATAACCGATATTTAGAACCTATATTATGAAATTTTGTGTCAAGATTAAGAGCAACACAGTCGGGATTAGACTGAACACAGACTACTGTGGAAATCTGCGATAAAAAAAAGACCTCAAAATTTTGTAGAATAACACAAACTCCAACACATCTTGGTTCAGTGGGTGGGACATTGTTACACAGCCAAGAGTGGTGACTTCAGGCAGAGAGACGCTGAATCAGAGCCAAAGGAGTGCGTTTTAAATTACATTTACGGTGAAAATAATGGCCTATATATCGTAGAAAATGCCAAATATCGAACACCTAACGCTAAGCCCAGATGTCGGTATCGGCATCGGGACTGAAAACACCAGTTTGGTGCATCCCCAGTTATTTAACCAAGTTTAAATCAGGTGTATCTGTGAGTATACTGTAGTCTGACATCCTCTCAGGAACTGTCTGGGAGCTGGGATCTTTAGTGGGCGAGTTTGTGTGAGAGGAGAAAAGATATTTCCAAAAACAAAAAAGAAGGTGCATCAGAAGGAAGGAGTGTTACATAACAAACTTCCATCTTTTCAACGTTAACAGGAGTCTGCTCCAGTGCTCCAACACATTTCTGACCAACCACTCCCATTTTAACTATTCTGGGACACCGGCCGTATACGACACATATCATTACTGGTAAACATGCAGTAGGTGCAGTAATCCCATTCATTAGTGTTAATTGCAGGAGAAAAGCTCACGTGACACTAGTGTGTTAGTGCGAGTGTAAAAGTAACACAAGGAGGATAAAAGACAAAAATAAAAAGACAATTACAACCCCTCTGTTTCCACGCTCCGCTGCCTGCACATCTCTCATAATTGACCACAAAAGCTTGTAGCTCCTTCGCCGCCACCACCACCCCCCCCCCCCCCAACACACACAGTCACACACACACACACACACGCACATTAAAAGCATGACACTCCTGCCATTCACCCGCTAACACAGTTGGCAGGGATCCAATTATCCTCCATTGACTGCAGAGATTAATTGAAAATAACTCATTACGCTCCTGGAGGACATACCAAATGAGTCAGATTTCAATTTCAAGTGTAAGCTGACCGCAATTCAGACGCCGTCACAAGGCTTAAGTCACCCGGGCGAGGGTGGACTGACACAGAGATCATCATTTAAGTATTTATTTATATATTTATTTCTCTGCTCATTTTTCAAGCTAAAACAAACTGAACACTGTTTTTTTGTGTCTTTTTCTAGTAGTTCTCTTTTCTCCTGATGATCCTGAGGTCACAGGAACATCATCACGGCTCTGACTCATTCATTCCTTACTCCTGAGAGATAAAGCTGGCAACAGACACAACCAAGACTATTGTGATTTTTTTTCTTCGCCCAAGTCTACTCAGAGCTGTAGTGTGTCGGATAAATGACTAAAATGTTAATAGTACACAGATATGGGGAGGTTTGTCTCTTAATGTGATCCTATCACTTTTACCACTGGCATCTGTCCATATAAAGCTGTCAGCTGGTTGGCATCCAGTATACTGTTAGATACAGGGTCAATTGTCTTGTTGAAGCAAATATTTATAGCAGACAATCCCAGTTTGAACCTTATTATTGGTATTCTGCAGAAAGTAGACAGATTATTCTTAACTAGAGTTTGTAATGAGCCATGTGAAGCTCAGAAAATATGACATTAAGAAAGAGAATCAAGAGTAAAGAGAGAAAAAATACACAGAAGTGGACTTTGAGGCTCAATTAGTAGCTTTTGTGGTACCATGTGTTAATGGTTGTGGTGTTTATTTTTGCTCTGTAAAGACAAGTGGATGAACCAATTAGTCGATCAACATAAAAAAACAATTATTCATCTTATAAGTTGATTTTCAAGCACAAATATTGGATATTTGATGGTTCCAATGAGCCAAACGTGAAACCAAATGTGACTTTCTAACATTATTGTAAACTAGTTGGCATATGTTAAATCTATTGGTTTTGGTTTGTTATATAGCACATTTGCAGACATCAGCTTTGGCTCCAGGCAATTGTGATGAACACTTTTCACAGTTTTATGAGATTTTTTTGAGAACAATTAATTGGGAAATTAATGTGCAGGTTAACTAATAATGAAAACAATTGTTAGACACCATAACTGCAACAAAATTTTAAAGCCAATCAGCTCCTGTACAGTGTTAACAGCTCTGATGAGGTGGAGGCAGGTTTCATAAGAAACAGTAGCTGTTGGGGAAAAGCAGCCGTTACAGATTTACAACCTTTTAATTCGACTGCAGGTCCAAATAGGAAGTGTATTATCAGATAATCAGGCCTCGTTGTGTAAACTCTTGCATTTCCTCTTCCCATCAGTGTCCATCGTTGCTAAACTGCCTCAAATCTCCTCCTGTTATTTTAAGATTTTAATCAATAAATCATGGAACAACCAGAGAGCCCAAATCCTGGGGCCTGACAGCAGGAACAGTGCATTTATGTGACAGCGCTGCTGCTCCCTTGGGGTCGAGCAGGGGAGTGTCTGTGGGGGTGGGGGCGGGGGTTAGGGTGGGGTGGGTGAGTGGCAGGCCTCATCAAGGCCACTCCTGCTACCCACAGACTAGCCCCCTCCACCCAATAATGCAACCCAGGGTAGGGTAGGGGGGTAAATCTAGGTCAGTAGCTGGGGCACTGTCTGCACCCACTGTATGTATGTTTGTCTCAGTTTGCTGTAGTTGATTTCCTGTAGACTTATTTCTTTTTAACATGTCTGCAAAAAAAGACTTCCAGTTTCTTCAGGGGGAGAAAAAAAAAGATTTTCCTTATTCTACATTGTATCGCCATTTAATAGAGGAAGCCATATGGATGTGTTGTTGCATATAATCCTATTTTGTATTCATGAAAATTTGTCTTTGGGGGCGATTTTTGCAGAGGAATAACCCAAATTCAGTCCCAGTTTAATGCTTTCTTCACTCATTTGCATTGCAGAATCCTTTCTGAAGTACAGCCTGCCCCTCCTCCAACTACGAACGGCAGCCACACATGCCCAGACACACACACAGAAACACACACACACAGAGAAACACACACCTTAAACAGAAAAAGAGGGCAAATTTGGTAGAAAGACACAAAAGCGGTCAGATTAACTCAGATTTATGATGGAGGCAGAGCACCGCAAAATTATGCAAAGTGTACATCTGCCCTGTGGACCAGATGAAAGTGGTACAAAACGCACTCCGTGTCATCCTCCTCCGTCCAAGTCAGCTAGAAAGTGGCTGAGTCAGTGGATCTCCAAACCAATGGTGACAACATGGAAACTAAAAAAATAAAAAAAATAAAAACACACAGGCACTGAGTGAATCCTAAATGACTATGCACTCTGATATAAAGGCGTGTCGATATTTCAGCCTGTCAGTGTCATCTCTCCTGCTGATGTGATCAGGGTCTCAGCAATGGAAAAATAAACAATGTTGTTTAATAAAGCCTTTTGAAAACAGCTCGTCTGTGTCCCAGATTCCCCTCTATCCCCTTACTGTACAACAACAACAAAAACACAGTCGCTTCAGACTACATAAGTATTTAATTAGTCTGAGTTTAAAGAGGAACTAAGTCTGGTCGCTTTTCCACTGTTTTGCTAACTCTCCTCCAGGCCATCATGTGCATTTGTTTACAGCGAAGTCAGCGAGAAATCAATCAATAGAGCAGTAGATAACGTTATATATCACATACGACGTTAGAATGTGTATATTTGTGTAGTTTAATCTGTCATAAACAAGAGATTGCGGGTTACGGGGCATGTTTGTGTCGCGGTGCGATAGCTGGGACAGCGGGTCGGAGGCTCTGATCTTGCAAAGTTGGTTTTCAGCCAAGAGATACAATAAGTGACATGCATTCTCTCCTCCATTCTCCCTGTAACAAGTTTAGCCATTTATTAAACCATCACAATTACTCCAAAGCTACAAATCCTGCATAATTCCTCTTCAACTTGATGGGGGTTTTTTTATCAAATGATTAAGGTTTAAGTTTAAAGGACATTTTAAAAGCAGGCAACACAACTCCTGTGAATACTTGTCTTCTTTGGCACGCAGGTGGCGAAGCTCATGAATATTTTATTTAGAGTATTTCTTCTTAATATTATTAATGACTCAGTGGAACAAATATGCTTATCTCTGTTCCCCAGAGTCGAGGGTGATATCCCTAAGTGCACAATGTAAATGCACCGTGCGGTGACATGAGACCATGCACAGATAACAGGATTGAGAGCCTGTTATTAAAAAAAAACACATGTGCCACTACAGCTAAACTGGAGGCTGCAGATGCTTTAAGGCTTTAAGAGTGTTTGCACCTCTATGAAACCCCTTCAACGCTCCCAACGAGGCATCATTTAGGAGGAGGTGGCATCGAGCAGGGGCTCTTCTGAGATGCCAGTAGCTATAACGTCTGTGGTAACACTCCCCCGCTGATTTCAGGCACCGAGGGAGAATTTCTCTGCCAATCTGTGAGGCAATTAGAGAGATCAGCTGTGCACAGATGTGGTCAGTGGTTGACTTATTGGAGTTGGGGAGGTGAAGCCTTTGAAGCCTTTGGAGCCTTTAGAGCGAGAGAGAGACTGTAGTAAGGCTGTAGCAATTTCTACCAGAAGCCGGGGCCCGGGTTAAGTGGCCATTTCTTCTGGACCTGGTTCAAAAGGGAGGGGGGGGGGGATTTGACCACTAATTCATTTGCCTGCATGGGATTATTATTACACTTTCTTCTTCTTCTTCTTCAGCGCAGCTCCACAAGTAACAACCTGCTGCCCTGCCTGCAGGCTGCGCAGCCAACCCCACTGTTACACTCGCCTTCTGCAGCTCTGTAGAGCTATAAAAACTCCCGAGGCGCCAGATATTCAACATCCCAACATATGAAGGCCCAGACTGGTCCAGGTCGTAAGGTGGCTCGACAGAGATCTGGTAAAGCAAACGTTCTGGATACTGTGAAGACCTCAGATGTCTTAAAGAGGAGCTATGTAAGTCCGGTCGCTTTTTCTGCTGTTTTGCTAACCCTCCTCCTGGCCATGTGCATTTGTTTACAATGAAGTCGGCAAGAAATCAATCAATAGAGCGGTACATAAAGTTGTATATCATATACAATGTTATGACGTGTATATTTGTGTAGTTTAATCCGTCATAAACAAGAGATTATGGGTTACAGGGCATGTGTCACGGAGCCTCCATTCTCCAAGTCATTTATCACAATTACTCTGAAGTGTTTTGATCAAGGTAAAAATGTAGCATAGTTAAAGCTACAAATCCTGCATAGTTGCTCTTTAACAAGTGGTTCCAGATGCTAGAAACACACAGAATTAGATCAAATCAAACTGCACACATGGATCAAAAATGACGGTTTCAATCTCTCCCGAGTGTATTTGTTGAATCCTGTATCCGTGCAGCTTCTTCCACACACTCCCTTCCTCCCTCCCTCCCTCATTATCCTGCGTGCATGCTTCACTGTGGCTGGAGACTAATGAAGGTTAGATGCTTGGCTTCACCAGGCTTCGGCTCTATACGGTGCACAGACACCAAAGGCAGCAGCAGCACCGTCAATGAAAAGGAGAAAGTCACTGCTTGGGTGATTTCCCAATTTCCCCCCTCACCACCAACACCACCACCAACACCATCAGCACCATTTAGCCAAAACCGAATGGGCCTCATTCCAATTCCAGCCGGGGTCGAGGCCGGAGTACAGTCGGATCAAAAGGCTCTCTTTCTTAAAGCGTGCGAGGCATTATAGAGCAGGTCATGCCGCTGTAATCTAGCCAATGAATAGACAGACTGGCAGGCTTTTATCATAAACTAACAGTGGCTTTTACGAAAGTTCATCCGAGTTAATGCACGTTGGGGCGGAAAAAACTGAACAAGAAACTGGAGGAGCTGTTTGTAAACGCAGCATAATAACAGTTTTAACAGTACACTCTAAAAGGTAACAACTGTGCTTACTTAAATCATAAAAGTGTACTTTACTTATCTGTCCCTATCCTGTTGACTTAACTCATGGAATGTAAGTATGTAGTCATTTTTCCTTAAAGAGGTTTGAAACTAAGTTCATCTGAGTAAACTGGACTCGTAACATTCTGTTGCTGGAGTTAACGCAGAGGTTCGGCAGTGCACATGCGCAGTAGAGCAGCACAAGGGAAGTTTCCAGAAGCTGTGGACAAAAGCCTTGGAGGAACACCACATTTTCTGGGTCTCTTGGTAAGTTATTCAAAGTCTTTTGTCAGCTATAATTTCATTACTTAGCGTACAACTAAAATTTTGGCAGGACATTTTTTTATGAACATGGGAAATATCTCTGGAGGTAGGCTAATGCTATTGTTAGCTAACATTAGCCAAGCCAGCTAACTAAAACCCACATGTCGACTTGTGTTGGAGCAGCTACAACAGGGAGAGAGAATGTAAAGGAGTGAGAAGACAGAGAAGTGAATGTGTGATGTGCCATGGTTTGTGCTAAAATATAAATTAATTGTAATGTACCATCAAATTATAATGCAACTTAAACATGTGCTAGGAGGGGTAATCATAATTGATTGTGTTTGTGATTGGGTTGTGTTTGTCTTTCAAGGTCTTTGCAGAATTCACAAGAGTGGCAAGTAAAGATCTTGTGCGGGACTTCTTTTAATAATTGGAAGGACACTTCAGGAGATCCTTTCCCAGGTTGAAACAAAGGTAAGCACTCCTTCTCATTTTATATTTAAGTGCAGGGAATCGTGCAAGTTGTTCCTTTCTGACAGTGTTCTAGTTTACACACACACACACACACACCCTGCTAGTTTCCACACACACACACCCTGCTAACAGACATGAAAGTGATATTGACCTCATAATCTAGCTCAGCAAGCAAATACATTCCCTAACATGTCAAACTATTCCTTTAAATAACTTAAGTTGGAAAAATGTGATGCAGTTTCTTCAGAAAATGCTTTTCCATATTTATTTGCTTTTTCTTTTCCTGTTTTCCTCAATTGTAGACCGATGATGTCGAAGCCTTGAGGACTGCTGTCCTGCAATGTCTCCATTCAATGTCCCATTTCCTCGGGGATGATGGAAGTGACTTTTCCAAAGTAAGTATTTCATGTTACACACTGAAATGAGATGCTGTCGTTTCAGGTGTTATGGGACGTTTATGTATTTATTTTTTTAAGTATATTTTGGGGGCTTTTTATTGCCTTTAATCGACAGTACAGTGGAGAGAGGGACAGGAAATGGGGAGGCGGAGAGGGGGAATGACATGCAGGAAAGGGCTGCCAGATGCGGGATTCGAACCGAGACTGTCTGCAGTGAAGACTGTAGCCTCAACATGGAGCGGCAGCTCTACCAAAGTAAGCTAAACGCTTTTAACCTTCCTTTGTATCTGCAGGACACCGACACCATTGCAGACATCACTCAAGTCCCTGTTGGAGTCTTAACTGTCATACCAGAAGACAGACAGCAGCCAGGTCCACATGCTCTGCACCTTGAACCCTCCAGCATTGCTATCATACTGGAAGGTAATATCGTCGTGGATGACGTTGGAAGCCATGCACAAGCTTTTTGTGTTACATTTGGACTAATATACGATCTTCATTTGGATGATCCAAAAAGACCAAAGAACACATTTGACTTCATTGTTGACTTCATAGGTTGTTAGGAGATATCCTTGGTGTATTTTATTGTGTCATTTGATGACAGAGTGGCCTTGGCATTTTGTTTCAATAAAAGAAGTCTGCAAACTTATCATTCTTTGTTCTGCTTGCTTGATTTTTTTAGTGCAATCGGTTTCCTAGATTCTACTAAGTAAACACAACTGTTCAGTTAAGTCTGACTAACTTGACTTACTTAAGTTGGTATCACTTAGAAAGATCAAGTTTATTATACTTAGTTTTTTAAAGTGTGAATAACTTCACTAAATTAAGTGAATACAACTAGATTTAAAGTAAACTTAACAAGTAGATATGAAGTAAACTTAACTTAAGACTATTAGTTAGAGTTACTTACCTTTTTTAGTGCAATCGGTTTCCTAGATTTTTTTAAGTAAGCTGAACTTGTCATATTTTAGAGTGTAGAAGAAGCATTAAAAAGTCCTGTAGAACAAATTCAGCCGTGTCAGCTCCTGTCAACTGGCTGTGATTAGAGCGAGGCCAAACTCTGGCCGAAATAATGAAGGGATGATGTTACAAAAACCTACAAGGGAAAAAAGCATCACTGGAAATTGGCCAAAACTCTCTTTAAAACCATGTTTACATATCATTTGAGTTGTTCCTGCATAAAAAACACCAGTCCAGCTCTGGCTGCAGCTTTACAGCCGATGCAAAACATGTCTCCCACAGACCGGCCATTTATTTCTATTCATGAGCCTGAATGTCTCTTTAAAATGTGGACGCACCACAACTCTTTTTTTTCCACCAATAGCCTACCTATAATCGTTAACTTCTTGCTTCTCATAACCGATACCATTTTTATAGTTTATATACACACCTGAATGAGTAAAGATGAACATCACAGCGCTGCCTCTGACTTAACACAATAATATATCCACATATGACCCTTCAAACTTGTGTTTGTTTCAAATCAACTAATAGTATAGTAGCTATATATTAGTGGACAAACAAACTGAAAATGAGCTAAATCAAGGCAGCGTTGGTTCATTATAACTGGCTTGAGTCACGTCATTATCGGACTTCTCTGTGTTTATTTTGGCCGGTAATCATCTGTACCGATAGTTATCGTGCATCCCTACTTTAAAAGTTGGCTCTCGCTGCTCAACAACTGCACTTTGCATCGATGGGATTTTACAGATGATCCAGGCTATCAAACGTTAAGCAGGTTATATTTAATATTTCATATTAGGCAACAGACTAAAACCTTTCCTCCCCCACGGGTCATGTATAAATCTTCTGTCTCATAAGAGACACAAAATCCCTTCAAAACTGAACTTGTGCAACACACAACAGTCTGGGCCGAACCTCTCTCTCAAAATACCATCTGCCTTTATAACAGAACTGGGAACTTTTTTTGTTTTTACAAGAAAGCAAACAATAACAGTACTTTAACACTTCAGAATGCTAGAAAAACTTCAACGATAACCTGATTTAAACTTTCCTTGTCCTCCACAAAAAGCCACAATAGAGAACAGATCCTGGGGCTGGAGTGGCGACCAAATGAGACTATCACACTCACACGTAGCCGTCTATTTACCTCCAGCCAGAAATTCAATCCCATTACACAAAGCTCCCCAATCGTCTCTATTACCCAAAGTAGCATAGAGAAGCAGCTATGGCAACTTCAGCTCTCTCTCTCTCCCACACACACACACATGCACACCGTGTAAGGAAGGTGAGTGTGCTAAAAGGAGAAGCGGTGTTGCCAGACAGGCCCTGGAGAGCAGAAAACAATTGGTTGATTATTACCAACATGGAGTACATGTGTCACTTTGATAGCCACACAACCTCACACAAGATCCGTTCCCATATCTCTGACAGTTATACGAGACAGCAGCAGCGGCCGCAGCAGCCGTGATGTGATGTGATGCAACTGTGCGGATAAAAGCAACGCAGCCTTCGTCCACCTTTAACTGCTCAATAACCTAGTTTTTGATCCAAGCACCTGTAAAGAAAAATTGCACTTAAAGGGACTATGAGGATTTTTGGATGTGTTTCCACACCAGATTTCCCATGAGCCTCCGCGCGCATGGTGAAATTCTTGAACCGGTGCGAAAGACGGACGAAAGGAAAACATTTGCAAAGAATGTTTTCATTAATCAAGAACGAAAGTCGGAGGTTGGAAGACGATCAGATACCGTCGTAGTTCCGACCATAAACAATGCCAACTAGCGATCCAGGAAACCGAAACCAGGAAATGCTGGGCGAGTCGACCACTAAATAATAACATCAAAATAACTATAAAGGCAAAACGATATATTTATTGAAAATGGACCCATTAACAAGTGTGGGTAACGTAGGTTCATCCACATTAATATGAGACTCTTTTATAACCAAAAGCAAACTCCTCGGGGTCTCTTTAAAACAAAACCACCACCAATTTTAACACATATACCTTTCTAATTTGAGCAACTTTCCAGATTAAAACACAAAACAAAAACATCTCTCCTGTCAGATCCATGTCATCAACACTCATGCACCTTCCACCAAACACAGGCCGCTGAGCTAGGATGCAAATTCTGTGCAGTAAAAGACGCAGGGGGTGATAACGTCTACACACAAACCCCCTCCCTCTCCTTCCCCTCCCTCCCCTCTTTGCTATAAATCCTGGATGAGGCAGCTACAGTAGACGCTCCCCTCTTCATCACTGACAACGATCATGCATTATGGACTGCATTAATCAGAGCCTATCAGATGTAGTCCGACTCAGAGACAGAGAGAGTGAGAGAGAGGGAGAGGGAGGGGGGTGGATGGATGGATGGATACATGGGTGGGTGGGTGGGTGGGTGGGTGTGTGCATGTCCTGGCTACCACTCACATTTATAGCACATGCATGTGCGTGCATGCTTGAGTTGAGTCAGAGTGTGCATTAGCGTTTTGTATGGACTATAATGTCGTCCGTCCGTCTGCAGCAGATATTCAGGACGATTATGATGATGTTTCAAATTGGAGCCGCAATGATGATTAGTTCAGTGATTCCCGACCTTTTATGTGCGACAGACCCCCCACAATCACCACCGCCTGATACACACCAGCCTAAATTACCCTTTTATCACACCCATTTGATAGATGAGGTGGCTCCATGGTATTTCACTGCTCTGCATGAAGCCGGCGACTGTGGTCATCATCAAGTCTGCTGAAATTGCACTAGAGAGACATCACCATCTTCATTTTGGTGCTTTTTTTTTTATTATTCTCTCATGTGTTTGTTATTCCACTGCTCTTCTGCACATCTAACTCAGTCAGAATAGTGGAAAATATGAGTCAGATGACCGTAGCTGGCCTGTTATTGTGACAATAAGTATGCCAAAGATCAACATTACTCACATCTGTAATCCTGTTTTCCTCCAACACACAACTGTGCCTCAGATCTCAGATGTGTGAGTGTGAGTATGTGTTATGAAATCACAATTTTTCCCATTTGATTTCCAAACGATCTGAGCTGAGCTTCAGACGAGTCGTTCTCGTACGTGCCCTTGGTGTCTGCAGAAATACCCCCCAGGATTAGCTGATCCACAGCGGAGGAGTCAGCAAACACTGTATATTTTGACAACTGCAGTTATTGCACAAGCTCAAGACGCCAGACACGTGCACAAATGTGACGATTTCTCACCTCTCTTTGTCGTTTTTTTTTTTTTTGTGATAATACAGTTGAGTGCGATTGGATTCAGAGCGAACAGCAGCTCAGACAAAACTATTGACCACTCTCTCTGGTGTTCTACAGACCAGAACGATTTAATAGACCATGGAGATAAACTGCAGATTAATCAATAGAGAAAATCATCATCACTTGCAGCAGCAGCAGCACCAAGTGAGAGCATGCAGTGGTGTTTGTTTGTGTGGACTGTCTGAATCCATGTGTGTGCAGAGTTGTGGGTGCAGCATGGCATGGAAACAGTATATTGTGTAAGACTTTCAATATTTTGTGATTTAAAAATGAGATAACCTCCATCATCAGCCATGAAAGAGGGGGGAAGTTCAGTTCACATATCTACATATTATGAGGAAGAAGGAGAATCAACTCACCTCCCCAGCTCGTCTCGGATTTCATAAAATTCCTCAACATTTTCCTGGTTGAAAACAGTCATGATGTCCAGGGGGGGCCACCACCACCGGTCCTCTTCTCTTACCCCCACCCCCACCCACACCCACCACCACCACCCTCGTTACTCCGACCACCACAGGCTCGTCCACGGACACTCCAGTCCACTCCACACCGGCGTCTTCTGCGTCTTCACAGCGGCACCACCATCCCCTACCGGTCTGGGCTACAGGGTTACAGCCAGCTAGTCCTCCTCCTCATGTTAGGGGGGCTTCCTTCCTTCCGAGGCGGCGGAGGAGAAAGGGAGTGGAGAGGAGAGGAGTGGATAGAGGGAGAGAGAGAGAGGGAGTGGAGGAAGAGAGAGAGAGAAAGAGAGAGAGGGGAGGGAGGGAAGGAGAAGGCAGAAGCGTTAGAAACCTGACTGGTCCGGTGGTGTAAATGGTGTTAGGTTCAGGGTGGGTGGGAAAGAAAGGTGGGTGTTCAGTCAACAAAAGGCAAAAAAACACAAACTGACGGGAGATGAACCTGCACCTCCAGGGCGACGTCACGACTCCTGGAGGTGACGTCACGACTCCTGGAGCTGCTCTTTCCTCCCTACCTAACGTAACCTAACGTAACCTACCTACCTACTACTACTACTACTACACACCCTCTTTCTGTCACTCTTTTCCCAGGTACTGGTGCTCAAAGATAATCGCAATATAACCATAAGTATGTCAGCAGTGAGTGCACCACGTCCACGGACTGGTTAGGAATGCAAATAACCCCCCCAGGAAAGCTTGGTGTAGCCATGGGAAACACGCCAAACCTCCTCCTCTTCCTCCACCTCCACCTACTCCTCCTCTCGGCGAGGAAAATGACTGCTGACTGCTGAGTAAAGTCATATCGTTAAATCCTCCTCATAATAATTGTAATAATAAGGAGGACCCGTCCGTCCGTCCGGGGGACAGGTGTTCAGTTCAAACCCCGGTTTAACTGTGTTTCACACACACAAAAACACACTCACAACCCCTTTAAAAGATGAATTTAACCACCAAACCGGTGAGCTTTTCCTCAATTAAAACCCCCGTTTTATCTCCGCGTGCAGCCTGGGATATTCAGACTCATCAACAGTCACGTCAGCTACGTCAACGGCTGCTGCGATATGTTACCACTAACAACAACATAAAAAAAAGAAAGAAGCAACTGAGACAAATTGTGTGGTGGTGGTGGTGGTGGAGGAGGTAAAAGAAAAGAAAAAGAAGAGAAAAAAGGCAGTGAAGTATCTTACAGTTGTTGCCTACCGCTCTCTGAAACGTAGCCGAGATTTCATGCGTGTTTTGCGGGAGCCTACTAGGCTGCGTGACCCAGGTTCGGCTCACCACCACGGAAGACAAAACGGGAGAAACGAGCGTTAACAATGTAAAAGGCAAGTCTGGTGCCGGCGCCGCCTTCACGGTCTGTGGGAAATTAGACCATTCAGGTTCTGAGTTCGGATTGCGGTTTTGTATAGTTCAGGTTTTTACCGTCTACTGACACCAGATAGTCATAATTGAGGGGAAAAAAGATACACATAAATATATAAGCTTTGTGTTGTCATGAGGCATTTGTTTGGTAACCGGGATGTTCAGGAAAAAACGGTGCTTTCGCGATGAGAGTTTGAAATTACCGATTTTTTTTCACGCCGTAAATGCAGCGTCAGTGCAAGTGAATTGGTGAAGCTGCTTCTGTCGCACGAGGGCAGCAAAGCTTTCACTTTTATTTTAATCACAGATAAACAGAGGAAACCCTGGCACAGTTTCCTAATTAAAACGTGTTTTATAACTGGGTTTTTTTTTTTTTTTTTTTTTTTTAAAAAAATCTCAAGACCCAAGAGACAAGCCAATTTTCTATTCTTACAAAGAACCAAATCTTTAACCAAACTTTAATCTATAAAAATATCATGCTATACTTTCTTAAAATCCTTTCATGTCATACCCTATGGTATAAGATAGATATCCTCCTTTTTAGTCTAATATTCTTTCTTCTATTTCTTTCAATGCTCAGTTTTGGACTTATAGGTTTTTGCCGATTAAACAAACATTTTTTATTGAGTGTTTAGAAAACACCTAAAAACAGCTACAACAAAAACTTTTCTCATATATCAACATATTATTGCATCAGGGATAATAAACCCATGACAATACAGAGGAGGTCAGAGCACCTTTACCTTTTGATACTTGTGTAACATTTGGATTTTTATATTGACATAAAAGTTAAAATGCAAGGCTTTAAATATTTGCACACAGTTGAATTTGTTTTTTCTTTTTTTTTAAACCTAGGTAAATGATCTGCACATTCACCTTTCACCAGTGCACAAAGTAAAGGATGATTCAACGTCACTGCAGTTTTAACCTGTTGCTTCAGTGAATGAGTGACACTATCATGATATTGAATTTGAATGGCTGCCTCGGGCGTTACAGTAAATGATTCAGAGAGAAACCATCCATCCATCCATCCATCCTTTTATCCATTAGGACATTATCTAAAATCCCCTCCAGCGCCACGGGTGGCTTGGGCCTAACCCAGCATGCACTGGGAAAGAGACAGGTCACACACCCTGGTTGATTTACCGAAAAACAAACTTTGCAAATTAGAGCAGGAGGCCCCCCGGCTGACCTTTGACCCTCTGGGACTCATTATGACTTTGATTTGCATTGTACGTGCTCAGTCAAGGAGGCGAAGCGTTGATCTGCTCCGGTCCCTCTCAGACGTTGTCACTGTAAAACCTGCTTTACTCTCTCAACTGAAGGTTTTACTGGAAACAGCTGCTGCACCAGCATTTATCTCAATGTCATATTAACAGGGGATTTACTGTATGTCATATGACACAATGTGAATATCTATTCACACAAACAAAATAATGTGTCACAATTATGCCATTTTACATACAAACAATATACCATATTGGAGTTTTAAAGCCAAATTGACATATTTCTCATCATTCACAAGGCTTTTATTTTGAAATGTAAGTCATAAATATGGTTTTGGCCCTGCATCTGTTTGAACGGTGACAGTCCAGTCGCAAAAAGCAGCGTCAGAGGGCACGTAGTTTCAGTAAAAATAAAAAGTGCTGTCGACCAATTTTGCATTTTCATGTTTACATTCTTGTGTGTGGAGGCGTTCAATGACCATATTGGACTGAAAAATGTAAAACTTGTTTGACTAACTCGCCCTGCAGTGGATCGTATTCAAATGCAATAAGCAAAACATATTGAATTTACATTTGCATGTGGCCACACTCTGTCGTGGGTTACAGAAGAAAATGAAAATGCAATTTTCTAACAATTTGAAAATGAAAGAACTAGTATAATAGGCTGCAATAGTGTCAATTTTGAAGTTTATTTGGCACATTTCAGTCTGATGAAGGACGGTGCTGTCGGGTGCAGTTGTGACAGGTGAAGCTCATTTCCAGAGCAT
Source organism: Trachurus trachurus (assembly GCF_905171665.1). Taxonomy (NCBI): domain Eukaryota; kingdom Metazoa; phylum Chordata; class Actinopteri; order Carangiformes; family Carangidae; genus Trachurus; species Trachurus trachurus. Next base: position 12,018,971 of record NC_139895.1, on the reverse strand, counting down.
CAGCTTTAACATGTTGCATTTGAGCCTTTGTTTTCTACAGTTGTGGGGTTTTAGCACAATAAGATTCTTTCAGTCTTACATACTTAATTGGAAACATCAGATATGTGTGTGTGTGTTTGTAGTTTGGCTGCTGCTGCTGTGGTGTGAAGGAGCGTTACACCATCTGCTGGTGATGAACGGTATTATACAAAACAGGATCCGTGTGACTGACTGGGTTTACCTCTTTCATTACGTTGTGTGGACTGTGTTGATACCTTCAAAAAGCACTTGAAGCCTATTTTATTCAAACAGGCATTTGGTTAATTTTGGGGTTTTATGTTGCCCAGTTCCATGTGTCTTTGTATCTATGCTTTTCTCGTGTTTTTTGTTTTGTTCTGTTTCTGTGCCATTGTTTTAACATTGTGAAGCACTTTGTGGTTTCTACCTGTGAAAGGAGCTATATAAATAAAGTTTCTTCTTCTCCTTTTACTAATTAACATCAAAAATATCCAACAGCACAGAGGGAGAAGTTTGGAAGAACCGGTCTGGAGGAGACGGGGGCTCTGGGGGGAGTTGGGGGTCCATCGGGCTGAGCTCCAGAGATCCTGAGTGGAGCTGGAAGAAATGATTTAAAGTATCACGAGACAAGACGGGTTTGTTGATCTTTTTTTTTTATTGCAGTATAAAAAATGTAAAGTACAAAATGATACAAAATGGATATTAGGTCAAAAATCATTAGATGTTTTTAGTCATTTTTGAGAAATAGTTACAGCTTCAGTCATCGGGGGCAGGAGATATAACGAGAGGAGTATTGATAGATATTGACAGTTATTAAGTCTTCATGGCTGCCTTTTATTTTGAAAAGTACCACAGTAATACTGGACATTTTTTTCTGCATTAACAGGAGATAAAGGTTCGTTTCTGCAGATCTGTATGATGAGATCATTTTTTCTTTTGCACATTTTAACATGTTTTACTAATGGAGACGAACGGCGGTCATGTGACCCACATACATGAGCTGTGTGATTTGCATATTTATCTTCAGCTGTGGAGCCGTGTGTGTGTGTGTGTCTGGATCAGAAATGGTTGAGTGAGATATTTCCATTTGGAGAAAACAATGAAGTGTGTTATCAGTGGCGAACAGCGGCTCCATCACACACACTGAACTCCAGCATCAGATTCTGTTTGATAAGATGCAGTTTGACTGCGACGCACAAAAAACCTTCAAAATAAAATAAATCTTTGGTTCGCCAGCAGAGTTTAGTACATTCATCACACTGTGGGAACAAACATTAAAACTTCTTCATTATGTTCATAACGTCAATGTGTTTACAGTTTAAACTGAACTTTAGAAACCATGAATTGCATAAACATGGACACCAAATATTAAATATCATTATCACTGTGCAATTTAAGGAACCTAATTCATTTGGACTCTTTTGTAAAGCTTCACACACACCAAATAATACATTATACGACAGCATGTTAGGGTCATTGTAGGTTAAAAAAACAACATAAAATGGAGATGTAAGAGAGGGAGAGATTCATTTCCAAGTTTAGAACCGAGGATTTTCACATTTAAAGCCAACAAATCTTGCATATTGTTTGACATTATAAAGTTAAAAAATGTCAATTTCAATGTCACGTCTTTACACTTTGCATGGCTGCAGGAGCCACAGGCACCATGATGATGATGATGATGATGATCTACACAGTGACTCTGGCATAAAATATGAAGTATTTATTTAATGCAACTGAAGAGTTGAGTTTCAAGTATAATGCAAACACACTGTCCAAGTGTTGACATGTTTCCTTCCTTGAAAAAAAAACAAAAACAGGAACAAACAAATAAAAAAACACCAATTTGCTGATCAGAGAACATTCAACAATGAACACTGCACTTTAAAATGACTCAATATGCTGTTTATGTGCAATAAACAGCAATTTATTAGCCTGAATTTGCCTTTTGTGAAGATATTTTATTGAACACGGCTTTGTGTTTTACTGTTGTTTATGTGTTTATATCCGTTTAATATCTTTTCTTACCAGCTTGTTTTTGAAACATCCTACCATGGCCCTAATACGCTGTCGTAAAGTTGAGCTTCTGCTTCTATCACTTAAACAAAAACCCTGACTGTATAAAACCATAATAACACAACGTTTCCTGTGTTGCATAAAACCATGGTTATTCTTATTTCCCATCATACATTCTGGTTATTATTATTTCTGAAACATCTTTTAACATTAAGGCACCTTCTGAGTTTTCTTTTATTCCAGGTCAAGTCGATACAAAGCTAAGATAATAAAAGTAAAAAAAAACCGCGACGATATTATGCGTAACACGTAACAGTAGTGAAAGCAAATTTTCTAATAACTGCAGAGCACAATGTGGTAAAATATGTGATATACTGATTTTTAAAATGAGGTATGAATCATCAAGACGTGTGGACGAGCATGAACCCTAACGTGTCTGTGGTCGGATTTAAAGACACCGTCCGGTCGACTCTGTAGTGTGTGTGTGTGTGTTTGTGTGTGTACAGTACGATAAAACCTCTGAAACACAGGTAGATGCTGGTTGGTTGATGTTACAGCGAACAACAGGTTAGTTCCTCCACAGCCGTGCAAAAAAAAAACACCCTCAAACAGCAGCTGGATGATGGCGACAGACAGAGACCTCGTGGTGCGTTTGAGGCACATCCTGGTGCAAGTACTGAACTAAACACAACACGTCCACAACGTGCGATACAGTCGGGTCACAGGTTAGAAAAATCATCCTGCAGAAGATTTGGTGCCACTTTGTAAAAAAGAAGTACTTTATACACCGTTTAGCAGTTAACTAACGACTAGTTAATAAATCGACACAGGAGGAACGCGTTTCAGCTGATCGAAGGCAGATGGACGGTGAACCTGACACTCTGCTCGCCACACACCTGCACAATAAGTGTGTGTGGATGGATAGATGGATGGATAATGCTCCTATATTACACAAAATAGTTATTTAGGTATTATTATAGTTTTTGGTTCTCGCTACCCTGTTTCATACGATTTTTTTTAGATATAAAATACCCTGTATACTTTAAAATTACATTTTTATGTGTTGTAACTTCTGTGGTGATGTGCAGTTTAAAGAACCGTTTCATTTCATTTAGTTTTTAGAGGCCGAGACACTTTATGGTTTTCTATTAAGTGTCTTAAGTGTTTTTTTGTTGAGATTATTTTTTGGATGTTTATCATCTGTGAAGTCCTCTCTTGAGATTTATTTGTGACACAAACAACCAATGAAAAAGCTTTGAAGAGCTGGTTAAAAAGATAAATTAGGGACAAGTTGCACAAGGGAAGACCACATTCTCGACAGCAAGTTTTCACAACCTGATGATCCGACAATAACTGCTTCTGTTACACAATAACATTTTGTTTGACCGATAACAAAACTTTTACTTGCGATTTATAATCCCTTCAGATATAAAGTATGTCTCGTTACCCAGTGGCACCGATGATGATTATTATTTAAATATCGCTGTCACACCTGTGACACAGACGAGTTACATCATCGTCTGCATAGTTGTTGAATCTCAGCTTCATTTAAGTCTCAGGAAAACAAAATACAGTATAATGTAAAAATAAAAGTCCATAATGTCTGTTTAAAAAAAGATGGATGGTCCCACGATGCTGAATATTGTTTTTTTTTTCTTTCCTTCTGTTTTTTGCACTACTATTGAGAGTAACAACGTTTATGATCTTTCAAACATCTCCCATCTGCCAAAGTGCTCACTGCTTTAAACAGCATCTCAGATAGGAAAATAAAAAAAAGGTACAAAAATTCAAATGCAGGTTGTCTCGTCTGTTCAAAGCCGCTGAGCCGCCGCTGCTGCATCTGGACTCCCAGAGTTAATAAGAGTCTGGGAGTCTGTAAACATGATGACATGTTCTCCTTCTCATGAAACACGAACACGTTTCCGTTCCCTTCTGTGTTTTTTTTTTTTTTTTTCCTGCTGGAAGATGAATCACTCTGTGTTTCTAGTGTCAGAGACGTTTCATTCACCTGTTTGCTCCTCATGAGCCATGTTTGACATGAGCACTCACGATAAAACTCAAGTCTTCTCTGCACCGATCAGAGGCAGCTGCTGATTCTTACCGCAGCTTCCTTTGATGACCCTTCAAAATAAAACGTCACATACTTTTCAGGCCACGGGTTTGAGACACGGGTTTTGGAGAAAGCTCTGGAGAACCCGACAGAGACTCAGCGGTCCGGGTGTCGTGTCGCTCCGTCTGTCCGTCAGAGCGTGGAGTCTTTGATCGTCCTGTACATCTGCAGCGACGTCACCACCACGTCGTCCGCCTTCACGTTCTGCGGCCGCCCCGTCGGGCTGTATCCGGCCGATCGCCCCATGGGACTGAAGCCCGTGGTGGCGCGGCCCATGTTCGTGAGCCCCGAGGACCGCGACACGGCCGGGCGCCGCAGGAACCGGCCGGACGTCACCAGGTCCCCGTAGCCCTGCGCGTGTGAGAAGGCGTAGCCTGAGCGGCGGGAGCTGGTGCGGCGCATGCGGGTGCGTCGAGCCGGAGGCGAGGGCGCCGGTTTGGTCCGTTTCACCTTGAACATCACCTGAAAGTTTGGACAGATGGTGAGAGGCGAAGTGAGAGGAGTTTGAATCCCAGAGGTGAAAACATACAAACCTCCAACTATCATTGTTTGTTTTCAAGATTCAAGTTTCACTTAAAGGGATAGTTCAACATTTTAGCAAATTGGCCCATTGCTATAATCCCTATAGTTTTAGCAGTAGGTTCGTTATCTTTAATTGTCGGTGCAAGCTGTTTTTAGAACGGCGGAGCAGAGCCGCAAGCTGCTCAGAGCTACGCTACGGAGGCTCATGGGATTTCTTGGTTTCCCTCATCAAACTCATCAAATACACAATCCAACAACTCCAAAACTCTCTGGTGGACAAGTTGTGACCTGCACATTCACCACGCTATGAGATAATAACAGAACGTTACCAGACAGAGCTGTTCTAGAGGTAAATACAGAGACTGCTTGATGAAAAACTGCCCCCAACGGGAACGTGCATCAGCGGTTTTGCATGAATTTACCTTGAAAACAACTCAATCTCGTAACGTTCTGTTTTTATCTCATAGCGTGGTGAATGTGCAGGTCACAAGCCTCCGTAGCATAGCTCTGAGCAGCTTGCGGCTCTGCTCCGCCGATCTCAAAACAACATACACCAATAATTAAAGGTAAGGAACCTACTGCTTTGACTATAGGGATTATAGCAATGGGCCAATTTGCCAAAATGTTGAACTATCCCTTTAATACATATATAAACATAACTATCTATATCTATACATATGTAAAATAAGGAATAAAATAAAACTAAAAAATGAGATTATTGCAAAATGTTTTACAGACAAGAAATAAAGCAAGGGGAAGTTATTGCAGAGATGAACCTGATAATGTTAGTTACGTCTATACAGAGGATAATCATGTCCCATAATTAGGCATAAAGTATCCAGAGAACTGTTTTCGTCCATATTTGTTTACATTTTGTCAAACTGGCGCCGTTACAGGAGAGCTGCTTTCGTAATTAGCAGTTTCTGATCAGAACTGTCCCTGGATTATTTCAATACTAAAAAGAAAACATAATAATATGATGATGCTCAAGCAAGTCTGGAGTTACAAGTGTTTTCTTTTCCTCTGATTAATTATTGTGGACATCTGTTTGCAGTGGACCTCACAAATGAGGAGATCTTGGAGTCGTACCTTGTCGTTGATGGTGGGGCAGACCTGGATCAACAGGAAGCGGTAGGTGACCACGGGGAGGACGCACAGAGTGGAGGTGAGGAAGATGGTCAACCAGACGTTCGGCTGGTTCAGAGAGTTTCTGGCAGTTCCTGGACAACAAACACCAAATATTACATACAGACGCAAAGATCAAAGATTTAAAGGGACAATAACTGTAAAGACACTTCCAATGCCGTCCTTAAAGGTATAGTTCAACATTTTGGCAAATTCTCCTATCACCATAATCCCTATAGTCATAGCAGTAGGTTCAGCGTTTTGGAGTTGTTGGATTGTGTATTTGATGAGTTTGATGAGGGAAACCAAGAAATCCCATTAGCCTGCGTAGCGTAGCTCTGAGCAGCTCACGGCTCTGCGCCACTGATCTAAAAACAACATGCACAGACAATTAAAGGTAACAAACCTACTGCTTATTCCTAAAACTATAGGGATTATGGCAATGGGCTAATTTGCCAAAATGTTGAACTACCCCTTTAACGTCAGCCTTTTCAAACCTCACTTACAACAAATCTTGTTACCAAATTAATGTCTCAAATGCACCAGTGCACATTTTCAGTGCAGGTGATTATATGCTCAAGAGGCAGAGGATCAGACTGTCCAATAAAGGTTTGCTTGTCCTCGTGCACACACGCGCCACTGATCAGAGCCGTCTCTGTTGCCTGTGTTAGTTGTAGCGCAGATGTTTTGCTTGTGCAAACGCACCACATGCAAATGCAACCATCAGTTCTCGACAGTGAGTTCACGCTCGAGTGAACATTCACCGCTCACTCACCTATGAAAGGAAACGCTGACGGCAGCATGAGAAACATGCCGTTACTGTACATGGTGAACGTCACAGCAAAGTACATGGTCAGGCTGCCGAGGACGAAGAAGGCGTTGACCGACGTCCAGTACGACATCTCCAACCCCAACTACACACACACACACACACACACACACACACACACACACACACACACAAGAGAGAGAAAACAACTCTTTTTACATTTGCAAGGTTGAGCTTAAAACAAATGTGTATTTCTGTTGCAGGTGTAAAAGTATGGCATTCACAAAGCAAGGAATTGAAAAGCTGTACAAGTATGTCTCAGTTTAAGAAAATGTTTAAAAAAGAAAAGATAAGTATTTACAAAAAAGAAGAAGGAGAAAGAGAAAAAGAAGGGGAAAAAAGAAAAAGATAGATAGATGAGTGGTGTTTACCGTTATTTTGTTTGTTTGTTTTTTGTCATTACTATGTTTCATTATCTTTAATATTTTGAAACAGAGAATAATATTGGTGTTGAAGTAAGCCAATGAAATTTGTAACAACAGAGAGGGGCAGGAACTATAAGTTTTTTCTTCATCCTGCTCCTTTTCATTCATGACGAAAATGTGTACACAATGTATATGTGCAACTATGTGAGAACCATGAATGAAATAAATCAAAATGAAATGAAATGAAATTTATTCCTCATGAATGACAGGAGACAGGATCACACAGAAGAAACGGGTCCTGGTACCTGGATGCTGACGGCGAACAGCAGACATGTCTGGGTCAGCAGGGCGAAGGACTGGTAGTCGGCGATGTCCTTGCCGTCGTCCCTCACCGTGTCGTGCATGGCAGCGTAGGGGATGAAGAAGAGCACCAGGGAGCTGTAGCAGCTGTGGAAGGCACACTTGAAGAAGGCCGTCTTGCTGAAGTACAGGTTCAGTTGGCCGGGCACGTAGAGCTGAGGATACTGGAAACTGTACTTGCAGTTCACATCCTGACCAGCAGATGGAGACAAAGACATTAGTTTTCTGTTTCTTTCTTTCTTTTTTCCTGAAACACCATCAGCTTTATGTTATAAACACTCTAAACTCTGAATATGCATCTATAAAAGGTGATAATGTCTAGGGAACAAATTTACTGAAGTGTTATGATATTAACATTCATCACACAAGCTGTCACCCCTAGGTCAAACGTCTCTGCAGAAGACCTGTGTTTTATAGCATCTGGGTCTGATCAGAAATTATATTAACATCCAAAGCACTCATTCCTGTGCTTCTTCTTCCTGTGCATCTTTGAGAGCACTTTAAACACAGCAGACAAACCTGTTCTCATTTTAAACCAGACACACAACAGCTACACTGAGCTTAGAGAAGAAAGAGTGAGCTGCAACCTCAGAATAATGTTTAAAAAACACACAGCCACCGATTTACTGAAGCTCCTTCAAAGCAGCTAACTTTACCCCTCCCCTCCTTTACCTGCATGTGGTGACTTTGCTCTCTACACTTGTTCCCCATGTTTAAAAAACACTTGAACCCTCCTACGCTCTGATTTCCAGTATAAAAAGTGTTTGGTGCATTATATACAGTATATTAGTTACCTGGTCAAAGAGACTCATTCCCAGCACAGGTAAAGCCGTGTACACCAGATTGTAAAGTGTTATGAACCACTCGTCGTACACCGTCTGAAAAGCAAAGTCAAAAGAACAGAGGATAAAGTATAAATAACTGTTAATCCATCATTTATTCATGAAAAGTTGATCATTTCCACTATCATCACCTGAACTGCTGCTCTGTTTATTTTTTGTTTTGTTTTTTTTGCTTGTTTTTTTGCTGCTCTGTTTAATTTTTGTGCTTCTCATTAACCTTTTTAGTATTTATTAAATCATGCTCTTTGAGTTGCATGTCCTTCTCTAATTTTGTTATGAACGCCCATTGTCATATTTGCTGTTATGTACTTTAAAGTTTTATTGGATTCATAAATAAATGGAAAAGATATGCAAGTAGTGTTTCTCAAACAAGACTTTTCCACATATGCCTAACTAGCCCCACCACCCCCTCTTCAGTGGCTCACCTGTGCAGAGAAGCCGCAGAAGAAGGCGTACCAGAAGTGCACGAAGGTGAAGGTGAAGTTCTTGTAGAAGAAGTAGCGCAGGAACTTGCACATGCGCAGGTAGGACCAGCGGCCGTGCACCAGCAGGAGGTGCTGCAGGAAGCGGAACTGGGCGAAGGAGAAGTCGCTGGACAGCACGGCCTGCATGCCCTCCTGGCCCGAGATGCCCACGCCGATGTGAGCCGCTGGGTGGACGACAGAGACATCTGAGTCAGTCTTTTGTTGTCTCTGATACCTGACCACCTCACCAGATCCTCACTGTGTTGATATTGTTACAGCTAACACATCAGCAGCACACACACTGCAACATTAGCCTTTATTCAGAGCTGTGTTTCTGCTGCTAAGATCAGATAAACAGAACAAATCCTGATATTTTAAGGCCAGACAAGGCAAGGCAATGTTATTTGTGTAGCCCATTTTTACAAAGAGTTTGTCTCAAAGGGTTTTACACAGCATCATAACAACTTCCTCTGCCCTTAGACCCTCACAGCGACTGAAGAAAACTCCCAAGAAAACCCTTTAAACAGGGAAAACACAGGAGAAACCTCGAAGCTGAGCAACAGAGGAGGGATCCCTCAACCAGGACGAGCAGACAGACGTGCAATAGATGTTGTATACAGACAAGAAAAACAGTTTACAACATGGAATATGGGGAAAAAAAGAGTCTGAAAAGCAAATATTTGAAAAAAAGGTTAAGATCAAAATAAATATCAGTGACCTTATTGACAAATGACTAATCTACAACTGGCTCATTGTTTCAGCTCTTGTCACTTTACCAAATACTTTTTTTTTAACGCAAACTAAAGCTACAGAGGAGATCACAGTGGCATCTCTTTTAAAGTAGCACTATTGCAAATTCCAATACTTTGTTCGGCCACTAGATGGGGTCGGTGGTGCAGCGTATCAGATATAAACATCCTCATCCTCTTTACATAGCGTGCCGTTCAGGAGGTGGGGCTAAGCACCGGGCCGGCTTGTCTCATAACAAAAAGGAATTCTGCATTTGCTCCACAGGCACTACATCATTGGCTATATTTCGTGTACAGATAGTTATGGCTCCCCTGGACTTATTTATTGCATATTTCAGTTTTTTTTATTGCTATTACTGCTGTATTTGCGATAGTGCTACTTTAAAAAAGAAGACTTTGTTGGAAGCCACAAATAAATAATGTGATAACTGAGAAAACATTTCTCTTTTCATGTGCTTATGGCTGAGCTCTTTTTAAGAACTTTAAACTTCATCTATTTTCTTTTCTTCTTCTTTTTTCCTTCTTCTTTGGTCTTGCTTTTAACTCTATGTTCAATGTATGTTTAATGTTTACATTTTTTTAAAATAGTTTTTCATGCTGTTTCATGCTGTTCTTTTTAAATGTTTTGTCTTTATGTAAAGCACATTGAGTTGCCTTGGTATGAAATGCGCTACTGTATATAAATAAAGATGCCTTGCCTTGCCTAAAATGTCGAAAACCATTGCTATATTTTATAAAACAAAGAATATCCTAAACCAGAAGTCATTACACACGCTTTATTGTTCTCTGCTACTTCCATATGACCTACAGCATTGTCAAGATCAAGATGGGGTAACACATATAAAACCAACACTCATCCTATTTTTAAGTTGCAAAAGAGAGCTATAAGAATTATAAATCGATCAAACTTTAGAGAACCAACGAATGTACTCTTTGTCACTTTAAACAGCCTTGGATTTTATGATTTAGTGGAATTTAAAACGGCACAAATAATGTATAAAGTGCACAGTAATGTGCTTTGAAATCAGAGAGAGTTGGTATGAACTGAGGAAATCAGGTGTTTAAAAAAAAAAAAAAAACAGAACTAATATTAAACAGCGGTGTGTTTGGGGGGGTTAAATGCTAATTGAATAAACTAAACCAAACTGAAACTGAATTGAAAGAAGGAACATTATCATCATCATCATCCATCTCCTGCCGTCACCTTTGATCATGCTGACGTCGTTGGCTCCGTCTCCGATGGCGAGCGTGACGGCCTGCTTGTACTTCTTGACCAGCTCCACCACCTGAGCCTTCTGCAGCGGCGTCACCCTGCAGCAGATCACCGCTTTACACATGCACGCCGTCCGCAGGAACTCCAGCTCCATGCTGTGCTCCAGGGCGTAGGCCTGAGGGAGGGAGAGAAAGAAAGAAAAAAAAACAGAAAGTGATGACGGGAAGAAATTACATAACGGCTGGAAAATAATACTGCAGCGTTCATGAGCGCAGATGCAGATGGTGCTAAAATAAAAGTAGGAGGTAATAAACATGATAGAGGCTCAGCAGCAGACAGGCAGTAAAACTTTATGAGCACAGATGAATTGAGAGTATATTTCTTCGGTCCTACCAGACTGTGTCCGTTGATGACCAGGCCGTACTCTCCGTTCACCACCTCGTCTGCGAGCGCTTTCACTCCTTTACCCAGAGTCCTCGAGGGCAGGAACGCTGAATCCACTGCATCAGGTTTCATGCAGGTTCTGGCATTTCTGTTCCACAAAAAACACAAAAGCAAAAAATAGTTTCATGATCAGCCTGTGAGGAAAACAATCGCTTACATTCAGTCTGAATTGAAACTGCATTTTTCTGCGACCTCGCCCTGACCTCAGCTCCGCCCTGACGTCCTCCGGTGAGTTGCCCGAGACGATGAAGACCTCGTTCATCTCCTCTCGCAGTAAGTTGCATGAGTAACCAATGTTTTCTGCCGTTTCTGTGACACAAATAAACATCATCATCAGTAAGGAAAAAATAACCACAGAAATGAGATGCATCAGAAAAACAAAGGTCATCTTAAAGAAGAGAAAATAGCAGACAGTGATTCTGCACAGTGTTCATCCCAGAATCAGAAATACTTTATTCACAGAAAGCATTATAAACTGACAGGAAATTCCACTTAGGTCAGGGTGTGTCATTATATTTCAAACATATAAACTTGTATATAAACTGTCGTAATGTTACATAATTATACAGGATTATCTCATAGTGTGGTGAATGTGCAGGTCACAACTTGTCCACGAGAGCGTTTTGGAGTTGTTGGATTGTGTATTTGATGAGTTTGATGAGGGAAACCAAGAAATCCCATTAGCCTCCGTAGCGTAGCTCTGAGCAGCTTGCGACTCTGCTCCGCCGGTCTAAAAACAGCTTGCACCGACAATTAAAGGTAACAAACCTACTGCTGTGACTGTAGGGATTATGGCAATGGGCCAATTGGCCAAAATGTTGAACTATCCCTTTAAATATATTGTGAAATTCTACTGAAGGAAATTTGCTTGGACACACTTTAAAATGCTCAACGAATGTGAAACAAAGATGGCTGACTCTCATCTCATCCTCATTTCTCCCTCCTTAATAAGGAGGGCGGAGATATGATCAATAAGCTCCTCAGGAGGGAGGCGTTTTGGATTTACACCCTTAACACAGTGGAACCACTCAGACTGAATGAAGAACTCAGCCTCTCATGTTTTTGCTATGTGCCACTTGCCCGTGTCGATTTATTGCTTAACAAAAGTCTAAATATTGTAAATATTAATGTTTGTATAGTTTTTTATCTTGTAACGAATGAGCACTTTTGATTGGTTCGAAAACTAGGAATGCGGACATGTGATAGGTGCAGGTACTCCTATCCTCCTCAACCAATCACAGTTGGGAGGATATTTAAATGCCTCGTATACCGCACCAGAACCATTTGACCCTGATGAAGACGTTGCATGTCGAAACAAGTAAACTACTCGCATCACCAGTGACTCATGTGCTCCAGGCTCCTTTTTCTTCTCCTCTCATCCTATCTGAAGTTGTGTTACCTACCTTGCTTGTCTCCGGTCAGAACCCAGATGTTGATGTCGGCCTTGGACAGCAGCTCGATGGTCTGAGGCACTCCGTCCTGTAGCTTGTCTTCTATGGCTGTGGCTCCGAGCAGCTGGACACACGTTCACACAAATCATTAACACGCATTCGACGGTTCAAACAAACAAAGATCCAGTTTCACAGAAGGAGCTTCACAGTAATAACATGTCTCGTACCAGCAGGTCCTTCTCGATCTCCTCGTACAGCTCGTCCAGTTTGCCCTCCCGGTCGTCCATAGTGGTGCTGGCCTCATGGTGGCGCTGTCGCCACTGGTTGAAATACTCTTCATCTAGATCCTTATAGGCCAGCACCAGCGTCCGCAGACCCTCTCCTGCAAACTCCTGCAGACCGGCATGAACAGTGTCACACGGGCAAAACACTACACACACATATAAACACAGCAAACCAAGACCTAATAATCCTTTCAGACGTAAACACAAGTCACAGTCGTGTATAAAGTTTGTGATCTACGGAATAAACTCAGAGAGTCACACACACAACCAGAGGATGAGCTGTTTATAACTTTACAAGACATGAGAGAGAAATAAACTGAGAGGAGATAAACAGGGATAAATAAAAGGATGGCAGTATGGGAACGAAGAGGAGAAGGAGAGAGGAGGGGGATAACACAAACATGATAGTTAGTATTAGAAACAGCGCTACCAATTAACAGAGGATTAATGGCAGCTACTCTGATCATCAAATAATCACTGGAGTCACTTCTAAGACCAAAATATCAAACACTTCCTGTTTCCAGCTTCTCAGATTCACACAGTAAACTGGTCGTCTTTGGATTTTGAACTGTAAATCAGACTAAACCAGATGTTTGAATTCGTTTAATTATTTTTTAAAGTGAAAACAATGAAACAACGCTAAAAATTATTTGAAAATGAAAATAATGTGTTGTATTTGTCAACATTTCTGATGTTTAGGTTATTGGATGGATCATGTGGAGGATGAGCTGTGAATCTATGGAGGAAACAGTAAAGTAGAAAACCCATGTGAAGCACTCGCAGACAGTGTGAGGACCACATCTTAAAAACATTTTTTTTCTATTCTTATTGAAAACCAATGTGTGCACACAGTCAAATGTCTCTTACATTGAGGTGCTCTGTGGTGACTTCCATCAGCTTGTTGCAGGACTGATGCAGCCTCTCGTAGATGATTGTGTCTGCACCTTTACAGTAGAGAGAGAGCTTCCCCTCTGGACTCCGAACTGCAAACACACAACACACACAACACATAAAAAAGGAAATGTATTTTATTTACAAGACAATAAAACGAAGAATAACCTTGTTTATGACCCCAAAAAAATGTGAAATCACAACATTATTTACCGATGACTGACATCCTCTTGCGGACGTTGTTGAAGTCGAGGATGGCCAACAGTTCGTAGCTGCGCTGCTCTCCCATTTCCACGATGCAGACGCTGTCCGGTGTTCGTGAGCGGAAGACAAAGCCGAAGTTTCTGGCTGCCGTGACCAACGCTCCCTCATCTGGAGACTGGGCCTGGTAGAAAAGCTCACCTGCAGGAGGAGAAAGGGTCATTCATGGTCTGATTTTCACTTCTGTTCTCGTAAAAGACGTCATTTTTTTATTTAATTTCTTTTTCCAGGACGCACAATCGCTGAAACTCTGATGTAAAATCTCCAAATTCTTTTAGAAACACTGACCTTCTTTCTTCTCCTCGGCCATGACGGTGTGGCAGAGGGCCAGCAGTCTGAAGAAGGCGTGCACCTCGGGGTTCTCCAGCTTCACCGCCTCCACCAGGGCGTGGTCGTAGAACATGAAGCGAGCATCGGCCAGAGGGTTGAAGGAGAAGTCCACCCTGTCTGTGTGCTGGAGATGCAATAAAAAATAAAAAATAAAAAAAACAATGTCACTGTTTCCACCTCGTTAGACTAGTTCACTGTGGGTTTATTAGATTTTAAATGGTGAGATGATGATGATCCACCTGATTTCGTCCAAGGAAAAAACAAGTCATCTAAACTTGATGTAATCCACGGTGAAATATCTGTAACACTTGTAACAATACAAAAATAGTTTTCATGGAAATCCCTGCAGCGTTGGAGAGATTCACACACAGGATAAGGAGAGGCTGTTGTAATATTGAAGGAAGTTGTGGTTGTACCCTCGAGGGTGTTTCCACCACATTGTTCAAAACTCAAATCAGCTTGATGCTGCTTGCTCTGGATACCTAGTGCTGCTTTTTTTCCTCTGCAGATAGATAACAACCCTGTCAGTGTTTTGTTTAACCATTAAAGTTATCATAATGTCATCTTCAAAGTGACACAGAGACGAGCGATCAAAGATACTGACTGACGGTTTATCAAACTTCAGATGAACAAAGTGTGGTTTTGCAGGTTGCTAAAAACGTATGTAGATATCCTTTATTGTCCGATAGGGGAAATTAGTTTTCACAGTCTGTCATCACATAAACTAAGCTAATAGAAACTAAGAAACTAAGCTTTGTCTTTGTGTTTTGTTTTGCATGTCAGGTTTTTGTTTTGAATGTTTGTTAGAACACTTTTTTGTACCTCTGATCCCTGTGCTTTGCTCGGTCGAGTTCTTACTGTACTGTCTGTTTTACTTCATCCGTCAATATTGTGTCTGATTCTATGTCTGTCTTGTTTACCTGTGTCTTGTCTAATTGTAATTACATTTTTTCTATGTAAACTCCCAGAGGACTGCGGGTTAAAATTAGCAATTTGCTAACTCCGGTACATTTACGTTGGGTTTTTTCCTTTCTCTTTTCCTTAAAAAGAGAAAAGAGCTGATGTTATTAATGTACATTGTCCTTTTAAAATAAATAAATAAAATAAAATAATGTTACATATAAGATAACGTAACATAACCCAGTTTACAAATTCATGTGTAGACTAGATGAGTCAGAGAACAGCGTCAATGTGGCTCTAACTAATCCAAGGAAGTGCTGTACTCGCTACACATCAAGCCTCAGGGAGCACTGGCATAAAAGCCTGTACATTCATTTGTTTTAAAATTATTTGTTCTTTTTTTTTTTTTTTTGTAATCTAGGTTTTTTTGTTTTGTATTGTACTTTCCTTCTAATGGACCATGAGTCTGCAATAAAGACATGAATGAATGAATGAATAAGAGGTGTGCACTTGTTTGACCATTTAAAAGTGGGTTGTATTAGATTAAAAAACACATATATCAGGAACTATCTGTAACCTTTGCCCGATGGAAAACCAACAAAAAGGCGCTAAGTCAAGCTGAGCTGATTCCAGGCAGTGGATCACAGTTTTATCCTCCGATGAGGGCACCATGGCAACCAGTCACTCACATGGGTGGCTGTGCAAAGTAAACAACCCTAAATTTGCTGTTTTGGATTGAGGAGTTTTTTTTTTACATCATCACATTCCAACTCACCTCAGTAATCTCTAGTCTTTGGCCGGCGTAGTCGCACACATCTCCTGCAAAGGGGAGGAAAGAGATGAGTGAACCTCGTTCCAAAAGGTTAAAAATACAAAACAGAGAGAGGATGAGGTATACTGAAACCCAGATTGTTCCTGGTATACATATCTATCGTCTTACTATCGCTGAAGTACCTTTAGCAAACAGTTAAGATAAAAAAATCCAAGGAGGACCTAGGATTATTCCCTGTGGACCTCCTCACAAAGAGAAAATGAGCCCAAATAGTGAGATTGCAATCAAACGGAAGATAATTTAGTTTTCCCTTTTACATTTGAGAACCATTAACCACATTTCTCAACTTTTTTGAGATGTTCTGGACTTGAAAACGCAGAATCACAGATATTTTACAGATTTTACAGTCAGATTTTTAAAAATCCCAGTGCAGTGTGTCACCGAGTCTTACCGTAGGATTTGCCGTTGATGGAGCACTTGTTGAAAATCATGATGTTCTGAGTGAGCGTCCCCGTTTTGTCACTGAAGATATACTTGATCTGACCCAGCTCCTCGTTCAGGGTGGTGGTCCGGACCTCGGCCGGGGTGTCGTTGCGAGAGTAGTACATGTTCCTGTCCCACTCGATGTAGAAACTGTTCCCCAGCCGGATGATCTCCACACTGACACAACGAAGAAAAGTACAATCATGTTTTTTTTTTATACAGTCTGAAGACTTTGCACTGCTCCCACTTGATGTTTCATATCATTTTCTTGTTGTTACCTGACGTAGAGAGAGATGGGCACCACCGTATTGAGGATGATGACGTAGGACCAGAACGTGAGGAAGGCAGAGAAAGCCTCTTTGTTGTCGTCCTGCCTCGGCAGGAAGACCGTGAACTGGGAGCCTTCGTTCACCTCCCAGATCCCGTTTCCTATCGCCAGGATGGTGCACATGAAGGCCAGAACACCAAAGATCTGCAGGGAGATGACGGAGAGACACAGAGGGAGGTCAAGCTAAGTAAACACATCCACCCATCCATGAGGACAGATAACTGCAGTAATCAATCATCTCATAACTGAAGGCAGCAAACAGGAACCTGCTCTTTCAACACTGTAACAGACAAAACTGTGAATTTCGTATTTATAAGTGAATATGAATGTAGAGTAATAAATGAATGGGAACTTCCTTAAAGCAGCAATCTTCAGTTTTTATGCTGCCACATCAGTCCCATTCCTGTGAATGTGATATCTCAACAACACCCTGACATAGCTTCTTCAAATTTGGCCAAAACATTCAACAGATTGATTTTATCTATCAATCATTCCAGATAAATTAATGCATTAGGAACCTGTTAGCATATAATAGTCTTATTCAATAAAACAGTCTTGCCTTTTTAAAATTTTATCTCAGTTAACACTGAAAATGAAAGGCATTTCAACTAAAACTCTGTTGCTCATTTTAATTTCTTGAAAAATAAGTTATTTTTCATAACATCTGTACATGCACATGCATTAATATATATCCCTTTAATGCATTTTAAAACCATTTTTATAGTTTATGGAGTTTTCAAAGCTTCAACAGCTTTGCACTTGAGAAATGACCTGAGAATGGACGATTTTATTCATCTAATTTCAAAATAATAAAGAGGTAGAAATCTTAAGATCGGTTTATACAGACAAACAACATGGCGGACTCACACAGAGGACGAGGACATTCATCAGACGGTCTATACTGGTCCTCTTGAACGTGCTCTTCCCACAGTTCTGCATCAGCTTCGTCTCTGGACCTAAAAAAAAAAAGAAGAAAGTAAATCCTCACATCATGTCTTCTAGATACAGGTAACCAGAAGAACAAGGTCATAACACCCTGACCCCTCCTCCCCCCACCTCCAAACAGCACCAGGCCGAAGCACCACTCGGTGTTCCTCAGCGTGCAGCCTCGCAGCAGGATCTTCTCGTTGTCCAGCGGGTATTTCTGACCGGCGTACGTTAGTGTTCCTGTGAAGCGGTCGAGCCGGTTGTTGGGGGGCTCACAGCGCACCTCGCCTAGAGGGAGAGAGAACAACAAAACCCACTATCAAAACCCTTCTGCTTTTATGGGATTGCATTTCTATTATGTTTTTTGTTGTTTTTGCACTTTTTACCATTGAAATCTGCCAGTTTTTCAATATTGTCTCCGAGGTCTCCGGTCACCGGCAGGGCCTGTCTCACCTTCAGGTTAGTTTCTCTGAGGAAGAAGAGGAGAGATAAAGAACAGGAGAGACAGGTGGAAGAGAAAATAACAGGGATGAGGAGGATCAGGGGAAGAGGATGAGGGAAGGATGAAGAAAAGCAGAACCAGATGACCATGAAAAGGTAGAAGAGTGAGTGAGCATTGTAAAAAGTAAGAACACCTGTTGTGGCTTTGGCTCCGAGTTAAACAAGTGCACAAACTTCTATTTTCTTTTATACATACAAATGGGATGAGCAACAAAAAACATGTTTTTTAAAAAATGTGAAAATGTATAAAGTATGTCTGTGAAATAGCTGTATGTCCGTTTTCATGCGAGTGAATCTCAGTGAGACTGTCTGTTTGAATTAAGGATTTAATTGTAATTTTAAACATAAAAGAAGAGACTGACCCGTCCAGCTCTGCTGTCTCGATGTACACCAGGTTGAGTGGTTCGCTGCTGGAGAGCAGCAGCAGGTCGGCCTGAAACCACACAGAGATGCATCACAATAACACGTTGGTGGTTTATCAGTATGAGGAGCAAATATGAAGGCGACACTGAACTGAGCTCAGAGTGTGAATAAGAATGAAACCAGCAGATACGCACATACTGTTAATATATGATCAATAACAAAGGCAATGACACAAATACAGTGAGCTCCGACAATAATAAAATAACATCTCTTGTTTATTGAACTTTCAACAAAAAAATCTCTTCAGAAACTTTGCACCAGTTGAAAACTTTCCTCATGCTTTGGGGGGGAATAGAGGAGGTTTTGTGATCGTGCACTTTTTATTATCAGGGTCCTGGTTTGACATAGCATATAAGACTTTTTATTAATCCCAATTATGGGAAATTCACTTGCAACAGTAGCAGAGAAGTACACGACCAGTAAAGAAAGTAAGGAATAAGATATAAAGACATTCACTTTGTACAAATATATGTAAACAAAAAATATGTACCTTTTTGTACAAAATTATTTAAATAGAAAAAAATCTATATTGTTCTGAAATATTGCACAGTGTGGGTCGCATGAATACAAGTAAATGTACAGCTTGTATGTACTGCTCAATGTAAAATATACAAAAATAAATTATGCAGTAGAAAAAAAAAGGGTGAGTTAATGGTGTGAAACGGAGAAAAGTGGCTTGTGCAAAAGTAGAGCAATAAAGTCAAGAATAAATAAAGAGTCCAGAGTGCAGGTCATTACTGGGTCAGGCTTAAAAATACACACAGACACACACGTAATGAGGTAAAAAAGTTACCACAAACTCTATGGTGCAGGTTTGGAAAAACAAACACACAGTGAAACCACAGAAGAACCAACACAAGCAAAAGAAAGTGTAAATAAAATGCTTTGAGTGGAAAAAATGTGCTGAGTAATAGAGAAGAATATGGAATAATGTTTTGTATTATTGACTCACAGTGACAAACTGGTTGTTTTCCAGTTTGATGATGTCTCCCACCTGGACGTCCATCCACTTCTCGCTGCGTAGTCTGAGAACAGGAAACAGGCCGGTGAGTGGATGTTTGGACGAAGGCATCATAAATAACCACCAACACCAAGGTCAGTCTCATACCAGCTACTTCTCCTTCACCGCGTGTTCCTGCCAGTTTCCTGTATTATCTGTCTCTGTGTTCGTCGGCCAACAACAACAAGACGTTTGAACAACCGGGCCGATACACAAACTTTGTGGAGTGTTTTCCGTTTTTTATGATCCGGTTCATGTCGGTGCTTCAGATCTGTTTACTTTACCCTCTGACAAGCTGACACTCTGTATGTGAACTAATGATCATGACAATGGGCATTTACATGACTGTCAAAACACTTGGAGGAATCTCTTTATAAACAGACTGTTTTGGTTTCAGATAAATTAATGTATTTTCTGCAACTTTATCTGATGAAGATCTGAGGACGAAGATGTTGTTTTAAAAGTCTCATATTGTATAAAGTGAATCGTCCATGTTGTTTTAATTATAGGTAATATTGTAGCCTAGTTTCTATATAAATACTTTGAAAGTATCAAAACCCCAGTCCACAAACAGAGATGAACACAGCCTGCTTTAAACTGCATTGTACATTTATTTCTGTTTTTTAAAAGTTTTTATTATGTGTTTTATGTACCGGTACATACAGGCATTTCCTACAAATTACACCTACACAAATGTATTTAAATTTTTTTTTTTAATTCACCAAATATGCCTCTTAATCCTTTGAATGAATGTTGAGTTCAAAATGTATTTCTAATTGTAAAGGTCATGTTATGTCAGGCTTTGCTGGAGATAGAAGCTGCTTTATTCAGTGATTCAACTTTTTTTTTATGTAGGTTTAAGTTTTTTTTTTTTTTTTTAACTTGAATTAAATATGAATATGGTGTTTGTCAGAATCAGAATCTCTTTATTGTCATTTCTTTTAACACAACGAAATTGGGGTAGCAGCTCTTGATTCAGTGCAGTTTAAAGTGCAAGTAAAAAGTATAGGTAGGGGCCAAAAAATATACTTAAAAAAAAAAGGATAGGTTAAACACAAAACAACTAAGAACGACAAAAAACAACAAAACACAGTGTAAAAAATGTTGGTTTGTTTGCTCTCCAGGTGACATGACCAATCAGTCTCTCCTCCTCACATATTTACTGTTGTGTGGTCAACAGGAAGACAACAGCTGTTTCCTGCTGTGCCCTAAACATCAGGCACAGAGCTGCTTTTCCCAACAACTAACGAGAGAGAGAGAGAGAGAGAGAGAGAGCGCAATCAGTGGAAAAGACAAACACTACAGGGGAAGTAAATACTTTCATCCAGGGCAGCGTCCTCATTATTTTGTCTGCTGCAACATGATTGAGTAACTGTACGGGCAAAGCAAATATACAAAGGTTCCTAATAAAGTGCTCAGTGAGTATCTGTTATATTATTAGTGTTTCTGCAGCAGATTTCTATATATGGTGAAATGGAGAGGTAGACTCTAGGATATTTTTTTGTTTCGTTTTTTACTTTTTACTTAATGTATATTTTGATTGTAGTCTACATTCCTGTATTTTGACTGGTGTGTTTATTCTCTGTGTTTTCAATAAGCTCCACTCTCTCTCCAGCGCAGCCTCAGGAAGCAGCTGCAGGACGGCGCTCGCTGCTTGTTGTGTATCCTGTTGACCTGACGTCTGCTATTCAGAATATGAGAGGTATGTTTCATTTGTACGTAGGTTATGAAGGAAGTGGTATATAACAAATACTGTCCTCTGTGATAAACACTCACCTGTACAGAGCCGCAAAACACACAAACACCTGTATGCAGGGTTCCTACAGCTTAAGCCAAGTTAAATTTAAGACTTTTTAAGACTTTTTTTAAAGCCACTTGAAATGAAATTTAAGACTGACTTCATAATAAACACAGATGCAGAAAAAAGAAAAAAAAAACACCACATCAATTACATAAGGTTAGGGACAATTTTACCAACTTTCCTATGTGATCCAAGGTAAAGCGACTGCTACATGAACATTGGATTGTGTCTCTTTCCAGCTGTCCTTTCTAAATAAATGCATAAAAAGTCCGGGAAAAAAAACAAACACTGACTTGGGAGCTGGTGATGGCCGCCACTAACTTCTCTATGTCAGAATGTTACCAATTATTTTGAGATTTGAGACTAATTACAACCATAAAATACCACTTACCATGTGTTAACATTTTGAAGACTTTTGAAAAATTGATTTAAGACATTTTAATGCCAATTAAGGCCTTGTTTTTAGATTAATGAATTCAATGCCTATTAAGACTTTTTAAGGATCCGTAAAAACCCTGTGTATGAAGCTGCCTGACGCTTCACACACAAGCTCAAGCTCATGATCACAATGCCGTGTGTGTGTGCAAACATAGAAACTTACTTTCTGTCAATAAGGACTTCAGCCTTTCTGTTGTTGACATGATTGTCGCTCCTGTGGCGGTTCTGATAAAGATGACACACACACACACACACACACAGACAAAGACAAAGGCAGCATGAGTCACAGGAAACTAGATCATCGATATCTTCTGAGAAAAGAATCGGTTACCACTAAAAGCGTGTGTTGTGAATTCTCTGTCGACAGGGTAACAATGTAGGAGAGAAGATATTCAGCTGACATTGACCTCATCCCCTCCTCCTTCCTCCGAGTCTCCAGTCTGTCACATGATGTCGTCTCTTTTGTCTTTGTCTTATTTTGTCTTTGGTCAAGAGAAAGTGGTCAGTGTCTGATCAGAGTCGACAAATTTGGGCTGTTTTTCGTGTTTTGTTTTTCTTGAAGTTGTTATATGTGACAGACTGTGAGGAAAAAATTCCCTGTGGAACAATAAAGGCATCTATCTATCTATCTATCTATCTATCTATCTATCTATCTATCTATCTATCTATCTATCTATCTATCTAAGTTTTAACATGTTAAAGGGACAACAAGGAGTTTCTATTCGGTTATAAAAAAGTCTCACGTTAATGTGGATGAATCTCCGCTACCCACACTTGTTAATGGGCCCATTTTCGATAAATATATCGTTCTGTCTCTATCGTTATTTTGTTATTATTAGTGGTGGCGGAAGTGCTGGTCGAGCCGACCAGCGTTTCCTTCGTTGCGAATCATGAGAATAACGCAGCCGCATCGCCGTTTATGGTCGGAACTACGGTGGTATGTGAACCTCTTTGAACCTCTGACTTTAATTATTGATGAATGAAAACATGAGTCCGTCTTGCGCCCGGTCAAAGAAATGTACGGTGCGCGCGGAGGCTCATAAATGTAGTGTGAAAACGCTTCGCTTTTCCAAAACTCCTCGTTGTCCCTTTAAGGAAGACAGACAGACATTTCCTTACAGTAATTTACCATTTTAGTGATTACTGTAACTCTGTTCATGTCAGAAATCAGACAGTTTTGCTCAGAACAGGAACTCTCAAATTTCCTTCTGTCACGAAGCCAGAGGATGCAGGTCCACATGTCTGTCTCTACTGACTAAAATTACAGGAAATACAGAAAACAGACTCAAGATAAAAAAAAACAAAAAAAAAACAAAGTTAAACTTCCAAAGAAATCCAAGGAAATTAACTTGTTATTTCAGAGTCAAACTCTCTGGGTTTTATCTTGGTTTCAATGACAGGCTGAGGATTTCCTGTGACAGTCTTCGTTAACACCTCAACACAGTGTGAACTTGTGTCTATAAATGTGGAAGATCACCTCCGGCTAAAAGATAAAAACCATTCATTTTAAAAGCCAACAGTTTGGTTCCCAACCTTTTCACTTCAGCATTTTGTATTTTGTGAAATTTTTACCATTTTCGTTGGTTTGGATGGTTTTATGTTTGGATCCTGATGTGAACAAATCAGACGTATCTGTAGAGCTGATGTCAACTGTACGGCTTTTACAACATAGAGCAGACTTCATACACATGTGTAGAGGCGTCTGAGCCATGTGCTTCCTGGTGCGCACGGCCCCTAAAGGTTATAAATCATTATGTCTCCAGGTTTGAGGGGCCACATACTGTATGTGGAGAATCATTGCTCTATAATCAGTGGAAAAATGAAGCTTTTCGCAAAAAAAACAAATAAAAAGAAATAATCTCTATGTATATCAAGAAATAAGTGAAATTGTTCGACATAAAGTTAAGTGACTCTGTCATAATAATACAATAAATACTAATACTTGTACTCTTGTGGTCACATATAATACTATAGCGATCGCAGTATATGAACAGGTGAGTGGCGGTGAGGAGGAAGGTTCAGGACACTCTGGTCGCTGCTGCAGTAACAAAAAGTCTCTTGTTCTCCTCCTCGAGCTAATGTTTAACCCATTACAGCAGTTATTTCCTCTTGGTGGTTTGGCATTAGCTTATTGGGTGCCCTAGTCTCACACACACACACACACACACACACACACACACTCACACACTCACATACTGTACACACACGTTTGTTTGGTTGACAGCTGAAATGAAAACCCACTTTCCTTTCATTGTTTTACAGGTACATTTTGTTCTGTCTCTGTTCTTGTGAAGAAAAAAAAAAGTCCATTAAAAAACTAAACACAACAAAAAAAAACGTTTTCCTGTCCAACGCACATTAAAGGTCAGCTGTCACAGGTCAGAACCGTAGGTGTTTGTTGGCAACAGGGGAATTTTTTCTTATTGCTTCATCGGCCTCAACTCCCAGATGACCTCCTGTGTGACCAAACTATGTCCAACAAATCTGCCTGATGATGAAGCCGTTGCACAATCCTTTTACCAATTCCTCAGAAAACAAAACATGCAGCACACTCACTGTACAAATCTTCGGTTTCTATTGGCCCCGAGACCCTTTCTGAAACTGCAGCCTGTGGTTGACTGAGGTTGAAATGTGCTTGAATGAAGCCACAGCAGCTTCAATTTGACATGGAGCAGACTGACAAATGTTTATGTTGTCGGTGCTAACTCGCACGTACTGTTGTGTGTGTGAACGTGACGCACAACAAGTCACTGAGAATGAGATGACAACTTGTTTAAGTGATTAGCACGAGATCACTGACGACAGTGAAACTACTTTTTCCCACAGTCAAAAAGAAAATTAAAGGCTCTGTCTGTTTGTGCAGACTGGATACTGGTACCAGTCTAATACCATGGAACTTAATGATAAACTCAAAAGTTTAACACCTAAATAAAGCTTCTCATTTGCCCACATTTCCCAAATTTGAGATATGCTTCTCTGATTTATTACTGGTCAGCCAAGTAAACGATCAGTCATTCAGTCATGTGCACAATGTCCGTCTCTGTCAGTATGTTCACACCTTCAGGAGATCCAGACATTTTGGCAAATTGGCCCATTGCCATAATCCCTATAGTCATAGCAGTAGGTTTGTTACCTTTATTTGTCAGTGCAAGCTGTTTTTAGAACGGCGGAGCTGAGCCGTGAGCTGCTCAGAGCTACGCTACGGAGGCTAATGGGATTTCTTGGTTTCCCTCATCAAACTCATCAAATACACAATCCAACAACTCCAAAACGCTCTGGTGGACAAGTTGTGACCTGCACATTCACCACGCTATGAGATAATAACAGAACGTTATGCGACAGAGTTGTTTTAGAGGCAAATACATGCAAAACCGCTGATGTGCGTTCCTGTCGGGGGCAGTTTTTCGGCAAGCAGTCTCTGCATTTGCCTCTAAAACAACTCTCACAGCTTGTCCACCAGAGCGTTTTGGAGTTGTTGGATTGTGTATTTGATGAGGGAAACCAAGAAATCCCATGAGCCTCCGTAGTGTAGCTCTGAGCAGCTCGCGGCTCTGCTCCGCCGTTCTAAAAATAGCTTGCACGACAATTAAAGGTAACAAACCTACTGCTATGACTATAGGGATTATGGCAATGGGCCAATTTGCCAAAATGTTGAATTATCCCTTGAAGTATCTTTAATTAAAAAAAATTACAAAACAGCTGACGACCTGACCTTTGTGGCTTTTTTTTTTTTTAGGGTGGGGGTTGTTTACTGCACTAATAATCTGTAAAATCACCATAAACACTCACAATATCATCAGTGGCATCCTTGGCAGCTGTGACCGTCAGCACGAGGACCAGAGGCACAACAGTGGTGAACCAGGACAGGGAGGAGATTTGAGGAATCACCTGCAGAACACAAACACACACACGAACACAGATTTACTAAATATATAATAGTAGAACGTGAAAATCATGAAGGGAGACAGAAAGTCTTCAACATTTCAGCCAAAAGAGAAGTACACACACACACACACACTCACACATGACAATGACAGGTCAATGACTTACAGACTCAGCACACAATAAATATCTGCAGAAACATAAAGAGGAAATAAACTCTACATAAACCTGGCCTGAACGGAAAGAAGCTGGAGGAATGTGGTGAGAAGAAGAATGTGCGTCTTCAAAGACAATAAGAAGTGTGTGAGTGCATTAGTGGGTGTGTTATGTTAATCAAGGAGAAGAAAACTCTTCTTTTTGATTAACATACAGTCAATAAACATGTGCAGACACTGAACTTTAGTTTATAGAACACAGTATCAATGTTCTGTTTGATTTTGCACTCGACTTTAATAATGTTTCAACTGTGAGATTTAGATTCTGATACATAAACAGGTTAAACTGAAATTCTTTAATACTGAATAAAACTGAACATGTTTCAGTTTTGATTCCAAGCTGCTGCAGAGCTCCAGTTCCTCCTTCCTCCTCCGTCAGCAGAGCTACCGCAGCAGACTGTGGGGCAACGCCACTGTTTTGCAGATAATGAGGCAATTTCCTGTACTGGATATTACACTTCCTTAAACTGAACTTGAGTCGTTCATATCCTGCAGCTTCAGTGTGAGAACTGCTGCCGTGTGTCGTGTTGAATTGCATGTATGTGTGACAGTGATTCTCACACCTCCGTCATGTTGTCATGCTGTTAGTACAGTAAGATGTTCATTTCATTGGGTTTTCATTCTAAAAATAAATAAGAAGAAACAAACTCTTGTATTTATCTCTGTGTATCTTGAGTTCTTCTGAACACCTAAAATGCTTTGAGGAGCCTTAAACAGTCTTTGATTTAAATAACAGAGGTCTTTAAACTGTTTATTCCCTCATGCTGTCTAAATAATTACAGAGCTTTTCTTGTATTTGTGGGATGTTGGGAGACATGACACATCTACAAGTGATCGTAAACTAGTGCGACTCAATTTTGGATGGATCTCCTGTAGAGTCATGATGGTATGTTGGTGGTTGGTGCCACTTGGTTGGTGTCCAGTTAGTAATAACTGATCAATGATACTATTAAGACTGACTTGTACATGCTGCTGGTAGCGACTGACATACATGAGATAAATATATCAATACATTTATGTACTTCAAGCAGAAGTAAGCGATCCGGTCGTTTTGGCTAATGCTGCGTTCCAGGCAGGCTTTTGAAACCGTAAATTACAGCTTCAAGTCACGACTTACGATTTTGTAGTGTTCCAGGCAACCCACTCGTGTTTTTCCGACCTGTTTTACCTGTGAAAGTCACTATAACGGCCACTCGTAACTTCCGACCCGTGAACTCGTACCAGATCAAACTGGTACGACTTCACAGGTCAGAAAAACACGAGTTACGAGTTTCCTTGAACGCACCATAACAGTCCTCGTCCCTACGTCACCACATTCACGGCGTCCCTTGGCTGCACACACAGCCCTGCATGCCGTTCTCTCTCCTCATTGGATAAAAACTGTAGGATACGATAAATGTTTTCTCCTCGGCTCAGAGCAGAGCAGAGTGACTGACAGACCCGTGTTTCGGTTCAAACACTCTATGTAAGTGATTGCTGTCGGAAGATATAACTATTTAAGACTTATATTAACACAAATATATCACTTACTTCTGCTTTAATTCACATTTGTAAACTGTTCTTATGTCTGGAATGACCATGAAAATCATATCAAATTGTATTTTGTACACAGTTTTTGGTATTTTTCCTTTAGAATTAAGAGTAATCTGATTTATCAAGTCTACCATTTGACAAACTGATGGATCAACATTTCAGCTGTAGAGTGCAGTTTGGTTTCTCTGCATGTCATTTCTGGAAAATAATGAAACTACATGCATAATAGAGGTCAACAGGGGCCCAACAACTACTCGCCCTGAGGTGGTAAACCTGCAATATCGCTCGTCATTGCCAAACACTGTGGCATAATCACACCAATCACACAGTATGTCGTCATTCGTCATCGTCAACCAACCTGAGAAAAACAAGTCTACTCTACAAATTAACCCAACGTGGGACTAATAAATTATCCTATCTCATCCTCATTTGCATCATGTAATCATGGAAATACATTTCCAAGCATTTGCATGACATTTGTTTTGACAGCTTGATGGAAATGTTTGGGTGTATGTGTGTGTTTGTTTCTCTCACCTGAAGCACCAGCAGAAAAAGGAAGTAGGCGTTTGCAATCCTCTGGAACTGCTCGAACAGGTTGAGAGGTAGGAAGCTGAAGAGGTTGTACTTGGAGGTCTTGATGGCGTTTGTCTGGAGAAGGGAAAATAGCTACATCAGCTCTCAAGACATTGCTTATGGATGTTTGAGGTTTTCCTATAGCTTTATATTTCAAAGATTCTAATTCATACACACGTAGTAGGCCTATTGAATCTCGCTTAAGAGGAACCTAAAATAAGGTTGTGGGTATTGGGTGGAGTTTAGTGTGCTGAAAAGGTTTTGTTTGAGTTCAGTGGCAGAGGCTGCGAAACCAACAGGACACAAACGTTAGCGATCAAGTGATTGGGACAAAAAGAAAGCAGAGTTTTTTTTATTATACAACATCCTTCTGTGGTCCATCTCTGTGATCTCTTGTCTTTGCTGTTACTGCTTAGTGTTCATATCTAAACTGTATAATAAATGTCACTGTCGAACGGGTAAATAAATGGTATTAGCAGCGCTGGGTTGAGGGAAAACAGGAGAGTTCGTTCAAGGGAAACAGACTATTTGGTCTCAGTGTAACTCAATTCTGCAAAGCACAACAACAAACAGATCCTCCTCCTTTAAATTAAAAATAGCCATATTGAATCTCAGTTTTTCTCAAAGACAAAGAGGCAGGACAAAAAGTTTTCTTCAGTGTTGTTGACAAGTTAGCTAGTTCCCTGATTTCCTTATTACCATTAAAAGTTCCTATGTTGTGTAATAATGTCATCTTATTGTTTATTTATTATTTTTTAACAATAAAAGCATAATTCATTGTCACTATTTGCATATTTCCATACCTACAGTTGCTATTTTAGGTGCATAACTGACAGGTATGGCGACATGACGAACTCTTCACGGTCAAAGAACGTAATGAAAAACGTTGGACACTTCTCTCCGTCAACGGCCGCCATCTTGGCTCCGCGGCAGAAGCGGATTGATCGCTGACCTGGTGAAAACGGCGACAGAGGAAGGAGGAGCACACGTTGTCAATGGCGGATTAATGTCCATGAAGCGTGATCAGCAAACAAAAAAACAAAAAAAAAGTGGAGACGATCAGTTTTGAGTTGAGTTTAGCCAGAGACATTTAGCTAAATGGTCGGCAGGTGGACAGCTGCAGTCATGGTAACGTGTTGTCGTCATTTCCGGTGACGGCGACAGGTGGCGAAAGGTGGGCGGACCTACGTCGTGAAGGGGCGTGGCTTAGGTTTAGCTTCTGGCAGTTAACCTTCTTTAAAGGTGTACAGAAAAGAAAATTGAATTTGAGCCCACTTTGGGTCATAAAATTAATGTGATAACTCATCTTTCAGACGTTGTAGGCCAAACTTTGTGCAAAATTCTATTTTTGAGTAAATCCGGGATGAAAGTGTGTATTTTTTTTTTCGCATTGGATAATGCAGGCGCACGGATTATACGTCAGCCTGTACACGATTCACCAGCCACTGATATTGGATCCGTCATCCGTCATTCAAACGTCTGAGACACGCACACACACACAGAGCTCGGGCTCGCCCCAAGCTTTGAATATCCCGCCCGCTCGATAACGACCAATCAAATTCGTTTTCCTCACTCGGGTAAACTCGTGTTGCAGCTCGTGACAACTCGGCGCGACAAACAGGACAAACGGCCATTTCTGTACACCTTTAAGGCATATTCTATGAAGGTTTGTCCGAGTTAAGTATCCGATCCCTACATTTTTAAATGATTTAATGTTTTTTTAATTAAATAAATGTTTTGTAACTTTAAAAAAAAAAAAAAAAAAAAAAAAGAAAAAGAAAAAGAAAAAAAAAGGACATGCTAGTTTTTTTTGCAGGCATTTCCTGCTGGCACAACAAATGAAAAATAGAAAAAGAATCTGTGTTGCTGTACATAAACTGGCAACTGAACATATAGCAATTGGGTTATTTTGTGGACGATTTTGCATGAATGTTCTGGGGTTTTTTTTTTTTTTAATTGATAGGCTACATGGCCTCATGCATCCGGTATGATAGAAGACTTGCGTGATGGGTTAATCACATTCATGGCTTGAACTAATGTTTATCTGCTTTTATGATCTTTTGTTTACTCAAAGATCAAAATGTCAGGTTGTAACTTTAGGTGTTAGGTTACAGACAGACAGATAAGGATTTAGGTTTTTGTGTTTGTTTTTTACTAGGTATGTGACAGGTTTACAGGACAACTGGTCAGCAGACAGAACAAATACTGTCATACACTTTTGTTTAAACAACCAGGTCCAGGTTCTTGAACCAAAGAAAGCAGCCACATCCACATCCACAAATCTTGACCTTTGACCTCCCAGTGGCTGAGTGACCTATTTTCTACTTTAAGGGAGAAATTAATACACTTCCCCACAGGGTGGATCTGCAGGAGGTGACGGTTTAGTTAGGCTACATTCAACATTTTTTGTACTTAAAAATGTCAAGTGTATCCTTAAGACTGACAACTATAATGAACATAGCCACCCCATTAAAGAAAGCTTGGACTGATTGTATCCAAGAGGGTTCAGCTGTGAATAGTTTCTCTGAACAACTTTGTTTAAGAAGAAGAAAATATTAACAGGGCTCTAATATTGATTGTTTGCAAAATTTTTAATCCCAAATTAAATATTGCTTCCTATTATCTGTCTATATTGTGAAAAGCTGGATGAATGACCGTTCAATGCAAATTATATTTGACCACGTGTAACAGATTGTAATGTTACCGTATGTCACTTTTTTCTCAACATTTCTGTGTGTGACTAAACAGATACTGTCTTCAAAACTGATAATGCATAAAATACTAATATACTCTTTTGCTCAAATTGTCTTTGTGCATTTGTCTGCATTAAGACCTGTAACTCACAAAATGTGTGACATGATACGGACATGTCTCTTCTACACAAGCCAATATGCATCATTTATAGTCTGTTTACTCCCTACGTACAACTCTTTTTGTTCTAACTGTCTGACAGAGGCTGTTTTATGTCATTTTAATTGCTGCTGTTGACCATATCGACTTACTCCAACAACAGTTCCTAATATTTAGTCTACCGTCAATGATATAAATGGAACTAGGACACGACAACAATAAATATCTCACTCCTTGTTTCTATTGTGTGGTGATTTTTGTGGCCGTTTCACATCACTTGTGGCACAGAACCAGTAAGTAGCCTAAGTAAATTTAAGAGGAACAGTTTAATGTCACATTTAAATAGTTGAGTTTCTTGGAAGTGACTGTGCATTTGCTTTAGCACTCGCTCTGAGGATGTGTCTGATTACTCTGAGGTTAATTTGGTCGATTCTACCAAAACAGAGCAGTGCAGTGATCGTCAGGATAGATCCTCCTGATATGAATCGTTGATAAGACGCTCAGAGGGAAGCGGGTTGTTATGGTGTCTGTGTGAAGAATCCCTGTGAGTTCAGATGTTTGTGAGCTGGTGGGAGGCGTTCGCTCTGCGCCAGGTGGATCTTATCAGGAGCAGGAGCAGCTGCACTGCGACTCCCACCTCACTTTATCACTACATGTCTTTTCACTAATGACACCATGTTTAAACACATAAACAGGAAAGATGAGGGTTAACAGCACGTTTTAATATTTTCCACTAGTTTTATTCTTGTAATACAAAGGATCATTTTAGCATTTTAACAAATTGAAAGTGAAAAGGGAAGAAAGAGGATTAGGAAGAGATAAATAACCTTTACATTTTAAAGTTGAAATACGTGTGTATGTTACAGTTTCTGTACATGTATGTATTTGTCCATGAAGGACACTGAAATACATGTTTATCTACTGTTCTTTTTTCCTTATTATATTGTTTAATTGTATAATTAAATACTTAATTTGTTTTTTTTGTATCTCTTTGCAGCAACACCGATAGTGACATGATAAGAAAGTTTATTCTTTTTCTTAACTTCCACTTTTCAATATCAGTTTGTCATGACAATATCCAGTTTCATTACCTTTTTAACTTTATTATCCCTGTATAATCTCTGTCTTTTGATTGTTTGTCAAAATATGAATTGTGAGGTAAGTAAAGCTTCTTGTTGCTGAACTTCTGCTGGTTGCTCAGTTTACATTAAATATTTCATGCCTCTCTTTTCTAATGGAGCTTTTTGTGAAACATTGAGCTGTGTGGCCAGTTCACCATGCATCTGTTTTCTGTTTTAATATCTTACTGATACAGAGTTTTGACCTTGACCATAGCGGCAAACGAAGGATAATGAGTTTTTACTCAGTAGTGACTTTGGCCGGCGTCCAGTCTCCTGATAACGGCCAGACACACTCAAGCAGCAAGACACGCCCCGCGGCAGAGTTTGTTCTTGTAAATATCTGAAACGAACAAAAAGTGGTGGTCGACTGTTTTGTCTGAAACGTATGTGGGCTGCGTCCGCTGTAAATTCCCCCTTCTCTATTCTTAGGAAGCCTGATTCCTGGAGAACAATAGGACTTTCAGCTGATGTCCATGTGTGTCTCAGTGAGTGGGGGACATCGACAGTATAGGCCCTTCTCATACAGTATTTACAGAAGACAATCATGTAAATACTTACTGCATATTTAAAGGACAGGTTGTACTCTCTGTCGTTGGCACGGAGCTTCCTCTCCCGCTCTGGTATGAAAAAACAGAAATCATTCTTATCAGTTTACATGAATTTACAACAATCATTTACTCATATCATGGTCTTTATTCATGTAATGGAAAATTTTACCCAAAGCACATCAGAGGACAGATGTAAACAGGAGTTAAACCCCAAATAGAGAGACATTCATTTCAAGTATTGACTGCCTTATTCGAATGGTAGTTTTGAATATGTTTCATTTGATAGAGAAAATGTCATAAATGGTTTATTATATAGTCATTAACAAAGCTTATGACTATAAATTTAACATGTAATTGGTTTGGTTTTAGTAGATGTATACAAAAATATCCACATGTTTTCAATACTAACGTGCAACGATCCACCTCTTCCACCGCTCTTGGTGAGTGAAAAAAAGAAATTTTCTTTTAGACTCGTTTGTAAACAGTTGTTAATGAATCTGTTACTGCTACGTAGCGGTAGCTGCTTTAGCCACACAGATACCAAGATGGTTTGGGTTTAAGATTTACTTCCATGTCTTTGGAGCTGATTCAACACAAGCTTACAGTAAATGGTGTTGCACACTGTCTGGTTTATGTACACTGTATGTTTTCTGTCACTTTAACCACTAATGTCTTTGACCAACTGAAAAACCTCCCACAAGGAAATTCATGTCATATGATCCAATGACAAAACAACAGCTACTGAAACTGTTCTGGTCAAGAGTTGGATGAGTTTGTTCAGTTTTGTAGCTGAAAATAAAACATGTTATCAATTGCCCATAAAATGGGCATATCAAAGGGATACTTGACCCCAAATCAATAATTCACCAATTTTCTACTCACCGCCATGCCCATGAAGGGTTTGGAGAACTTTCAGAGTCATCAAAACACTTTAGGAGTTCCAGGGGGGGTCCGGCTGGCAACAGATTTTCATATAATGGCGGCGGATAGAGTTCACTTTTGAATCGTCCAGAACACACACTATGAAACATCCAGATACCTCCATACTGCTGGTCTGTACTGACCCAAGTGTCGTTTGGAAAGAATAATGTGATCTCTGTTTTTAGCCTTGTTGTAGCAGTAGATCCCAGTGGCTGTGTGAAATTTGCTGCAAGATGTTCTTCCATGTCTTCTTGCGCATGCACACAAACACCAACAGAGCCACTGGGAGCTACTGCTACAACAAGGCTAAAAACAGAGATCAAATTATTTTTTCCAAACAACTTTTTCATGTGGCGGCTTCAAGACACTTGGGTCAGTACGGACGAGCAGAATGGAGGTATCTGGATGTTTCATAGTGTGTGTTTTGGACGATTCAAAAGTGAACTCTATCTGCCACCATTATATGAAAATCTGTTGCCAGCCGGACCCCCCCTGGAACTCCTAAAGTGTTTTGATGACTCTGAAAGTTCTCCAAACCCTTCCTCGGCATGACGGTGAGTAGAAAATTGGTGAATTGTCGAATTTGGGTGAAGAATCCCTTTAATATGTCATAAAATGGGCATATTAAGTCAGATTACAGAAGCTATGGACATTATGAACACATATTATCCAGCTTACCTTCCTCTTTCTTCCTGACACAGTCCAAGCCAAAGAAAGACATCTTCTCCTCCTCCCTCTGCTATCTATCCATCATACCAGTCTGTAGAGAAGAGGAGAGGATAAATCTGAGTCACCTAATACGTCTATAGTTATATAGAAATAAACACACACACACTCACTCACAGGACTGTTCAAAAAGTCAAACATTGGCTTTTTTCCTCCAGCCTGAGAGTTGCTGTTAATGTGAGAACGACCACATGTCCGCCAGTTTCCATAACCTGCTCTATGAGCTAACTCTCCCTCAGTCGGAGCCTTTTAAACTTGAAGGTCAGAGCAGGTTTTTTACTGAGAGAGTTCCCACTGTGGCTATTTCTGACTGGAAAAGCTCTGGAGACCCGAGTGGTGAGGACATTTTTAAACCTAATTTTAAAAAGGTGGAGACATTGATTGTGATGGGAAAGTTTGGGAAGAAGAAGCCGAACAAACAGGCACATGGAATTAATTAAGAAACATGAGGAGGAGGAGGAGGAGGAGGGGAGCATCTACTTATTATAAACTTAGTGTGTGTTGATGCATGACATGAGTGTCGTAACACACACACACACACACAAAGAGAGAGAGAGAGGGAGAGTCTGGCCTTCACTTCCACATTTTGTCACCACAGCCCTTACTCCAGGTTTGCATCAGCCTTCGGGCGTCTCAGTGTTTTTCCCATGTAGGGCAGCCAGCGTGACTCAGAGGGAGGCTCCCCGTCTCAGACCGGACCGTCCACTCACTCACTCACTTATCTGCTCGTTCAATCATGAAGGAGCCCACACACACACACACACACACACACACACACACACACACACACACACACACACACACACACACACAGACAGAGAGAGAGAGGGGGTCTGGGTCCTGTGGTCTGACTGGGTCTCAGCTGAGAGACAGAGAGCCGGTGGTGGACAACACTCACCAGTCACCTGAGATACAAACAGACCGACTACACGAATCTACATCACAGGGCGCCTTGTGTGCCATCATCTGTCAATCAAAGTGCAGCCACACCTTCTTAGTTTAAAAACTGAACATCATAGATTCAAGACCATAAACAGGGTATATACAGGAATCTTGAAGTTAATTTGAATACCTTTTTAAGACTTTTTCAAGACCTTCTCAATATTTTTCAATACCTCACCACCACTTCAAGCTGTAACCATTTACATCAGTGACACTTTTAACGTAACAGTTTTAGTTTGTGATAAAGACTCTAGACCACTATGATGCTACAGAATTCAAAATAGGCTGGGATAAGGCAAAGTTTATCAAAAAACAAAACAAAAAAACATTGCTCCACTCTCAAAAAACAAAAACAACAATCTTCTTTTCTTTTTTATGTACCGGTTCATCTTTGTTTTTTAATAAAATGAATAAATTCACACACTTTCACAATGTTTTTTAGGACTCAAACTCTTGGACAGCTAATTCAGAAAAAATACCTTCAAAATGTAAGACTTTATAAAGTCGGAAAATACTTTTTAATACTTTTTAAGGGTCTTAATTTCCCCCAAATTGATTTATCACCTTTTAATACTTTTCAAGACCCAGCGGATACCCTGATAAAGTAAAGAAGTCTACGTCCATGTTTATACCCAGTCTGTGATCCAGATGCTCAGGAACTGACTGATACATTAACTCCTGTTTCTTGATAAAACGCAGTGCGCAGTGCTGATGGGGAAATGATGTCATGATGACAAGACAAACACGTTGGTTGAATCTTGTAAAAAAAAGAAGAAAAAAAAGGAGAAGAGTTCACTGTCATAACCAGGAACTGGGAACAGTTCTTCTTTGTTAAAGAAAATCAACACTAGTGATGTAAGAGCTGCAACATACAGTATGAGACCATTGTCATGAATCGTTCATTAATCGTAACATCAATTGGTCAATAAAACATCATAAAGCAGCGAAAAAGTGGTTGGATCCAATCACAGTGCAACAATCAGTGGTTTTATCAATTGACTGATTGACAGAAAGTTGATCGGCAACCAATATAACATTCAAATTATCATTTTGGTAACTTTTTAAAATGCGGAAATGATAGATTACAAACCGAGGTATCACCTTGATCTGGCAGTTTTTACTCCTGTCTGATAACTTCAGTGATTGGATGGAAAATAAAATCTTCAAGTAATCAATTATGAAATATAAATTATACAATATAAGTTTAGTTGCAGGCCAGTGCTGGTTTTCTATCTGAAAACACAAAAACTAAATACTGTAACTGGCTGCATTATTTCTTTTCATAGAACTAAATTTAGAGTTGCGTGTTTTTGTGAATAGCTACAGGCTGTGAGGTGTGTGTGTGTGTGTGTGTGTGTGTGTGTGTGTGTGTGTGTGTGTGTGTGTGTGTGTGTGTGTGTGTGTGTGTGTGTGTGCCTTTGTCTGGAAATTTGTGATGCCAAAAACCAACAATGAGGAAAATTGTACTAAAAGCACCAGTGTGTACTAAAACCCTAATGAAGTGCAAATGTGGTCGTCAGGGAGGAGGGGTGAGTGTGTGTGTGTGTGTGTGTGTGTGTGTGTGTGTGTGTGTGTCTGTGTGGTTGTGTGTGTGTGTGTGTGTGTGTGTGTGTGTGTTTGGCCCAAGTTGAAGATTCCCAAACAGGAAGTGGTGATTTTTTTTTTTTTTTTTTTAATCCTGCCCCTCAGCGTTGGTTGCCAAGGTGACGTCAGTGTCGCAGCTATAAATATCAAACACACGTGTGTGTTGAAGAATGTGTGCGTTTTAGCAGAAATGCCAAGGCTATGGAAAAACACACACACACACACACACACACACGTGGGTCAGACAGTGTGTACACATGTGCCCCTGTTGTGCTACGATTACACACATATATGCAGACAGAAGATGCACACATACACACACCACGTACCCACTCCTCCTATAAAAACAAACCATCTACTCATTCACTAACTTCACCGGCCTGGTGAGGAGTGAAAACTCCCAGTCGACATCATGAGGCTTTAACAAGGATTTAAAGGGATAGTTCAACATTTTGGCAAATTGGCCCATTGCCATAATCCCTATAGTCATAGCAGTAGGTTTGTTACCTTTAATTGTCGGCGCAAGTTATTTTTAGAACGGCGGAGCAGAGCCGCGAGCTGCTCAGAGCTACGCTACGGAGGCTAATGGGATTTCTTGGTTTCCCTCATCAAACTCATCAAATACACAATCCAACAAAAGATTTTCAAACAAAGGAGCGCTTCGTGGACTTGTTGTTAAAAAGAGGTGCTCTTTGGCAAGGGATCAAGGATGTGG
Source organism: Trachurus trachurus (assembly GCF_905171665.1). Taxonomy (NCBI): domain Eukaryota; kingdom Metazoa; phylum Chordata; class Actinopteri; order Carangiformes; family Carangidae; genus Trachurus; species Trachurus trachurus. The sequence goes on along the minus strand of NC_139895.1, from coordinate 11,981,595 downwards.
GAAAACAAAAGAAAAATTCCAAGGCACTCTCTTAACTCATTGAGTGCCAGCCCTTTTATAAAATGGTCAGTGCCAGGTGCCAGTGTTTCGGGGCATTTTGAGTAATATTTTAAGACCAAGAGAATATTTTGTATTATGACTCTGAAAACACAAAATAGCTCAAAGGAAAGAGGAGACTCTCTATTTAACTAGGGAAAAACCATTTGTTTGTACCTTGTTCCATTCTTAATTTATCTTAAGTTGAATAGAGCCTGGTTGCACCAAAAAGACCACTTTTTTTCTAGAAAGCTGAGAAAAATGCATTTTTGTGAAAGAGAGTCTCTCAAGAAAAACAGTGATTTATCTGTTTTAATTTTGGCTTCAGAAACATGTAAGACATCTGAAAATTTCATTCCACATGTTTTTTCATTGTACAAAAAAAAAAAAAACTAAAATACAACAAGTAGGAGTCCTACTATGCAGAGTGATGCCTGCTCTCCTACTCCTCCTGCAGTTGCTGCCCCCTCACCCTCTCCTAACCCCCTCCTCCCCCCTCCCCCTCTCTGCCCCTCCCCTCTCCTACTTCTCCTCCTGCTGCTTCCCCTCGTCTCTGAAGGAGGGAGGGAGATGTCATGGCGTCTTCAGCCTCTGTGCTGGACGCGGCCGCGGCAGCGACGCACCGCGCTGATCTCTCGGTTCGTCGTCACGACGTCGGTTTACAGCAACTGGTGAAACTGACTCCGCGATCCGCTTTCGCTTCGGCATTTCGGTGCTGATCATCTAGATCAGTTTACCTTTCCTGCCTCCTCCGATCACTTCATGCTGGAGCTATGCTAATAGCACCGTGGCTAAGCTTCCTGCAGCTCCACGTTACACTTGTTCCAGGCTCTGCACGTCGTTTTCCTCTAGAAATAGAAACTTTTCCCAACTTTTTTATCTCTGTACCGATCGCACTCGTCTTCTCCTTCCTCTTCACTTCTTGCTCTGATCTACAGTCTTCTTCGTTCTACACATCCCAGAAGCCCCAAAATTACTCACAGTGTGCGCAACAGCGTCCCCATTTACCAGCCGCAGAAAACTGCATTTGACGTATATATACGTCAATGGCACTCAAGCGTTGGATTTTGATTGACGTATATATACGTCAATGGCACTCAATAAATGCCTTTATTAAATTATGGCATGGTCGAATGGTCGAAAGTGGCAACCAGGTGGACACTTGTCATTGGATAAACACTTGTATAAAAGAACCATTGTTCCTGTCCTACTCCATTTGACTCCCTGATGAAGGCTAGACGCCGAAACGCGTCGGAGTTTTTAATTGTCATTTCGACCATGCCATAATTTAATAAAGGCATTTTATAGTTAAGAGAGTGCCTTGGAATTTTTCTTTTGTTTTCCCACAATCCAACAACTCCAAAACGCACTGGTGGACAAGTTGTGACCTGCACATTCACCACGCTATGATATAATAACAGGACGTTACGAGACGTGAGTTGTTTTAGAGGTAAATTCATGCAAAACCATGCGCGTCCTGGTCGGGGACAGTTTTTCAGCAAACAGTCTCTGTATTTACCTCTAAAATAACTCAGTCTCGTAACGTCCCGTTATTATCTCATAGCGTGGTGAATGTGCAGGTCACAACTTGTCCACCAGAGCGTTTTGGAGTTGTTGGATTGTGTATTTGATGAGTTTGATGAGGGAAACCAAGGAATCCCATTAGCCTCCGTAGCGTAGCTCTGAGCAGCTCGCGGCTCTGCTCCGCCGTTCTAAAAATAGCTTGCACCGACAATTAAAGGTAACAAACCTACTGCTATGACTATAGGGATTATGGCAATGGGCCAATTTGCCATAATGTTGAACTATCACTTTAACCCTGCTCAGCTTCTTCCTTCGGCCTCCTTGTGAGCGTCTCTCCGCTCCGACTCTCAGATTTTTACTGCAGAGCTGAAACTCCTCAGAGACCAGACTGTCTCCAGTCAATCAATCAATTACGAGCCTGGCACAGCTCGACTGTAAAGAGGAAGCTTCTTTACGAGGAGTCAACTGTTCCTGAGTTAGGAAAGCTGAACTCTTTTTACTGGACATATGCAGCAGCAGCAGCCTCAGTGGAAACCTTTACACTTTTAATAGACGCACACTGGCTGCTCGCAAACAGATGCATCTGTAGAGTGAGAGGTTGTTAACTCTCCTCTTGTCCTCAGGTCAAATTTTGTTTTTTTATGGCAGAAATCTGGTAAAACAGCCTGAAAATAACACTAAACACCAAATGTATATCACTATTTTCACATTACTTACATCGTTTCATGGTAAAAAAAAAAAAAAAAAAGACACGTTTTTAAATGCCCAGTTTTAAACCTCTCAGTTCACTGGATCCATCCAGCATGTGCAAGCTGGATTTTTTACGACGTTGTTCCCGTCACTGCTTTTTTTTTCTTTCCAGGACTTCATTATATCCTGAACACAAGCCAAAGGAAATACTGGCACCTTCAGTCAGATGGGATTTACTGTATTCCACTGTAAAACAAACAATCAATTGAAAGATTTCTGACTGGAATCATGAGTCACGTCTGTACATGGATGACACAAGGCTACTAATTGGTTTCCATCTTTGTCTGTATGGAGGCTGATAACTTCCTGGTCGCTGATGTTTGTAAAGTGGTGATATCCTGAACTGGAAAGTCTAACAAGTGGTTCTGACTGAGGGCAACACAGTGGTGCAGTGGTTTCCCTCACTGTGGTGTAAGAAGAGTCCTCTGAGGTCACACTAACCCTGAACTTTGACGTTTGACCAACAAAATCTATGTAGATTTGTAAAAATTCCCTTAAAGTGATAGTTCAACATTTTGGCAAATTGTCGGTGCAAGCTATTTTTAGAACGGCGGAGCAGAGCGGTGAGCTGCTCAGAGCTACGCTACGGAGGCTAATATGATTTCTTGGTTTCCCTCATCAAACTCATCAAATACACAATCCAACAACTCCAAAACACTCTGGTGGAAAAGTTGTGACCTGCACATTCACCACGCTGTGAGATAATAACGTAACATTACGAGATCGAGTTGTTTTAGAGGCAAATTCATGCAAAACCACTGATGCATGTTCCCAGATTTTCAGCAAGCAGTCTCTGCATTTGCCTCGAAAACAACTCTGTCTTGTAACGTTCCATTATTATCTCATAGCGTGGTGAATACCACACTATGAATCTAAAACTAGCTTGCACCAACAATAAAAGGTAACGAACCTACTGCTATGACTATAGGGATTATGGCAATGGGCCAATTTCAAACTCAAACTCAGATACTGTGTTCACATTGTTTTTTGAGCTGACTGTGACCTTGACTTTTGAACCTTTGACCTGATCAGTAGCCTATTTCCTCGAGTCTAAAAATGGACATTTGTGTCAAATTCAAAAAGGTTCCTTTAAAAGACATTCCTGAGAGGCCACACAACTGTGATTTGCGAAGTCACCACAGCGGTGACTTTTGACCTTTCTTCACAAAATGAACAATAATCAGTATCAGTATCTGTTCATCTTTAAGTCCAAGTGAATTTTTGTGCCAATTTTCTGTATCGTAGAGTTGGATGTGACAGCCAACACGTCTCCAGCTCTGACGTTGGCGGAGGCATAAAAACCATCATGATCTTCTGAATTAAAATGTATCAGTGGTTTGGTTCAGACGAAGCTGCTGCTGTTTTTTTAACTGGGTCAGAAGATACAGACACGACCGGTTCCAAACCACAGTGGAAAGAAAAGTGTGTGTTAGCGAGGCTGAATCAGAAGATGGTGCAGTTTCACTTCAACCACCTTTACCAATCATGTCCTAGTTTTCTGTCGCACACACACACACACACACACACACGGTTTACTCTTTAAAGTGAAGCAGCTATAACAAACAGGGGAATCAATGTTATTCCAACCACAGACAAAGGTGTGTAACAGTCTCCCAGTGTCACAGTCACCTGTGACTGGACCTCAGGGGTCAGAGGTCACACAGATGAATGGACGTCTTGTCCGATCGGTGATCTCTGGTTTCTCGGCTGAACAGTGCTCTATTATCAGAGCAGACTGCTTCTCTGCAGCTGAAAGAAAGACCCTTGTCCTCTCAGTGTGTGTGTGTGTGTGTAGACAGGTGCCTGTGTAATTAAATGGCTGAGGAACTTTTTTTTGTGTTTGTATGGTTTAAAAATGTGATGGTTTCTTGCTTTAACGATAAAACTGCAAGATTATTAGTCAATTAATCTATCGATTGATTGACAGAATCATTGTCAAGCCACAAATTGTCACCTACACATATCTTAATGTCTTCAGCCTGCAGCCCCGATCTTGCAGGGTTGGTTTTCAGCCAAGAGAGGTGGAAGGCAGAGAGCCTCCATTCTCCCCCTTACAACAAGTTTAGCCATTTATTAAACCATCCAAATTACTCCAAAGCTATTTAAAGCAGAAGTAAGCGGAATATTTGTGTTAATATAAGTCTTAAATAGTTATATCTTCCGACGGGAATCACTTATATAGAGTGTTTGGTCCGAAACACGGGTCTGCCAGTCACTCTGCTCTGCTGTAAGCTGAGGAGAAAACTTTCCTTGTATCCTACAACCTTTATCCAATGAGGAGAGAGAATGGCATAAAGGGGCGGTCCTCTCTGTGTGTGCAGCCAAGGGATGCGCGTGAATGTGGTGACGTAGGGACGAGGACCAATAGATCCATGACGAGGGCGGGGGCTGCTAACTCCATCGGCTGACAAGAAGTTAGCCAAAACGACCGGATCGCTTACTTCTGCTTTAATTAGGGTAAAGGGTAAATGTAGCATAGCTAAACTACAAATCCTTAATAGTTTCTCTTTAAAATGCTGTAACTTTGCCTCAGTGTCTAATCAGGCCATTTAAATATCTGTTAGAGACCTTCAACTCCAGATTAGACTAAGTCTTAAATCGCTTCTACTACATGTAACTGTGAGAATTAATAAACACAGAGTCCTGGGCCTGAACAGTTGTCATATCTTTGATAAAAGGCTGAAACACAGTCGGTCAGATAGTGATGGAACAGAACAATATTCTGAAATCTCATCTTATCCGAAATGACACCAGCACAGTGACGTGAAAAACACACACACACACATGCCCAGAAGACAAGATGTGTGTACTACTCACAGTGACACATTGTTGCGTTTGACTTCAACGAGGGTACAAGTGCTTCAAACTACTGTGTGGTGCTGTTACGTAATAGTTTCCAAACTTCAGCCAATCAGAAAAAAGAACCTGCAGTTTCCTCTGTGCGAGTGTATTTCTGTCTAGTGACGTCTGTTTTCGAAAAGGAAGAGAAAAAGAGGTGTGTAGAGGAGAAGGATCTCTCGCTTTCTCTCTCTCTCTCTGAATACACACAGAGCTTCGAGCAAACACTAAGGTCGTCTCAGGTTAAAACCATCAGAGACGTTAGTTAAGATTCAACAGGCTCCTGGGCTCTCACATATAGACACACATTAACTACAGGAGACGTTTTGTTCTCTCTTTGCATTCATTCTGCATCGCATCGTGCTGATGTCTTTCATATGGACCGGTAGCAGATAAATTATGTGACTCTGAGCGACTGTGACACTTTTATCTATAATCAAATCTGTTTAATCACTTAAGGAAGTTGGGGAAAGTGATACAGGCTTTTATCTCGTACACGTTGGAGTGAACCAGGCTTCCTGTTCTTCGCCGTCTTTTCCCCCCTTAACTGTCTTCCTGTCTATTTTAGAGTTAAAAGTGTTTGTTTTTGAACCTCTTCATAGTACATCTCTACCCTTTCATCCATCTGTACCGCCTTGAGGTCTCTGAGCTCTGCTGATTGGGTGCGATTTCACTATATGTATTGATTTCTATTCATTGTGCAGCACTTTAGTTGTAAAATGTGCTTCATAAACAGAGTGATTTGGATTTTTCTGGATTGTTTTGTGTCTCGTTAAGACTTCTTTGGCTGCTGGATAAAAAGTTCCATCCACAGAAAGTTGCCTTCGTAGAAAAAATCGACAGGCACTATTGGAAAGAACCTGAAAATACAAACTCCTAGTCAAGTTTCTTTTTTAGGAGTGCTCCTCGGCATTCCTCCGTCTGTTGCGTCTCCATCAACAGGTACTTGTGTTATCAGGCTGCAGGCTAACAATAGCTTCAATACACACTGTAAGTCTTAGAACAACTTGACTCTGAGCAGTCGAGTCACTTTTAAAACCCTCAGTGATCATCAGTCATCAGTGCATTGATCCGCCAGACAGCAGAACGTAAATCTGCAACTACTTTTAGGATCATTTGACCATTTTTGGCTTTTAATCTGAATATTTGGGGGGGGGGGGGGTTTATCTGTTTTCTGACAAACAGTTAGTTGCAGGCCTTCGCCATCACCTCCCTGTGGAGTACACACTACATCCTGTGTTGTTACTGAGCACTTCAGATCATTGGCCAATACAGTTCATATCCCTGTACTGAGGAAACCAGGGGAGGAAATGAAGCACAGTAGCACAGAAACAGGACTCAGCCAGAAAGGTCAAGCTTTAAAGTGGATTAATCGGACTGTCTCTTTGACCCAATGATTGCAAACACATCGGCGGTTCATTATGCAAACACTTAAAATCGTGCGGCTGTGTTGTTTCACCACACCCACCCTTAGATTTCAGCCAAAAAAATCTGTGACAGTGACTCAACAATTGCAGGAAGCAGCAGTGACAGTGAGCTCTCCCTAATCACTACAATGTCAGTCAGTAATTTGTTTTATCACCGGCTTACGGCTAAATTTCCTCTTAACATCTTAAGGATCCAGTGAGGTTGTTGTTACTCTTTCGGCATTTCAAACCCAACAACAAGAGCATGAGATACTATCAGTCGATGACTCCCAGTGTGCTTATGGGTAAGTCACTAAACCGCTGAATGCAGCAGTTGGCCGTGAGAAAGAAAAAACAGACATTGTTGACTGGTGACTTTTTGTAAAAAAGAAAAAAAAAAAAAAGAAAAAGGTGTAAGACTTTCACTCTCCACAGAGGTTTCACCCACTAACACTTCACACACCTCTGCACTGCAGCTCATATACTGTGATACCTCAACCTCAGGGTCTTTGGTCTGCAGAGAAGGTGGGTACAGTTTGAGGTTGTTGAAGAAAAACCCAGTGTTTTTTTTTGTAGATTGTTGCAAACCGCTGTTGATGGGCCATAAGAAAAACCGTGGGAAAATAAAGTCCCTCATTAATGTTAGACTATTAGTCGTCTGGAGGAAATCTCAACGTACCATCAGTGAGAAAATCTGATGGACCAAACGTTTCACACGGCTTCATGTCACAAAAGCGACATCAGATAAACAGCTAACTTGCAACATCACACCACATGTTTCATCTCAGTTGGTGTTGCCAAAAAGAAAAAGAGAAGAAAATACTGCAGAAAGACAAAGGAAGGACATGAAGTTGGAGCTACATCAGAAAACAGAACAACAGACTTGACATGTTGTTTCAGCACTGGTACAAGGAAGGGGAAAAAAACAGTGTTGGTTTCAGGTCCTATTTAAGTGATAGGCTACAGTACATGATGATTCAATTGGAAGAAGAGTCATTGGTGAGTGGAAAGGCTGAAAATGTGTGGATATAATGTTACAGTGCAGATCAGAAAGAAAGAGAAGTGGACTGTAAGGTTGAAAGTGAAATGTGGGAAAAGGAGAAGGTCTGGAGAGAAGTAACAGGAGGTTCACTTGAGTTCAGTCAGAAGCTTGTTTTGGGATAAAAAAGACTCAATTCATGCCAGTGATGTGAGGTGAATAAACCTTTAGCTGAGGCTGGATCTGTATCCAGAACCTGAGCCAAACATCACATTCACAGGTCGGTATCGGACTTTCTCCTCCGTTATGAAATCATTGATGTGGTTTTTTATATCAAATCCAGAACAATAACATCCATGATCCCTGTTACACATGATGTTCTCCTCCACTGCACAAACATAAAAAGGAAGTCCAAAACCACACACCGAGGGTCAAAACCAACCAAACCAACCAAATCTGATTTTACAAAGTATTACAAAATATTCAGGACCAAAATGTGTCACAGTCAGTTTATCATCAGTTTTCAACTACGTCACGTCTTTGGCTGCTTGTGTAACGTTTGTATTGGGAATTGATACTGAAGAAGGTATTTGGTTGTGTATTGATAATGTATGTATAGGCAACAGGCATGGAAAACATCAAAACAAGACTTTATCTGGATAAACCAGTTGGTTAAATCGACTAAATTGAACCAAGTGAATTAAATAACGAACAGAAGTTCATCGTCTGCAAAACTGATTCAGTAAAGATTCGGATTGAACTATTTCAACAACCACTGGATGGATTGACACGAAACTTTCTGCAGATATTCATGTTCCCCAGAGGATGAACTATACTGACTTCAATGATTCACTGACAAAACACACTAGCGCCACCAACAGACCAAATTTCAATATCTACGGGACAGATCGGCACATCGGCATTTTTTTTTTGTACATTTATATACCTCAGAGGTTGAACCCTCATCATCTGCAAAACAACGAAGAACACTATTATTAAACAATTTAAACTGGAGTAAATCTTTCTAAAGTAGATTTAGACTATAAAAGATGAAGTGCAGTAGCAGTACAAAAAACAAAGGGTTAGCGATGCCTGCTATCCTTAACATCCCTGTCGATGCAGCAGCTTAATGGTAGAGATACCTCATAACCCATGAGACGATCACAATCATACATCTGAGCTAATACACAGCTCTTGGTTTTGACTTTGGGGCGTGCTAATTTCCCATTCAGCTTCACAGTTTTCTGTGCCACCGAACCACAAAGACCATATTTGGGTTTTTTTGGCTTTGGTTTGTTGTTTCCGCTAATTCAAATCCTCAGCTCACAACCTCATACACAAAGGGGCTAATAAACGTTAATTTATACAGACGAGCCACTGAAAAGGTCTTTTTTTTGTTTCACGTCATGATAAAATTCTTATTTCAAGCTATTTTAATGCACATGCTGATGCCGTTATAGACTTTCCATCATTTCCGACACGTGGATGTGTTCCTCCGCCTGACTGAAAATGTTTTTTGTCGCCCCCAGCAATGGATAATTACAACATAAATCTCCTTTTCAGTCCAAACATCCGAACATGTAAACTGAATTTCATTTCATTTTTCAACTGTTCCTGTTTGGCAAGAGGAGGGGGAGAAAAAAAAGCCCAGCTTGAACTGGGTCCAGACACGTGTTTAGTCATTTCCCACTTATCAGATTTCATTGTTCCTTTGTACTTGTCATTCACAACATGTTCGGCTGAGCGGACAATCAGCGACAGCCTGACTGACAGCTGACTGAACAGAAGGTTTTTCCCCTGGGGATCACTGATTAATTTCACTGGTTTTGTGAGTGAAACTGGAAAGTCATTTCTCTCTGACTCAAATCTGACTTTGAGAAACATTATTTCTGGCTCTGGCGGTTGTGTTAACGGAGGTGTGTGTACCGGTGTGAGCTTGGACCTCTGTCCTGCTGATGATGGACATTAACAAAGCAACAATGAGAAAGTGAGATGCAGTTAAGACACAAGGGCACAAAACAGCACCAGCGCTTCGAGCGTTGGATTGACAGGCCCGAACAATCGACCTCTGAATTATTCACCTGACCTCTCAGGCCACAAAGCCGCCCCTCCTCTCATCTTACCTGATAACACCCTGACATTTTGATTGACCTTTCAAGGTTAATAATCTCCCTCCATTCACCATAACCACTCTGCCCCTGCAGCAGACGCAGAGTCATATCAGTCCAACAACCACTGACCTTCAAGCTGAGGCACAAACTTGGATTTTGGCCCTGCGGTAAATTAATCTGAGTGCTGGCGGAAAAAGTTATTGATTGGGATCAATTTCAAGGACTGACCTTTCCATGGCCCCCTTCCGAGCTCGTTAGTGTCCATGCTGAGTTTTAGAAAGAGAGGAAGTTTCTAATTTTGTTTAAAAGCACATCTCTTCTGACCTCATGTATCTTTGTCATATTTACCCTCTGTCTATCTTTGTTACTTTTTCCATTTGTTTATCCAGATTTAGCAGCACAGCTCTGGGAAAAGTCTTGTCTGTCCAACGCCTTGGCTCTGACTGAACCATCTCATGCACTGACACAAAACTTATTGCATCTGCAGATATTCATGTCCCCCAGAGGATTAACAGTACTCTCTTAGGTTAATTCAATGACCTTTATGCTGGCACCACCAGCAGGTAACATTTTCACTTATCCTCCAAATATATCAACATCTATTGGATGGACTCGCATCAAGTTTTGGTGCATTGATCGTCATTGATTGTCGGTGCAAGCTATTTTCATAATTGCGGATCAGCTCAGAGATACGCTATGGAGGGAGGCTAATGGGATTTCTTGGTTTTCCTCATCAAACTCATCAAATACACAATCCAACAACTCCAAAACGCTCTGGTGGACAAATTGTGACCTACACATTCACCACACTATGAGATAATAACAGAACGTTACAAGATGGAGTTGTTTTCGAGGTAAATTCATGCAAAACCGTTGATGCGCGTTCCCGTCCGGGGCAGATTTTCAGCAAGCAGTCTCTGCATTTACCTCTAAAACAACTCTGTCTCGTAACGTTCCGTTATTACAGAGCGTTTTGGAGTTGTTGGATTGTGTATTTGATGAGTTTGATGAGGGAAACCAAGAAATCCCATGAGCCTCCGTAGCGTAGCTCTGAGCAGCTCGCGGCTCTGCTCCGCCGTTCTAAAAATAGCTTGCACTGACAAGTAAAGGTAACAAACCTACTCCTAAAGCTATAGGGATTGTGGCAATTTGCCAAAATGTTGAACTATCCCTTTAAAGACATGTTCCCTACCAACTATTAACTGGATATCTATAAAAGTCATTGTCAGCTTTATGAGCTCTTTTTGCATGAAATTCATCCAATGAAATTTCCAACAGACATTCACATTCCCTGCAGGATAAACAGTGGAAACATAATGATGTTGGCATCAGACTCTGGTCAACACTGTAAACTCTATATATATCTCTCAATTTCCATCTCATCTGTACAACACACAACCACACACTAAGTATTCCTGTAGCCTTATTGTGATCAAATTACACTCAGGGAGATTGAGATTAACACAATAAAAGCCAACGGAGCTGTTAAGGTTTAATGATCTACTGATACACTCAAACTGTGACTTACTGTATCTGCAAAAATGTTGCTATGAGTGTGGCTGCGTTTTCTCTAAGAATTAAGTTCATTTTCTCTGTAAGTTTCTCTGAGGAGAAACACTCGGATGAACGTGAAAAGGTTGTCAGATAAATTATCTGTCCAGCACCATCCATCATCAGCACCAAAACAAGGCTCCCACAGTGACAACTCTGTAACAAATCCATTCATCGACTAATCTATTTTCAAGCAGAAAGTCTCAAATAGTGGGGTTGCTTTCAGCAGTTCCCATAATATGGGCTCTGGCGCAGAATACTATTTGCCAGTTTGACTCTTGGCCATGGGACGACCATTTACAGCATGTTTCCTCATCCTCGCTCTCCCCAATTCCTGTCATACTGTACCAACCTCTGTCTGATTTAATGAGGGCAAAATGCCCAGAAAATAATTCTCTAATAGGAAGATTTCAGATTTTCTCTGTTCTCCATCACTGTGGTCTGAACATCTTTGAGTTTTGAACTGTTGGTTAAACAAAACTAGACATGAAAACATCCCCTTGAACTATATGAGAAACTGATTAAACTGATCTTGGAACCGTTTATCGCCTAAATGATTGATAATCTCCAGCTTCCTCATCCAAAAACATGCACATCAGGGTTAATTAGCAACTCTGAAGTGTAAATGTGAAGCTGTTTGTCTGTATAAATCTGGAGACCTGTCCATGGTTGGACTGGCTCCAGCCCTAAGTGTAGTATAACCAATGGAGGACTGGAGGATTAATCATTAAAAACCCCATAATGATTAAGCTCAAACGATAATGAAAACAACCATTAGTCAATATCAATAGTGTCATGAGCAGGAAATTATCTATATCATCAGTAACACAGGGCTACTTCACTTGTCTGTCTCCTGCTGTACATGACTCATCAGTGACATCAGGACAATACAGCACAGTTCACAGACAAATACAGTGTCTGAGCAGTAACTGTTTTCATAAGCAGCATCATCATCATCATCATTAAAGCTATGGAGGAGACAGTTAGTAGACAGAAAACAGGCTAAATGAAGTCACACGTTTTGACAACACTGCAGTGGCAGGAGCACAACTGAACTCACTGTGTAATCAAACAATGGGTTTTTACGCACGAACACAAACTACAACGGAAGCGCCTATAATGAGTTGTTGTGCGTAGTTTTGGGTTTAAAGAGAAGAAGGAGGGGAGAAAAAAAGGGGGAACAGAGAGCAGCGGAGGTTTGCAGTGCCCCAGCCCCAGTCTGAGCAGGAGCAGCCTCCCTCTGCCTCTGCTCCTCAGTCTTTCCGCTACTTTCTAGTGGAGGAGTGAAGAGAGTCCCCGGAGGGCAGAGACACGAGGAGGAGAAGAATAAGAAGAAGACAGCGCTCACTGCAGCTTCCTGTTCGCCTCTCTCTCTCTCTCTCTCTCTCTCTCTTTCTCCTCTCCACCTCTTCCTTCTTTCTCTCTCCACCAAAATCCATCTCAACTTCTGGACCCGCGACTCAGCCTCACCTTGACTCCCTTTAACCCCCCCCCCCCCGACCCCCAAATCCCATCCTCCACTCTTCCCACATCCCTCTTTCTTTCCTTCAACCTCTTCTTCTTCTTACCGTGCGTCCTGGCTCGGAGCGGCGCTGCGTCCCCGGGAATAAACAAGAAGCAAAGAAAACTCTCCCAACTACGAGGAGGAACGAGGGACTGTAGTGTTTTCCTCCCCGGCCTCCTCCCACCACCCATTACCCAGCCTCCCCTCCCCTCCCTCTACTTACTACTCCCCTCCCCTCCTCTGGTTTCTCCTCTCGCCCCTCCCTCTCACTCACTCTCTCTCAAAACTTAATTCACCCAAAACACTGAGGCAGAGCGAGAGCGGCTCCAGCAGCACTCAGCACGAGGAGAGGCGAGATAACGGGCTGGTCACGTGACGAAGCCGTTTGGCCTGAAGTTTATTGGATCAACTGTGACCCCTAGTTGGTAAAAATTATAAGTGAAACATCCACACAAAAGTTGTACATATCTCTAAGAATAGTGTTTGTACCGACAGTGGAAATCACCACAACACACCTCAGCTGCTTATGTCCAACTAATGAATTCAAATTACTGCAATTCATCATATAAAAGCATCAAATCTTCACATCTGTGCAGCTGCAACCTGCAGGAAATGCATGATATTTTTTGCTCAAAACTAACAAAAATATTGGCAGAAAAGTTTAGTTACTTGGTAAATAGTGTGTAAGTGCATCATATAATATAAGATATTCTCTTTTTGTATGAGAGTCAGAGTCTCAGACAACCTTTTTTTTTATCATACTTTTTTAATTGTTTCTTTGAAATGACAAATCAAATGATAATTACAAGCATTGTGTACATCTTATATCATATAAAAAATACATTAAACTTATTATGGAAGAGATATTCAACCCATGGACTTAGTCTCATACAAACTTAATTAATATAATATTGTCTTGTATTTTTAGGCCTCTTGTCTGTTTGTGTGTGTGTGTGTTTTACCTCCACTGCTCAGCTCTTGTGTGTTTTCTACCTTCTTGACGCCAGTTTCAGTTTCCTGCAGACACAGAGGAGGAAAGTCCCAAGATTTACAGAGACGTCACCTCCTCCTCCTCATGTACATTATGCAGCCAGTTGATCAGGTGGAGGCCTCTCTGTTCCCTCCACAAAGGCTTATCGATGCAGTTTAATTTACAGAAACGGATGCAAAACGGATGCATGTTTTATTCACAGTCACATATACTGTAAGCGTGTTCATGTGAATGTGCTGATGTGTTGGTTTCAGTCAGACGTGCATCTGTTGCTGCAGGTTCTGAAACTTGGAACTGCACGTGTGTGTGTGTGTGTGTATGCAGGTGTGTGTGTGACAGACAGACAGGTGGCTGTTAAGGAGCTGAAGTCCATACTTTAGCTTTTCTGGTTTCAAATGGTTTACATAGTGTATGGTTTTTCATAGTGAAAAGTTTCTCAACACTTTGCTCCTTCCAGATCACAAGAGGAAGATGATCTCCAGCAGACAAAGGTTTCCCACTCCTTTAGAAAGATCCAGTGTGAGGATCAATCTGAGCAAAGGAAAGTCTCTCATCTCTCTTTATGTCTCACTTGATGTCTCAAAACATATAAAAAATATTGTTGGATGGATCCATGCTCTTGGACCTCACTGATTACAGCACTAACTCAATTTTACAGTGAATAGTTTAAGCACTGTAGCCTATTTTATGAGCCCCTTTAGAGCTGCTGATTTGCATATTATATCATATATAACTCCACAACAAGATGAGTAGAAGTGCATTCAAACTCATAACTTGTATTTTTTTTCTTTTTCTCTCCACCAAGACAGAACATTTAGGACTGTTCAGCCTCTAAATGCTCCGACATGTTCAGCTGCTGCAGTTGCCAAACTTGTCTGTTTTGATGAAAGCAGGATTATCAAGTTTGCTGTAAACCAGACTCAGCTACTGTGTCAGTTAATAGGAACCAAATGTGCTTGAAAACTGGCAGAGCTGTTAATGATGAGTGTTATAAGTGTATCACATATTAATACTGTATTACAGTTTTAATGAGATTTAATGAATTTTTTTTTTTTTTTTTTTTTTTTTTTTTACAAATGTTTAAACTGAAAAGAGTACCAATCTTGAAACAAGGACTCATTATGTACCTTTCTTGAAATGTTAACTTTAATAATGAGGAAAAAATAGGTGCCTAGTTCAGTGGGTATGGTGCCGCAGAGGCTACAGTCCTCGCTGCAGCCGGCTCCAGATCCAGACTCGGGTGGCCCTTTGCTGCAAGTCATTCCCCCTCTCTCTGCCTCCCCATTTCCTGTCTCTCTCGACTATACTATCAATTAAAGGCAAAAATCCCCCAAAATATACTTAAAATAGATAGAAGAAATTATGAGGGAAAAAAATCATAGAATGAAAAACAGAAAATGTAAAAATCAAGCATCATCGTCTTAATCTAAGATCAGTGGTGTTGTGACTGTAAATGACATAAAAATCAAATCTGTTCTTCTGGTAAAAATATACACCATAATAAACAAGACAATAATAATGGGTCTGTAATCCACCATATATCCATATATCACACTTCTGAGCCTCTCTACAGTAACACTGTGTGGAGATGCTGAACTTGTGTCTCTCTCTGCACCGTCCATGGTTTGACCACTAGAGGGAACTCTGTCCTCAGTAAAACATTCAGACTGAACCATAGACTGATAGGACTGAACCCAGTGAGTTGTTTGATTCTTTTCACTCGGACTGTTCTTCATCTTTCAACTCTCTTTCTTCCACATTTGACTCTTTTCTTAACCTTGTGCATCGATTCTGAGCTTCACAGACAAACAGGCACCAGGATCAGTCACTGTCGTTTTCCTCTGCTCTTTGTAACTCATCATACTTGTCTTATGCTAATTTTCCATTGCACGTTAATCAGGTTTGATGTAATGTATCTAACTGGTTTTGATGCTGTTACTTCATTGATGACCACTGTGTTATTAGTTAAGAGGATGAATAAATAAGTGACTTCTTTTTCACCCCCCACCATGCAGCCACCATTAGGATGAAAGTGAACCCTGTCGTACTGGGCCTCGGCTACGTTTGAGGACACTCAGGTCATGTCCATAGTATTTTTTCTGAGAGTTTGGGTTATTTTTAGACACCTGGAATTGAGTTTACAACACCAACAACGACGACCTGCACATAGCGAGGATTTCATAGATTGTTTCTGTATTTTACATGTAAGTGCTGCTTATTTTTAGTTCAACAAAAGCAAATATGAAGCTCTTATTAATAAATAGGCCTACTACACCACTTGTAGATGTCTCAATTACTTGTGAGCAGAATGCTGCATAGTTATCTGACTTATTTAATATGCTAAATGTGAACCTATGTCTCATGGAAAGCAGATTTATTAATATGTTCTTTCTGACTTGAAAAAAAAAGGACCCAGGCTATAAAATTCAACGGTGCAAAATACAGTTGTATCATTTAATCTGATTTCTTCTCATATACAAACATGTTTGTAGCTCAGTTTGATAAAATACACCCTGTTAAATCCCATGTAGACCTGCAGGACAAAAGATTATATTAGATTAAATAATATTTATTGAAATTTAATGTTATATTTCTCAATTTGAATTGTGTAGCTTTTTCAAAAAATAGATGAATAAAATATTTTCTATTGCTTTGTTTCTCTTTTTGCTGATTGTTTTGTTGTTGTATAGCTACTTGTTTTTATTTAATAGGAGGACAATAATATCTCCAATGATGGATTACAAGCCTGTCAAACCTGGCAACATCCTAAGGTCACATTATGTCATTATTTTCATTTCATTATTTTCTTTAATAATCATTTGACTATTTATTGTAGCTGATAGAAAGTCAGAAAAAAACTGAAAAGTGTTCTTTTCATTCATATTTTGAAACTGGGAACTAGCTTTTTCTCCCTAATTTGATAACTTGTGGTATTTTTAAGCATTTGGACCATAAAACAAATCTACATTTCCATTTTTATCAGTTCATCATGTTATCATTGCAGCTTTAGTGTAGCCTACAGTTTATTTGTGGTTGACGGGGTAAATATTGGCCTCCATAGTCGAGGGTGAATAAAAGCCCTAACATTAAGTTTCTGCCCCTGTGGTAGGAGACGGAGTCGTCAAAAATGAATCACAGTTAAAAAAAAGAAAGAAAGAAAGAAAAAAAAAAAAAAATCAATGTCAGTGTAATTTTACAATCCGCCCGGTCGACCTTAAGAGAGACAAACTCTACCGGTCTACCTTAAAAACTAAAACTAAAGGGGCTCGGTCAAAGTTTTCTCGTGACGTCTCGGCCGCTGATTGGCTGCGCGTCCAGGATGAGGGTTTATGCAAATGAGGCCGAGTGGAGGAGAGACGAGTAGGTGACGTCAGTTCCCCCCCGTTCGCACTCGCAGAGAGCGAAACAAACATGGCGATAGATGTGACTGGACGGGGGTTTACGCTAACTTTATTCGTCTTTTCTTGCTTTTACGCGGGCGGTCAGGCCGAGGCGGCGGTTTCGGAGTCGAGAGCCGCCCCCCGGATCCTCGGCATGCGGCTGGAGACGAGCGACAGACCCGCCGGGACCACCGAGACCGGGGTGATTCAGGTGACCGAGGGCAACAACGTCTCCTTCAGGTTCTACGGGCTCCACTTGCTGCCGAACAGCTCGTCGCTCATCAAGTTCGCCGAGCTGTACTCCAGCGACAAAGAGGACGACGATTCCGGGTCTGTCCTCCTCCCCTTGAACAGGACTTGTGCCGAACACACTAAGGATATACTGTTGAGGTCGCCAACAATGGTGGTAACCAACCACAACACCTCCGGGGTGGTCATGTTCCAGATCAAGCAGCTCCGCAAGAGCGAAGTGGTGAAGGTGTTCCTCTTGTGCGTCCGCGACACCAGCGGCGCCGCGGAGGAGGAGAGGTGGTTCCCGCTGGACGAGAAGGACGGCCGGCTGCGGGTGGTGGAGGAGAAGAAGTCGCTGCTGCCCATCTGGCTGCAGGTGATCCTCATCTCCTTCCTGCTGGTGCTGTCCGGCATGTTCAGCGGGCTCAACCTGGGTCTGATGGCGCTGGACCCCATGGAGCTGCGCATCGTGCAGAGCTGCGGCACCGACAAGGAGAAGAAGTACGCGCGCAAGATCGAGCCCATCCGCAGGAAGGGCAACTACCTGCTGTGCTCGCTGCTGCTGGGAAACGTGCTGGTGAACACGACCCTCACCATCCTGCTGGACGACCTCATCGGCTCGGGGCTGGGCGCGGTGGTCGCCTCCACCATCGGCATCGTCATCTTCGGAGAGATCGTCCCGCAGGCGCTGTGTTCGCGCCACGGGCTGGCCGTCGGCGCCAACACCATCATGGTCACCAAGCTGTTCATGCTGCTCACCTTCCCGCTGTCGTGGCCCATCAGCAAGCTGCTGGACTGCGTGCTGGGCCAGGAGATCGGCACCGTGTACAACCGCGAGAAGCTGGTGGAGATGCTGAAGGTGACCGAGCCCTACAACGACCTGGTGAAGGAGGAGCTCAACATGATCCAGGGCGCGCTGGAGCTGCGCACCAAGACGGTGGAGGACGTGATGACGGCGACCGGCAACTGCTTCATGATCCACAGCGACGCCGTGCTGGACTTCAACACCATGTCCGAGATCATGGAGAGCGGGTACACGCGCATCCCCGTGTACGAGGACGAGAGGTCCAACATCGTGGACATCCTGTTCGTCAAGGACTTGGCCTTCGTGGACCCGGACGACTGCACCACGCTGAAGACCATCACCAAGTTCTACAACCACCCGGTCCACTTCGTCTTCCACGACACCAAGCTGGACTCCATGCTGGAGGAGTTCAAGAAAGGTTGGTGGCAAATCACACAACAGCAACAGTTTGTTTTAGTTTTCTAGAAACAGGCGACTTTATCATCCAGATATCGGCCAAAATATACAGATAAGTCCCATAATGACATTACTAGAGCCGGTTATAATCATATGGAGCCAACATTGGCCTTGATTTCTCTCATTTTCAGTCTGTTTGCCCCCTGAGTTGATTTGAAACTATAGAAAATGTTGATTTTTGAACAGTTTTCCAGAAACAGGCGACATTATATCGTCCAGATATCTGCCAATGATTAGGCTATCAGCCAGAAATATACAGATAAGTCCCATAATGACCCTACTAGAGCCGATTATAATCAGTCAATGTTGCCTTGATTTCACTAATTTTCAGTCCGTTTGCCTCCCGAGTTGATTTGAAACTATAGAAAATGTTGATTTTTGAAGATACAACAACAGTTTTCCAGAAACAGGCGACATTATATCGTCCAGATATCGGCCAAATCAGCCAAAATATACAGATAAGTCCAATAATGACCCTACTAGAGCCGGTTATAATCATGGAGCCAACATTGGCCTTGATTTCTCTCATTTTCAGTCTGTTTGCCCCCTGAGTTGATTTGAAACTATAGAAAATGTAGATTTTTGAAGATACAACAACAGTTTTCCAGAAACAGGCGACAATACATCATCCAGATATCTGCCAATGATTATCAGCCAAAATATCTACAGATAAGTCCAATAATGACCCTACTAGAGCCGGTTATAATCAGTCAATGTTGCCTTGATTTCTCTCATTTTCAGTCAGTTTGCCTCCCGAGTTGATTTGAAACTATAGAAAATGTTGATTTTTGAAGATACAACAACAGTTAGTTTTAGTTTTCCATAAACAGGCGACATCGGCCAAAGATTATGGGCCAAAATATACAGATAAGTCCGATTATGACATTACAACAGCCAGTTACCAGCCAGGTAGAATTTCTCAATTTAGCAGTAAAAAAATAGAGATAGCCTATAGAATAGAAACTGAAGTGAAATATCAGCCAACATTGGCCTTGATTTCTCTCATTTCCAGTCAGTTTGCCCCCTGAGTTGATAGCAAATGTTGATTTTTGAAGATACAACAACAGTTGTATTTTTCCAGAAACAGGCGACATTATCATCCAGATATCAGCCAATGATTATGGGCCAAGATATATACAGATAAGTCCAATTATGACATTACTAGAGCCAGTTATAATCAGACAGCAACAACAACAGTTCGTTTAGCCAGTCTAGTCTACATGAACTGATGAAGCCACTTGGATGAGGGGCAGAAACGTCCATTGGCCAAAATATACAGATAAGTCCAATAATGACATTACTAGAGCCCATAGGTGTCATTTATTTGGGGTTGCAACCCACTGAATAATCCAAACCAGACACTACAACCTCCCCAGTATCATATCATAATGACTGATAATGAATGTTTAATATTATAAACACAACAAAGTGCTAGAATTTCTCAATTTAGCCATAAAAAACACAGATATAGAATAGAAACTGAAGCGAAATAGCCATTTAAGAACCTATTTAAATGTTCAACTACAAAGTTACGCCCTTGCTAAAGCCAGTTTGCCCCCTGAGTTGATTTGAAACAATAAAGTGGTTGTAGGAAGCTTTAGTAACCATTCAGACACACATGATGCAACAGGAAGTAGACCTTCAGTAGATGGAAGTGTGTGTGTGTCGTCGTTGAAGCTATCTGTCATTGAAGCTCATTGTTTTAAACCGTGTAGTACCTGTCACACTGTGGTTCTTTCTCCCAGTTGTTTGGCTTGTGTGTCACCATGAGTCAGGGCTTTTTTCCTCCTTGTTTTGTTACATCACCTCATTTAGCCATGACACGTGTGATGGAGACAGGCCAGTGTTAGTTGACTCAAGATCATATGAAATTAGTTGGGTTTTGAAAAATATTTTTGATGCCAGCCAGCAGATTCTCACATCTGTGCTTTTGGGGCTTTTTTTTCCTCAGTCAAAACAAAACATTCGAGGACGTCTGGGAAAGTTACAGCGCCGGCGATTTGTCACTATTTTGTAACATTTCATAGAGAAAAAAGCAGCAGCAGCAGCAGGGTGTGTTGTGTTTGGTTTGGGTTAGTGAGCAATCTGAGCAGGAGAGTTCGACCTTTCACTGTTTTCTTAGGTGGAAACAGATCTCCGTCTTCGCAGAGGTTTTATCCTCTCTGCTGCAACACAAACTATTGTTTTGACAGCAGGCAGGTGGAGGTTGGAGGTTTAAGCCGACGCCACACGACACAACCCACAACCGTGGTTACTGATGTGATAGATAGATAGATAGATAGATAGATAGATAGATACTTTAATAATCCTTCACAGGAAATTATGGTAGAACAGTAGCAGCATTCACATGTCATTCATTGCTGTGCAGCCTCCTCCTCCTCCTCGTGTTTTTGGTATTTGATATTCGTTTTAGATGTGTTTTCTCAGTGGAGGAGGTGAAACCAGACCAGTCTTTGTTGTTTACTACTCTTCAGCCTGTGAGGTCACGTTAAAACAACCGGAGCTCAGAAGTTCAGAAACGACGGTTACTCTGTTCACCAGAAACAAAACGAACCCCGTAAGAAGTAAAAAAAAAAACAAAAAAAAAAACACAGTCAGTATTTTAGTGATTTCAAAAAACACTTCCCTGTTTTACTTCTCTATTCCTTCGCTGCTTTTCCTCTTTCCACACTCACATTCAGAAAAGCAAACACACACACATACACACACACACTGCCCTGTCTCAGGAGGACGTGCACACACTGACGCCATCCCCCGCAGGGATGTATTTTTCCTTTCTCAGGCATCTCGTCTCAAGGTCACAGACAGTAGACACTCTCTCACACACACACACACACACACACACACACACACACACACACACACACACACACACACACACACACACACACACACACACACACACACACACACACACACACACACACACACACACACACACACACACACACTCTCTCTCTCTCTCTCTCTCTCTCTCTCTCTCTCTCTCTCTCTCTCTCTCTCTCTCTCACACTCACACTCACACACACACACACACACACACACTGAGGAGTGAAGCATTCAGCTTTGTGTCTCTGTTGTAGCATTAACATCTGAATGAAGGTAAAACTTCACAGAAACCCGTCTGAACCGTAGGGGTGTGCCAAAAAATCGATTCACATAAGAATCGCAATTCTCATTTAAAAGGATTCAGAATCGATATAAAATGTCCCAAAATTGATTAAAAAAAATAATAATAATGAAACAAATCTGCTGGCTGTCGGCCTCCATTTCCTTAGAATTTAAAAGGCAGCATGTTTAACTGCACTATTTTTTTTTAATAAAGAGGCACTTTTAATTTTGTTACTTAAGCAATATGTGATGTTGCTTTTATGCAACAGTTTCAACAATTCCATCTAATCATGGATACATGTTTAGAACTCAATAAATGTGAAAAAGACACTTTAGTCATTCTGTCTTGCAAAGCAGACTGGAGTAGATCATGAGGATCCTTTGCACACCGATAGACTGAAGCAGAAATCATTATGAATCAAATCGTTTTGAATCGAAAATCGATTTTGAATCGAATCGTAGCCCCAAAACTCAGAATCAAATCTAATCGTGAGATAGTAAAAGATTCCCACCCCCACTGAACCGTCTCTTATAGTGAGTTCACGGCGCTGTCTGTCACTTCACGCTGGTCCCAGATCAGCTGCTGTAAATCGGCTTTCGAGGTGTCGTCGCCGTGGTGGCGGTGGAGGTGCACGGCGCTGTGTGTGTGACATTTGGCCAAGAAACGTCTCTGCGGCTCATCTTGGCTGACGGAGCGGGGAGGGTTTGGCATCAAGCTGCGTTACACACACACACAGAGACACACACACACACACACACACACACTGAGAGCTTCTCTCTACTTGGCAGAGAGATTTACTCTTTAAGTAATGATGAGAAAACGCTCGGTCGCTGTGAACACAGTCAGGACGGAGGAGTGAAGACGGAGCTCGGCGCCTCTCATCATCATCACTGGTGGTTAGACAGACACACACACACACACACACACACACACACACACACACACACACACACACATAAACACACACCAGAAATAAAAGCCGCAGCAGCGTCGTCATGATGAACATCCTCACTCAGGCTGAAAGGAGGACGATCTCCTGTCAGCAGCTTCATGTGATCAGTTTAAGTTTTTAAGTCTTTATTTTAGTATTTGAACTCGGACATTAAAGCAGAAGTGAGTGATATATTTGTGTTTATATAAGTCTTAAATAGTTATATCTTCCGACAGCAATCACTTACATAGAGTGTTTGGACCGAAACACGGGTCTCTCAGTCACTCTGCTCTGCTCTGAGCCGAAGAGAAAACATTTATCGTATCCTACAGTTTTTATCCAATGAGGAGAGAGAACGGCATGCAGGGCTGTGTGTGCAGCCAAGGAACGCCGTGAATGTGGTGACGTAGCGACGAGGACTGTTATGGTGCGTTCAAGGAAACTCGTATTTTTCCGACCGTGAAGTGGTACCAGTTCGATCTGGTACGAGTTCACCGGTCGGAAGTTACGAGTGGCCGTTATAGTGACTTTCACCGGTAAAACAGGTCGGAAAAACACGAGTGGGTTGCCTGGAACGCTACAAAGTCGTAAGTTGTGACTTGAAGCTGTAATTTACGATTTCAAAAGCCTGCCTGGAGCGCAGCATTAGCGAAAACGACCGGATCACTCACTTCTGCTTTAAGTTTCAGTCGTGCAGTGATGCATGATGGGAAGTAACATAAAGTCTCCCTGCACAAAGAGACACATTGATAAACTACAAGACATGACAGAGAAACTGAGTTAGAGACTGAACATGCAGCCGAACGCTGGCTGTACTGATCAGGAGCAGCCGGGTCCCAGCCGTTATGGGATGGCGAGGGGGCGCGTGGCAAAAATCCATCTGAACAGACTTGGAGGTTTATCTTATTAGAAACAACAGAGGTTAACAAAGTTTTCATTTGGAGAGGTCACTTGCAGTTGAAAAAAGCAAATAAATCGCAGCATATTGCAATGTTTTTAAAGGACAATTCCGGGCAAATTCAACCTGGCGCTCTACTAGTTTCCAAAAATTTTAGGTCTAAATGATGGATTCTGAAGATTTTCTTTTTAATTGCTCCTGTTTTGCAGTAGTTGCAGCGATGAATGGGAGTGGACAGCATTTCTGTAATACAAAGTCTCACGAAGTCTCGCGCGAGAGTCAAGTTGACGCTCTCAGTATGTGTACAGGCAGAATAAACAACATCCAGACGTGCTCTCACTGCTACAAAGACGTTGTGGCTCTGAGTTGATAAAACAAACGGGAGCTTCAGACGAGCTGTAAACCTGTAAACATAGTTAGCCGTCAGCTTGACTCTTGTGCGAGACTTTGTATGAGCTCTCCGTTTACAAACATGTCCGCTTCTTCCGAATCCTTCTTGTAGACCTAAAATATTAGGAAACTAGATTGAATTTACCCGGAATTGTCCTTTAATATCTCAGTAATATCGTATCCCTGATGTGCATGTGTTTGTTCTGTGGGAGGAGGCTGGAGTCGAACCCAGAAACAGGCGACAGAGCCGAGTAAGGATGCACGATAACTATCGGTACAGATAGTTAACGACTCAATATCGACCAAAATACACAGATACTGTAAGTCCGATAACAACATAACTAGAGCCGGTTATAATCAGCCAACGTTGATTTTGCTAAATTTCAGTCCGTTTGCCCCCGAGTTGATTTGAAACAATGACAAATGTTGATTTTTTTTGGTTGTGATTACAACAGTAGTGACGTTGGTTATATTATTATGTTTAGTCAGAGACAGAGCTTTAATGTTACATTCATCTTTAATCACTCCATCTCTGCTTTTCATAACCTCAGCTGTGTATATAAACTATTAAAAATGTTGTTGGGTATCGGTGGGAAAAAAAAAAGAGTTGTGGTGCATCCCAAGAGCGAAGTGTGTGAGCAGGAATATGAATAACTGAAAAAGCAGCGTATTTTTATGATAATATGTTATTCTGATGTAGTCTGACCACAGAGCGCCGCATAGCTGAGCAAATAATGAGTATAAACAAACCAGGAGTAAGAATCAATCATAGTCCCATATGTTATACACAGCTTGATTAATTGTTCCTGTGTACTAATTTTTCATTGTGAACTTTATTTTACTAACAAAACAAGTAAAAGATTGAATAGAAATGATAAGTCCTGCTAACACATACAGATTGAATGTAGTGTACTTGTGCTGGTACTGGAGTTAGAATAACTTAAAGACTAAATGACTGTAGTGTGGACTTGACTTTTTTACTCAGATCATTCAAAAGGGTTAGGGTTAACGTTGCCGGTGTGATAAACTCTGTGTGTTTATTTAAGTTGCGTTAACTATTGTGACACTCTCGTTTCTCAGCTGTATTGACTTGAGCAAAAACCTGATTTACTTGTTAAAACCATAAGAACCTATAACCTTAAAAACACCAAGTTAATGTTCCTGTGAGAGGAAAATCAAACCTATAGTTGAGCTGTGTGACGTCCTATTATTGCAACACTTGTCTCTAAGTGTCTTTAAGATCTGTGTGTGTGTGTGTGTGCACCACGGAGAAGTGGGCGGAGCCTCTTTGATCCAACGCTGTAAAATGTGCTGTTATAAAACTCATAATGTGAAGAGAGCAGATAAGGAGGAGGAGGAGGAGGAGGGCAAAGGTCCAGTTGCCCCTCCCAGACCATAGTAATGGATAATGGATACCTGTGTCTATACGTCTTGAGAGGCACTTGTAGTATAAAGAGGGTGTGTAGTGCGTTTGTTTACTTAGTGAAGGACCTGCAGGGGTGTGTTCAAGAGCCAAAGTTACGTATATATGTATACTGTATAAATATATATGTGTATATATGTGTGTGTGTGTGTGTGTGTATAGATATACTGTATAAATATATATGTGTTCTGACAGTTTACCTCCATGTGTTCACAGAGGATCTGGAAGTTAAACCCTCTTATACACCGTGTCTTTAAATTCATTCACAAAAAAAGAAAAGAAAAATCAAACAAAGTCGTAGTAAATCGATGTTTCATTCACAACAAGTTGCAAAATCTATGTTTTCTCTCGTTTTACATTAAAAAACTCCTCCAGAGTTAGAGATTTAGGCTTTAATAGTACAACTATTGTTTATCAATACTGATCATTGATCCGGCTTTTTAATAGAAGTCACATTGGTACTTTTCTTTTTTGTTAATTTGTAGATCAGAATTAACTGTTGCTCTTTCAATTGATCGCAATCTAATTAACATTTTCCAGCAGCTTTGTTCTGAACAAATTTGGAAATGTAAAACAAATCTTATACACATTGATTCACTACAATACATTTTCTTTATCAGTGGTTTTACATACTTTATTGATTCCTCCAGTGCAGATAAACTCACATCTCATCAATACTATGGGACCTGTCTATCACCAGGTGTCTGTACCCATCTCTTGTTATAATAATAATAATAATAATAGAGACAGTCATCAATACTGTATAGTCTGACATTTCTGCTTCACTGTGTGTGTGTGTGTGTGTGTGTGCGCTCAGCAGCCTATCCAGTCAACATGACGCGACCTTTTCGACCGACTATGAAGTGAACTTATTAGATGCGATTAAATTTTAATGACATCGCCGTAAATAGTAACAGCAGATGTCACAGAACAATGAAAAAACTTTATTTATATACAACGTTAACATATGAAAAGTGAAATAATGGTTGGTGCAGTTGTAAAAAATTATATAAAGCAAAACTGTCATGAGGTTTTAAACTCATGGACATCGGGTGAAGTCACATGACGACCTCGGAGAGCAGACGTGTCACATGTTGAGCCCTCGGGAGGTGTAGTATACTGTTATACTGTTATACTGTTATACTGTTATACTGTGGTATGCTACATTTCTGGATGTTGCTTTGGTAACAACACTACTGAGTTTAAGCCCAAGTGGAAAAACACAACGACCCTGATGAAGGCTGATGAGCCGAAACGTGTCGGTCAAATAAAGTTGTAGGCTAAAGCTTTTTGTTCTTTTCAAGTGGAAAAACACATCAGTTTTCTTTTCTTTTATTTTATTGATAAAGAACAAACAAGTCGTCGTTTGAAATAGTGAATTTAATCTAAAAATCGACACAAAATCTAAAACTAGTGATCCTTCCTGGTTCCACCTCTGCAACTTTATTGATCACGGAGCCCACAAACAGCGCTCCATTCAAATCACTGATGCATAAATTTAAATTCAAAGTTGCTGTTTTAATAGTTTTTCTTTTTTATGAGTAAAATCTGTGTAGTTTTTAATTTTTAATGTCTTTAAAGCAGAAGTAAGTGATATATTTGTGTTAATATAAGTCTTAAATAGTTATATCTTCCGACAGCAATCACTTACATGGAGTGTTTGGACCGAAACACAGGTCTCTCAGTCACTCTGCTCTGCTCTAAGCCGAGGAGAAAACATTTCTCGTATCCTACAGTTTTTATCCAATGAGGAGAGAGAACGGCATGCAGGGCTGTGTGTGCAGCCAAGGGACGCCGTGAATGTGGTGACGTAGGGACGAGGACTGTTATGGTGCGTTCAAGGAAACTCGTAACTCGTGTTTTTCCGACCTGTGAAGTCATACCAGTTCGATCTGGTACGAGTTCATGGGTCGGAAGTTACGAGTGGCCGTTATAGTGACTTTCACCGGTAAAACAGGTCGGAAAAACATGAGTGGGTTGCCTGGAACGCTACAAAGTCGTAAGTTGTGACTTGAAGCTGTAATTTACGGTTTCAAAAGCCTGCCTGGAACGCAGCATTAGCCAAAACGACCGGACCACTCACTTCTGCTTTAAGCATAAATATCTTTAAAGGTACAAACTTGGGTGCCGCTCTGAGTCCGTGAGTGTTTCCCTAAAAATAAACCACACACGCTGCCGTTGTGTTATTATTCAACGGCTTCTTCTGTTTGTTTTGTTTTGGTGTGTGTGAACCACAAACTGCAGTAATTAAGGATAATTGTTTTAATTGGCTGCGACGCTCAAGACCAGCTCGATGTGTTTTTTTTTTTTTTTTTGTGGTTGTCACGACGTCTGAGCATTGTCTGCTCTTTATCAGTGTTTGGTGAAACTTATCAGCGCGGCCCCACCCTCCATCACACACACCCACCCACTCACTCAGTGTGTTTCAGTTTAATGACCGTTGTTCGACTGTTAAGAGGCTGCAGTCAAACCTGTCGTCGCATTAGAGTGTAGCGTTGTGTGTTAGTGTTGTGTAATGGGACACGTGTGTGTGTGTGTGTGTGTGTGTGTGTGTGTGTCAGTCATGCAGCCCCTCCCTCCTCTGTTTTCTCTTCATTCAATCAAAACTGAACAGTTCGCTTTGTCATGTGATCTGAGAGATTGACCTCCACGACCTTTGTACTCTAACACACACACACACACACACACACACACACACACACACACACACACACACACACACACACACACACACACACACACACACACACACTGCTGCCTTTCTTAATGAGACAAAGCTTATAGACACACACACACATACACATACACACACACACACATACAGACACACACACACACATATATATATTAAACAACATTCCTTCCTCAGCCGACTTGTCTTAACTCTTATTGTAACCTGAACCTGACGTCGACCTCTGACCTAGATCCTAACTCTGTGTGTGTGTGTTACTTAAGTTAATATTTTTATTTCTCACTCTCATTCTTTTCTATCAATCTTCTTATTTATTTATTTCTGCTTTAATTGTCCATTTTTAAACCTATTTCACGCTGTTTTCAGTCAGTATCACATGTGTATGTGTTTTCCTTGAAGTCCATTCAGTCCTATATAAAGTCACATTTGTTGCACTTTAATTCGTTTTAACGACGCCTACGTGTGTTGTCCATGATGATTGATAAATAAATGAATGAATAAATAAAAGACCAGCCTGTTTAGGAAGTAGTTATAAAAGTAAATCCACTATGTGAAGTGTAGAAAGCAGAGTCTCTCAGCTCAGAGTGACAGATTAGCCAATCTCAGCCCGATAAGGTCGTCACAGCCCAGACCTGAATCTCCACTCCTCCTTTCTCTACTGTGGGTGTGTCTCTCTCTCTCTCTCTCTCTCTCTCTCTCTCTCTCTCTCTCTCTCTCTCTCTCTCTCTCTCTCTCTCTCTCTCTCTCTCTCTCTCTCCGTCCTCCATCTCCACCTCCACTTCCCTTTTGTTTCAGCCTCTTCCCATCTGTCCTTGTTTTTTCTTTTTGTCCTTTTTTTGTGTGTTGTTGTTGTGACTGTCGTCGAGGGAGGGAAGGACCGTCGTCGGTTTCAGTCGCTCTTGGCAGCGAAACACTTCACACAGTCTTTTTGTGGCGCTAGTAGAAGAAGAGGACGAAGAAGAAGAAGAAACACTCACGCTTTTCTTTTCAGAAAGCGTTCAGAAAGGTTATGCAACAATTCACATTAGGGCTGGAGGTGTGCCAGTGTAGCTGAGACAAAAAAAACACACACACATGAGGAGGAGGAGGAGGAGGAGGAGGAAGACTGGCCAAACAGGAATATTTCAGATAACTGGACTCGCTGTTGGAAACATTATTGTCAGATTTGTCTCTAAATTATTAACAAAGAAGAGCTGTTTAGGAATATTTTGGGGGGGAAACAGGAAGTTTTGCAGCATTGTTCTGTTTAGAGACTCTCGTGCAGCTTCATGCAGCTCATTGGTTCAGATTGATTGATAGATATTTGCGTTAGTGACATTTATTATTTATTTTTACTGAAAAATATATAAAATTGAGGATAAAGTGATTTTTATTGGGGAGTCTTGCATGAAACAAGCTTGTTCTTTAAAGGGATAGTTCAACATTTTGGCAAATTGGCCCATTGCCATAATCCCTATAGTTTTAGCAGTAGGTTTGATACCTTTAATTGTCGGTGCAAGCTATTTTTAGAACGGCGGAGCAGAGCCGCGAGCTGCTCAGAGCTACGCTACGGAGGCTCATGGGATTTCTTGGTTTCCCTCATGAAACTCATCAAATACACAATCTAACAACTCCAAAACGCTCTGGTGGACAAGTTGTGACCTGCACATTCACCACGCAATGAGATGATAACAGAACGTTATGAGACAGAGTTGTTTTAGAGGTAAAGGTTTAACCTCTAAAACAACTCTGTAAAAAGGCAATGAACCTACTGCTATGACTATAGGGATTATGGCAATGGGCCAATTTGCCAAAAATGTTGAACTATCCCTTTAACTTAACTTGCAAAATGCTAATTACAAGAAAGACAGAGGTTTTATAGTCATGGGGGTCACACTGTTACAGGAATCCATCTGATTTTACTTCCCATTGATGAACAGTGGGTGGACTCATCTTCCTCGTCTCCAGTACGAGGATGAGCAATAGGAGCAACTTTCTATTTCCTGTTAATCTGTCTGGGATGTTAAACAGTGAGTCTAATGTTAGGTCAGTGTTTAACATAGTAAAAACTTCTCTCTGAATCCCACTCCCACCTCTCTGACGTCTTTTAAAAACACTTTTTTTTTTATCCTGAACTCTCTCTCACACACACACTCCCTCATCAGATAACCTGAACCTGTGAGGCAGAAGCAGCAGCATCACCTGACTCTGTCCTGTTCCTGAGGAAAGTTGTGTCTGTGTCTTCACTTTTAAGAGATGAGTTATGCTGAGTCACTGATAGTAAAACACACACACACACACACACACACACACACACACACACACACACACACACACTCAGCAGCTTTCAGTCACTCACACTCCTGTCAGCTGACTCGCTCCCTGGTTTGTGTGAGATAAAAACCTGCAAAACAGATTTTTTATTTTTTCATTTTCACCGTCACATGTCACAGTTTCTAAAAACGTGCAAGAAGCTGTTTCACCTGAGAAACATTCAGACTCTTCCAACTCTTTTATCTCCTCCAGTGTCGGCTGAGAAAATCTATTCTTCCTTTTGTCTGATGCTTTTTATAGGCGATAAAACGATTTAAGTATCGACTCAAAGCTCATTAACTCTCACCACATAGCACTTCCTGTTTCCTTCGTGATCCTTAAAAAAATACATGAAAATATTAAAATGTTAAAGTTCAAAGTGACTCAAAACAACTAAACTATAGGATGATGTGAAAGGGCGTCGTCGTCACCTGAGATTGTTTCGACTGTTGGATCATGTGACATTAAAGTTCATTACATCAATGTGATTGAATTCAATTCAGTTCAATTCAAAACTTTATTTATAAAGCGCATTCATGCACAAGGTATGATGATATGTTAATATTCACAGCTTGTTCCCATCGGACAGTCAGTTAGGCTTTCAGACAGAGAGTTTTCAGGACCATGTGACATGACAGATTTCCCAG
Source organism: Trachurus trachurus (assembly GCF_905171665.1). NCBI lineage: Eukaryota > Metazoa > Chordata > Actinopteri > Carangiformes > Carangidae > Trachurus > Trachurus trachurus. The sequence goes on along the minus strand of NC_139895.1, from coordinate 11,950,648 downwards.
GATGCACTGGGCACACCAGCAAGATGGCTGCAAAAACAACTAAAAGAGGTGCATTATTGTCAGTATTTCCACCATCAGTAAATTATTTTAAAATTATGCGTCCATCTTATATTCCATTCAATCTTGGGCTAACAATACAATACATTTAATTAATATGTAAAGTTAATGTTTTACAATATACAGACATTTTATAACATAAGACAACATACACACACCATGAAGGCATTTGACCATAATGACATGACATAAACATAATGAACTCACGCGTCAACAGAGAGAGTTTAATCTTGTGTTCATGTATCACAACCCTAAAAAAAACACTTTGATGCAGTTTATGTTCGCTCATGTTACATCTTGTTGCTAATTTACACACCAGTCCCACGTTTTTACATTTTTTCCATGTGTGATAGATAGATAGATTGATTGATATAGATTGATTGATAGATACAGATGAAGTCAGAAAATTACAGTTTAAGTCATCTGATATCAATACATTATGATGCACACGATGACATATTGCACTAGAGTAGTGTTGGTGTTGCACGTTGTAGGGGAATATTTCCAACCCATGTTGATAGGAGCATGAATGAGGAATAGGACTGAGTGTAGAAAAGATTTTATTTTTTGTGGGAAACCAGAGTTAAACAAAAATATGTATTAAATTATGTTAATATATATTAGATTAAACATGTCTGAGGAGGAACTTTAAGGATTATTGTCTCGTCCCTGCACCTGGAGTTGATCTGAGACTGAACGTCGGTCCTCGACCTTCGTAACACGGAGCCGAACCAACACATTCACTGTAATTACAGTAATTATCAGACATTTGCACCAACACCTGCAGCGCTCTGTGCACTTGTGCGCTCGGTCCGGTGCTGCAGCAACGTCCAGCGGCCGGAGATCAGACAGGAGCCGTCGCCTTCTCTCTCTCTCTCACTGTTTTCTTATCGTCTGTTCGTCCATCTGCTGCTGCTGCCTCTCTCTCTCTCTCTCTCTCTTCCTGTCATGTCACTGGAGCTCAAAGTGCTGACGCTGCAGCTGCTGCAACTTCAACTCCGTCTCTGTCTGTGTGTGTGTGTGTGTCTCTGTGTGTGTGTGTGTCTGTGTGTGTGTGTGTGTGTGTCTGTGTGTGTGTGTGTGTGTGTGTGTGTGTGTGTGTCATATCAACACTGCAGCCGGACCAACCATGTGCCACAGTGATATCAGTCAGCAGCACGAAGAAACAGCAGCTCAGCACAAATGACTTGATTTTCCCAAACACACACACACACACACACACACACACACACACACACACATTGACACATGCACACACATTGACACACACACGTCTGTTTTGTTTGAAGTGAAGTTGTGCGACGTGTTACGTTACACAACTCTGGGCCTGATAGAAGCTCAGCTGTGGGATGAGCTTTTTTTTTTTTTAAGTTTCAGATTAAAGCGGTTTATTAGCGACAGTGGGTGGAGACGGTTTGACCCCAACGACTCTGAAGATAAAAAGTAACTCAACTGAAGTGAAACAGGTTTTATACAGATCAATACGAGCTTTAAATAAAATGTCAAACTGATCAGAGAATGTGTCCGAACATTCGGTGTCATGGAGACGATCGATCAGTTGATGACGTCGTCTGATTCACCGACAATAACTGGGAAAGAAACTGAGATTTTCATCAGGGATCATGTTTTTTATCATTATAACATGTAAACACACAGCTATTGATCATTTACGAGTGTGAGCACAGCGAGGATTAACCACAGGTGATCGGTTTGAAGGTCGTTGCTGATTAGAATCATTGATTACCATCCACCAGTCATGTATTTATAATGAAAACTGGTCCATAATAACTGTCGGCCGATCAATCGGGGCATCTTTAATTTTCGTCCTCGACTAATCTGTTGATTATTTCCGTGGTTTGTTCAACAACAACAAAAAACTTGACTCTTGACAACTGTCTCTGTGAAATTTGATTGAGAAAAATTGTCTCAGTTCTTTATTGATAATGAAAATAATCATTAGTCGCAGCTGTAGATAAAAACCAAAGACACTCAGTTTGATGCCAGGGAGACACAGAAAACTAAAAAATGTGAGAATCTGCAGCCATTTTGTCCAAAGGGGATAACTTCAAATAATAAACGACTGTCAGAATTGTTGAAGAGCAAATTTCTGTCAACAGACTAATTGATTAATTGATGAATGTTTTCAACCGACTGTTGACACTGCAGAGTCCCGATGCTGAGAAATCTAGAGAAAAACTTGTTCAATCTTTTGGCCCAAAAAAAGACAAGTAGGCTACATGTGAAAATATTAGTTTTTTATTTTGTAGTAGTAGTTTTATTGTCATTATATTGATTGTCAGACAAAAATATACTGAAATTTAGATGATTTAAGACAATTAAAACAGTTTAAAGGTGTACAGAAATGGCCGTTTGTCCTGTTTGTCGCGCCGAGTTGTCACGAGCTGCAACACGAGTTTACCCGAGTGAGGAAAACGAATTTGATTGGTCGTTATCGAGCGGGCGGGATATTCAAAGCTTGGGGCGAGCCCGAGCTCCGTGTGTGTGTGCGTGTCTCAGACGTTTAATTGACGGATGACGGATCCAATATCAGTGGCTGGTGAATCGTGTACAGGCTGACGTATAATCCGTGCGCCTGCATTATCCAATGCGGGAAAAACAATTACCACACTTTCATCCCGGATTTACTCAAAAATAGAATTTTGCACAAAGTTTGGCCTACAACGTCTGATAGATGAGTTATTACACTAATTTAAGGACCCACAGTGGGCTCAAATTCAACTTTCTTTTCTGTACAGCTTTAAGACATAAAAAAGACGTCAGAGTGATCAGAAGATCTTGTAATGCTGTGACTCTGTGGTTTGTGTTTCACCTCCTCTGAGCCACCGTTCGTCTGAACATCCTCCGCTGCGGTTCACGACCTCGATACGAGACGAAGTGAAGTGAAAATTTTAGTTTCTGAAATAATCAGAAAAGACAAATTCAGCTGCTTCTGCTCCTTAAAATCAGAGCAGCAGCTCAGATTGAGGCTGAGAAACAGGTTAGAAGAGTTTGACCCGTCCTGCACAACAACAGGCCTTTGTGTGTCTGTGCACTGTATTTACACAAGTGTGTGTGCGCGTGTGCATATTTTGCAGCCGTGCGTCTTTGTTTCATCCTCTCCCCCGGCGTGTGTGTGTGTGTGTTTTGCAGTCAGTTTGTGTGTGTGTGTGTGTCTGTGGTCAGTGCTGCTGATATGGATGTGGACCAGGGTGTGTGTGTGTGTGTGTGGGAGGGAGTGGGGGGGGGTTGTGTTTTGTATGTGTGTGGTATGTGTGTGTGGCATTCCTTTCCCATACAGACTCATCTCTCTCTCTCTCGTCTTTTTTTTTGTTTCCGATGTTTCATGTCAACACAGATGAGCTCAGAAACAACCTGCAAGGTCAAACAATACAATGGATTCAGTTCAACTCACGACGACGAGTTACATGTCTTGTGTGTACATGTACATACATATCATATATATTAATCAGCCAGGTGGAAAAAAACCAAAATAAAACATACGTGACACGGAAAACTCAGAAATGTTGGGAATTTTGTGTGTGGAAGGTGTTTTATTGTTCGTTTGGTGGTGAAACGCTGCTGAGTCAAAGAAAGAGTCGCTGCAGTCTGGAGCTCAGCAGCGTTTTAGTGTTTGTCACAAAGGTTTCTCTCTGTTCCTGTTTTGGTCGCTCGCTCTTTTGGTCCGTGTATCTCTAGCTCTCGCGCACGTTTGCAGCGTCTTTACATGAAAATAAAAAACATCTCTTCCTAACTCTAATCCACATGTTAAAGGGATAGTTCAACATTTTGGCAAATTGGCCCATTAATCCCAATAGTTTCAGGAGTAGGTTCGTTACCTTTAATTGTCGGTGCAAGCTATTTCTAGAATGGCGGAGCAGAGCTGTGAGCTGCTCAGAGCTACGCTACGGAGGCTAATGGGATTTCTTGGTTTCCCTCATCAAACTCATCAAATACACAATCCAACAACTCCAAAACGCTCTGGTGGACAAGTTTTGACCTGCACATTCACCACGCTATGAGATAATAACACAACGTTACCAGACAGAGTTGTTTTAGAGGCAAATACAGAGACTGCTTGCTGAAAAACTGCCTCCGACTGGAATGCGCATCAGTGGTTTTGCATGAATTTACCTTGGAGTTGTTGTAGAAATCCCATTAGCCTCCGTAGCGTAGCTCTGAGCAGCTCACGGCTCTGCTCCGCCGTTCTAATAGCTTGCACCGACAATTAAAGGTAACGAACCTACTGCTATGACTATAGGGATTATGGCCCCCATGGTATTATTTACTTAAGCAGCTACAAAAAATATTAGACATGTGCGGTACCACACATCTGGCTGGAAGGTCTCAATGGTTCATGAACCTTTTTTCCATCATTAAATATTAAAATGGAGCTAGTACTGCATGTTTGTTTTCCTTTTAAATAAGTTCAGTATCAAGTGGTAATTCCACCTGCCATAACTGGCTCTCTCTGTCTTGTCTCTCTCGCTCTCAGACACATTGAATGATCAAAATGATGAAGATTATGTCACAGTGTGTGTGATATTCACACACACACACTGTAATAATATCTGCACCTATTGATTGACATGCTGTTATTGAGTTTTTTTTTCTCCTTAAATTAATTGTTTTCTGTTTGTGTATATACTTTTAATATAAAGTGTCAAAATTTTGTCATTGTGTGTAATGGCTGCACTGTTGCCGTGTCGCGCTATAGGTCCGTATAATTTCCTGCTTTTTTGTCCTTGGCCAATCACATCCCTGGTCTTTAAGTGTAAAATCTACCGTTGTTTGTATCGAGGACAGAGACTGGATGAAGGTTTAGTTTCCATAAAGCAGTCGTCGGCTGTGCTGCTGCACTGCATCATGGGTAGTTTGTCTCTCAGCTGGTTCCTCTAATGAAGCTCTAATGACGCTGCAGAGAGACTCGGCGTCTCTGAAGTCGGCTGCTCCTAATGATGATGAGGGCCATAATGCTGCTGAATGACAGATGGACGTATATATTTAGAGCTGAAACTACAGTATGAAGAGACGCTGTGGCTCAGAGGAAGGAAGTCAGAAGATCGGTGGTTCGATCCCCGGCTCCTCCAGGCTTCATGTCGAACACAAAATTTACCACCAATGTCTCATCAGTGTGTGATTGGTTGAAAACAAGTTCAATATGTAGGTAAACAAGCTGTATGACTATGTGTGTGTGTGTGAAAGGGTGAATGTGATTAGTGGTGTGTCTATCAATTAATCAATACATAGAAAATTACCATCAGGAAGTTTCCTGCTCCTCAGTTGTGAGGATTTCAGTCATTTCTGTGTCTGATTGGCTGAATATCTTTTTGCAGATTTCACCTTTAGTCTTTCGGGAAGTTTGATTGGTTCTTGGTCATAGTTTTAGACCAAATTGTTTATTGATAATCTGACGAATTAAAGTGATAGTTCAACATTTTGGCAAATTGGCCCATTGCCATAATCCCTATAGTTTTAGCAGTAGGTTTGTTACCTTTAATTGTCGGTGCAAGCTATTTTTAGAACGGTGGAGCAGAGCGGTGAGCTGCTCAGAGCTACGCTACGGAGGCTAATGGGATTTCTTGGTTTCCCTCATCAAACTCATCAAATACACAATCCAACAACTCCAAAACGCTCTGGTGGACAAGTTGTGACCTGCACATTCACCACACTATGAGATAATAACACAACGTTACCACACAGAGTTGTTTTAGAGGTAAATCCATGCAAAACCGCTGATGTGCGTTGCCTTCAGGAGCAGTTTTTCATCAAGCAGTCTCTGTATTTACCTCTAAAACAACTCTGTCTGGTAACGTTCTGTTATTATCTCATAGCGTGGTGAATGTGCAGGTCACAACTTGTCCACCAGAGCGTTTTGGAGTTGTTGGATTGTGTATTTGATGAGTTTGATGAGGGAAACCAAGAAATCCCATGAGCCTCCGTAGCGTAGCTCTGAGCAGCTCGCGGCTCTGCTCCGCCGTTCTAAAAATAGCTTGCACCGACAATTTTACCAAAATGTTATCTTAAAGCAGATATCAGTGGAATGTTTTTGTTAATATAAGTCCTAAATAGTCCTATTTTCCGTCAGCAATCACTTACATGAAGTATTTCAGCCTAAACACGAGTCTCTCCGTCACTCTGCTCTGCTGTAACCCGAGGAGAAAATTTTCCTTGTGGGATACAAGTGTTATCCAATGAGGAGAGAGAACGGCATGAAGGGCTGTGTGTGCAGCCAAGGGATGCGCGTGAATGTGGTGACGTAGCACGAGGACCAATTGATGCCTGACAAGGGCGGGGGCTGCTAACTCATGGTGCGTTCAAAGAAACTCGTACTTTGTGTTTTTCCTTCCTGTGAAGTCATACCAGTTCGATCTGGTACGAGTTCACGGGTCGGAAGTTACGAGTGGCCGTTATAGGGAACTTTCACAGACAACAGGATGGTAAAAACACGAGCTACGGGTTACCTGGAACGCTACCAAGTCGTAGTTGTGACTTGAAGCTGTAACTTACGGTTTCAAAAGCCTGCCTTGAACGCAGCATTAGCCGAAACGGCCGTGCCACTGATATCTGCTTTAACTATCCCTTTAACCAATAATTACAGTGATCAGCATGTGGTGTTATATGGATTTGTTTTTTTTTTGGGGGGGGGGGTCTCCCACTTAAGATTATGCTCTAAGACTATAGCGAAGGAGAGGAAGACTCTGGAGAGCATTCATGACATGATTGTTGTTCATTCCACACGGCATCACTGTAGCAACTAAAATAGAGACATCATGTCATGGAAAAGGCACTCAGTGTGTGTGTGTGTGTGTGTGTGTGTGTGTGACCTCTCCCTGTGGTGCTGAGTCAATATTTCAGAGGAAGTGGGACCCCGGGGGACGCACTTACCCTCAGTCACTGCACAGTCACTTGAGAGTCTATTGACTTCTACGGAGCACACACACACACACACACACACAGACTGAAAACACACACATACACACACACACACACACACACTGGGTACGAGGAAGTTCAGCCAAGTCCACGCTGCTGCCGCTGCTGCTGCTGCTGCTGCTGCTGTTGTGCGTTCAGCGTCTGACCTGCATCAGCTGAGTCCACAATTTAAAAGAAAACACACACAAACCCACAGTCGCGTCGCCAGCTCCCGTTCGCCTGATGTGCAGATGAGACGGCGTTTGTCACAAAACACGAGATAAGACGACCCGAAACCAGGGCAACACACACACACACACACACACACACACACACACAGTCACACACACGCGGCTGTCACGTATCAGGCCGACGTGATGCGACGTGACAGCATGAGAGTGTTTTTGGTTAAAATCCGTCCCTCCCTGTGTCGGTTTGTGGCGCTGTGAGCTGCGGCCGACGGCGTCCTCGACTCTGTCAAGTGTTCAGACTGATTCAACTTCTGTCAAAACGACCTTCTACTCACTCAGTTTTTAAACTTTAACTGTCGACTCAGAGTTTGAAATTTTTGGTTGATTAAGACAATTTTTAAAATATTTTTCGTTTCCTTTTTCCATTTACGCTTAAAAAATAATGAGTCAATTTGAATGGCTTGTGTGCATTACGATTATCACGCAACTGACAGAAGTTGTTGCTACTGGCATTATCAGTTAACTCACTGCACCTTACTCATTTTTACCTAAGAACCTATGTATGAATAGCTTAGTATTGAATGCACAATAACAAGATACGTTTATACACTGGCACTAGGCCCAGCATGATATAAAACACAATTTTATACAGTATGGGGTCCTTGTTTCATCTCTCCATCAGTCTGGGGGTCGTTGGCTTTAAATAGGTTGAAGACGCCTGATTTATACTGTTAGATAAAAGTTTTAAAACAGATGTTGACAAAAAGTTATTATTGAAATACTTAGAATGTCTCAAAAGACAAAAACAACATCGCATCATGAGTTAAAAGGATAGTTCACCCAAAATTCAAATTGCACTCATTATCTACTCACCCTCATGTGGACTAAGGGCTGGGAGAAGTTTCAGAGTCCTCCGTGGCTTCTCTGAGTTACAGGGGGTCTCGGCGTAGCAGTGCATGTCCATGTGACGGTTGCAAATGGATACCAACTGTCTTCGTAACAAAAAGACACACCAAAAAACATCCAAATACCTCCATGCTGCTGGAGAGATTTGCACGAGATTTGGATGGACCAGGAAGAGGAGCTTGAAATATAGACTTATTTAATTTTTTTCGGAACAATTTCGCATTTCGGGGCTTCAATACAAGACGGACATTACATACGAGCAGCATGGAGGTATTTGGATGTTTTTTGGTGTGTCTTTTTGTTACGAAGAAAAGTGGTATCCATTTGCAACCGTTATATGGACATGCACTGCTACGCCGAGACCCCCTGTAACTCAGAGAAGCCACGGAGGACTCTGAAACTTCTCCCAGCCCTTAGTCGACATGAGGGTGAGTAGATAATGAGTGCAATTTGAATTTTGGGTGAACTATCCTTTTAACTCATGATGCGATGTTGTTGTGATACTTTTGAGACATTCTAAGTATTTCAATTATAACTTTTTGTCAACATCTAACAGTATAAATCAGGCGTCTTCAACCTATTTAAAGCCAACGACCCCCAGACTGATGGAGAGATGAAACAAGGACCCCATACTGTATAAAATTTGTGTTTTATATCAAGCTGGGCCTAGTGCCAGTGTATAAACGTATCTTGTTATTGTGCATTCAATACTAAGCTATTCATACATAGGTTCTTAGGTAAAATGAGTAAGGTACAGTGAGTTAACTGATACTAATGCCAGTAGCAACAACTTCTGTCAGTTGCGTGATAATCGTAATGCACACAAGTCATTCAAATTGACTCATTATTTTTTAAGCGTAAATGGAAAAAGGAAACGGAAAATATTTCTAAAATTGTCTTAATCAACCAAAAAATTTCACCATTGACCCCTTGTTGAAAACCTCAGTCTGTTAATTTCTCTTAAATCATTTTTATTCTTGCAAAATGTGGTTATAAAGTGGACAGACAGACCGACACAGTCATGGTTTTATAGTAGGACTGTGTATTTCGAAGAATTTGGCGATGTTATATCTGATAGCTATGTCCCATTAGGCAGTTATGATATGATGTAATATAAGCAAAGTGATATAATTAGTTATTCTAAACAACAGTCTATTTTAAACAAATTAGTATTGACACATTTGGTTTATTTTTATCCGGTCAGACTCGTACTTGTATTTCACAGCTTCTGCATCGTAGTAAAAACCTTTTCTGTAACATGAACCAGAGGATTTCATCAGGACTCAATCAGTAACAATCAGTGTGAACAGGAAGTTAAAGATAAACATCAGGAAATGAAATTTGCAAACAGTGTTTTCAATATAACACACTCAGTGGCTGCAAACATCCAACATGACACTATGATATAAATACAGCAGTTACAGGCCGACACTTCATTAAAAAATCATGGGCAACCGTGTAAACTGTTTTCTTTTTATTTGAACTTCAGATGCAACAGATCTAATTACAGACGATGTAAACTACTGATCAGACACCAATACAGAGTCGCTACGGCATCACCTCATAATAAAATACTGCGAGATGTTCTCACACCCTGAAACCTTAACTTTGATTTCGCAATTTCTTTTTATAATAGATTAAACTATTTTACATCCTAAACCAGTGGTTCTCAAAGTGGGGTTTGGGGACCCTCAGGGGTCCGTGAGAGAGTTCTAGGGGGTCCCCAACTTTTTTTTCAAAATGTTACCAAAATTTTGAGACATTTCTGGAGAAATAAAAGTAACATTTCTGGAAAAAAGTTCACTTTATTCCAGAAATCTTACATTTTTTTCCAGAAATTTCTCATTACATCATATCATAACCGCCTGATGGGACATATATCATAGCTATCACATATAACATCGCCAAATTCTTAGAAATACACAGTCCTACTATAAAACCATGACTGTGTCGGTCTGTCTTCTTTATAACCACATTTTGCAAGAATAAAAATGATTTAAGAGAAACAACCAAAATTTTTGGTTGATTAAGACAATTTTTAAAATATTTATTTATTTGTTTCCTTTTACCATTCACATTTAAAGATTAAATTTGAATGGCTTGTGTGCATTTTTTCCCCCAGAAATGTATCTAAATTTCTCCTGAAATTCACGTCATTGGCCCTAATTTGAACGTACATTGACTAACATTATTCACTTATTACTTATCAACATTATTCAGACTCAGAACAAACATTTGTGTATGTCTGGTGTTTGTTTCCAAGTTTTGTCCAATGTGGGTGGTGCGGGTGGCGTGGTCTAATTCCTTGATGTAAAAATGTTTGAGAACCAGTGGCCTAAACGATGAGCGAATCATCCGGAGTGGAAAAAAAAAAACTTGGAGGCTTGTTACTCAGCCCCGGGGGGGGAGTGGGGGACTTCAGCGTCCAGACTAAATACACAGTCCATCATCCGCCCACCTCCCCTGTCCCGTCCCGTCCCGTCTCTCACGCCATGACATCACATGGGGATGTCACGGCGGCGGTGGCGCTGGTGGGAAACGGATTCCTGAACGTCCCAAAGTCTGTCGCTGCTAAAAACAAAACAAAACGGAGGGAGGCAAGGTCAAAGCTGAGAGCGTGAGGAGTGTGAGTGTGTTAGTGTGTGTTTGTCAACGTGCCAGCAGCGCCCACTTCGCCAGGACACGCCAGGCAGACATCAAGGACACACACACACACACACACAGAGAGAGAGAGGAGACACTTAAAGCCTTTGGTCTTGTTTTAATTGCAGCTCTTTTTAAACCCCATTGATCTGCTGCTCTGTTTGGAAACAGTCGATGGACCTTTGTGATTTCTCTCTCTCTCTCTCTCTCTCTCTCTGTGTCTCTGTGTCTCTTTTGTTTCGTTCTTTAATCACAACAGGATGTTAGTTAGTTAGTTAGTTAGTTAGCTTTATTTAAACTCGTTAGTACACTGAGGCAAGCCACATTATAGTGCAGACGAGAGTATAAAGCAAAACAAACAAAATACAGAACAGATATACACAATAAAATACAGTAAAGCACAGAACAGATTTGAAATGATTGAATGGGATAAGTGATTGAATGGGATAAGTGAGTTTAAAGGGATAGTTCAACATTTTGACAAATTGGCCCATTGCCATAATCCCTATAGTCGTAGCAGTAGGTTTGTTACCTTTAATTGTCAGTGCAAGCTGTTTTTAGAACGGCGGAGCAGAACCGCGAGGCAAGGCAAGGCAATTTTATTTGTACAGCCCGTTTTTACAAACAGTTTGTCTCAAAGGGCTTCACATGACATCATAACAACATCCTCTGCCCTTAGATCCTCACATCGACTGAGGAAAAACTCCATGGAAAACCCTTTTAACAGGGAAAAATCTGAGAAACCTCAGGGTGAGCAACAGATGTGCAATAGATGTTGTTACAGAAAAAGAAAACAGTTTATAACAGAGAATGTGAGAAACATGGAAATGTTAACAACAGCTGATGAAGGAAGCTTCTGGTAGGCAAGGGAGGCAGGGAGAGGACTACCGAAACGTTACCAGACAGAGTTGTTTTAGAGGTAAATTCATGCAAAACCGCTGATGTGGGTTGCCTTCAGGGACAGTTTTTCAGCAAGCAGTCTCTGTATTTGCCTCTAAAACAACTCTGTCTGGTAACGTTGTGTTATTATCTCATAGCGTGGTGAATGTGCAGGTCACAACTTGTCCACCAGAGCGTTGTGGAGTTGTTGGATTGTGTATTTGATGAGTCTGATGAGGGAAACCAAGAAATCCCATTAGCCTCCGTAGTGTAGCTCTGAGCAGCTCACGGCTCTGCTCCGCCGTTCTAAAAACAGCTTGCACCGACAATTAAAGGTAACGAACCTACTGCTATGACTATAGGGATTATGGCAATGAGCCAATTTGCCAAAATGTTGAATTATCCCTTTAACTAGAGAGTTAGCTGTAGATGATTCCAGATGTGTGGAGCTAATAAGCTGAGACGAGTGAGAGAGTGAGAATAGAAAATAAAATGGTGTTGTTTTCCCGACTTCAGCAGCGATGGCGCCTCCTGTATCATCACCAGGAGTCGTTCACCTGTCCTGCTGTTTAAACCTTTCTGCTTTCATGTGTATCCTCACATGTGCTGCTGTGTGTTTGTCTGGGTAAAGAGAGAGAAAGAGAGAGAGGAGGAGGAGGAGGAAGTGATTCACTCGGGGACCAAACCCCCCTAGATATCCTGTGAGTGCTTCTCTCTGCTTCTCTCTGGCAGCAGCACCATTAATAATTGAGAGCATCGCCGGGGCCAAACCAGCACTCGTCTGGATATGAAATTTGTGTATTTAATTTTATTGTTTTTATAACAGGAAAAGATACATATATTAGCAATAGTTGGTGGTGCTACACAGAACAGTACAGTTTTTTTTGACAAGCGACAAACAGGACAGGTGTAAAATAAATGGCGCAGCGACAGAATAGCACTAATTCAGTTTTTAGACATTAAATTAGAGAAGCACCGATCCAGTTTTTTCCGATTCAATCCGATACCGATACCTGGGCTGAGCGTATCGACCGATACCCGATACCGATCCGATACTACTGTTGAATGAATGAACCGTATACTGTACCTTGCCATGTGAGTGAAGGCATCAGGCTTGACATAAACATTTAACCTTGTTAAAAAAAAGGTAACAAATTAACACAGATATAAATGTACTTAATATTATTAATTAGCAAATAACAGAGTGTACATTAGCAGCAAAAAGAAATAAATAACACTAGATCGCTGTAACTGTATTGCTGTGTATGATATTAATAAAAAAAGAAATGACTGGATCGGGATGCTGGATCGGCCTCATTCATCCGATAATCCATTCATCCAGCTAATTAGTCAGTATCGGAGCCGATATCCGATCTGGGTATCGGATCGGTGCATCTCTACATTAAAATCGAGAAAAGGTTGCCAGATTTTAAGAAAGATTTCCTCTATTGCAGATATGATGTACCTGATTTTCTCCCAAGTGTAATAATACATTTCCCAGCTCTCTCAACCACATTTCGTCTCTCTGCATTTTTGAAGAGTTCATCACCAGCAGAGCATGTGTGTGTGTGTGTGTCTATGAGTGTATGAGTGTGTGTGTTGTACAGTAACTGTGGTTGGGCCGAAGTCCAGCCCCCCCCCCCTCACCCCACCCCGCGGCGGCTTAAAGACCTGTAGGCTACACATTAACAGGCTCTTTGTGCTGCAGCTGTTTGGATGAGTTAATGTTAGAACAGAGCCGTTATCAGCCAGGAATCCGTCCGTCCGTCCATCCATCCATCATATGATGATTTGTTTGTCTCGGCTCGACGCTGTTATGTACTGGAATAATCATATTTACAACCTGACAACCTCAGCTACAGTGTTGCATCATATAAAAGAGCCACCGGTGTCCCAGAATCCGGTTTTAGAGGCAGGTGGATTCACACGTCGACTTATTTCTGTTCCGTTGTAGAGGAAAAAAAAGGTGCCGACTTTTAAATGATGGATTGAAGCCGTCGAACACGAACCTGTTTGTCTGCTTTTTGATGCTTTTGTTTAGTTTTTCCTTCTTATTTTGATTATTTGTGTAAAGCAAGATGAGATAGTGAAGAGTGAGTGTCTTTGTAAGTAGGCGTTTGAGCCTTTGTTTCTTTTGCTTTGGGGCCGTAACAATGAGTTTTCACCATCTATGTATTCATCAGTCAAATGAATATATTTCGAAAATTGTAAATAAAGTTGAGGGAAAAACGATAATTGCACTCATCAAACCTGAAGACATATTTATTCAGGAAAGCTTTCTGCTAAATTTTAGTACACTTTTCATTGTCTTTTCTTAACTTGTGTCCCTTTTTAAATTAAGCCTGTACTGTGGCACTTTGAGATTGCTTAAATGTAAAGTGCATTATAAATAACATTTATTATTATTATTATTATTATCACGTTACGTGCTGCAGCCTCGTCAGTAAGTTTGATCATATTAATTATTATGACCCAGCTTGGTCTCGGCTGCTGCTGTTTGTACACGATCAGTTGTGAGTCTGTGTGTTTGCCGTTGGTGCAGCAGGAAGGTCACGTGACTGAATTAATATCAGAGTGACTGTGGTGGTGACAGAGCAGCGCACTGGTTTCCTCTGGTAGTTTCTGTGAACACACAGAGAGACTTTAAGGCCACAACTCAAGATTCGAGATTCAAGCTTCAAGCTCTTCCTCTTCGTTGTCGTTCAGGAGAAAAGATCAGAGATGCAGAGCAGAGTGAAATCATGAGCTCACGGCTCCATAAAAACACTGATAAAACATAAACAGGATGCAACAAGGGACGCAATAAATATATATGTATATAAACTAAAAGATATTACAATAAGTTATTGGAAGTTATTGCAAAAATTAAATTAAAAGGCCAGTTTTTTCCACACACAGCTCTTCTATTACACATATGACGATTTGATGGTTTTGCATATTCCATATAAGTAAAATGGAATATTTGTTGTGTGGGTTTTATTATTTGCATTAAATGCTTGTCTATAAAATGTACTATGCAGGTTCATATGGTCCAACACAGGCAGCTGGATGCTACGTCCTCTCTCCAGTTAAACGTGTTCAAAGCATTTAGATTGTGATATTGATAAAAGGTAAAATAGGGATCCAGAGCTTGTTTTTAGGAAAATCAATGTAAAATGTAAGATCAGTCTGTGGTTAATCTGGAGTTTATACTTTTATAAACACTTTCTATGTTGTGCAGTCCTTAATAAATGAATTGAATTGAATTGATTGAATTGAATAAAACACAGAAAACCAAAAAGATCACGTATTGAGTCGCCCTGGACAGAAACCTTGTGTCAGGTTTTGGGTCATTTATGTAAAAACGTATCAGAAAGCACCAGAAAACAATGGTACATATGGTATACATGGTAAAGAAGCAGCACTCGTCTGTTTTCAAAGTGTCTGATCGCTCAGTTTCTTCCTGATTCGACCTTTTTAATCCACGTCATCGCCACCAAACATCAACGCCCTCTGCGTCGGGAACTAATGGTTTTTTCCACATCAGTTTCATGAATGAAAAAAAATCACGTTTGCTTCTCCTCTCTAACTCGACAGCCTCTACTGTACGTGCTCTGTACGTAATCAATCAATCAATCAACCGATAAGTAGCTCATGCATTAACGTTTCCTTTTCTTTGTCTCCCTCAGGAAAGTCCCACCTGGCCATAGTGCAGAAGGTGAACAACGAGGGGGAGGGGGATCCGTTCTACGAGGTGGTGGGCCTGGTCACGCTGGAGGACGTGATCGAGGAAATCATCAAGTCAGAGATCCTGGACGAGTCGGACCTTTACAGTGAGTCGACAACGCCTCTCATCTCTTCAGCCGGTTTCATCAATGCGTTCATCAATCAATCATTTATCAGACGTTTATGACTTTATTGTTAAATTATCTGGAGGTTTTTGTCGTTTCATCTCTGAGCTGCACGTCGTCCACAGACCGGTTCTGTTTATCAGACTGATGAAGTAACGACTGCAGGAACTTGATCTTCTGTGAAATAACTGTGTGTGTGTCTGTGTGTCTCTGTGTGTGTGTGTCTGTGTGTGTGTGTGTGTGTGTGTGTGTGTGTGTGTGTGTGTGTGTGTGTCACTTCCCAGCTGATAACCGCAACAGGAAAAAGGTGGCGCCCAATAAGAACAAGAGAGACTTCTCAGCCTTCAAACACGAGAGCGAATCAAAAGTGAAGATCTCTCCTCAGCTGCTGCTCGCTGCCCATCGCTTCCTGGCTACAGGTAGGTGGACGGACAGATTAAACTGCACACACACACACACACACACACACACACACACACACACTAGATTTGTAGTTCTCGAGACCCCTTTTTGTGGTCTTGGTCTTGTCACGGTCTCACAATGTCTCGGACTGGCAGAGCGGTCTTGAAGGGATTTGTAGCCTACAATATCCATGCAGGCACGCTTTTTTGGGGGGGAAATCATTATTTATACGCCCCCTTCAAGTGGTACCAATCACATGCATTTTGAGACAGAGTTGTTTTCGAGGTAAATGCAGAGACTGCTTGCAGACAAACTGCCCGATGGGAACATGCATCAGCTGTTTTACCTCTAAAACAACTCTGTCTCATAATGTTCTGTTATTATCTCATAGCGTGGTGAATGTGCAGGTCACAACTTGTCCACCAGAGCATTTTGGAGTTGTTGGATTGTGTATTTGATGAGTTTGATGAGGGAAACCAAGAAATCCCATGAGCCTCCGTAGCGTAGCTCTGAGCAGCTCACGGCTCTGCTCCGCCGCTCTAAAAACAGCTTGCACCGACAATTAAAGGTAACAAACCTACTGCTAAAACTATAGGGATTATGGCAATGGGCCAATTTGCCAAAATGTTGAACTATCCCTTTGACAAACTGAACTGTTCACATTAACAGGAAGTTATCACCCTCCACCCACCACTCACCTCCTAAATTGTGTGGAGGGTTGGACTGGATTTGATTGGCCTGAAGGACATGAATGCACTGCACTTTAAAGTTGCATTATTTATTATTTATTTATTTATCTCATTCTTGTGTGTGTGTGTGTGTGTGTGCGTGTGTGTGTGTATGTGTGAGTGTTTGCTGTTTATTGTGATCTTACCTGAACTGCTCAGCGTGCTTTTTAATTGCCCCTTGGGGATGAATAAAGTTTTTTGAATTGAATTGAATTGAATTGTTTCGACCCAAACTTTTGCATGATGCCAGCTCTGTTTAGTCAGAACATGAACCTCCTCCTCCTCCTGCCATGTCGGTGAGCAGCGCAGCAGGTCTGGGCCTGCGGCGAGGAGGTTTCACTCTGTTTATTTATTTAGAGGATCTGTTTACGACCCCAGCTGCCCGCCTGTCTGCGTGTGTCCACCGCCGCCGCCTCCTCCACCGCCAACCAGCAGCAGCAGCAGCAGCAGCAGCAGCAGCAGCAGCAGCAGCAGCAGCAGCAGCAGCAGCAGCACATGGAGCCTCTGGACCGACGCCAGCTGGATGTGAAGCCGCCGCCACCGGAGAACACGGCTGGTTAGCGCTGTTAGCTGATCCCAGTCTGGCACGACGAGGCCGTTAGCTCCAGTTAGCTGCTGCTGCTGCTGCTGCTGCTGCTGCTGCTGCTGCTAACATGACGTAGCACTTCCTCATATCACAGACAGGCAGCGTGGTGTGTGTGTGTGTGTGTGTGTGTGTGAACATGCCAGAGTGAGTCTTCCTCTGCAGGCCATTACATCAGCGTCTGCTTACTCTGTTTCTGTTTTCTTTCTTTCTCAGGACATTGCTCTCGTTTTTTCTTTTTTCTTTTTCTGTTCTTGATTCATTACACAGGAATTTGATTTTTCATTTTCCTAGAGGTTGTGTGCAGGAAGTTACTGCTTCTCTGTTCCTCTTTGTTTCCCCTTTTTTTTTTTTCTTCTGTTGTGTTCTCGTTCAGATTAATGATCACCACCCGGCTGTTTTTAGATTGTGTCTGATTTCGCCTGCAGGCTGAGAAAGTCACAATAATGTTTAAAGAGGAACTATGCAGGATTTGTCGCTTAACTCTGCTACATTTTTACCTTAATTAAACATAACATAACAGCTTTGGAGTAATTGTGCCGGTTAAATAAATGAAAACCAACCATGTAAGATCAGAGCCTCCGACCCGGTGTCCCAGCTCTCGTCTCTGCAGCACCGTGAACAAACTCTCCCGTAACCCGTAATCTCTTGTTCATTACAGATACGACTACACAAATATACACGTTGTAACATTGTGTATGATATATAACGTTATCTACCGCTCTATTGATTGATTTCTCGCCGGCTTTGTTGTAAACAAATGCACATGACCTAGAGGAGGGTTAGTAAAACAGCGGAAAAGGCACTGGACTAGTAGTTCCTCTTTAAGGACTTTTAGTTCTAGTTTTAGTACTTCTTGAGCTGAAAAGATTTAAGATACAGTGTCAGTGTTTCTGAAAACTTAATGGGACATTTGTTTTTCCCGAAAAAAGTGTGATAAAAAGGTGGGTTACACGCACAGGCCAAAAAACGTCTGGTCAGGTGCTGGATCTAAAAACAGTATAAGCAAAAATAATAATAAAGGGATCCGCACACCATTAAGCTCCCATTTATTAGTAAGTGTGTAATGTTTCAAGCTTCCTCAGACTTTACAATGGTTATTGATGGAGGCGCCATCTTTAAATATCCTTTCCTGTAATTAGAGTAAAGCGATACAGCTGTGTAAAAACTACAGAGAAAAGATGTGTTGGTCTAGCTAGCACATGTATAAAGAAGAGTCACATCCAACATACATACAGATGTCCCTCTCCATATAAAACTACCCACCCACATTTGTTTTCCCCTCATCGTTGTGAAAGGAGTGTGTTTGGTTTGTGGATGATGGATTCCAGCATCGGCCTCACAGGCCTCACCTCTCACTGTGTGTTTTATTTGCACATCGGATCGTTTCTTTGTCCTCACTTTGGGTGGAGACCAAGAAGAAACTTATAGCTGATTATCGCATCAGCCTGGATATCAATATAGGAGACATGAATGTAAACCAAATACATGAAACGGCAGAGAGCTGATGTCAGGAAGCTCATATTGATACTGAATTTTAAGATAATCCTTTAATATTTTTGAAATTTCTATTGGTTAATCTGTCAATTAGTTTTTTATCTATGCAAAAATAACCATCAGATGAGACTATGTTGAGTTAATTGGTGTTAATTGATCCTTTCGTTTGCTGTAGCTCCATTTTGCAGATCAGTTACCAGTCTCTTATCAATCCTCCAAATACTTTGCTGATTACTTTTCTAAAATGTTGACTGATTGTTTCAACTTCACAACTTCATGAGTCATTATTTATATTATTAGAGAGAAAAAAAAAAGAGAAACAGGCCTTTGTTTTTAAAGGCATGACAGGTTACAACAAGAAAAAGGAGAAATGCTAATTTAAAAAAAGAGAAGAACGTAAAGAAATAGTGAAATTAAATAAAAAAGACTGTGGGAAGTATCAGTCTTGTGAAGCAGCTCAGACTCAGGGTGTGAAGTTTCATAACCGGTTTCACAAACGTTAAAGGAAATCAGTGACGTCTTTCTAGGATGATGTCACTTCCTTTTCCTACATTTTGGTCAGAGACTCAGAGATGAGCGACGCAGCGTTTAGAGACACTCTCTAAATTGAACATTTTATCTATGTAATATTGAAAAAACTGTGTAAAACGCACTTCAGCTCAAGATGTTGTCGTCATATGTCTTCTTTTTATCTAAACCGATTAAAGTAAAGACTTATTCTCTTACACTGACTCAGACCAGGAGATAAAATACAATCTATTCCTTTTTTCTTTTTTTTTTCATAAGTCTGACAAAGAGCTGATCTTTATTTAAATTAATTTGGAAGCTGTAACTGATAGAAATTAATGTGCTGCCCAGTTATTTCAATTCATACATGATGCTGCATAGTTTGTTGTTAAATTGAACTTGAACGACCTTTATAATCCTTTTAATTAATTCAGTTTGCTGCATTGTTTTGTTGTAGGCTAACCTGTGCTCACACCCATTTATATAACTCTAATTTTATATTTAATGCATCAAATCAACATAAAGTCATTTCAGTTTACGTTGCAGAGAAAGTAAAAACAAAAATATTGAAGATTTATAAGTAAAAGTGTCTTTTTTCCTCTTCTCCTTGCAGAGGTGAGCTTGTTCAGCCCGTCTCAGATCTCAGACAAGGTGCTGCTGAGGATCCTGCGCCACCCCGACGTGATCCAGGAGATCAAGTTCAACGATAGCGACAAGCGCTCGCCACATCACTACGTCTACCAGCGGGGCAAACCCGTCGACTACTTCGTCCTCATCCTGCAGGTATGCAGCCGTGTTGTTGTGTGTTGTGGGTGGAGCAGCGAACACCGGTGACAGAGGCAGATTCAGCTCAGATAGATTCCTTTTTTTTCTCACATATATACACACACACACACACACTGGGAGGTTGAAACATCCCTTGACAAACACACATTTGCACCAACACAGATACAAACTGAGGAAATAACTAGTTTTACCTCAAACAGACACACAACTCTTACATAATCTCTGTCTATACACACACACACCTCACACCTCATTTGTGACCTTGTCGTCTGAACTCAGGGTTCATTCACTGAAGTTACGTTGCTTTTATTCAGTCAGTATTTCACATCATACAGTACATATGAACAATATAAAGATAAAACAAAGGGTAACACTTTATAATAAATATACACTATTAAGCATTAGTTAAGCTTTAAATACTGAATTCAACATTTATAACACATGAATACTTATTAGCATGTAGTTTATAAACAGTTAAAAATGTTTTACTCATCATTGATAAGCACCAGCTGTATTTATAAACTACATGTACTAATGAGTATTCATGCGTTATAAGAATTCAGTATTTATTAATCCTTAACTAATGATTAATAGTGTGTACTTATTGTAAAGTGTTACCAAACAAAGTCAACTGTGTGTGTGTGTGTTAAGTTGCAACTTTCAGTCGTATCATGTGAGCTTCATCAGCAGATGTAGTTGGTCCCGTCGCCATGGAGACGTAGATGTTCAAACAGATTATCTTGATTGCTGAGAGGACTTAAAGGGATAGTTCACCCTAGAATGATATTTCGCTCATTATCTACTCACCCTCATGTTGACTAAGGGCTGGAAGAATTATCAGAGTCCACCGTCCCTTCTCTTAGTTACAGGGGGTCTCGGCGTAGCAGTGAATTTCAATGCAACGGTTGCAAAGGGACACCAGAGCTCTTCGTAAAAAAACACACACAAAAAAACATCCAAATACCTCCATGATGCTCGTATGTAATGTCCGTCTTGTGCTGAAGCCCCAAATTGCGTAATTGTCCCGAAAAAAATTAAATAAGTCTATATTTTAAGCTTGTTTGTAGCGGAAGCTTCTCGTCTTCTTCTTCTTCTCCTCTTCCTGGTCCGTCCAAATCTCGCGTGATTCGCAGTAACCGCAATGACGCCGGCGCAAATCACGCGATATTTGGACGGACCAGGAAGAGAAGCTTCGAGAAGCTTCCGCTACAAACAAGCTTAAAATATAGACTTATTTAATTTTTTTCGGGACAATTACGCAATTTGGGGCTTCAGCACAAGACGGACATTACATACGAGCATCATGGAGGTATTTGGATGTTTTTTTGTGTGTGTTTTTTTACGAAGAGCTCTGGTGTCCCTTTGCAACCGTTGCATTGAAATGCACTGCTACGCCGAGACCCCCTGTAACTAAGAGAAGGGACGGTGGACTCTGATAATTCTTCCAGCCCTTAGTCAACATGAGGGTGAGTAGATAATGAGCGAAATATCATTCTAGGGTGAACTATCCCTTTAACATCCATGTTGACTTAACACCGGAGTTTGGTTTGTAAAGAGGCTTTTTTTTGTCAGTCTGGTGGTAACTCTTATCACGTCTTTTATTATTACACCGACTGCAGCACGCTAACGAGCTATAGCGCCCCGGCCCATAGCGACGCTGTAACCCCTGGAGACGTAACTCTGCTCCGAGGACATAATATTATAATAACCTGTTGCCTTGTGGTAAACAAAAAATGGCCAAAGTTCGTGTCACGTGACAAACGCCAAGACATTTCTGAGGTTAAAACTCAGGATCTAAAAGTTTAAAGCTGCAAATTTAGGAGAAAGTTAACTTAAAGCTCATTTATGAGAAAAACAAGTCACATTTTTGTGGGAAAAAACTTGAAAATTTGTGTTTAGTGTTTAAATGTGTGTGTTTAGATCATGGATTATCCATATTCTACTTTATTTATTCAACTATGTTGCCATGTCCTTATTCCAGCCCCTCATTAACTTACATGGTGAAGTGTAGACACATGTTTACTCACTTACTTCAAAGAAAAAACACACATTTTCAAGCGTTGTTCTTGTGAATTTGAGTTTTTTTTCTCACAAATTTGTGACTTAACAATGCCAGACGATATCAAAGTTTTGTTTGATGTGCATTTGCAGCTTTAAAATAGAAAATCTTGCCCCCTCTCTCCTCGATAGTACTATTGTACCAAGAGTAAAACAACAGTGAATATTTGTAAAGAAGGATGAAAACCTGACAGCAGGCTTCACGTCACGAGGACGTAAAACATCTTTGATCTAAATGTGATTGAGTTTCAACAGCAACGGCAACACGTTAACTTGCTTTTCGCCGCCCGATGCCAGAGCTGGCTGTAAAGAGCAGGTACTCGCTCCTCTGAGTATAATAAATCTGACTCACTGCGATGAACTCATCCCGCCCTCTAAATGTCATCATACACCCGCTGCTTCAGCCTGGCTAGAAGCCGTAGAGCATGGATTATGAGCCCGACCTTCCACTGACACACAAACACACACACACACGCACACTCCTGTTGCCTTTCTTTGACCCTCCTCCTCCTCCTCCTCCTCCTCTTCTTCTTCTTCTTCTTCCTCCACCTGTCGGGTCATTGCTTTAGCGAGTTGCATCAGGAGCTTAGCAGCGCTCGGAGATCGGCCTTGTTGTTATTGTTGCGCCTCTGACTGGCTGCAGCCTGCGACAGATGGTGGTAGGCGTCGTGCACAGCGCCGACCCGTCAGGGGTCTCCGAACTGTTGATAAAGCAACGAGAGGCTGGTGTTTGCTTTTGGACACTGTGTGTGACTGTGTGTGTGTGTGTGTTTACAGCTTTTAAAATAAATTCGAGTCACTACAAAAAAAAAAGAAAAAGAGCTGCTTAAGAAAACCTGAATCATCTCCCCAGGAATTGTTTTAACCGTCTATGAACTTCTCAGCTGGACTCAGTTGGTGTTTCCTTTTAAAGCCTGACACAGAGTTTGAGTCATAAAACACTGAAGAGTCATGGACTTCTTCATGTTTTCACTTTTACTAATTTCTATGACCTCAGGACAGAAGTTAAAATTTCATGGATGTTCATTCAAGAGACGCATTTTGGAAAAAGTTGATAATTTCTCTGATTTGTGTGCCTGAAAATGACAAAAGTTCAGATTTAAAACTAAATTTTTCACAATTTTCCTGTGTTTTGTTTGAAGTGTTTGTTATATTTATGGTGTAATGGGCCAAAAACCATCTTGGTGTCGTTTTTCAGCTTCTCTCTGGAGCTCTAGTAACAGTAGGTCGGTATCAGCCAATCAGAAGAGAGGAGGGGGCTCCGAGTCGCTCTCTTCTGATTGGCTGACTGTTTTCTGAGTGACTGAATTAAAAATGTAGCAGATTTCAGGGTAAACCAAACTAAACTCAGAGAAACCAAATCCTGCAAAGTGTTGGACGGTGATGGGTCCAGGTGGTGGACGGGGCTTGTTCACAGCTTTGTTGTGACATCACAAAGTTACAGGAAGTCCTGACGGCTAGTTTTAAGGCTCAGTTTCTGCATACAGGCTGTGTGCATTTCTCTCTGGACTGAGGCTTTAAAACTTTCACAGTATTAATATAGAACCTAGAGCCGATTAATTATTAAAAAACACAGAGATATCTAATATTTGTGCAACACAGGTTCTTTAAATAGACCCAGACTGAACCTCCAGTGTCCAGTCACCTGTGGTTTGCGTTGTGAGAGACTCTGCAGCTGAGACTTTTATCTATCTTTTGTCGGTGCAGCACACGTGCAGGGTGTTTCCTGTGTACCATGACAGCAGGCTGCTTTGTTGTGGTGTTGTTTTGTGCCACCAAATTGTATGTGTGTGTGTATGTGTGGACCGAGGTGATTCACAAAGATTGTTATCAGACAAGAACAGGCTCCTCTTACTCATCCCTCGTTCCCACCACCACCACTTCACAATACAAACCTTGAAAACCTCACAGCTCCTCGAAAACAACAGCCTCTCCCATGACAGATTCATTGAGAAAAACACTTCATATTTTTGTATTTATCTCTATAATATTTGCTCTAAAGCAGAAACACTCTCTCTGTCCTCTTACAGCAGCAGCTTCTGTTACAGGA
Source organism: Trachurus trachurus (assembly GCF_905171665.1). Lineage (NCBI taxonomy): Eukaryota > Metazoa > Chordata > Actinopteri > Carangiformes > Carangidae > Trachurus > Trachurus trachurus. The sequence continues at coordinate 11,926,619 of NC_139895.1, read as the reverse complement.
AGTAGACTCGTGCATCTAATATGGTTAATTTATGATCCGATCCTAACTCCAGCTCTCCCTGAGTTGTCGTTTGACAAAGTTTATCACTATCAAAGATCCAGTTACGCAATAGAAAGCACATGGCGGGAGTTAATTGACAGGGCGGGGGAGGTAAAAACTCTCTGAGTCCGTGTGTGTTGCTGCTGTTGTTATAGCCACACAGCTGATCCAAAGTCAATTAAACTCTACAAGGAGATTAGTCGGCTTCGTTAAGGGTTTTAAAGAGCCAGATTTGGTGCCGAGCCAGAGCTAAACCTGGCTGAAGTCGTAACTTCACACAAAACTATTTTATACAGCGCTCGGCTGCGGCTGTGTTTTGTGTCGTCTCGACATCAGGGATGAATTACAACATGTTCCCGCTCACACACACACACACTTGTTTGTCCAGCAGCTGATCACAGTGTGTCCTCTGCTCTACAATGATGATGATATCTGCTTCACCAAATATTTACTCCTCCTAAAAATGCATAGCAGAAACGTACGTAAAGAAAGAAGTAGCTGTTGATAATGTGGACGTGAGGATAGTTTATTGGTGTTCATGAGGAAGTATAGATAACACTTTATTACTACAGTACAATAGTAACCATCATTTATAAAACATGCATCCCACAATAATACAGTTATAATAATAATACAATAGAATAGAGTCGAATAGAATGAACTTTATTCATTTCTGAAGGAAAATTAGGGAAATGGTCAACTCTGGGCTCATAAAACTATCTATAATGTGTTTAATTATTATATTTTTTAACCTAATAAATTATGAATACAGCACTTGTCAGTGGCTCATAAGACCATTTATGATATTAAATGTTGTGACAATGAATTCATTGATTATTAAGCGTGTATTTAAAAGTTAAACATGTATAACTGTCTTTATGAATTACATGCTATAATTAGTATTTATCTAAGGAGAATTTTTTATAAATGATTAAATAAGTATTTCTTTAACAATGTTACAAAGGTAATGTCCCAATTGTCACATTTGAACAGGCTTTTTTGTTGAGATTCCACAATTCAACCATTCACATACTCTTCTGGTTGTTATTTTTATATAATTGCATGTACACATATTTGTTGAGCATTCAGTAAATGAATTTCAATCTGTGTCCAGCCATCATCTACGAATATCGTGTCCTTCCAGTATTTGACAATGAACATGAATTTCAATTAATGTGACTTATTATATTATTCCTTCATACTCTTCTTATTTGTGATAAAGTTTGAGCGTAGAGTCTTGAGGTGGCTCCTGTTTGTGATTTGACACAATTATGAATCCGGACGGAGGAGAAAGGTCAAAGTTCGTTTGAAACAGCTGTGACCTTGTCGATGGAGGTGATGGAGGAGTGTGTGTGTGTTCGTGTGTGTGTTTGTGTGTTTGTGTGTGTGGATGTGTGTCAGGAGGACTTGCTCTTTGCTAATTGATCCCCGTTATGTAAGAAGTTGGAGGAGGGGGGAGGAGACCACACTCACCTGCTGTCAGTCAGCTGTCAATACACTAATCCCAAACACACACACTTTCTCTCTCTCTCTCACACACACACACACACACACACACACACACACACACACACACACACACACACACACACACACACACACACACACAAATCACTGGCACCGCTGCTGCACATCTGCACCCTCCGCTCTGCTGTGTACATGTACACGTGCGTTCAAATCCCACCGGGTGGGAAAAACTACGCTCCATTGTCTTCATCTCACTCTTTCATGCACATTTTATTTCCCACACGTCGCTTATGTCATCGTCCCCAAACAGTCATTAGACGGGTCCCGTAATCTGGGGATCTGGGTCGGCTTTCTCCCCCGCTGCCACTGCCGCCACCGCCGCCGCCGCTGCTGCTGCTGTTGTTGCACCGTTCGATGCCAGTGAGAGTTTTTCCCAGTGGGAGGCCGGATGTGGAGGCCGTCGTAGAGAGAGACCCCACATGTGGAATAATCCGCTGAGACCTTTCGGGAAAAGGGGAGGGAGGGAGGGAGGAGGCATTTAGTGTCGGCGTGCCAGGGAGGGAATTTTCCACCGTGGCTTCGAGAGGAGGACGATGCAGCTCCAGTCAGAGGCTGTAAAGGACGTTTGTTTGGACGATCCTCTGCTTCTTAATCAGATCTTAAAAAGTATAGAAGTTAAAAAGTTATATCGAAGACAACGCTGCAGGAATGAGTCCTAAAACCTGGTCTCCTTGTCTCGACGTCTGTGGTTTTTATATGTATGGCTGAACAAGCTCCAGAGATGTTCACATTTTACTCCACACCGTGAAATACTGAATCAAAAATATATGACTGGTGATTTCTCTAAGCTTTTGCATTTCTTTAAAAGGGTCTGGTTGCTAACAAGTGGCTAAATTAGACTACAAATGTGGAGTTATTGCCTACAAATGCAGAGTTATTGATGACAAATGTGGAGTTATTGTCTACAAATGCAGAGTTATTGATGACAAATGTGGAGTTATTGTCTACAAATGCAGAGTTATTGTCTACAAATGTGGAGTTATCGTCTACAAATGCGTAGTTATTGTCTACAAGCAGAGTTATCGTCTACAAATGTGGAAGTAACTTTAACTTCTGGTTGTCAGAGCTTCATTTCTACAGTTATTCTGCTCTCACTGCTTCCCCGGCGTTCAACAGGGTAAAAACTTCAATAAAAGAATAAACTTGCATCAGTAATGCATAAAAATACCTCAATTAACAGACTGTTCATAACATACTAATATATTATACTGTACATATCAAATAGTTTACACAGTCTTACTAACCAAATCACACATGTTATCAGGTAAAAAAAAGAAAGAAAAAAAAAAAGAGTATGACAAGCTAAAATGCCAGTGCTTGCAGGCTAACGCGCCAATGCCAAGAACAACCTCAAACATGCTTTTGCATTTTCACTCAGTAGAAAATCAAATCACAACAAATGTCACACACAAAGTTGGAACTTATTTTTTCATAACAACTTAAAACTGTAGCTGCATTTGTTGGTGACCCAACTTTGTATAAACATTACAGTACCAGGCTCTGAAAAACCTGCACGAGCCAGAACAACCAGTCTTAGCTTTTTGTCCAGAGGGAACCAGCGGAGACACTAACACACAGCACATCGTCTCAGTGGTGCTGCGTTCAGGTACAACATGATTTTAGGACAAGTTTTCAGAGATATAAACACTTTTTTGATCCTCTTATGCTGATAAATATTGTATATCAGCAGTTAGAGACGCACACTGCCTGCAGACGACTCAATGAATTATGAATTTCCCCCCCTGAAACCTCCTCCACCTCCTCCACCTCTGATGATGATACGAGTGTAGTGGCGGACCGACCGGCCTGTGAGTGAGTTTATGTGCTGCTCATATTTGTCCTGTAAACAAAACTACACCCTCACATTCCAGGAGAGTGGAAACTAAAAGCCTCGCGTAAGAAGAAATGCTCATGTTATTTTTAAATTTTCCACATAGCGGACACGTGTCTCAACATCCGAGCCGAGGCTAAAATCATCACGACTCTTATTGTTGTTGTTGCTGTTGTTGTAGTACACGCAGATAAAGAGCGTTCAGAGATAATAAAAAAAGCCTAATCATTGTGTCGATTATTGTGCGTAAATGCATTTACATGTTACAGTATTTACATGTTTGTTTGTGTTTGCAGCGTCATGTCTGTGTGTACAGTAAGTGTGTGGGAGTCGTCCAGTCAGTGTGGACTCATGAGAACCAAAAAACCCTCAGATGCAGATAATTCAGCGTCCTTGTTCCACTCCTTTTATAGTGTCTGTGTATATGTTTGTGTGTGTTTGTGTGTGTTTGTGTGTGTGTGTGTGTGTGTGTGTGTGTGTGTGTGTGTTTCTCTGGTAGTGATCTACACTGTCAGCAGACGGCCTGTTTGTTTATGACCAGTGTGATTCATGCCTCTATAAAGATGCTCTGTTATTCTCACAGAGCAGCAGAGGAGTCGTCGTCGTCCGACACAGATCACCGTTGTTGTTGTTGTTGTTGTGGTGGTTGTGGTTGTCTCTAATATTTAAACTCGGTCACTTCTTCACCTCAGTTTGAACAAACGTTTTGGCTCGAGATCGAGTTCGGGTTAAAAAGGAACAAACAACGTTCTCAGCTGCGTTTAAAAACAAAACAAAACATTACGATGTCATTTTCCTTTATTTGCATGTTGTCGTAATCGTCCTGAATGACGCTCATTGTGCTGCACAGTCTGCGTTTGTAATATATTACAAAATATAGAAGCTGTAAGGTCCAGGAAGTAGTCAGGTGTGTTGTATTTATCAGCAGGTCGTTTTCTAGTGGAGTTGTGCAAGACTTTAAAGCTGATGATTGGCATTTTTATCAGTTTGATTATTGATTCACAGCTCAATTTAAAGGGACAACGAGGAGTTTTGGAAAGCAAACACTACATTTCCCATGAGCCTCCACGCGCACGGTGAAATTCCTGGACCGGCACAAGACAGAGGAAATGTTTTCATTAATCAAGAATGAAAGTCGGAGGTTCGAAGACGATCAGATACCGTCGTAGTTCCGACCATAAACAGCGATTCAGCATCCGTGAAACCCAAACTAGGAAATGCTTTATCGTTAACAAAATAACGATAAAGACAAAACAATATATTTATGGAAAATGGACCCATTAACAAGTGTGGGTAACGTAGATTCATCCACATTAATATGAGACTTTTTATAAACAAATACAAACTCCTCGGGGTCTCTAACAATGACAGACATAACCAAATTTATATGATTTACATTCATAAATAAAGTTTTAAATGACAGTTTGACACTATAAGTTGCTCTCAGTGATGAATTACCACCTGAATCCACTTTCCTGAGCTTCACAGTGAGTTTTAACTCATTGTCTGTCGCTGTCTGATGAACATAGTAGAAGCTAAAGGGCCAAATATTTTCCTTTAGGAGCCGGTGGAGACCAAACATGGAGCTAAAAGAGAGAGGACATTTGATCTGTATTTGTTCTGTGGTGTGTGAATGAATGGATGTGTAGATAACGGTTTGCTAAGAGCTTTAAAAGCAGCTGATGATCATCGGTTATCAATCTTCTTAACAATTAATTTCCCGTATCTGTGGCGTTTGATCATAATAACGAACAAAGACCATTGTTGCTGTTGTCGTTACATTCCTGGATGACGGGCGGCGTCAGGACTTCAGTGAGCGACTCTTCCTGTTGTGGTCAAGAGCTGGAAAAACGTCGGTCTTCTCTCCTGGTGGACGCTCCTCTCTGTGTGTGTGTGTGTGTGTGTGTGTGTGTGTGTGTGTGTGTGTGTGTGTGTGTGTGTGTCTCTGTGTGTCTCTGTGTGTGTGTATGTGTGTGACCTCACACCATTGACACTTGAGATGATGTTGTACGTTGTCACTGACTCACACTGTTAACATCCCAGTGTGGAAATCTGTGTGTGTGTGTGTGTGTGTGTGTGTGACTCAGTGGTGACTTTGCGCAAACTGTTGCAGGAAACCGTTCAGTTTGACATCAACCATTAACTGAAGTCAGACGTTCATTTTACAACAAACACATGGTCACACAAACCACTAAACACAGAGGCCGCTGGAACACAGACACACAGACACACACACACACACACACACACACACACACACACACACACACACACACACACACACACACACACACACACACACACACACACACACACACACACACACACACACTCGGTGAGGATAAGTGTGTGTGTTTGGTTTCAGTTGGTGCCCCCTGCTGACATTGTTATAAGTTATTAACAAACCTGTTGCCGTTAATTCCTCAGACACACACACACACACACACACACACACACACACACACACACACACACACACACACACACACACACACACACACTGAACTGTATTTTCCATTGAGTTATAGCGCTCACACACTGATTGGCCCAGTTCCGACACTTTGACCCTCGGCTCCTTCATCATTCACTTCGCTCTCGGCTCCGACACGTTTATAAACCTCCTCCGACACTTTACAGCCTCAAACCTTCACATCCTACTCAACATCTGAGTTTATTGAATAAAAACAGTAAAGAAATTGTATCTGTATGAATTTTAAATATTAAAAACAAAGCAAACATTGGATTTTCTTCATTATATTTAAGATATTTTTCTTGCTTTCCCAGTCGATGGCTTTGTCCTGAACATTATTTGAGTTTATTACAGTTGTTTATCAGTTTATTCAAAGTGCATTTGTTAAGTATATTCAGACTTAATCACCACCTAAATTCACTTAGCTGAAACATACAGTTCTTTATAGGAGTAGTAGTAGTAGTAGTAGTAGTAGTAGGAGGGGAAATCACCACTGGTCCCACAATACCGTATCATATTAAACATTTTGAGTATTGCAGTAACAGATACAGATGCATTTATCGATGTTTGCTCCCACCACAATGAAATCATGTTCACTCTTGTTAAATGTGATTGTGAAGGAGACAAACTGACCAACACAGTCACAAAAAGTTTTTTGCGGTTCGAATCCGGCTTCGAGTGGTTCTTTCCTGCATGTCACCCCCCCCCCTCTCTGCCTCCCCATTTCCTGTCTCTCTCTCTTGCTATCCAATTAAAGGCGAAAAAGCCCCCCAAAAATACTTTAAATTAAGTACTTTAGACTTCTAGCACTAAAAACTTCAATTTGTATTTGCAGTGCATATAATACAAAATCAATACCTGGCGTCTATATATCGATAGAATATTGCCACACAAAATAATGCGATACAATGCTGTATTTCATTGTTATTGTAGATGTATTTTGTATTTATTATTATTAGAATATCCAAAAACACAAAAAATAACTGCAGCAACTTCTCTTTTTTTTTTTTTTTACTTGTTGCCGTTATTGATCCTTAAAAAAACGTGATTGGCTGAGATTGCAGATTTTAAAAGACTGAACTCTATTTGAAAGGGAAATGTTTTATCATTTATTCTATCTATCTATCTATCTATCTATCTATCTATCTATCTATCTATCTATCTATCTATCTATCTATCTATCTATCTATCTATCTATCTATCTATCTATCTATCTATCTATCTATCTATCTATCTATCTATCACTTCATCGTCTTGCAAGGAACAACTTTTAGACGCCTTCACTCTCAGATTTACCTCCAGAGAAACTGGTTTTAAAAAAACAACTGTCCGACAGCAGATTTCTGCAGGATTCACAATCCAGAGAAACCACCTCCAACCTGTCTCTAACTCTCTGCTCTAAAACTCCTCCTCCTCCTCCTCCTCCCCCTCCTCCTCCTCCTCCTCCTCCTCCTCCTCCTCGTGGCAGTAAAAACGTAAAGCAGTCATTGATCAGTCAAGGTCACGGGGAGCGTTTTGTGTTTTAATCTCTGATGTGTGTCACTGTGATGGATGGAGGCCGAAGCAGGGACATGAAGTTCTTCTCGCTCACGTTGCCGACGAGTCGACGATGATGATGATGAGTCATAAACACACAGACTTGAACTTTGGATAAGACCCACCTACACCGAGCGTCCTACACATGTCTTTAGAAAACACACACACACACACACACTTACACACTTACACACACCTCATTAACTTTAAGTAAGTAATGAGTAAGAGGTTTATTAAAGCTCCTCTGCTGCTGTGTTTAGAAGCTGAAGTCATGTTGAGTTTAGGAGTTTGTGCAGATTTTGTTATTATAAAATCATTCTAAAACGTCTATAAACCGTTAAATAATGCAGATTCCTCATTATTTCACTCTTAAAGGTTAGAAAAGTCACAGTATCCCACACTTTCTGACATGTTCACCTATAGAGTTTCCTCTCTGTGAGCTTGTTTCAAGCCCTAACTCTTGTTTAGACTGGATCAGATATTCAAATCTGACTCAACCACCTCACTCTCTCTGCATTGTGCTTTGTTTTCTACATCAAATCAGAAATATATACAGTGTATATAAAATATTGGAGATGATCAATATTTGGCTGCATGGCAAAAATGGATTTAATAGTATAAAGAAATATTAATTACCAGGTAAACACTAATCAAGGTTAATATCATAAAAAATAGAAGTAAGTAAAAGTACCTCGGCCTATTAATAACAGGTTTTAACAGTGAAAACACAGAGTGAGTCGTCTTCACAGTGACTGCGTGGGTGTGGCTTTTGTTCGGACTTGATTAGCAGCAGCGCTGGAAAAATAAACACACAACCTCACAACTGTCACCATGAGTGTATGTGAGTGTGTGTTGGTTTTATATTGCTGCTGAGCTGTGATTGGTGCTGGGAAGTAGCAGTAGGAGGCAAAGTGCACCGTCTTTGTCCGACTTGGCCTCACCCAGTGACAGAGAAACACTGTGAGAAACAATGAGAAGAACCACCCATCCTCCAAAATAAAAAAAAAAGAGGATGTGAGTGTTTTTATGTGACGTTACATCATAACAAATGAAAAAAATGAAAAGGAGAAATAAATACTTGACTCCTATAGGCTGTGATGAAGCAGTAAAAACCTCTATAAACATAAATAAAGCTGATTATAACTGGATTTCCCTGTCCTGTGCAGCACTTTTAACACTTAAATACTTAATCATTCATAAATCTTTCTGACTGCATTGATGCTGATTAGTATAATCACAATCATTAATGTTTAACTCAATCAATCAAACTTTATTTTCATACAAGAAGCAGCTCAAAGTACTTAACATTATGAAAATAATCAACAGTGGGGACATTTATACACACACATACACCCATTCACACATCCCAACATTAAAACATTGAGGAAACACTGACTTCAACTCAACAATTTGCGATTTGCAATAGGGAAAAACACCAGAGAGTGGATAAGAAAATAAGATAGAGCAGGTAAATGTATTTTTTATACATTATATATATATTTAGCAAAAGAATGAAAATGGAGATACTGCATAAAATTAAAGTTTAGATCTAATTAAACAATAAAAACAATAAATAGTGCTATAAATATAAAAAAAAATCAATATCAATAATGTGTTTAATGATTGTTTTCAGCCTTAATCGCCAAGTTATTCATCTATAACAAACCAGTTATTTAGGTGCGGTCAGTGGTTAATGGAAGAAAACGATTAACATTTAATAGATGTAGTTAATAGATGGGTTTATTATGGGATGGTATGTGTGAGTGTGTGTGTGTGTTGCTGCGGTTACCACAGTGAGCACTGAGCTCCCATCACAAACGCTGAGCTGAATTATCGTCCACCCCCCTGCGGCTCAGCAGCCGACGTCAACACCGATCAGAGCGGCGCTCGTCCTCGCCACGGCAACGCTAATCTGAAACTGCAGCTACTACTAAAGCACAGAAAAGAAAATGGAAATAGAAATGGAAATGAATGATTTGCTGGTTTGTTTTTACGATGAGAAACCGTCGACTGTCCTGGTAACGATCATGTGACTTATAGGAGGTAGAAAAGTCCTGGTTCAAAGTGTTTTTTTTTTTATATATATCTGGAGGTTTAAACGCTGCAGCTGTCAGTGATTGATAACATAACTCAGCTCTGTGGGTCCCTGAAGGCATCTTTTCTTTTCTTTCTTTCTATCAATGATGAACTGTAAATAGAATAGAATAGAATAGAATAGAAAAACACTTTATTCTTCCCCCTGGAGGGAATTTCACAAGAACATGTGACCAACTAAATAACACACCCACAGAGCAATAAATAACCTGATATAAATGATAATATACTGTAAATGCAATGACATGCATGGCCTAACAAATGGCGTACATTAATTGATAATGATGATAATTTTTTTCATATAGCGCCTTTCATACAAAAAGTGCATCTCAAGGTGATTGAAACAAAACAACATCAAACAATTAAAAACAATATTAATCAAAAACGATCAAAAGGTAGTCATGCACCCGGAATATATTTTTATAACTTAGCTTTTTGTAATCCTTAAGGTGTCTAGTAAATTAATTTTGATGATTCCCGCGCAAATTATTGTCCTATGCATGTTTTTTTTTTTACCATCTTTTGTGGCCATCCTGGATTTCCGACTGGCCAAAAGTGAAAAATGAAAATCTATATAGCTCCTGAACTATACATCCTACAGAGACAACTGACCGCATTTTCTTTTTGTCTTGGCATGAGGAATTGGTAGAGATGGAGATTGCCATGATTAAATCATGTGTGGTACATAAACCCCCCCAAAAAACACAAAAAAATGTTAAAACAATGGCAGAATTTGATCACAGGAACTCCTCCCCTATGCACCCCATTGACATTTATTTTCTAACTTTTATATCTTTACAATCTTCAAGATGTCTTGTGAACAAATGTTGATGATGATCCCAACGTGAAATATTGTCCCATGTAAGTTTATTTTGGCTGTATCGGTTGCCATGCTGTATTATTTCCAAACATTTTGTGGGGTTTTCTTTTTAGTTTTTATGTACCACACATGATTTAATAGCAATCTCCATCTCTAACAGTTCCTCATGCCGAGACAAAAAGAAAATAGAGTCAGACAGTTTTCTCTGTAGGAAGAAAAAGAACGGCCTGTCAGGACGTCACATTACGAAGTTTTATGTCTAAACCGGCTTTATACTGCGAGGTCATTACTTCCTACTAGACCAGTGTGTGTTGGTGGTAGCAGATCTAGGAGAACAGGTCTGACCAGAGAACCGGCGGGGCTTTAACACCTCTCACTCCTGTCCTCCACCTCCACCTCCCTCTGTTTCTATTCTTTACCTCCACCCCCCTCCCCCTCCTGTTCCTCCTCCTCCTCCTCCTCCTCCTCTTCCTCCTCCCTTCATATGAACCTCCAATCGTGCAGCAGCGTTGACAGCTGCAGACTCGACCCTCTGCGTGCACGCCATTTCTTTTTTATGCACACGTGTTGCAGGTTAAGTATTTGACCCCGGCCGAAGGTCCCTCACACACACACACACACACACACACACTGACACACACACACACACACACATGCAGGGGAGGTCGGCCATATGTTGAGAGCTGATTAGCATCTTTCCAAATCTGCTCATACACCTTAAGTGGCAGAAATCTGGCGACGGAGCCGAGGAGGTTTTAACCTTTTGCATCGAAGGTCAGGTGAAGAAGTCACAACACGAAGCTGTTAAACATGTAGTCTTTTGTAATATTAAATATATATTAATTAATATTAAATTAAACTTTATAATAAGTACACAGTATTAGGCATTAGATAAGCATTAAATACTGAATTCTTCATTAATAAGGCATGAATACTCATTAGTATGTAGTCTATAAATATAGTTAGTGCTTATCAGTGATGAGTAAAACATTTTTAACTGTATTTATAAACTACATACTAATGAGTATTCATGTGTTATAAATGATGAATTCAGTATTTAATGCTTAACTAATGCTTAATAGTGTGTACTTATTATAAAGTGTTACCATTTTTTTGAGATACTGAATTTCAGGTCTTCATTAAGTGTAAAGCTATAATCATTACAATTAAAATAAATCAAATAAATAAAGACATGAGATGTTTCATTCTGTTTGTAATGGATCTATATAACGTATTGACATACATAAACTTTTACTTGATATCCTAGTTTATTGAGATGCACCTGTGCAAACAAACAAACAAACAAACACGCAGGACTCAGAAAAGACAAATCAGTCGGTGTAAAGTATCAGTGAGTGAAGCGGAAAACGTCAGAAGATGTTTGTTGCAGCGTTTCGTCCTCTCCGTCCTCTGATTAGTCAGCAGCCGAAGGTGGACGGACGCCTGCGGTTCTGCAGGGCAGGTGTGAAATGGTGCAAGTGGACGAATGTGGACGAGTTGCGTCGCAGCAGAGACATTCATGACCAGTGAGCTGCTGTTGTTGTTTTGTGTTTGTTTTTTCAAACCCTCTCAAAATAAAAGCTAGAGTGTCACACTATGGTGTCGCATTGGACTCATGACAGTAGCAGAAGGCGTGACCCCCCCCCCCCCCCACACACACACACACACACACACACACGTGTTGACATGTTTCACCTGTACACACACACACCTCCAAAACATCCAGACACGTCCTGAATGAGTTGTGTGCATTAATTCATAGCAATATTCACTGCAGTGAACACACGGACAGGCATTTATAGGCTGGATGATTAATCAGGTAATTGATAGTTAATAGATAATAAATATCTGAGTCGTAATAAGACAAAAACAAAACATTGATGCATAAATGATGATTTTTTTTTTACATTTTTTTGTACTCTTGTTGTTTTATGTCACTACAAATTTTTTGGGGAATTTTTTTCATTCCCAAACTGAAGGAGCTGTTGAATATTAAATAATTTGATTCTGTCTAGAGCTGCAACAATTAATCGATTATTAAATTAATCGTCAACTATTTTGATAATCGGATGATCGTTTTTTTTAAAGAAAAAAGTCCAAATCCTCTGATTTCAGCTTCTTAAATGTGAATATTTCTGGTTCCTTTGTTCCTTTAAGACAATAAACTCAGTCTCTCTTTGGTTTGTGGACAACACAAGACATTTGAGGATGTCATCTTGTGGTTTGGGAAACACTGATTGACATTTTTCAGCTATTTTTAAAATTGTTTTGACCAAACAACTGATTGATAAATCGTTTACATATTCGACAGATTAATCGATAATGACAATAATCGTTGTTGCAGCCTTAATCCTGTCTGATAAAAGTCCTGATAGTCGACCGTCTCTCCGTGCCGCCGTCGCTCTCAGCTTTCTTTTTTTTTTCGTCCCTCTTTTATTTTACCACCTGTTCTGCTCCCACCAGCCCCCAGGGGGGAGGAGGAGGAGGAGGAGGGGGTGGAGTGGATGGGATGGGATGGGGGGAGGAGGGAGGAGGGGAGTATGGATGGACAGAGGGGATGGAGGGAAGGAGGGATGACAGTGTGGATTAACTGTGCTGTGTTGTTGCTGCAGTTCACACATTCCAGTGCAGCCGACTCTCGGGCCAAACGCTCTGAACCAACACAGAGGCCTCCCTCCTTAACCCCCGACCCCCCCACACCCACCCACACACCCACCCACCCACCCACCCAATCCTCTCCATCTCCCGCTGCTCTTCCTCGTTTCTCCTCCTCATTATCACCACCATCATCATCATCATCATCATCACACTTCGTCCCCAAACTCCTCGTCTGTTTTCAAGAACTCGTAAATCTTGAATCCTGGCGTTCACACGACTGAGTGACCGAGTCCAGAATAAACACGTTGTCCTCTCTCACTAATGATGCAGCGATGCCTCAAATAATAAATAAATACTGTCACTTTGTTTTGAGCTCAGTGTCTGGCGCCCCCTACAGGCCGAGCAGCGTCACGTCATGTGTATGTGACTGAAAACTGAAAACTGTCCACATTAGTCAATCATCTGCAACTATTTTTTTAAACAGTAGCTCTGTTGTTTTCCATTTTTACAGATTTTTATCTGATTTTATTTCATTTATTCTATTATTATTATCATATTTTCTTTCAGGGCTAATTGTTCCTAGCTGATTATGGTTCTATGCTTTTATCCTGACTGTTTTATCTCACACTGTAAAACAGATCAGGTCTCTGGTTTTATGTTTTTTGTTCTGCTATACAAAAAAGGTTTATTATTATTATTTCAATAATCACATAATTGCATTAGTGATTAGTAAATGTACAAAGATTAATTGACAAATAATTGATTTTTGTCAGAATTTATTGTTTTTAGTGATGATTCATAACAGAAAACTGAATATCTGTGTTTTTAAACTGACATTTAAAGACAACACCTTCGGCATTTTTCATATTTTTGACATTCATAGACAAAACAATGAGTTGATTTATATATTTATTTATTTTTGTAGATTGGACAGTACATACTCATGAAAATTAAAAATGTAAATATGTCAGATTGTAGCCGCCTGGCTAGTTTCTCTTGTCCCATTGGCAGGCAGTTATTGGATGAAAAAAAAGACAGACAGATTCAAACAGACTTACAACAACAGACTATTAAACCATAAAAGAAGAACAATATGGTGGTTGTATTGCATAATGCCGTAATAAAAGGTGCTGGATTGCCACTGTATTGCAGACTGCCAAGTAGTAAAGTGCTAAATTGTACAGTTAAGCAATAGATTGTATTGGTTCTAGTTAATTGATGTTTTAGTTGAAGAAACTGAAAAGAAATATCAACTTTAAAGTAAATATAAAGCAGAGAATAGAGAATTATCTAATGTTTGCAGGTGATATTGTTCCTGCTGCAGCTGTAAAAACTTTCCTTCAACATATAACAACATAACATAAAGTTTGTTTCTGTTGTTTCCTCCAGGGACGAGTGGAGGTGGAGGCCGGCAACGAGAACATGAAGTTTGAGACCGGACCTTTCTCTTTCTACGGCGTCATGGCGCTCAGTGCTCCCACGCTGGGTGAGTCCAAACCCTCCTCCTCATTATTTAACAGTGCGCTGTTAATGACTCTACTGGGGTTAGATGAGTATTTGCTGATTTATTGTCCCAGTTTTAATTAATTGCCTCTGCTGCCACCTGGTGGTAAAATGTGACGTCATTTTCCAGGATTGTTAATCGAACTTTCTAGCAATCATGATTTTTTTTTTAATGCATAAAGCTTCTTCAGGAACATCAATAAACCAGTAACAGTTAACACGAATGGATGAAATGCATAAAATAATTCAAGAAAATTACATTACAGCTCAATACAAAAAAAAGAAGTAATAAAGTAAAAAGCGTCACAATGTGTGACTTCAAGTTTCACCTGCTGAAATAATTTGTATTAATATTAAGTCCATCACATTACTTTGCATTTTATACTTTGCTGCATGTAATGAATAACTGAGCACATGTCAGTGAGGTCACCTTCAGCCTGTGAATCATTACAGCTTCTGTGTCAAACTGATTGTTCTGATCAATAACTGTTTATATCTTGATAATAAATTATAATTTTGCAGTTAAGTCACTGACAATGAGCTGAAAAAACACACTAATTAAACTTATTTAACTTCAGCTTCAATCATTGAAACTTTATTGCCACTTCTCACATGAAACGTGTCTCACATGTGTGGAATTTCCTGGTTAAACAGCTCAGTGATTTATTTACCTGTGTACACACTTAAATACACACACACACACACACACACACACACACACACACACGTTATCATGTAATCCACAGTATTTGTTCAGAAACACTCAGAGCAGCAGGTGGGTCGACCTCTGAGATCTGAAAAGGTTTTTAGGTTTTTTTTTTTTTAACAGAACAAACTCAGGTGAAGTTGTCTGGTTTTAACTGGTGTTAAAACTTTAAATCTCCATGGAAACAGTTAACCTCAGACACAGACACGCACACACACTTCCCTCAACCTTTAAAGAAGAGACAGGTTTGTTGGTCTGGGTTCACTGAGGACGAGGGGAGGAGTCCTGAGCTGGACGGGGAGGAGTCCAACACACACACACACACACACACACACACACACACACACACACACACACACACACACACACACACACACACACACACACACACACACACACACACACACACACACACACACACACACTGTCTCTCCCTTAGATATAAAAGTGTGTCTTTTCTGTCAGTTTTGTGTTTGTGTTGTTGACGTTCATGTCTTCACTCGTCTCTCAGCTTCACTGTGTCTCTCACCGATCTGTCTTCTCCTCAAGCTCCGACTCTCTCTCTCTCTAGAGGTGACAGATGTGGCCAAATAGAGGGGACAGATGTGGCCAAATAGAGGGGAGAGATGTGGCCAAATAGAGGGGAGAGATGTGGCCAAATAGAGGGGACAGATGTGGCCAAATAGAGGTAACAGATGTGGCCAAATAGAGGTAACAGATGTGGCCAAATAGAGGGGAGAGATGTGGCCAAATAGAGGGGACAGATGTGGCCAAATAGAGGGGAGAGATGTGGCCAAATAGAGGGGACAGATATGGCCAAATAGAGGTAACAGATGTGGCCAAATAGAGGTAACAGATGTGGCCAAATAGAGAGGACAGATGTGGCCAAATAGAGGGGAGAGATGTGGCCAAATAGAGGGGAGAGATGTGGCCAAATAGAGGGGACAGATGTGGCCAACAGAGGGGCCAGATGTGGCCAAATAGAGGGGACAGGTGTGGCCAAATAGAGGGGAGAGATGCAGCCAATAGAGAGGACAGATGTGGCCAATAGAGGAGACAGATGTGGCCAAATAGAGGGGAGAGATGTGGCCAACAGAGGGGCCAGATGTGGCCAAATGGAGGGGACAGATGTGGCCAATAGAGGGGAGAGATGCGGCCAAATACAGTGGACAGATGTGGCCAAATAGAGGAGACAGATGTGGCCAAATAGAGGAGACAGATGTGGCCAAATAGAGGGGACAGATGTGGCCAAATAGAGGAGACAGTTGTGGCCAAATAGAGGAGACAGATGTGGCCAAATAGAGGGGACAGATGTGGCCAAATAGAGTGGACAGATGTGGCCAAATAGAGAGGACAGATGTGGCCAATAGAGGGGACAGATGTGGCCAAATAGAGGGGACAGATGTGGCCAAATAGAGGTAACAGATGTGGCCAAATAGAGGTGACAGATGTGGCCAAATAGAGGGGACAGATGTGGCCAAATAGAGGTAACAGATGTGGCCAAATAGAGGGGACTGATGTGGCCAAATAGAGGGGACTGATGTGGCCAAATAGAGGGGACAGATGTGGCCAAATAGAGGGGACAGATGTGGCCAACAGATACCTGATTTGACAGATGTTGGCAGATGTGGGGGGTGGTCTCTCCTGTATGAACAGTTTAACATCACATAGACGTTCAGTGTCGTCTGGTCCCGGCTTCTCTCTGTCTCTCTCTTTCATCCTGACGCTCAGCTGCAGACTCTTTCATGTGCTTCAGGTGGAGAGCGAGACGTGTGAAGCATCATATTTTCACTCTACATCCATCCATCCCTCCCTCCTTCCATCCTACCCTCCCTCCTTCCTTCCTTCCTTCCCTCCTTCTCACCTTCCTTCTGCCTCATTCACACGTTTCATCCCAACAGCAACAGCTCTGTAACGAAAACAACCTGAGATTCACTTTGCTTTTCGAGCAGTTGAACCTGACGTGGAAGTTCCTCCATCCTGTTTTTGCATGTCGACAACACCCGAGTCTGTCTCCCACTGTCTGACTTACTCTCCCTCCATCCTTCCTTCCTTCCCTCCTTTCTTCCCTCCCTCCCTCCTTCCTCTCCTCTGTCCCATCGATCAACTCCTCATTCCCTCCCTTCCTTCTCTCCTCTCAGTGGCTGCACCTCGTCCTCGCCACCTCTCCTTTAAGAGGTTTTCTCTGTTCTCTCGGTTGCCAGGTAAACTCCGGCATGTCTGGGTCCTTTTAACACCGAGGGCGGGTGGGGGCCGGGGGGCCGGGGGGTCGAGGGGTCGGGGGTCGAGGCTCTTGATTCGGCATTTGCAGCCTAGAATTTTTTTCACCATGTAGACGTAGAAATCTGCTGAGTTTTAAATCACCACCTGATGAACGAAGACTGAAAACTGCTCCTCCACAGCTCTCGTAAGAGTTGCAGCAATGAATTATGGGATTGCAAACAGATGTGCAGCAGTTTTCTTCTTCACATGATTCAGTGTGGATTTATACCCTCTACGGAAAGAAAAGAGTCACACGGTGACGAATTTTGGCAAATACGCTCTAAGACGACCGCATTTACACCTGGTTTTTAATCAGTCACCATTTAATGTGCAGGTGAAGAAGTTCATAACACAGAAAGTTTGTGTTGCAATCAATCAAATACCCTCGATTTATTAAACTTTGGTGAAATGATGGTCTTGGCCGAGAGGTAAGGAGTCAAAATACAGTAGATTATGTTTAAGGAGTTACACATTTTTTTCCACATGAGGGCGCTCTCAAGTTTAGTTTCCAGCTGTGAAACTTCCTCTTTTCTCCTCTGTGCATATCAGAGCTGAGCAACTTCAGTAAATTAGAATTATTATTCATCAATCTGGATTAATCATTTAATACTTTTCATAGGAACTATAGGTCTATTTTCAGTGTTGAAGGGAAGATTTGCAGGTTGTAATACTGTAGTTTTCTTTGCCAGTGGACTCTATATATGTTTCAGAATAACCAAACACTGAATAACAAAATAAACTAATTTAGGATATCCTTATTGAAAGTGTTTGTGTAAAGTCCTGCAGAGATGAAACAAATTTAGCCAATTCTTGTTGAGTTCACTCACAACCTTGTTTATATTTTCATCCTGTACTAGACCAGGGGTGTCAAACTCATTTTAGTTCAGGGGTCACACAGCGCAATTTGATCTCAAGTGGGCCGGACCAGTAAAATAACAACATGATCACCTATAAACAACGAGAACTTTAATGTTTTAGTGGAGTTTGTACATTATTAAGTTGTTTACAGTTTATGAACTGTCCTTTTACAAAACATTATTATTAACAACTGGACATTTCTTGAGAAAGATATGTTGCAATTTCAACAATATCGTGCCTCTTTTGTCTTCTATGTCATTTTCACACTTGGAGAATTCTCTGGTGGGTGATGTAGCCTTTTGTTGTTGTGGGATGCTGATTGCTGCCGTTCCCACTGGATTTCGAGTAATCAAGGAACTTCATAACTTCAGACTTTACCCTCTAAAGTTCCTGACCTTTTGGAAAGTACGAACTCCTGACTGAGGACTTTTTAAGAGCGTAGAGCAAATACCTCAGAATTTAACATAAACACTGGTTTCCGAAGTTAGAAATTTACTCAGTTCCTCAAAAGTTTCCTGGTTCCTGGTCGTAGCTCCTGCGGCTGACTGTCGAGAAATTCTTGAGACAATGATTCAGGAGATTCCTTAGATCACGTAACTCCTGCTAGAGATCTATGTAGTAGTTTTTTTTAATATCCAGTGTCGTCAGGATAAGAAGAACCATGATGCAGCACTGAACCAACAGTGCACTGAGGTATGAGCAGATGGATGCACAGAAAAGCACAGGCGGGTGAAAGGACACCGGTCGTCAAAGAGCGTATTTGCCAAAAAAAAGAAAAGAAAACGTCAGCAGAGTTGGTCGCACACGTGGGGAACAAACGATGACGATGATGATGATGATGATCACTTCCTCTAAGATATAAAAAAGGGAGAAGGACGGGACAACATCACGAGACACCCAGATGGGACTCGAAGCCCCTCGAGGGGTTCAAGCCGTCCACTGTGCAGCTTCGACTCCGGCTGCAGCTTCATATCTTCATCAGATGCAGCCCAGATGTGTTTTTTTGCTTCTTCTCTGGGTCGTTGTTGTCCCGTCCCTCCTCGCTGTCCAGAGACATCACAAACTCTAGTTGTATTAGATAGAGAAATATAGACTGTAGTTTTTAGTTCCTTTATTAGAGCACAATAAACTGTAGAACCAGTATCTTTTCCTCCACTTAATCACCAGCGCCCAGCTCCAAATGTCGTCGTTTGGACCTGGGTCCCATCGTCCACCTTAGAAGCTTAGAAGACACTAACTCACTCAGCGGCAGCACCAGATCACACGCTGAGGTTTTGATTTAAATCCTGCTCAGATTTATTTTTTAAAGCGTTGACGATCCAGTGGGAAACTTTTCTATGAAATTATATTCAATTGTTATTATTTTTTTTTTATTATTAGCATCAATAAGTATTTAAATGTATCAGTATCTGAGATTACATATTTAGCGTGTATTAAATGGTTTATTTAACACTCATATATAAGTATTGTAATCAAATCACAAGTTGACAATAATAATAATAATAATAATAATGCACAATAATTAACAGGTACATGCATTACAAACCAATTATTTGATAGAATAGAATAGAATAGAATAGAATAGATGTTTTTATTGTCACTCAAACATTACATCAAGAAATATTGCAGAACAAAATTATGTTTGCATAATCACAATAAAACAAATAGAAGAAAATAAGCAGCTTATAAGAAAAAAATTATTGATCATTGATCAGTGATAAATAGGGGAACTTTGATAAAAAATGCTCCTAAGCTTTTGTCATGTATTTCCCTCAACAACTGAAACAGAGGCAGTTTCAATAAGTCAGAGGACAAATATGTGTTTGCGTGATTCGACAAGATGTTTAATGTGACGGAAGCTGAGAAAATGGAAAATCCCCACTCAGCCATACATTTAGCTTTTTTTTTTTTTTTGCAAAGAGTAAACCAGTGAGCACTCTCTGCTCTCAGAGAGATGTGACCAACAAAATGAATGACAATTTAATAATAATACATATATTTAGGTTTAATTTGGACTATGCTATCATTTGTCAGATTGAAGTCCTAAACTTGGGGGAAAAAAACAATTGTTGCTGACTTATTTAATTTGTAAATTTTCAAATTATATATACAGTACAGCTCTGGAAAATTTTAGAGAGATTAAGGGACACTCCAAGTTTTTGCTAATCAATCAGCATTTATACGTGTATGGCAGCCGTCCATTCCAGTGATTGTTGAATTTCAGCATAAGGACACCTCACTCTACTGAATGAGTCACTGATTACAGTTGGTGTTCTCCTGAACCAAACCATATTAATGAGGAAGAGTATAAAAAACACTGCTGTGATTAAAAATTGGGGTTATTCCACCAATGTTGATTTTTGAACTCTTTCTAAGTTGAAACAAAATTTAAAAAAATAGTGTTGTGTTGTTTAAAAGTGAATATGAACCTGTTTTCTTTGCATTATTATTATTCCAGATGTGAATAACACTGCATCTTTTTTTGTTATTTTGACCTCTTTGTCCAGTAATTTTTGGCAAATAAAGGCTCCAAATGACAATAAACTTATTTTGAATTTGGGAGAAATGTTGACATTAGTTTTATAATATAAAACAAAAGTGTTTTGTTTTACACCCATACTTATAAATAGTAAAACCAGAGAAACTGATCATTTTCAGAGTTTGTGTATATATATAATTGTATTATCTCAAGGCAAAATTAGTCAATATTCTTTACAACAATATTACAAACAGTAGCAGACAGACACCTCAGACAGATCAGGACTAAATCATCACTGAGTCACGTAGGTAAAAAAAAAAAAAAAAAGAGAGAGAAATTTACACAGAAAGACATTTTCATAAAGGAAAATTCCCCACTGGATCTCAACGCTGTTGAATATTGAGATGATACTGAAGACTCCTTCATGACTAAGTGAAATCTAACCACTAACGGAGACAATGATCCGTAGATAACTGAGGATATTAACTTGTAGTCGGCTGAATTCTGTGAACGCTAACTCACTTGACGTGTCCAGGTAAAACAGTTTCCTATGACTCACTGAGGCCGGCTGCAGGACGACTCACGCCGACTGGTAATAACACACAGCTGGGTACGAGCCTGCGTCGATAGCGTGTGTGTGTATCTGTGTGCGTGTGTGTGTCTGGATGAAAGCAGCATGCCATGATTAATAAATTTAAACTGTCTGCTGAATTGAAGCACTTGGATGTGTTTAGTCATCGTGGTTTCACTTTGTCGGAGCAGAGGTGGAAATATACCAAGCAGGAAATGTCTTAAGGCTTCGGCTTAATTATCTCTTATCAAGTATTTTAATCACTGTGACTCAACAGGTGAAGGAGGTGATGACTCGACCTGCTCCTTCTACAGCCGCCGTCGCAGTGTTTTTTTTATTTATTTTTTTCTTGGATGTTGTCGTTTGTTAAAAAAAAAAATCCAGAAAATGATGGAAAAGAAAATTTGAGTTTATTTTTATTTTCATATTTGCAGCTTCGACACTTTCACACCCGGCCCTTTTTTAGAGACGCACACATTTTTAACGTGCCAATTGTTTATTCTGCAGAACAAAAAACAAAACAAATCAGCAGCTCTTTATTATTAGTTATTGTCGATCAATTCTGGCTTCTTTGAACTAGACTATTTTATACTTTTCTCTGTTGGTATTTGTTATGAAGGCAAAATGTGTCGTTTGTAATCTTTAACACAATTAACGGATGAGGAAAGAAAATAATTATCAGATAATTTATTGATAATGAAAAGAGGAAAACAGAATCTAATCTAAATCTAATCTGTCATTATATTGTAAACAAACTTTCCCAGTCTGATAGATATAAGTCTACTTATAACTGTAACACTTGGCACAATGTAAATATTATTATATATAATTAATTACATTGTTTATAATTGAATGTAATCCAGTTGTAATAGATAAAAGGTCTTTTTTAAGTGAACGTCAGCAATTCTTTTTGACTTTTTGATATTATTCCAACTGTATTTTCCTATATTCTGGCTCATTGTGTGTTTTAATTCCACACACACACACACACACACATGAACAAACACATTAAACGTTGGGTGTTAAAAGGTCGAAGTTCAGCGCTCGGCCTCCTCTGCTCCGCCTCCGTCGATGCTTTCTCTGAAGACGCTTTCAGGTCGGTTGGTGTTGGCCGTCTTTTAAAAAAAGAAAAAAAAAAAAACACAAACTGAGTCGCTGCATATTTTTGAATTTTCTTTGTGAGTCACTGTCTGTGTGTGCGTGTGTGAGCGTGTGTCGGTGAACCGCAGAGGGTGTGTGTGTGTGTGTGTGTGTGAGCGGACGGTCGTGAGTTTAAGTTTGTGCCTTTTTCTGTGGATGATGATGTAACTTGGACTTTAACTCTTGTAACTCTCTCCCTCTCACAGATTGAATGTAACGTTTGCGTAGAAGTCACTTTGTGCATCGTTCACAACCTCGTGTGTCACTAATTAGTCGTGTTCATTCATCATTAACCTGCATTTGACCCCCACACGCTGCATCTTGTGGCCTCGACGTGCACCAGAAACCGTAGAGTTTAAACCCCCGACGACAAAAAGCTGCAGCTTGTCAGACGTTCATCACACATGTCTGCAAACATGAACTGTTACTAATATGCCTTTCCTCTCTGTGTGTGTGTGTGTGTGTGTGTATGTTAGCAGAGTTTCGTTCGCCGTCGCACGTCAGCGGGCTGAACCGGACGGCGTCTCTGAGCGGAGCCGACCGGACCGAGTCCCTGTCCATCAGCGGCAGCAACAGTCAGCTCAACAACAGCATCCCCTCGCAGCAGTACACGCCAGACTTCTACGTCCGGGCCCTCACCGACCTGCAGTTCGTCAAGGTCGGTCACGTGACGTCACACACACACACACACACACACAGACACACATATAAAAAACCACCAATCTGCTTCATCTCTTCATCTCTCTGCACTGCACACAGTTTCTGCTGCCTCCAAACGGCCAAAATAATCTGTTATTGTTATGGTACGCATTATCATGCCAGTGGGGGAAAAAATGTTTGGAGTGTTTTTATGTCTCAAAATAGACTAAATAAACATAATCTAAAGAATTTTTTTTTAATTATTTATTTTTGGAAGTTTTTGGGATTTGTTGCCTGTAGGCAACTTTGTACCATTACGGTTCATCATATACTGTATTAGAAACACCAGTCTCTGTAGACTTTCACCTTCACTGGCCTCATCCGAATTCTCATTCTCATCTTCCTCATCATCATCATAATAGCCTGATGTTTATTTTACTGCATCCAAAATCAAATTTATTAAGGATAAAAAACAAAATTATGATGAATTATATGTTTTTGAACATTATATTTACACTTTAACACACACTACCATAGTCTCATAATGCAATGTTGATTCCATAATGGTCCACTGTCGCCTCAAGGCAACATTGCAATTTTCTATAATGGTACGTTGTTGCTTTCGGGCAACAGGTGCATTTTAACAAGTTTCCATTATTTAATAAGTAACTAAATTGCATGGAACTATTAAAAATTAAACTTTACTAATCTATTAGTGTAAATATATTTTTTTCCAGATAAAAAAGGGCCAGGAAGTTATGTTTTCAGACCGTTTTAGTGGAGCAAAATGGCAAACCTGTTTCCTTTGAAAAAGTCTGCAAAAAAGGGTTTCAGTATGGCTTCTTGAAAGTCATGTGATAAATTAAAGCATTGTTATTGGTTCTCTAAGGTCTCCTCTCTCTTTTTTTAAAGTATTACAGCATTAAATGGGATGAATTGTGGAGATGTGACAGGCCAAAAAGTGGTATGTTGCCTGAGGGCAACATGGTACCATAGAGGGTTAGGAAAAGATCAGCCAAGATGAGATGGGATAAACTTTATATAGTAATAAATAAAACACGATTGCACATCAGTTTTATTGCACGTGTCCATTTACATCATGAAAAACCAGGACAGAGGCACATTTACAGTAATAGTAATTAATTAGCGCCACTTTAGACAATAAAAAACAGTAACAACAATGGCACCTCCTCATTCCAGCTTTGGTGTTGTTGAGGAATTTAATGGACAAAGGAGTTTGTCTCTGGTATTCAAGGTGAGGAGAATGAGTCTGAAATTTATTTTTGTAATTGATTATGGTCTGTTGAAAAAGGCTTGAAGACTGGGATGTTGGCGGACTCCCATGATCAGCTGTATGAATAAGATAAGATAAGACAAGACAAGGTATGATTAAAAAAGATGAAGGAACAAAATACATTACTCATGTCCAGCGGCTAAAAATAGACCCTATAATACAAAATAATAATAATAACCTATAACTAGCCTAAGAGTAAATAGAAATAGACACACAGTGTAAACTCACAGCAATGAGTTCATAAGCCGCAAACTTCATGAGGAAATTTACATGAATCAGCAGCTTAAACATACATTCAATGTGGAACTATGACATAACTGTGAACATTATAAACACGAAGTGGATAAGAATGGGTCTTATATGGCACCAGGGATAATATTATTGCTCAGCAACATGTACAGTATACATATAAAATCAGAGCTCTATTATTACTATATTATTTATATTAAACTGGTTGTAATAGCTGCTAAATTGTATAATGTGATTTTTCCATGTGTAGTTTGGTTATAAAGCAGCTCTAGGTTCTATATTAAAGCAGATATCAGCTTCACGGCCGTTTCGGCTAATGCTGCGTTCAAGGCAGGCTTTTGAAACCGTAAGTTACAGCTTCAAGTCACAACTACGACTTGGTAGCGTTCCAGGTAACCCGTAGCTCGTGTTTTTACCATCCTGTTGTCTGTGAAAGTTCCCTATAACGGCCACTCGTAACTTCCGACCCGTGAACTCGTACCAGATCGAACTGGTATGACTTCACAGGAAGGAAAAACACAAAGTACGAGTTTCTTTGAACGCACCATGAGTTAGCAGCCCCCGCCCTTGTCAGGCATCAATTGGTCCTCGTGCTACGTCACCACATTCACGCGCATCCCTTGGCTGCACACACAGCCCTTCATGCCGTTCTCTCTCCTCATTGGATAACACTTGTATCCCACAAGGAAAATTTTCTCCTCGGGTTACAGCAGAGCAGAGTGACGGAGAGACTCGTGTTTAGGCTGAAATACTTCATGTAAGTGATTGCTGACGGAAAATAGGACTATTTAGGACTTATATTAACAAAAACATTTCACTGATATCTGCTTTAATACCGTGACACTATTAGAGAAATGCACACAGCCTGTATTCAGAAACGTGTTGCCTTAAAACCAGCCGTCAGGACTTCCTGTGACTTTGTGATGTCACAACGAAGCAGCCACCCTAAGCCCCGCCCCCTCAACACCATTCAACAACTTGCATGATCGGTTTCTCTGAGTGTTTTATTCTGAAATCTGCTTTATTTTTATTGAATCACTTATTAACCCTCAGGTGCCCCTTCAGCCTTTTTCAATTTTTACCCCTTGACAAAATTTTCAACTTGTAGTAAGAGACATTTAGACATCAGTTACTCCAAAAATTTTTGTGATACATATAAGGCTGGATCTTGACCTATCATAATGGGTTACAAAATTTTTTAACCCCTTCCTGGCCTGTTGTTGTTGCAGCAACAACACATGAGTTCTCTATTTTCATTTATTTTTAGAATTTTTATTTTTTTATTTTTTTATTCTTTATTCCAGTCTGTATTATATTCTGAAGGTTTTTTTTCTGAGTGGATTGTTGATATATCATTCATACAACATTTTATTCATATGCATATGGCGAAATATGATTTTTTGTACGGTATTGACAGTATTTTCTCATTTACAGAGTGATAAAAAGAGATATCCAAAATTCCTTCGGGGAAAACTTTAGACACAAATATGTCAACAAAATAAAAAAAGAATTTTGAAAATAGCTTTATCCATTTCAGTTCTGTAAATGTAAATGTAAATGTAAATAAATCAGTGCATATTTCATTAGATATTGCCTCATTTACATATTTAAACATAAAATTTCAGAAAACTTGTAATACAAAAAATATTTGTCTAAATGTGAGTAATAAAATTGGAACGTTACATGGTGATACCTGTTAGTTAAATTTTTTTTTCAAAAATACATTGAAAACCCCATAGGCGGAGGTGGACATTTCCGTCCGACGAAGGATCCTTAACGTGTTTATTTTTCATTACGAGCCCAAAAATTGGACTATCATTCTGAAATTTGGGACATTCAGAGGTGACCCAAAAATACACCTCCTTGCCAAAAAGCCCCAGTGACCTTTCCTTTGACCGTGGGGGGGTAGGATAGAGTGCCAGGTGGACAAAAATGTCCAGGGGTCATCTGAGGGTTAAACAGTCAGCCAATCAGAAGAGAGCGACTCAGAGCCTCCTCCTCTCTTCTGATTGGCTGTCACCGACCTTTTGTTCCTGGAGCAAAAACTAAAACGCCGTCTTTCTCTCCCTGTAGATCACACGGTCTCAGTACCAGAACGGCCTGATGGCGTCTCGCCTGGACAGCACGCCTCAGTCCCCGGAGAGCGGCCACAACGCGTCGCGCCTGGATCAGACCACTCCCCCCGCCACCACCACCATCACCACCGTCACCGCCGGCAACACCAACAACGCCAACCCCTTCGCCACCATCACAGACCTGGGCGCCGCCGACTCCACCACCCCGACGGAGAACGGCCCCGACGAGACGACGCTGCTCCTCCTCAACGAGCAGAACTCACCGCACACAGCCAACCACCACAGCCAGATGGAGAACAGCATCTGACCCCCCACGCACCCACCTGACCCCCCCAAAACCCCCCCAAACCCCCGCCCAACGCCTCCCTCCTCGCCGCCGCCGGATCGTGGAGCGTTTGCATGTATGCACTGTCTGCTGGGGAGGGGAGGAGTGTACGTATGAGTGTATGTGAGTGAGTATGAGTGTGTGTGTGTGTG
The DNA here is from genome assembly GCF_905171665.1 of Trachurus trachurus. Classification (NCBI taxonomy): domain Eukaryota; kingdom Metazoa; phylum Chordata; class Actinopteri; order Carangiformes; family Carangidae; genus Trachurus; species Trachurus trachurus. The sequence continues at coordinate 11,899,451 of NC_139895.1, read as the reverse complement.
TGAATGCAAACACATGCCAGGCCCAAAGAGACAAGCTGTATGCGTGCCGTGCATGTTGTGTAAATATGCAAACGTTACACAAAACACACATATACACACACGCACACACACACAAACACATGTACCAAAGTGTATTGTGGGAACTCGCCTCCACTTTTCAACACCAAACCCAAAAATCAGCCAGTTCATCATTGAAAACAAAGAAAATCTGCATATGTGTGTGTGTGTGTGTGTGTGTGTCTGTGTGTGAATGCAGACACATGCCAGGCCCAAAGAGACAAGCCATGTGCGTGCATGTTGTGTATACAGTATATGCAAGAGTTACACAAAACACACATATACACACAGACACACAAACACATGCACCAAAGTGTGTTGTGGGAACTCGCCTCCACTTTTCAACACCAAACCCAAAAATCAGCCAGTTTATCATTGAAAACAATGAAAATCTGCATGTTTGTGTGTTTGTGTACTTGTATAGCTATACATGTGAGGACCAGTTTGAGTTTTAAACCATCAGAGTGAGGACATTTTGGGAAAGTGAGGACATTTTGGCCAGTTCTCACTTTCTCAGACCCCTTCCGAGGGCTGACTTATAAAGAACTAGGTAATTATAAGGTTTAAGTGATATGAGGTTAAGAGTGATGGTTAAGGTTAGGCATTTGTTTGGGATGGTTAAGGTTAGGGTAAGGGGCTAGGAGGAAATACATTATGTCAATGAGTTTTCTCACAAAGATAGCCATACAAACATGTGTGTGTGTGTCTGTGTGTGTTTGTGTGTATGTGTGTGTTTGTGTGTGTGTGTCTGTGTGTGTTTGTGTGTATGTGTGTGTTTGTGTGTGTGTGTGTGTGTGTGTGTGTGCGCGCGCTCCTTGTTTGTTATCTGCCGACAGAAGATCGGATGGACGTGCGTGTCTGGACCAGGAAGCTCTTCCCGCTCGTTCTGAGGCCTCGCCCCTGTGTTTGTGTGTTTTTACATCTGTGTGTGTGTGTGTGTGTGTGTGTGTGTGTGTGTGTGTGTGTGTGTGTGTGTGTGTGTGTGTGTGTGTGTGTGTGTGTGTGTGTGTGTGTGTGTGTGTGTGTGTGTGTGTGTGTGTGTACCTCCAATTCACTGTCCCTAATCAGAGACTCAGGGAGACTCCCCCCCCTCCTCCCCCTCTTCCACCTCCAGTACATACATGCAAGTCGTACAACGCCTCAACACCAACACCACCGCTGCTGCTGCTGCTGCTGCATGTGTCGCAGGCTGCGTCCTCCTCCTCCTCCTCCTCCTCCTCCTCCTCCTCCTCCTCTTCCTCGCCATCCATACAGCTAGAAGACAAAGACGACCCGAGCATGTCAGCGGAGCTCCGACAAAGTAATATATGTTCCGTAGAAATTTATATAGCGACGTATTTATTGATGAAAACCTGTGTGAGACGGACACACGAGACTCCTACTGACTCTTTTTCTGTTTTGTTTTCCTTTTTTTTTTTTTTTTTTTAATGTGGGTGGGGCTGCGGGTGGGGGTCTGGGTGGGTATATATATATATATACATATATACATAAACATATATATATATCCCAGATAGAAGCAGGAAGTAGCCCGGAGAGTTGTTCAGAGATTCAGCGCCGATAGACGACCCGTCTGTATTGTGATTAAGACAATCAATATTGATTATGATGAATGTGTTAAATTAAATGTGTAGGGTACGTTAACCGTGGCAGCCCCCCACCCCCCCTCCTCTCCCCATCTGTGGGTGTGGATGGTGGTTTGGGGGGGGGGCTGTTTGAGAGATTTCAGTGCGAGTCCTTTCCTACTTTATAAGAGAGGGTGGCTTGTCCGTATGTGTGTGTGTGCGTGTGTAAGTGTGTAAGTGTGACCAAAATGGCCGTCACCAGATTTGGTGGGAACAGAAACCAAAAGAGGGAAGCTTGATCACCTCCTGACTAGAAAATACTATAAATCTGAGACTTTATTTATTTAGTTTAATGTGTGTTTGTACATTTTTGTCAATGAGGGGGGGCGAGAAATATGATTTTTGTTTTTTTTCTTTCTTTTTTTGTTTCTTTTTTGGCCTCATTGTGGGATTTTATGTGTTAAATATTGTTTTTGCATTCAGTGGTTATGTTTGGGCTTCTTTATTTTTTTTCAAATCAGATATTTAGGGGAGGGGTCACTCTGTCATAACTGAACAGCAGCTTCAAAAACATTTGCTCTTGTTTTGTGTTTCTGTAGCCAAAGGCAGGTAGGCAGGCGCTCAGAAGTTTGTCAGTTTTATCAGAAACTCTTGTTTTATATTTTAAATTTTTACCGTTGTTGTCACGCAGCTCATGTTGTTGTTCACTGCACACACTCCAGTTATGTTTTACTGTACACTCTGACTCTAAGGAGATTTTACAGGATAAAATTGTACCCAAATCTCTAAAAAAAAACTACATTTTGTGTCTTGTAACAGATTTTTTTTTCTGTCTGACTTCTAGAAGAACCACAGTGATGTTAAATAAATATTTTTTTCATTGATTTAGACCATAAAAAAGTAAATTACACAAAAACTGTCATTTCCTGCAGTCCATATATGGTAGGGAGCGACTTCTACAGTAACTACTACATATCCCAGAATGCAATGCAGCTTCAGAAACATCATGTTTAGTCTCATCTTTATTGTCAGTTAAAAAAAATTCCAACAATCTGCACTGTTAAATGTTGTGAGAGGGGGATTCTGGGAAATGTAGGACATGGGGAAAGACGACACACCGACGGGAAGAGGATTCAACAGTTTAACGGTTTAATTGAAACAAAAACACAACATCTCAAAAGGAAAAATGGGGAAAATGTCTGAGTTTATAATGATTTAATGTTTTTGCTCCGGAAAAATTGAACAAACACTGTGAAGTTTTATGAAAGAAAAACTACTGAAGCGCTGTTTTGCTCGCACCAAAATATGTGGTCATCATCAGCTGGTCGTGTCTCTCCTTCTTCTTCTCGTCTACACCAAATGTTATTCACTCTTCAACCAAAACAGCACTCCCCCCCCCCCCCCCCCCCCCCGTCCTGAAACAGGAACCATGAAGCACTTCTAATGTAATATTTAGCAGGAATCTGAAACCATAGCGTGCGACAATAAGACGATGATTCATTTCATTACCGTTGTCAAGTTCATTGGAATAATTAACTGTTTTGGGGTTTTTGTTTTTTTTTAGCATCTTTGAATCATCTGGTTTTGTGGTTGTCTTTTGGTTGCTGTTTGTTTTTTGTTTTTTTTGAAACGATGCAAGAAAATTGACTCACTGCTTTCTCCAGACTCATCTGATGATGTAGCACATGAAAATATTATTAGTGTCAAAACCCATTTAGATGAGTTTTAACTGACGATTTTACCTGTTGATTTTTTTTTCTTTTTTTTTTTGCAGAAGCTCATAGACATGTGTCTGTTTTTTTAGTTTTTTTTTTCATGTCGTATTTGAGTGTGAGACAGATTTCTGCCAAAGACACAAGTTTTAAAGAATTATTTTGGGACGTTTGCTCGACATGTTGTGTACACTGATGCATCATGGGTCAGGGTTTCGTGTCGCCAACGGTATATGCCAATCATTTATCTACAAGCTGCAATTGTTAGAGCTGAACTTTGACACTTCGTCACTTTTTTTTTTTTTTTTACATCCAAGCCGTGGTCAGTTTGTTAAACCGAAAGACTAAAAGGCCGTTAACGGAGGTGGTGAGAGCTTCTTCTTCTTCTTCTTCTTCTTCTGAGTTTGTTTAGTGGTGAAACACAATCTAGTGCCTCGCACTGCCTTAAAAACACTTCAGTTTGAGTCCAGTGTAGCTGATCCTTTATTACACGGTGGTACAGTTCTTTTTTTTTTTTTGGTTTCTAACTGGAAAATGTTGATAATTACACTAATTGTATTTCAACACTAAAATCATAAAATCTGAATTTTTAGTAAAATTACATTAAAACGTCAGTGGGTGAAGACAACGACAAAGTTAGCTACTACCAAAGAGCTACTAGTTAGAGATTTTGTAGTTCAATGTGTGATAGAAACAAAACCAATGTAAACATTAATATTTAAAAAGTCAAATTCTTCAAATGGTCACAGTCTCAACTCATGGTTTCCAGCAGCTAAAGATGAGCTAAGGATGCTAACTCGCCTAAATATTTAAATTAATTTCGAAACATAGCAATATTTTTTTTTTTTTACTTTTTAGATTTAATGTCCATATTCACATAAACACGAGCTTATTTTGTAATTAAAGAACATTTCTAATTGCTAACATTCAAAAACTACAGCGTCCATCTCAGTGTTTTGTTCGTATTATTCATAATTTTGGTCACAGCGGCAATGAAAAACTTTTTGTCACACTCTCCCTTTAACAACTGAACGTTTGCTTATTAAACCAAAGCTAAGTTTAAATCCACTAGGTAGGAATGGGAGGCGGTGACTAATCAAAGTAATTGTTTTCACCCCGAGGGGCGAGAGTTGCGTAATTTTGGGGGAAAAACCGAGGGCACCTCATGAAAGCTCATGAAAATACCTCTGGAGAATCAATCTGCTTCCAAAAAAAGATTCAATAGAAACATTCAGGAACAAACGAAGCATGAAATGATTTGATTTACTGGCCATCCTTCTCATAGAAAGTAATTTGTCTGTTGAGAAAGACTTCCTGTTCCGGTTCAGCTTGAGAAAGTTAAATAGGAAATAGCTTTATTTTGAAAGGTATATGTGCTCCACCCACTGATGTTTTCACACCCCTGCCTACAACATCAGATCCAGAGAAAATGTCGGTTTATGCCTTTAAAAATCGAAACCTAACAGCTATTCTCTGCTTTCTAGATTTGTCTTTTTTTTCCAAAATTTAAAAATTCAAGCACTTTAGCAAGGACAGCAGTATTTTATTTTTTTTCTTGTACAAAAAGACACAAATTTACGCTCTGTCACAATTCTGTTACTGGCCGGGATTTCATAATCATTTCACCACCGACATTACGCTGCGTTAATTTAATTTCACACGCGTGTTGTGTGTAAATGTGTGTGCGCTCAAACAAGAAAACCTTAAGGAACTCGGTGACTCACTGTTGTGTTGCCTTCATCTTTTTATGACTGTACTGGATTCTTTCTTTCTTTCTTTTTCTCATTCCTGAAATATTTTTTGGGCAAACACAGACACACATACAGTACATTTCAGCTGACTGTTCATTTATTGTTAATTTTTTTATGGCTGACATTGTTTTTGTTAATGCTTGTGTACAATTTGGATCCTCTGCCCCCCCCCCTACTCTGCCCCCCCCTCCCCTACCTGTTTTAAATTGTACTGGGTTTGGGTTCATTTTGAGCGAGTGTGTGAGTGTGTGTGAGTGTGTGTGTGTGAATGAGTACTTGTGAATCAAGTCTGGTTATTTTTTTGTACCTCAGAAACACTGTCAATAATTGTGGTAAACAACTTTTTTTTTAATTTGTCATGAATTTAATTTGGGAACAGAGCGAATGGAGCGACGGCGTTGGGGAGAAAATTATAAACTGATTGTCCTTCATTCTCTCTGGCATGCTTTAACTTTTAAAAACAACAGAGAAACAAGGTGTAAATACTGTTTTATAATTTCTGTCTTAATGAGTTTTGAAGATGAAGAAAGTTATTAATAAACCTGAGATATATTTCTCTATGGACCTTTGTGATGGCAATTTTTTATTCTGTTTTGTCTTGTATAATTGTCTTCAGACTCCACTCGTTCTCAAAGAGTGGGCTAGTGGTTTGTTTCCAAAGAAGCTGGTGAGAAAGCAATCCATGGAGTGATAGGATGTCCAATATTGGAATTTCTTGCCAATATCTGATATCCGATATCAAACCATCACCCACTGCAACATTGTTTAGTTTTACTGTCATATCCTACAAATATGAATTATTTTATTACCGTAATCCCCAAAGGGAAATTTATTCATTTTCTTATAATGTAGGTTGTAAATAATGCAACATTAAAGCAGAAGTAAGCGATCCGGTCGTTTTCGCTAATGCTGCGTTCCAGGCAGGCTTTTGAAACCGTAAATTACAGCTTCAAGTCACAACTTACGACTTTGTAGCGTTCCAGGCAACCCACTCGTGTTTTTCCGACCTGTTTTACCGGTGAAAGTCACTATAACGGCCACTCGTAACTTCCGACCCGTGAACTCGTACCAGATCGAACTAGTATGACTTCACAGGTCAGAAAAACACGAGTTACGAGTTTCCTTGAACGCACCATAACAGTCCTCGTCCCTACGTCACCTCATTCACGGCGTTCCTTGGCTGCACACACAGCCCTGCATGCCGTTCTCTCTCCTCATTGGATGAAAATTGTAGGATACGATAAATGTTTTCTCCTTGGCTCAGAGCAGAGCAGAGGGACTGAGAGACCCGTGTTTCGGTCCAAACACTCTATGTAAGTGATTGCTGTCGGAAGATATAAGACTTGTATTAACACAAATATATCACTTACTTCTGCTTTAATGCTAAGAATGCATTTCCTGAAGGAAATACGGGTGAATGCTGAAAACTGGAAGCTAAATAAACTGAATAAATTGTTGAAACAATGCTGAATCAAGTGAAGAAATAGCTGAATCAATCTTGAAAAGATGAAATTATTTTTAGATTTAGAAATTGAAGCTCTCGACAACACACCCTCTCGGTTGTCATGGAGACGCAGTTGCAATTTTGCCCCGTTCCCGCCTCCTCGTTGTCTTCGATTTTCTTCATTTTGAGGCTCGGATTGAGTCGTATTTTGTGTGTTGTTGTTGTCACCCTTGTTAAAGCAGAAGTGAGTGATATATTTGTGTTAATATAAGTCTTAAATAGTTATATCTTCCGACAGCAATCACTTACATAGAGTGTTTGGACTGAAACACGGGTCTGTCAGTCACTCTGCTCTGCTCTGAGCCGAAGAGAAAACATTTATCGTATCCTACAGTTTTTATCCAATGAGGAGAGAGAACGGCATGCAGGGCTGTGTGTGCAGCCAAGGAACGCCGTGAATGTGGTGACGTAGCGACGAGGACTGTTATGGTGCGTTCAAGGAAACTCGTATTTTTCCGACCGTGAAGTGGTACCAGTTCGATCTGGTACGAGTTCACCGGTCGGAAGTTACGAGTGGCCGTTATAGTGACTTTCACAGGTAAAACAGGTCGGAAAAACACGAGTGGGTTGCCTGGAACGCTACAAAGTCGTAAGTTGTGACTTGAAGCTGTCATTTACGATTTCAAAATCCTGCCTGGAACGCAGCATTAGCGAAAACGACCGGACCACTCACTTCTGCTTTAACACAAATATATCACTTCCTTCTGCTTTAATGCTAATATCTGAATAAAACTAGAGAATGCATTTCCTGAAGGAAATACGGGTGAATGCTGAAAACTGGAAGCTAAATAGACTGAATAAATTATTGAAACAATGCTGAATCAGGTGAAGAAATAGCAGAATCAATCTTGAAAAGATGAAATTATTTTTAGATTTGGAAATTGAAGCTCTCGACAAAACACCCTCTCGGTTGTCATGGAGACGCAGTTGTTACATTGACACCATCAATTTTGCCCCGTTCCAGCCTCCTCGTGTCTTTGATTTTCTTCATTTCGAGGCTCGGATTGAGTCGTATTTTGTGTGTTGTTGTTGTCACCCTTGTAAACATTGTGTTCGAACTGAATAGATTGGACAGACGACATTTGGTTTGTTGCTTGTTTTCAAAGAAGCTGGTGAGAAAGAGAGTGATAGGATGTCCAATATTGGAATTTCTTGCCAATATCCAATATCCAATATCCGATAGCGAACCATCACCCACTGCATACATTGTGCGTTGTACTGCATCACACACTGATTGACTGGAGGGTGCATTGTTGTGGCAATGAATGGAGCAGAGATGGATTATGTAGAAATTGGGGAGTAAAGCACAAACAGCCAATTCTACTGTACGTGTGCTTTCTGCGTGGCTGGTTGAAGCAGCCTGTCGTATCACTCGACACTACGAGTTGACAGCTGTTTAGTTCGGTTGCAGCACCATCGCCATGTGTTTTTGTTTCAAACAGAACAGCATGTGGTGAGAACACGTGGACTATTATTGTGCGTCTGAAGCAGCGTCAGCAATAATTTAGTAGAAAAATGTGCCACAAAATCCAGGCATTTGCTTATCAGGTTTTAGTTATCAGCAGAAAAACTGATAACGATATGTTGTGTCGTGGTGCCGCAAAGGTTGGAGGCTCTGATCTTATAATAAAGTTGGTTTTCAGCCAAGAGACGCTGGGTGGGAGGCAGAGAGCCTCCATTCACCCTGCATGGAACAAGTTACAAGTCATTGATTTAACCATCCCAATTACTCCAAAGCTGTTTAATTAAGGTAAAAATCCTGCATAGCTCCTCTTAAAGAAACTCTGCTCTCAATGTAATATTGTTTAAGCTTTTGATGAAATATGATGAGAAATTCAGTCGTTACTTCCGCTTTTTGTCATGCAATTCTGGCAGTTGCCTACTCATGGGGAAAGCCCGTAAAACCAGATAGGATGACCTGCTTGCAGCCTGGCACACCCACCCACACCCACACGCACGGTATACATTACCAAGGCTTACACAAGGGTTTTTTGTGGGTGAGGAAGTGAAATCAAGGGAAGTGATTTGTATTGTGACCATTGAGAAATCCAGATGCTGCTCCTCCTCCCCTGTTTTTACCTCACTGGGAATTCTGTCTATCTGTCAATCTAACTGGTTCTGCGAGGTGGACGTGAGTCACAAACCATAAGATACAGGAAGAGATGAATGAGGAGATAGCTACACTGTGTGTGTAATTACAAAGCATCTGATGAAAACACCCGTATAAAACATGGGCGAGTACTGCGTAGAAAGAGTTTGGTCATAGCCGGGTTTTTTTTTTTTACATATTTGAACATCTATCATCATAGGTTGTTACTGTTATTGAACTGTATCCACTGCTACTCCCCCGTAGGGCTCAGCGGACGAGTTTGGGCGGCAAACAACCAACGCCCTCCATAATGAGGTCACGTCAGGATTTTTACTGTGAACTTGAAATCAGAGATTCACATGATAAGGGCGTATTTATCAAACTACAAGGAAGGAAATAAAAAAAAGTGAATATGCGCAAAAGAAAAAGTAAAAAGAGTTCACCCTTACTCTTGGTAAAGAAAAAACAACAACAACAAAAAAAATAGTTGATATAGTTTTACTTCATTTTAACATTTTTTAACTGTGTATTGTCTGTAATCGACTCTGACCTGATTGTCATTGGTTTTGATTGCAGTCTGAGGACATACAGTCTTCAATAATTGCATTGATGGAAAAACTATAATGAAAATTAAAACCTCATGCGGTAACTTATTTTTTAACAAAATAAGTTGTTTAAGCTATTTATTTAAGATAAAAATACATACTTTTGCATATCTTTACACATTTTTATATATTAATGAATATTCATTTTTATTTTATCTCTGTGTTTTTTCTTATTAGAAAAGAAAAGAAAATATATTTTTTTTTAAAGTACCCTCAAATAGGCTAATTGTCCAGATTTTTGAATTTCAAAGTATTAAAATGAGTGCCCCATAAAACTCAAAAGGAACCCCGACTATAATTACCAATAGGCCTGAATAAACCAAGATTGTTCTCTACTACATGAATAGGTTTTTAGAAACAGATAAACTATTGTCATTGCTTTAAAAATCCACATTGTTTAGTAGGCTATATATTTTTACTTACGGTGGCAGCCATTGTTCTACCTACGCAATGCAGCCTGGGGGCAGTGACGTAAAAAGGTTACACTATGGAGAAGAGCCGTTGGCGCCGGCGTATGTTTACCATGGATCCATGATGTAATTACCTTCCTGTGGTATCATCACAATGCCAGATTGTGCTGCGTTTGGTTGCAATTTCCCATCAATAGGTGAAAGACAATCACAGGATTATATAATCATGGGTTAATGTTTTGATTTAGGCTACCTGTTGGTGCCCCGGTGCCGATTTGGTGGCCTGCACTCTCCACAACAAACTGCTGATTTCTTGGCATGAAATGCAATATTTTAAATAGCTAGAGGTCTTTTTTTTTCTCATGGCACAATTGAATCGGATCACAAAATAAAATGTTGACTCCCGTTCACTTACATGGAGAATTTTTCCGAATTGAGGTCCCATGGCGAGCGTTACACCCTGCTTCCGCTTAGGCTCTCTGTATGTATGTTAATCCACACCGCAAGTTCTCATGCACGGGATATCTACATGTGAAGATCAAACTCGTAAGCATCCTGTCATTGCGTTTTACTGTCATATCCTACAAATATGAATTACTTTATTAATCCCCAAAGGGACATTTTTAATTTCTTTATAATGTAGGCTGTAAATAATGCAACAGTGCTAATATCTGAATAAAACTAGAGAATGCATTTCCTGAAGGAAATACAGGTGAATGCTGGAAGCTGGAAGCTGAATAAGCTGAATAAATTGTTGTAACAATGCTGTATTAAGTGAAGAAATAGCTGAATCAATCTTGAAAAGATGAAATTATTTTTATTTTTTACACACGCTCTCCCTCTCAGTTGTCATGTAGACGCAGTTGTTACATTGACACCATCAATTTTGCCCCACTCCCGCCTCCTCGTGTCTTTGACTTTCTTCATTTTGAGGCTCGGATTGAGTCGTATTTTGTGTGTTGTCACCTTTCACCTTTGCTTTCGAACTGAAAAGGCTGGAATATTCCTTTTAATCATTTTTCATTAGTCATCAATGATTAATAACTGTGAATCCACATTTAAAGATGTGTAAAAAGAATTGACACTGCATGTTTAATCATCGCAAATGATGATGACTACCCGGACCCTTTTAGACGTTCATTTTGTTACGCAAATTTGTTGCGGTGGCTTTTATGTTTTAAGACCGTAGTAAAATCGTGTGTGACATCTTTGCACTATTTAAATTTCAGTAGGTTCATCGTGTCACTTCAGCTTTTCTTCACTTCCTCTGTTTTCATAAAAAAAAGAAAGAAGAAAAAGTAATTATTTGGGATGTGAAATTGTCGATCCAGCACTAACAAAAAGACAAATTTCCGGGTGCTGAGGGCAGAGAAAGTCAGCGGAAATCAAAGGACAAAAAGCAACAGCATGTTACACAAAGTCCAATAACATCAACACACACAGGTTCATGCCTACCTTACCATCAGGGGGCTAACATCACACACCAACCAAATCGGGACCAATGTTTTAAAGAGAGGATTCAAGGACACTTTCAACCCTGTGTGCCATCAAAGTGTGGACCTCCACAGCATGCAAAGATTTTACTTGATGTCTTTTAAAAAGTGAACATTTCACTAAATTGTTTTTCACATTTAAACATTTACTTTGACAAAATAGTGAGAATCACCACTCTGTTAGCTCTTGACTATCGACAACTGTTAAAATCTAACTACATATACTGTTTGCACTGTATATGAGCTGCTATTAGGCTAATACAGCAATGGCTGCTTTCGTTCTGTTACTCATCTTTTTTCTTTTTTTGAAAACCTAATTGTAACTTCTTGTTTGAGTTAAACTTCAACTTCCCCGTGGTTTTTCAATCCAACAACTTTGTTTATGTTGGACTGATGTTGAAAGTGTTATTTTGTATCATGATTATTATCACAGTAAGCAAGATTCCTGTTTGTATGGTTAATATATTAATTTTTCAACACACATGTTCTCAGAAATCCCTGGAAAGCAACAATAATATTCCAATCAAAAAGAGTTTGAACTTGTCACCACAGCAATTCATCTGACTCCATCTAACCCTCCTTGGCTTCCTCTTCTCTGCACCACCTTATTTCATGTCCTGTTTCACTACATCTTTTTTGCTCTTCCTCTATCCTCTATCCTGTCTCGCAGTTCCTATCCCAGCATCCACAATCCCTCCTCAGTAGGCTACATGTCCAAACCATCTCAGTCTCCCTGGCCTCTCTGGCTTTATCTCCAAAACATCTAATATGTGCTTATCTGGACTTGGGACCTGCATATATAAGGAGGATGCTGGCTTGTGCCCCACTTAAGACGGCATTAAAAAGAGTCTGAACTGATTGTAACTAAAGCTGCAATTATATAATTATGTTTATAATGTGATAATGATATAGTATATACAAAAACTTTTGCAACTTTGTTGTAAACATAAAAGAAAAAGAAGATAAAAGTATAGTTTTGTTGATTAACTGGTTGATTGATTCATTGCTTTATCACATTAAAAAACACTCTCATAAACTTTATGTTTTACTGTCACACACACACACACACACACACACACACACACACACACACACACACACACACACACACACACACACACACACACACACACACACACACACCCTCCTTCCCAAGTGTCAACAGCTAATTGAGCTCAACAGACGTGACGTATACTTCTGCCTGCATCACAGGGAAATGAAGTAATATGAGACACTGCCACAGTTACACAATGTCAAACAATGGACATGTCTGCTACGTCTGCTGGAATTTTTCTTACAGTATTTACATACTACTAAAAGACTGCATAACCACAAAGTCGAAGAAAAAGATTACGAAATAACAGATTAACAGTATAGTAAGACAGCTCACTGAACTTTGTAATCATATCTTACTCTGTAGTGACTAATAAAAAATGTATCTACTATTAGTTTTATTATTAGATCTATTGCTGTTCAAGCACAGGGTCAATCCAAGGGTAGATGTTGCTTTAATATATCATTTAAGACACTGTGAGAACTAATAATGTATTAAGTGGAGCCACGTTGTGTTGAAACAAAACAAAACAATACTGAATGAATAAATTATTTCTATTTTCAATCCAGTTTAGACTTTGATTGATCATTTCTACTATTGTGCAGAATATCTCATATTCGCTGTTATGTTGTCATAAGAAAATTTAATATAACACATTCATGATCAATGCGTATACATTGCATGTGTTGTGCATGTGTAGGATAATATTAACTCCAATTACAGTAAGTGCATTTCCTTGTGTAGCCTGCGTGTCACAATCAGTATACGTTTTCTAACCGCAGCGGTGTGTACAGTATTTCATCATCGCGGTGGTTTACAGCAGTGAGCACAGCGGCAAAACGGCCGTCCCACTTCCTGTGGCGGACTGTGGTGATTGTATAAAAGCCCTGCAGGTCGCAACAGGCAGGCAGAACAAACATTGACTACACAAGCTTACAAAGCTCCAAACAAAGCAATACAACTACTTCTCTACTTGACTTCAACAGGTAAATTGACTTTTCTTATCTTGAGTTGTTTTTGGGTTTGTTTTTTTTACAGTTTTTTTTCTCAGTGTGGAGCAGATTAGAAAACAGGCTCCTTATTTAACCTGAGATGGGATACATCCATTGTCACTGGAGATTGAATATAGCACAGTTTCTTCAACGTGCAGCTCCAGTTTTGTTTGTGAGAACATTCATACTCTTAATGCCAGATGGAAATGTTCAAACTCTATGTGACACATGCGGTTTTCAATCAAATTTTTATTCAGCATTTCTTCATATGTGAATTGCAGTCACATGTTAATGCAACAATAGGTCAATAATTAATAACGGGTAATTAATAAGCTCCTATAAAAGTTGAAATAAATGTATTTCATTGCATGTTTTAGGATTCAGTTACAGTGGATATTAACCCTTTGTTTCTTCAATTCAGAATAAGATGGCATCCGACATGAAATGCAACGTGAGCGAGATGTGGAGCCCCAAGTTGCCCAAGGGACTGGATTTGGAGATCTCCCATCATCCAATGACAATGAAGCGCGTGGCCAACCTGATCATCGCCATGGAGAGGCTGAAGGCCGACACATCAGAGATTCTGCTGAGCCCCGAGCGCAGAGATGAAAACCTGCTCAGCATCATGATGGAGAGCATGGTGGAAAGTATGTAGACTGATTAGGTCGCTCTGTTAGCGAAGCAAAATTTGAGTTTTAAGCTGTAAACTGCAGATAACAACCACAACAGTTCAACTAATCAAGTGTTCCTGTCTTTCCTTCAGAGCGTGTTGTGTTCGAGTGCCACGCAGCTCCGTCAGGTCAGTTCACAAGGACCTGCCAGCACCGGTGCAGTGTGACCGATGCCCAGAAGAGACACTTGGTCAAGGACCCAAACAGCATGGAGCTGAACGCAGTGACGCTGCAGGCCGGAAGTGAAAACCTCAAAGGTAATTCACACATTACACATTAGAAAGAAGAAGATATTTGAATTCAGAGAATTATTGAAGGCAGATCTTTTAGTCCAAAATCACTTTTGTTAAAATGAACCTCTGTTCTCCCCTCAGTGCAACTGAAGATGTCGACCTACCTGCCTCCCTTACCAAGCTCGGTGGCGTCGGCCAGACCTGTGGCTCTGTGCATCACACAAAGCACAGAGTCAGATAAAGATATCTACCTGTGCTGTAAAATGGAAGGCGACGAGCCAACTCTGCATCTGGAGGTAAGCTCTTACATTACAAATCCAACTTAAAACTGCGGGACACTGACTGAAATCTGACTAGATTTTTGACCGACATTTATATATCGGTAATACTGTCCACCGTCGATGGTTCAAACCTCCTAACATGTTTTTTTTCACCCCTTTAGCCAGTGGAGAACATAAACGATCTGAAGAGCATCAGCTCAGACAGCGACATGGTGAAATTCCTGTTCTACACCGAGCTCAGCGGCGTGAACATCACCACTTTCAGGTCGGCCCTTTTCCCTGACTGGTACATCAGCACAGCAGAGGAGGAAAACCAGGCGGTTGACATGTGCACGGTGGACGACACTCGCCACAGGACCTTCCAAATCAAGTCCAAGACCCCGCTGAACCAGTGTAAACCGTTCGCCCGGGCTCGCATGCAACGCTCTTAAAAAAAAAACAACAACTGGGTGGTGAACTGAAACTATTGTGTACATTTGAAAATTCAAATAATCAGCTACAAAGATGTGATGATTTCCTCCCACTGTCTGCCAGAAATACTTCTGCAAGTTTTTTTGAGTGTTTATTTACTGTATGTACCGAGTACAGAGTGAAATACTTTTGTGTATTGACATATTCACATTTCACCACAAGGGGGCGTTGCTGTGCCGACCGGTGAACACACCGTTAATGCTTATAGCTATTTATTTATTAATTATTTATCTATTTATGCATTGTTTTAAAAAATATGTATTTATTTGGAAATTAGCTTTATAACAATTATTTAAATGATATGCACTGAATGGTAATAAAACCTTGTACCTAATTTTGTTGTCTATTCTCATTATGTATTTGCCCAGAAACACAGAAGCCAACCACTTCTCCTAACATTTGAACAATCCTAACTAGCCTCAGGGTTTCCATGCTTCAGTGACACATGGTTATTTGATAAAATACAGCACTATTTTCGAATGTGCAATATAAAGATGGATGACAAATCATGGAGAAACGTTGACATCCAATCATGCCGTATGATGTGTAAAGAAATGCAGAGCAAACACTAAACCAATGTTTCAATCGCAGCAGAAATTGCAATGACATGTCCATTTAGATCTATGGAAGAGACGTCATTCTTTAAGACCTTAACCCTAACCTCAATTTAAAATTCAACACCTGACCCTAACTATGATCTACAGCGGACTTTGACCACCCAGCCTCCACTTATTTCATGGACCATGATTTAAACTTACTTCATATTAAATGTATTAAATATTGTCTTTTTGGAAAGCTACTTATTTTATAGGCTACTTTCACTCTCTCTTCGGTCTTCGTTTACACTTACTTTTACTTTCATCCTTGAAGGCCCAAACTGCAGGTTGGTAAAACACCTGGGAGCACTCTTTTACTGCAGCCAGATAAAGCCTGAGAGTGGAGGGGGATTCCCTCTTCTCTTCCTCCTGAAAAAATATGATCATGGCTCATTTTCTGTTCAATTAACAATCTCACTTAAATAAAAATGTTGTTGTCTTTTTTGTTTAAAAAAAATCTGTTTATTGGCATTTTTAGTTAAACATATGTTTAAAAAAACATATCCAAGCAGCGATGGGTTGGGTCTGGGCTATTTTTTTGGGGGCAAATTCTGAACAACAAACAGGAGAATAGGAAGACAAGACAGTTGAGGTTGTAATGTTCACTTCACACCAGTTGAGGATTGAACCCACAACCTCTGCAACCAAAGACCATTGTCTATTGCACTAAGCTAATTGACAAGTGGCAATATTATGGTGGCTTCACAAATTGAGTAAGCCATTCACTGTCGTGCAGGCAGATTTGAAATTCTGATATGTATTTGTTAAACATCTACTGTGACTCTAAGATTTTGTATATTTGTTTCACAAAGACCAACTGGTATTTTAGTCAACACACTTGTTGGGTCTTGAACCCACATCCTCCAACACCAAGAACCAACTCCTAACTCACTGAGCTAATTGTCTGGAAGTGAGACCAGTGCTGTGTGACTTCTCAAATAGACTCAGGGGGCAGCAGCTGTCAAGGCAAATTTCAAAAATGGTCAAAATGTCACAAATTATAATATCTAAACAAAAATCTGATAATACATAAATTGCATCTTGACAGCATGGAAATGTTAGTGATTTGTTTTTAGCGATAAGTGTTTTGCATCTCAAGAGAAAATGTGATGTTTAAAAATGTCACTCTTACATTGACTGCAGTTGTTCCCGTGAGAGCAGAATTCAATAAGATAAAATTCTGATATTTGCCAAACTTCATCAACCATGACTCCAAAATATTCTCAATTATTTTCAGGAAGATTGAAAATGTATTTAGCAGGAATTGGATGATATATGTTTACTGTAGTGTTTACAGTCATACGTTTTCATGCACTGTAGGCTCAATTTTTTATTAATCAAAAATCCGAGAAACAAGTTTTGTGGAGGACGGTCTGGAGATGCTCTGTAGCAAGTTTGGTGTCAATTGAGAAGAAATTGTGGGAGGAGATATACATTTTAAAAGTTTTACAGTTATTGAAAAAAACAGAGTGATGGACTTCATAATTTGTATTGAGTCTAAATGAACAAAAGTTTCAGTATTATCTGGGCTACATTGTGGTGAAGTTTCAAAACTGTAGCATCTACTATTGTGTTGGTTTGGTAGGAATTTTTAAAGTTTTAAAATTTAAACGTTTATTGTGGCATGTCCTTGGAATTGAGTGAATCTGGCATGGGACTGAACCTTTGTGCAACGTTTGGTGATTTTTCAGCCATGGGAAGTAGACTTCCTCGGAAGAAGGAGAAGAAGAAAGAAGAAGAAGAAAGAAGAATTCCTAGGAATATAATAGGGTCCTCTAATAAATGTACATAAAAAATAAGTAGATAATTTTATATTTAGTCATTTGTTTTTTGTTTATTGTGGCCTTGTTTCACTTATAAATAAAACTGAAACGATCAATACTTGTTGCCGGTGCGGTATGAGGTCACTTGTCCTTAACTCTAACCCCAACCTCAACCATGACCCGAGTGACCAGTGTGTAAACTCCACATCCGTCATGTAGCACATGGCTGATCCCTCAGTGAGTGAGTGAGTGAGTGAGTCATTCACAGTCATTCAAAAAGTGGCAGTGAAAGACATTAAGAGACTACAGGCCTGGTGGATGTTCATCCAGAGACATGGAGAATCAATTCCCAATACTGTATATAAAACCTCATTAAAGGTTGAATATGTTGAGTCAGTAATGAATGTGCAGAATACCACCATCTTTGTTTCAAGATAGGAATTGCAACAATAGAAAACTAATTCCAGCAGTCGGTTACCGGACCATTGCTAAGTATACCACACCGTCTTGGTAGCACTGTGAGTCCGCGACACAAACGCGCCCCGTAAACCGTTAAATCTCTTGTTTATGACAGATAAGAGTAGTACAGAAATACACACATTGTAACATTTAGCCTATATGATAATCCATCGTTCCACCAATTGATTATCAAAGGCTTCAATGCACACGACTGGGAGGAGGGTTAGCAAAACAACAGAGAAGTGACCCCCAATGCTGGCGACTGCATGGAAGTCATTGTTGAGCCCATCAAAATTTCTTAAATTAGTTAATTCAGACTAAATATTACACTAAAGGCCCCATGGATGTATTATTTTTGAAAAAATGTGCTTTTGATAAGCATTCTCCATATTCAACCTTTAAGAAATATTGGCTGTAGGCCTTTACTTTGTCATTGATATAAATAAATCTGGCCAATCGTACTTGTACCACAACACATTTTTAGAGAGATGTGTTGTCCTTGGCTACTACACTACATTTATTGGACTTTAGATACCTACTCAACAGAAAACAAAGAAAACCACAATCTGTACTATTGGTATCTATGTATCTTGCACTTTAAGCTCTAGAAGAGGAGAGAACAGTCCACCCAGAAAAGAGTCGCTGTGTAATTACTGTGTAATAATGTCCATAGGCCGGTGGGGGGGCTGGGTGGCTGCAATAAAGAAAAGCTTATTCTTCTTCCAGCTGATGCATTGTAAATGTTTTAACTTTATATCGTACTCTTTCACTGGTGTATTATTTTGAGAGGGGATTTCTCATAGGCGGCGAAAATACGCTGATTAATTGTCCCTCATTGACCCTCATTGACAGCTGTTTACAGCCTGTGTCTTGGTGCAGCACGATGCCTTTACCTTTCTACTGCAGATATTATACTGTTTGTACCTTATACAACCCACTTCAAAAAAGCTGAGCTAACCCATTTAATGTTACTCTCACCCAGAGCTCTTATAACCAGATTTAGGTTTTGGCATTCTCTGTTCTTAAAGTCAGCACGAGTGACCACGAGTCTGTGCTTCGTTAGATAATAGTGTTTGTCATTTAATTTTTTTAAGAGAAGGCAGGGGGTTATTACTTGGAAAAGAAAAAGAAAACATATTTCATAAATACTGTATTAGTACAGTATGAGTGTTAGTCATCATGGGTATATGGAGAATAATAGAAAGATTAGGCAACTGGAGGTTTTTGTGGGCCCTAGAATTGTCAGCGTTCTCCCCTTTGCAACGGCCCTGGTTATACATGTTGTTGTGCTGACTCATGTTTTCTCTCCCAGCAGCATCAGGAAAGAGTTGTTTTTTTAGTGTTGAAAAGCACTTTCACATCCTGTCAGAAGTTGTTGTGTTTTTTTAAGGAGGAAGTGAAGAAAAGTTGAAATGACACAATGGTCACAATGGAATGTTTTACGACTCAATTATGAGATCACAGATTTATATTTGCACTCAATGAGGACTTGCTTTCTTCACAATAAGGGCTAATGCTACTAACCCCATATTTTGAATCCAGTCTACATGATTAGTGTCTTTTAAATACTTAAAAAAAGATAAATCAGTTATTACTGTTTTTTGTTCCTTTTATATTGTCCTAATTAGGGCCGAGCGGCGACTGCAAGTCGCCCAGCGAAAGCCCTATTGGAATTCGTTCATGCCCCAACGTGCAAGTGACCCCAAAGTGCAAGTGACCCCAAAGTAATCAAGTAATGAAGTAATCATGTGGTATGGAAGACCCCCCGGGGGGAAAATGCTATATTGAAATTGTAAAGTTTATTATTATTATTATTTATTATTCGTATCTACTCGAAACCGCAATTTTGGGGACTTTCCCGTGCTGAGAAAGTTATATAACTTTGCACACACGTCCAGACTGGCCAAAAATTTGATATTTTGAGGGCGTCGCACATGGTCGACGCAAAATGGCGAAATAGCGCCCCCTAGAAAATTACAAAAATTGAGCCCCTCTCATGGGTTTCACCTACATGCACGAAATTCGGTAGGCTCATACAGCATGCCAAGACGCACAAAAAAGCCTCTTATTGTCATGGTGAAATCCCAACAGCCATTTTTATTTGAATTTTCAATTTTGGCCATTTTTTGCCATTTCCACTATTTAAATTGGAACAAACTCGTCCTAGGGATTTCACTCGATCGGCTTAAATTTTTTTTCCAGCATCGAGACCCCATGGTGACCTTATCTTGTGCTCTGCAGGTGTGTAGGTCATAGGGCGTGGCTGCTATGGCTCAATGAACTTTGGCGACTGTTTCGGAGCACGCCATCCAACTTCGAACAGCTCTCACGCCCACATACTTTATCGTACCTACTTACAAACTTGCTGGACATGACGATGGCTCCGCCCTGAACGTCCCGATATATTAACTTCCCACCGTGCTCATAGCGCCCCCCGGTGGTAACAGGAAGTGACCAGTTTTTCCTTTAACGTGTACTGATGACACATAGTTGACCCCATCAACTTCATTCCACTTCTAAAACATGCACAACCAGTGGGTGAAGTAGTTTAATGAGGCAGAGCGTACCAGCGTATTTTGATGTCAAATTGCGTACCTGCTACGCAAAATGCGTACAGGTTGGCAGGTCTGATGATATCTTGTACATGTGTGTTTCAAAGTACCATCCAGATCTACAGTAGCCCGGAAAGCTACTACCACCTGCAAATAGAGTCAAAATACAAATACATAGATGATAATGTCAGGTACTTTCATGGTTGTGAATTTTAAAAGGTTAAACAATTAAAGAAGATGAGTGAGAAAATAATGACCTCTCTTCTACACCATCGACCACAATGTGAGGTCCTGGACTTTCTTTTGTCATCATCGACATTTTGTAGTCGTAGTTGTTGTTGCTTATAAAATGTTAGCAAATGCTATAATAACATGTGGTTTGTGCATGCAAATATAAGACCAAATACTTTGTTTAGTATGTAAAATGTTGTGTTAATTGCTGTTACTATTTAAAGCACTGTCACATCTTCCAGACTGAATTCGTAGCACTTTAACTCATCTTGACGCATCTGATGGAAATTAAGAAATCAAGAAGTTTACTGTATGTCCACTGGAATTTCTTTCCTATGAAAAATGAGGAAGAGAGAGCGAGAGAGAAGCACAGTGTGTAAGATGGTAGCTGAATGACGAATCAAAAATGCCTCTGTATCAAATCCACCTAGTACAAAATTTCATAATTGTGGTGGTTTTTCAAGCGTGAGTACAGCAAAACAATTGCACTTTCTATATAACTGGTGATTGTGTATAAAAACCCTGGAGGTCAGTGAAGGCAGGCAGAACAACCCTGACAGGACAAGCGCTACCAAGCACAGTAAAACAACTTCTTCTCTACCGACTTCAACAGGTAAATTGACTTTTCTTGTTTTAATTTTATATTTTAATGTCTTCTGTCTTAATGTAGAGCAGATTATAAACAGGGTCTTTGTTTTACTTTGACATGACTCTAACCATCTCTGGAAATTCATTTCTTCAACATCTTCAAACTAAGTGAAATATGTGTTCAATTTCATTGTTATTCAGCATCAGTGAATTATACTCAAATGTTGATGCAGTACAGGCCAGTAATAAGTTAACGGTAGTAGATAAAATGCTAATAGAGGTAAATCTATTTCACTACAAGTTTAAGGATTCACCAACAGTGGATATTAACCCTTTGTCTTCCTGCAGGTCTTCCTTACTCAATTCAGAATAAAATGGCATCCCAGATTAAATGCAACGTCAGCGAGATGTGGAGCCCCAAGATGCCCAAGGGACTGCATTTGGAGATCTCCCATCATTCAATGACAATGAAGCGCGTGGCCAACCTGATCATCGCCACGGAGAGGATGAAGCCCGGCACGTCAGAGTTACTGCTGAGCACCGAGTTCAGAGATGAAAACCTGCTCAGCATCATGATGGAGAGCATAGTGGAAGGTAGTTATACTGATTTATCTCAACATGTATTGGTGATTTTGTCTGCACAACATTTAGATTGAGTTTTATGTCTTTTTAAATTTGTGCTACCCACATTAAAAGTTCCTTGTGGAAAACTGATTGATTGTTTGTCCTCGCAAAATGGATATATCTTAAATGTTAGTTGGTTCAGGAGTTGGCAGCTTGACTTTTACTGCTCCAGTGCAGCGAATGATGTATGATTGTAGATTAAAAAAACTAAACAAAACAACAATAACCAAGCATGTGTTCCTCTCTTTCCCACAGAGCATATTGTGTTCGACCTCTGCTCAGCTCCAACAGTTCAGTTCAGCAGGACAGGGGAATACCAGTGTGGCGTGACGGACAGCGAGAAGAGGAGTTTAGTTATGATTCAAAACAGCATGGAGCTCCATGCAGTGCATCTGCAAGCAGGCAGCGACAACCGCAAAGGTAACAGCATGTGAAGCTAGATAGTTCAGTAGACTTTCATGTCCGAAATGCACAGACACTGTCTTTCTTTCAGTTTTTGTTGAAATTAACCTCTGTTCTCCCCTCAGTGCACCTGAACATGTCGACCTACGTGCATCCGTCCCCCAGCACCGAGGCCAGACCAGTGGCCCTGTGTATTAAAGACACTAGTCTCTACCTTACATGCCAGAAGAACGGAGATGTACCAACCCTGCACCTGGAGGTCAGTGTTTGCATGAATCTCGCATAAAGACAACACACTCTATTATACTGTAAAAAGATCAACTCAGTCACCAGACCTACATTATTCAAAACCAGACATTTAGATCAATGTACATCTGATGTGAGCTGGTAATATTGCCCAGCGTTGTTGGTCAGACCTCCTGACGTGTTATTTCCCACCTCAGGCAGTGGAGGACAAAAGCACTCTGCAGAGAATCAACCCAGCCAGCGACATGGTGCGATTTCTGTTCTACAAACGGGACTCCGGTGTGAATCTCAGCACCCTCATGTCTGCCTCCTCTCCTGGCTGGTACATCAGCACAGCAGAGCGTGACAACAAGCCGGTTGAAATGTGCATGGAGAGCGCCAAACGCTACCGAACCTTCAACATCCAGCGCCAGAATTAACACCTATCAATGATAGATAAATGAGTGGAGTGTAGATCCTTGGATCTTGGTTTATTTATAGATATTTGATATATCTATATCTATCTGGTTTATTTATAGATAGATAGATATTTTGATTCAAATAATCAGTTACAAAGGTAAAATTTAAACTAATGCACTACCACTGTCTGCAAGAAAAATGCAAGTTTTGCAATGTCTTTACTGTATGTACCGAGTACAGAACGTGAAATTCCTGATGTAGGTGACATATTTAAGATCCACCACAAGGTGGCATTGTTGTGCTGACTGTTTAGCACTCTGGTATTTATGTATCTGTATTTATTTGAGCACTATTTTGACACCATGATTCCTCTCAGTGTGCGCGGCCACCAAAGGTTGCTTCTTCCTCACCTCACCTGTGTATTTGTGGAGGTGGGAGGTTTGGGTTTTCACGGTTTTTCATTGTTCATATTATGTTTTGTTTTTATTCCCTGTGAGGCACTTTGCGCTACCCAAATGTATAAAAAGTGCCATATAAATAAAGTTGATTTGATTTGATATGTCAAAAATAACAACAAAAAATGTAATAAAGTCTTGAACCTGATTTGGAGTTTTGTGTTGTAGGCCTATACTCAATCTGGATTTGTTAGATGAGACAACTCAAACAAAAGGTCACAGCAAAACACAAACAATTAATTGTCTGTGTGTAGAAGTACTGTACTTCTACCCCATATAGTAATAATCTAAATCTAAATCTAAACTGTTGTGTGAATAATGAGAGTGGCCCTTTTTGTATGAATAGTTTAAACCTTTGATATCTTTAAGTAGGCTAAGTAATTAACATTTAGGCTAGCCCATAGAAAGCAAAATCCAAGAAGAGATCTCATTGTTGTCTCTTTCATTTCTCCTAGACTCAAATGAGCTATATTTGATACAAAGGTGAGACTAAAGGCTTTTTCTCCTGCTTCTCAACTTAAACTCAGGAGAAATAAGCATAATAGCCTATAGATCTCAAAGAAAACTCAGCCAAGACTCCCAGGATCTAAAATTCTTCTCAAATATGTCTCAGTTTTCTCATAGTGACCTCAGGAGAAAATAGCTCATCTGTGTCTCACTCTGATCAGACGAAGAGATCTCTAAATGATAGTCTAATTTCAGTCTCCTAAACATGAGACCATGTCAATCAAAGAATGATTTCAAAGAAAACTCAGCTATGAGACTCCCAAGATCTCATCCTTCTTCTCAAATATGTCTCAGTTTTCTCATGGTGACCTCAGGATATACTGCTCATCTGTGTCTCACTCTGATCAAAGGAGGAGATCTCAAAATTATATTAAATGGGTCTCATTTTTAAAAAAATTACCAAAGACAGTTAAAGTGCAAAGGATTGTGGGAAAATGAACGGTCACTGCTGTCAGACTGCTGTAGCCTATTCTTCTGCCCGTGAAGACGCTGGACAAATGACTGGAGTTAGGGCTCATCGCCAACCCTATGACCAAAGATATTCTTTGCTATGACCCTACATATTACAGTAAACTTATTACAACTGCCATAGGAACACTAAGGGGAGACAGGAAAGTTGTATAAATCTATTGTAAATATAGATAGATAGCCTAGATAGATAGAAAGAAAGAAAGAAAGAAAGAAAGAAAGAAAGAAAGAAAGAAAGAAGAGCTTCTCATTCATCAACCTCATTCTTCAGGATCTTGTGTTGTACTCAAAAAAAAAAAACGTTTTGTTTACACGCTCTCCTCCAATCAGCGTAAAGCTTTCGCGCATGCGTCTTTTCACCTATTTGTTTTGAAATTTCAAATTGTCCAATCAGAGAAGAGGAGGCGTTCACTACCGGGAATTTCAAATCCGCATGCGCGAGCAGCTCTGTTGTTACGGTTGTATTCTAACGTCTCGTCAACCACTAACGTTTTAAAAACAAGGAATTTGTGACAACAGACTTGTGCAAAAAAAAGAAAGAAAGCGAAGTCCAACAGACATGGAGGAAGGAGAGACCGTTTCGATCCCCAACAGAAAAGGTTAGCGAATTTATTATGTAACGTTAAAAAAGAGCTCACTTTAACGTACAGCGTTGGTTAGCGTGTTGTCGCTAATGCTAGGTAGCTTAGCAGGCTAACACTTGTAGTTTGTAGACAAATAAACCTCACGTACGTCTTACTTCCCACTGTTATTAGCCCAATTATTTCCCCCAACAGTTGATCTAGCATCTAAAAGCATGCTACAAATAAAGAATAGTGTTGTAGTGCAAGGTTAGATGGTCGAAAGAGAAAGTACTACAGTTTTTCTCGATTGCTAAGACACATTTCTCGAAAGCTTCTCTCATTTTCTCTAAACTGTGAACACAAACCCCAATTTTCAAGCTACATTCACAAAACCTCAGACTCTTCTTGCAAAACCAAACTTTCACCCCAAAACAGTTCAATCTGTTCCAGAAACTGAACTTTGTTGTCAAATCGTGCCCCGAGTCAATCAAAATTAAAAACACTACTGAGCAGCCACTAAACACTACATAGAAAAATAGAAAACACAATGCTCAGGACATGAAGCTGTAGAAATAAATGTTTATCGTTCACTGTAGCTAAATGCATGTTGCAAAACAAAAAACCTGTGCATTTACGTACTGTAGCACTTCTCTCCTTCCCTTTCTTTCACCCTCCTCCCTCCCCACATCCATTTCATCCCCTTTTACTTCCTTCTCATTTTTTCTTCCCAGTTCATCCCTCCCTCATCCTCTCTTCCTTCACCCTGTCGTCTCTCATCTTCTCCTCTTGCAAAACAAAAAACCTGTGCATTTAGCACTTGTACAAAGTACTTTACTGTAAAAAAAAAAAAAAAAAAAAAAAAAGTACAACAAACAGAAATCCTGTGCATTTGTACACGTAGCACTTGTACAGTACAAAAACAAACAGAAATCGTGTGCATTTAGCACTTGTATACAGTAGGCCTACGTAAAAATAAAGTACAAAAATATACAAATGAGAAGTGCATACAGTACTGTAACTCAGCCACAGCATCATTTCTCTGTACTGGGCCAGCCCACAGGACTTCATCCTCAACATGTTCCCTCACATCATTGGACACAAGTGTTATCAATTTTGAGTTGCTGTGTTCAACCGGTGAAACTTGTGCTTTAGTTGTGTTTGACTTTTGCCACCTGTGCTCAGCATTATGCAACACAGGTGCATCACAATGAAAATGTGTTGGTGAGTTGTGTCTAAACAGGTGAAAAGTGCTGATGGTTTTGCCAAAAGAGTGACTGATTCAATCAGTGGGTTCAGGCAACTGAGAATTTGGTTCAGACAATAGGGTTTAGTGTTTTAGCAATTGAGAAAAACTGTAAACAAAAGTTTCTTGCAACAGGACCGTTAATGAAACAACTTGTATCGTTTACTATTATGTTGGCCATTTTAGTTTCTGAAAATCATATGAGAGAAAACTGAAATGATGATATTTCACAAGCTTAGAAGCAGAGATCACAACACTTAAGGATTTCTTTAGTTGAAATGGATCGGTTTTCTATTGATCAACTGGTGAATTAGTTTATCTTTTTTATGCAGTCCATTTTCCACAAAAGTATAAATGTATCGCCAACCTGCAGCCAGATGGCAGTAGATTTCTGTGTAATCATGTATTCAGTTATTACAACACATAGGAAATCCAACATAACTGGTTTGCCTTATATTTCATGTAGATACAGTCAATACACCAAACAACCAGTGCTCAAATGACTTACTTCGGTCATTTATTGGGCTCTTTTAGTCGTGCCACTGTTGTTGTTTCAGCACACTGTATTTTACTATTCCCCCCCCCCCTTTTTTTAATTGTGTGTCTTGTATCTGTGTTCTTTTTACTTGCTGCAACAATACTTGCCCTACGGGGACACAAATAAAAACCTTGAACCTCCTTGAACCTTACTGAGTATCTTCTAAGTGTTGTTAAGTTTGATAAACCAATAGCGTTCTATTGTTTTTATATTACTTATAATTAGCCTAGTTCTATTTAAAGGCTATGCGACTGATATTTTATAATATCGTACAATGGGCTTTATGCACAGCTCCACTACTTCCCGAAATAAGCCAGCTTGTTTATTTCCTGTCTTACATTATTGGACCAACTGATTAATCCAGGTGTGCCTGACCATTGTTGTGAGGTCAGACACACCTGGATTAATCAGTTGGTCCAATAATGTAAGACAGGAAATAAACAAGCTGGCTTATTTCAGGAAGTAGTGATATATAGATAGGTAGAACTTTATTCATCCCGAAGGAAATTATTCTTTTTGAGTGGAGAGTGGAGCTGTGCATAAAGCCCATTGTAATATCAAATGTCTCTACAGCTTCTAAAATACTTGGCCTGGTGTTACATACACTACTCACTAAAAGTTAGGGGTGTCTCGCTTTTGGATGAAATTTCAGAAAGCACCTTAAATGCACTATAACCTTTACAGGTAAACTTAATCTGACCATCTCTAAATTTAAAAAAAAAGTAACTCAGAAATTTCCGAAATGCATGAAGCATTTACAGTAATGCGATGACTAATCAAGGTGTCAGGTATTTTTCCCTTCTGTTTACTTACACGTACGTATGTGGAGTTTTGTTTACAAAACCACGTGCTAGTGTCTCTAATTACCTTATTTGGTTTATGACCTGGGAGTTGTCTCCATAGCAACTAAACCTAAACTAAACTTCTGAACGGCTGCAACTGACCTAAATCGAAGTTCTAAATCTTTTAATTAATATTGCATAGACCCACTATTACACTGATATGTGATATACTATGTGGAGGTACAAATGTAAAATTACAGTTCAGGCATTATGTGGCAATCTTTCTTTATATTGTGCAGTTTACTGCAGTGTATAATAGAAAGTCATTAACCGGAGGATCAGGTCTCAACCTTGTAATTTTCTGTTGTAGAACTACGTAAACAGAAGCTGATGGAGTACTTGGCAACGAAAGGAAGGCTGAAACTGCCCAACCCTAAGTAAGAAAATGATTGTCTGCTTACAGTAATATGTTGGTTGACCTGACAGACTTCATTGCATCATGTTCATTTCATCATGTTTATGTTGTCCTGCCTGTGGTAAATTAAAACAAAAGGTCTTCCCCTGCAGGTCATATCTCCGCGATGATGACAGTCAGATAAAGAAGCCTGTGACGCCCCCATTAAAGGTGTGTTTATGTGTTTGTGTAACTGCATGCTTCTGTCCTTGTGTACAAGTACATACATGCAGACTCCATGGACAGTCATTAACGCTTTATTCTTATCTCTAATCCTGTATATGACACCAGAAGGTTTCATTGAAAATATTCCCACACCTTAAAAATGGGGGCATTTGAAAGTGATTAAATGTGACTGTACCGTGGCTGAGCTGCCACATCACAGTCTGACTTAATTCCCTGTAATTCTTTTGAAAAGATACAAATCTTTTGACTGTTTTTGTTTTTTGTTTGATTTTGCAGATTGATAAGGGAAAAGAAAACAAAGCTCCAGCTGTCACTTTCAGATCTGAGGGCACTAAAGTTAAAACTTCAGCTGCTCAATCTACAAAACACCCTCCCAAAAGAGCCTTAGGTGTCTCTGACAAAGTGAATGTTAAAGGCAATATCCTGACTGGGCAGCAGAGAGCCAAGCATTCATCTTCAGTCGATGACCCAGCAAAATTAAAACTTAATCAAAACCGAGTGCTTACACAGATGAACACTATTGTTTCCTCCAAATCCAAGCAGAGTACAGCCATTCATCCCAAAAAACAGTCAAACACAGGAATGCAGTCTATTAGCCAAACCTCTTCAAAAACAGCCTCTTTCAGAAAATTCAGCACTGTCTCAAAATCTGCCTTGTTGGGTCCAACAAAAACAGTCAGCACCCGGATGAGTATTGGCCCAGTTGTTAAAACAAAGACTGGACTCATTCCTGCAGTGACACAACCAAGAAACACACAGTCACATTTCCTGCATATTCCTGCCCCGGCAGCTCATAGGTCCACTACTTCTATTAAAGTGCGACCCAGCACGTTATCGAGCACGATTTCTGTTTCCCAAAAGTCTGCCATGGCTCATAGGAAAACATTTCCTAACACTGCTCTGAACAATCGAATTAATGAGAGAACTATTCCTATGACGGCAAGAGCTGGCATTAAAGTTCAAAATCAGAACACGTCCAACTCAAAACCACTTCCAGGAAAACATTCTCAGCAATCTTTTCAATCTTCAAATTGTGGACTGAAATCACTGCCAACCTCCAAGTGCACAGTAGCACCTGTTAAACTTGAAAGGAGCAGAGGCACGTCAAAAACAAATAAACCAGCCGTTGAGCCCACAGACAGGTTAACAAAACAGAAATCAGACGGCGGTGGAGAGAAAAATGGGAAGCCAAGCAAAGTTCACAGCCAGACATCCTTGGAGGCGACGGGAAGACCCGCTGTCAAAGTGGTCAGACGTCAGGTCACGCAAGCTGCTGCTATGGCTGACTTGAGAGGGAAAACCAAAACGTGTAAAGAGACACAAAGCAAGAAAGGACAAACCTCCGCAAATGTCCCTCTGCCACCAACAGTCATGAAAAGAAGTGGTGCTCCACTGATGTCACGGACAGTGCCGCAACCTGCCAGGACCATTAGCCTTACAGGCCGAGCAACAAACTCAAAGACGCCAAAGGTCTCGGTCAGGGCCATTCCCCAGACTGAAGTAAAGAAAATGACTGCTGACCAAGAGGAAAGAATGTAAGTAACTCTTCAGCTATTGGTAGGCGAATGGCATGAACCCATCATGTGGTACCACTGAATTAACTGTGGGTTAGAGTTTGGCCTGTGACATGAAACAGCAGCTGCAACACTGCAGATCTGTCTGTCATGGGAGATCATGCATCTATCAGTATGTTTACATGACACAACTTGAGAAAACTGAATTATTGCCTTAATCCGACTATAACTGGACAACTGAGGCGTGTAAACGCATTAGTCCGACTCATATCATAGTTCTCTAACTCCGATTAAGACACCCAGATAATGCGATTGGAATTCAACTTTCACCGGCATGTATATGCCATAATTGGAGTTTAACTGAACAACGCATATGCGCATGCTCCACACCCCCCATAGGCGTAAGACCCTGGAACAAAAACATCCAAGAAAGCTAGCGTTACAGCGTTCTTGTCTAGCTTTCGAAATCACCATGACCACGAGGGATAGTGTGCACCTTATCTGCACAATAAGTATGCGCACATTACATATGAAATGAACAAAGCTGTATGATTATTAAACATCTTGCTGTTCGAAAATGCCAGTCTGCTGCCTGGCTAATAGGAACTGGAAAAGAGGCCGTATTAACCTGCTGAAACAACGCATAATCATCACCTTGTGTTGAGGAGGAGGACACGTTCCCGTCAGTTATTCAATTTTCTCAGTTGCATGTGAACTGGGACAAGGACATAAGTCCGATTCAACACCAAAATCGAATTTTGAACATAGCTGCATCTCCTGCATTAGCCACGTGAGGCAAGTCTGTAGAATCGACATCACCA
The DNA here is from genome assembly GCF_905171665.1 of Trachurus trachurus. NCBI lineage: Eukaryota > Metazoa > Chordata > Actinopteri > Carangiformes > Carangidae > Trachurus > Trachurus trachurus. The sequence goes on along the minus strand of NC_139895.1, from coordinate 11,869,175 downwards.
ACTCCCTTTGTCAATATGACACCCATCTTTGACGGATCATCATTTGTCTATTGTTATGAATTGCAGCTTCAGTTTGTGATCACTCTGAGCAGGAGCAGATTTAGTGATGTGAGGATGGATGAAGAGAGAAAATTACTTTTAAAAGTCGAAAAGTGGCTATTGAATTTGATTTCCATTACTAGAAAAAAAAGAGTCTGTACTTAGAGTAAAACCTTTTTTTTTTTTTTTTTACTTCTCCAGAATTTATAAATTATATTTCAGATTGGACTTCATGGCATGAGCCTGTAATCAGCCTTGTCGGGCCAAAACGACTGAGAGGCGCCTTCCTGCAAAGACGCAGCCAGGAAAAATAAGGTTCCATTCAGCGGATGCATTGTCTGTGCGGATTAGACTGTGACTAGTTTCTCTTGGGAGCTCTTAATGCCCACCCTGACTCGAATCTTCATAACTTTATGCAATGCAATGCTTTGCTGCCACACAATAAACTGATTAGATAATTGCATAAATCAGGTACTCTGATAAACAGCTTGCTGAGTGCATGTTATTTTGATTTTCAAATGGAAAGATAAACAGAAGGCATAGATTTCCTGTTGTGTGTTAATGTGTGGTCCGGCCCTTCAATTGTATGGATTAGGTGTACTCGTGTGTGTGTGTGGTGTGATAAAGTGATAAAGAGGTATTCTAGGCAGGTTTAATGCCCCTAATCTCTCCTAGTGCCCTGCTGCGCTGTCCAGTGAACTAAAAAATGAAGTTGTCAAACAAAATGTTAAATCTTAACTGCTCTGTTGTTTGGTCTCAAGGAAAAAACTGCAGGAGTGGCGGGAAGCCAAAGGGATTTCGTACAAGCGTCCTCCAATGGAAGTGAAGCCTCAGACGAGGCGCTCTGTGGCTGTGCATCAGCCTTTCTGGACCACCATGAAGGAGGAGGACGAGGCTCACTCCCTTATCTGTGCTGTCGACAGGTCCTTGGCTGACTGCATCAAGTTACTTGGAGAGGTATTTTGTGTGAAGTGAAGAAAAAATGTCCAAGTTTCCCCCCCACATTGTTGGTATCTGATTTAATACCCCACTGTATTTAGCCTCGTAAACCAGCCTCTCCCGGAAATGCATTTCATTTCATTTCGACAGAGAGTCTGGCCTCATTCCCCCTGTAAGCGTTTGGCCTGAAACCCTCAGAAGGCCGAGCCAATCAGCGTCGCTGCTGTGATTGACACAGCACGTTGGCCAATCAGGGACCGACTGGTGCAAAGCCCCGTCACTACACCAACTTGCTGATTGGCTGAATGGGGTTGTCTGTCAATGCTACTACTCCCGCCCAGCTCCCGCCCACCCCAAACGCTTACAGGGGGAATGAGGCCAGGCTCTCCGTCGAAATGAAATGAAATGCATTTCCGCAAGAGGCTGGTTTACGAGGCTACACTGTATTGTCCAGTTCACTGGAATTTATGTGATGGACACATTTTTTTTAGGTACTACTGTGCATGGACACTGATTAGGCTCTGTAATCAGAGTGAAAATGAAGAGAAATAAGTAATATAAGGTAGCTTTAAAGAGGAGCTATGCGAGTCTGGTGGCTTTTCCTCTGTTTTGCTAACCCTCCTCCTGGCCATGTGCATTTGCTTACAACGAAGCCAGCGAGAAAGCAATTAAAAGAGCAGTGGATAACGAACTTATATATCATATACCAGGGTTTCCGCTAGGATTTTTTTAAAGGAGTGACAATGGCAAGCTGTTCCATAGTCTGGGAGCAGCCACAGAGAAGGCGCGATCGCCCTTGGTTTTTAATTTTGATCTCGGTACATCCAGCAACAACTCACTGGATGACCGTAGATCTCTGGCTGGATTTCGGATTTGTAAACGTTCTGCCACATATAGAGGAGCCAGACCATTTAAAATCTTAAAAACAAATAACACTTTAAAATCAATCCTAAAGTGGATAGGAAGCCAGTGGAGGGAGGCCAGAACAGGGGTGATGTGTTGATGTTTTTTTATACAGTGTTAAGACATGTATATTTGTGTAGTTTAATCTGTCATAAACAAGAGATAACGGGTTACGGGGGGCGGAGATGAGAGTTGGGACACCGGGGCGGCGGCTCCGATCCTTCAAGGTTGGTTTTTGGCCTAGAGATGCAATAAGTGACATGCACGTGGAAGGCAGAGAACCTCCATTCTCCCTCGTAACAAGTTAAAGCAGTACTTAAGAACTTTCAATTTTGGTTGAGTTTGGCGGCGCCAGTGGCCCAAAGCGATAGTGTTTTGCCTGAAGGGAGACTCCATGAGCACCAGAGCGTGGCGCCGTAAACATTCTTGATCTCCCGGTGCATGGAAATTAACAGAAGATGTCCAAACTAAGTTTCTGTTGCCAGCGGATCATTTCACAGTAAACACACATACACAATCCGACGGAAAGGTGCCGCATTGCCTGCTCCCTCCTCGTCGTGACTCACCAAAGTGAAAGTGAAACTTAAGTGAGAGCCGGGTTCCTACCATGCTCCTCAAAGCTGCTTAGTGCCCGTGAAGGCGATACAGACCCCCTCAGGCCATGACAGAGGTGTCATTCAACCTGTTGTAAGTCGATGTACCATCACAAAAGTTATGAAAATATTATATGAAGGGTGAAAAGTTCCTTAGTGTTGGTTTAAGACATTAATTAACCATCACAATTATTCCAAATCTGTTTAATGAAGGTAAAAATTTAGCACAGTTAAGCTGCAAATCCTGCATAGTTCCTCTTTAAAGTTGTGCTTTTCCTGCAGAAGTGCTAGACAGGGTGTTATTGAAAAAAACTTTATCGTCTGTTGATCACAGAAAATCATCTTTGGCATGGCTCAAAAACACATGAAAGACAGACACTCTTCAGACAAAACAAGATAAAACAAGTTCATCATAGACTGAGGGGGAAAACACATCAAACTGTATGTTGATTAAAGTGCTGATCAGTGCTGAAGGTGATCAGTGGTGTGGTGCATTTAAGTTGCTCAGTTTTTGTTTAGAATGTGTATGGTTGTTGTGGGAATGCATGAGTTTTTGTAAATGTTTTTTCTTGACCCGGGGGATTCTGTAGCGGCGTTGTGTTCAGGGTTTGTTTATGTGACTGGAGGGGACATATCGGCACTGGAGGCGAGTGGAGCGTGGATGCGAGCCAATCTCCTTCAACCATGCACGGAAAAGTGAAATGATGAATTCATAAAGAAACAATGCCCAGGTCAATGCCAAAAAAAACATGTTGTTCATTCGTCCCCTCCAGTCACATAAACGAACCCAGCTGTGGACACACAAAACTACAGTACACATCTCCAGTGACGCTGGTGACGTGTAAATGCCAAATAAGTGTTTCCATAGCGCTTTTGCGATGCACGTTTATATCGTATAAATGTTTTAGCGATATTTGAGCGTTTTTTCAAAATGTAGGTGTTTTTGTTACCAGTTTTTTATTACGATATTTTAGGTTTCGCGCATTTCTAGGGGTAATGGAAACGCACGTATTGTGAGGTTTAATGTGAGGCTTCTTTGCGCCTGCAGGGCTGCCCTCCAGACCAAGTGAAGGAGGTTCTGTCGCGGCTGCCGCCAGTGTCCCAGAAGTTTGCCAAATACTGGATCTGTCAGGCCCGTCTGATGGAGCTGGAGGGGAACCTGGATGTCTTGCCCATGTTTGAAGAGGCTGTTCGTGTCGTGTTGGAGGTAAGACATGAAGCATCTGCAAAGCTGATGCATGTTGCTCTTATAACAGATTTCTTTGCTGTCTTTACCCTGGGATGTGTGCACATATGCATGTTTATCCATGTTTGTCTTTTGCCACAGTCTAACAAACCCCAACGCAGTTTCATTGTATAAATTTCGGAAACCATAACGCATTTCAGTTTGTCTTCTGGGAGTGGAGAGATAAATCATCAAGGGAGGGACAGGTGCTGATGGGTTGACATTGACTGCGTTTACATGCACTTCAGTACCCCGATTTTAATCGGGTTTTTTAAGTACCCCGTTTTTGGGGAATATCGCTACATTTTTATTTTTTTAAGACGTTAGTTTAGGCGACAGCTCTTTGTTGTTAAGGCGGCCGCCTTAACAGGAAAGCGCTGCGGGAAACCCTGGATACGTTATGTACAAAATGACGGCAACAACAAGAGCGCATTCTGGAGCGACGAGGAGACTATTGAATTTTTTTTGTTAGTTTTTTTCATGCGAGAAAGTAACTGTTTAGATCCCCAATGTGCGGTCGGTTTATCCAAACGACGGCTGTTTACAAGTTTGCTACGACGTTTTTCGGAGGAGTGAAGCTCCCCGTGTGTGAGCTGTGACCGGGACATCACAGAGGCAGCAACCCCGTCTCCTGACGTGCTCGGCCGGCCAGACTACTCCGTCACCTCGGTGGAGAAAACGATCGCTGATTAACTTACCCGTAGGTTTTTAGATGTTTACTGCCGGCTGGTTATAGTCTTTTTAGGAGATAAATGCTAGTCTCATTGATGAAATCTAATAATTGTGGCAGTTGCCTTAGTTTGTTTGAATGAAAAGTGAAGCTTCATGTGTGTAGCGTTATTGGACAGAGCAGTGCTGCCTGGAGGCTCTGTCGCCTAACGTGTGTACAGAAATCACCACTTTACATCAATAAATGCATGTTTTACAATAAACCGATCAGTCTACATACATTTTTTTTCTTTTATTAAAGCAGAAGTAAGTGATATATTTGTGTTAATATAAGTCTTAAATAGTTATATCTTCCGACAGCAATCACTTATATAGAGTGTTTGGACCGAAACACGGATCTGTCAGTCACTCTGCTCTGAGCCGAGGAGAAAACATTTATCGTATCCTACAGTTTTTATCCAATGAGGAGAGAGAACGGCATGCAGGGCTGTGTGTGCAGCCAAGGGACGCCGTGAATGTGGTGACGTAGGGACGAGGACTGTTATGGTGCGTTCAAGGAAACTCGTAACTCGTGTTTTTCCGACCTGTGAAGTCATACCAGTTCGATCTGGTACGAGTTCACGGGTCGGAAGTTACGAGTGGCCGTTATAGTGACTTTCACCGGTAAAACAGGTCGGAGAAACACGAGTGGGTTGCCTGGAACGCTACAAAGTCGTAAATTGTGACTTGAAGCTGTAATTTACGGTTTCAAAAGCCTGCCTGGAACGCAGCATTAGCCAAAACGACCGGATCGCTTACTTCTGCTTTAAGTTATATAACATGGCAGCATTTTTAATTTGTAAATTTCCTGACCTACATATTTCCTAGTAGTTGCGCTTCCTGTTGTAAACAATAAACATGAATGAAACACACATACGCACGTAAGACGCAGTAATCAGAAACCGGGATACTGTATTTATCATGTATACAGGGATACTGAATAACCGGGTGTCTCTAAGTCCATGTAAACACCATACCCCGAATTTGATCAAAATACGGGGTACTTAAAAAACCCGATTAAAACCGGGGTACTGGAGTGCATGTAAACGCAGTCATTGTCTTTGATGTGGAGTCAGAGGGAGCATCAAGCCAAATGTCTGTCGATCATGTCTGAGATGCAGCAGTACTGATGGGTGTGAGATATTGGCACAGACGTGAGATGTTACGTAGATGGAAGAAAGCTGAGGGAGCATCATTATTTATGTGTGATTGGAATGATTGAGTGCGGTCCAGCATAACAAGCTAATGCAGACGTCACGGAGAAAATATCCTCCGGTGGAAAACACAAAATTCAATTTACTATACACAGAGCAACAACAAAACTACCTGGGATGTCAGGTGGTTTGACATTTTTTTTACCTAGGGTTGGGCAGCCGTTTGTTGCCAAGTGTTGTATCACTGATCGCATTTATGACTTTGAATCACACTCTGCAGCAGCTCGCCTACCAATGCTGTCCTAACGTATGTTCGGCTGCTATTAGACAACATTATTCATATCACGACGCTTACCTGTTGTCAGTGTGTGAAAAGAGATATTAAAGTACTGCAGAATCAGTTAGAAATATTTTTGGTCACCGTCATTAAAGGGATAGTAAAGCATTTTGGCCCATTGCTATAGTCCCTCATAGCAGTAGGTTTGTTACCTTTATTTGTCGGTGCAAGATATTTTTAGAACAGCGAAGCAGAGCCGCAAGCTAATGGGATTTCTTGGTTTCCCTCATCAAACTCATCAAATACACAATCCAACAACTCCAAAATGCTCTCGTGGACAAGTTGTGACCTGCACATTCACCACGCTATGAGATAATAACAGAACGTTGGATTGGAGATAGAGTTGTTGGATTGTGCATTTGATGAGTTTGATGTGAGCCTCCGTAGTGTAGCTCTGAGTAGCTCACGGCTCGGCCGTTCTAAAAATAGCTTGCACCAACAATTAAAGTGACGAACCTACTGCTATGGGCCAATTTGCCAAAATGTTGAACTATCCATTTAACCACAAGACTTTATGAGCACTTGCTTAATTGCTTGTTGTATACAGGTTTAGATTTTTATTACTGCAGCAGTTGCTTTTGTCAGGTTGAAAAAACAGGAAAACTGACATTGCGTGTTCGTTAATTCCAGGAGAGGACAAACAACGACGTTCCGGTTAACTATTTATTAAATTGGATCATCAAAGGAATCAGATGCAAAAAACTCTCCTGTTCAGGAAATCGCAGTCTGCAAGCAGTTAGCTGCAACCACCATCCCAAGAGAGCGAGAATTCTCTGTCATCTGCAATTTGCATCTGGCCAAGACAAAGGCGTTACATTGATTCTTAATACTTCGCACTATGTGTGTGTAATTTATTCTTATTGGTCAAAAACAGGTGGGGAGGTGCTGTGGTTTAGACTTTAGCCCTCCCTTCGTTGGTGCCCTCTGGCTGGCACAGGCTGGTCCCATCTTCCCAGCACACAAACCTCTGGGCCTGAAACACAACAAAGCCCTCCCTACACATAACTTAACATCCCAGGTGTCTGAGGGGTCAGGGCAGATAATACAGACCATTAAAACTCTTCCTCACAATGCTTCATTCAGCGGGCCACAGGCCTCTCATCCTCTCCTCCCTTCGGCCTTGGAGATGTTTTGCTTTCACTGTGGCTCTGTGTGCCCTCAGTTTACCTCTGAATGATCAAACAGGTTACTGGTACTCATTGCATTATATTATAACTCAATGGGTTAGTCAAAAATATAAGACACAATAGGTTAGTTAAAACATGAGACTAAACTTTACTACTACTTAAAGTGAATGCATAAACAGGTACATAAGGGCAATGTTTCACACCACGCAGGATTAACTTGTTTAATTGGGTAAAATGAGTAAGTGCTCAATCTAATAAAACAATCATCAGTGAGATATATTCAGTGTTGATCAGTAATGTCAAAGTGGAGAATATGTGTTCAGTGTTAGTTCTGGTGATAAGGTTAGTGTGTGCAGCTTGGCAATCTCCAGTGTAGAGACACAGGTTCAGCTTTATTTCATCAGTCAGTAAAACATTGGTGTTTTATTTATTAATCAGTAAGGCACAATATCAACTTCAGTTAGTAAAAGTAAATATTCAATGTTAAGACAATTTTTACCCTAACACTTTGTAATCCTTTGACAGAATCAAATGAAAACTTATCTTCTTCCACTGACTGAGTGAAGTGAAGTTCAGTTCAGTTTTTATTCATATCCCGAGGGAAATTGGATTTGCAGTGAATAATATTTCTTCAGATTCTACCACACACTTTTATGTTTCAGTTTAAAAAATAACGGATCAATTTAAATATTTCTTTGTTTCTTTTTCATTTATAGCCAGTGGATGAGCTGCGGACGGTGGTGTTTGAGATTCTGAAGAAAAAGGATGAGATCCAAGGTAACCTGGGGACATGTGGAAAACTGAAACACATGGCTGTGGCTGCCCGCCCCCGAAAACAGACAACCATTCAGCCAGAGTTCTCTGTTACTCAACAGTGAAATAGTTGGCAAAATGTAATGTATGTGGTTTTGGCTTTAACTCTTGAATTCTTCCTTTTTCCTTATTCAGCAGTTGAATCAAATGAGAAAAATGACGACCAAAGTCTGACAGTTGAAAGCTCTCCTGAAAGTGTCAACAACCCAATGATGACCCCTAAACCGGTCAGAGCTCTCATCTGTGGGGAGAAAGGAGACTCATCTGTAGTCAAGTATAAGATTACTGCGACTCCTGGGTAGGTTTGATATGAAAATAATTGTTTCTCCTCTGTCAAGTTTAATAAAAACATTTGTTAGTGACATGGAGCTGGATAAAAAAAAGAACGAACCTGGGACTTATTTAACTGTCGCTGCGAATTAACCTGATACTCTAGTTGTGATGACGTATTTACAGATAAAGACATCACTCAACAAATCGTTAATAGCAATTTTATTGTCTATTTCAGATACGTCAAAGTTCTGTCATAGAGTCGACATGTTGAAGCTCGCTAGCCGGTGCACTTTTAGCACATGCATAGTGAACACGTCACCCCGTGAGCCAGATATGATGTTGGTATACATTTTTTTTATTGTTCAGATGAAAAGCAACGCACAGCGTAGGTTGTGGAGGTGCTGGCGATGGACAAAACTGAAGACAGAAACAGAGGAACGCCGCACACTCAGCTCGGTGTGCGGCGTTCCTCTGTTTCATATATATTTTTTTATATCTGCAGGTATCAGTAACATACTTTTCAACATGTTGAAGCTCGCTAGCCGGTGCACATTTAGCATTGCTGCACATGCATAGTGAACACGTCACCCTGTGAGCCAGATATGATGTTGGTATACATTTTTTGTATATCTGCAGATAACAGTAACAGACTTTTTATGTTGTTGTTGGCCAATACCAGCAGTGCAAATGTAGTTGGTTACAATTACAAGTTGCTGTTGAAAATGCAGTGTAACTATTTCAATTGCTTTCTCAAAGTAATGTCACTAATTACATTTGATTACATTTGGATGACTTTTCTTAATTTTGAATGAATGCTCCCAACTGTTAACCATTTTCACAATTAAGACCTGATAGTGTTAACCTCTCAGCAGTAACTTAAAGGGATAGTTCAACAGAGTGGGTGGTCCTATGATTGGTTTCTAAATCAAATCAAATCAAATCAACTTTATTTATATGGCACTTTTTATACAGTGTAACACAAAGGGCCTCACAGAGGATAAAAACAAAACTAGCAGGTTTCTAGTGAAACCAAAGTCACATGACCACACCCCCGAGACTCGAGTCACATGACCACACCCCGAAACTGGAGGGGTGGTCATGTGACTAGGAGTCACATGTGTAAACTTCCTAGGGAGGAAGAAAATACGATGACGGCCCAATTCCAATCCGACCCCTCACGGACTCACTGACTTAGAGGCGCGTTCACGGGAAGTCCGTGAGTGTGTGAGGGCTGTTCCATTGTCAGATCATCAAGTCAGTGAGTCAGTGAATGAGCCCTTACTGCCCCCTTACCGTAAGTCAGCACCGATGCTGACTTTGGGTAGGGGAATTACCCACAGTTCATAGCGTTGTGAAGTCAAACACATGAGATGCCGTCGGAACGCAAGTGTTAAAAAAAAAAGTTAATTACCACACGTAGTCAGAGAGAGCTGCACCGCTCTCTTTATTGTTAATGGACAGGAGCAACAACCAAAAGAAAGAAAGAAAAAAAGAAGAAGTTTACTGTCAGTATTAACGTGCAGTTTGTGATTATTGATGATGATTTGAGCAGATCTGATCCGGGAACATTTTGTTTTGAGTCCGTCCACCTCACACACCTTGTGCGCGTTGAAAGTACGGTAAATTATCGGCCCAAGACCGGAGTCAACAACATGTTGTTGTCAAGGTAATGTGTTGTGAGAGTGTGTAAGTGCTTTTCCATTCATATTTACAGCATCTGGACCCTCACAGACTCTCACACTCTGTCACTTACAGCTGACGTCACTTAAGTCAGTGAGGGTTCAGGGCTTGAGTCTTTAGGGGGCGGATTGGAATTGGGGGGACCTGGATGACTGAGAACCTTCACCAAAGACGGTTTATATTGAATATCTTTGCCTTCACGGACGTAATCCACGACATACCAGGGCTGACGTCATCCTAATCATTTACTAGCCGCAGTTTCTCAAATTTGAGGCTGAGTGGCCGTCATGTTTACCGCGGAGATTTTGTGTGCGGTCATGTGACTGCCTGGCTCTGTCTGATTGGTTACACGGAGGCAAACGTCGCGAGTGGCTACATCTGATTGGCGAAACGCAGTCATGTGACAGATTTTTAGAACAGCGAAGCAGAGCCGCAAGCTAATGGGATTTCTTGGTTTCCCTCATCAAACTCATCAAATACACAATCCAACAACTCCAAAATGCTCTCGTGGACAAGTTGTGACCTGCACATTCACCACACGATAATAACAGAACGTTGGATTGGAGATGGAGTTGTTGGATTGTGCATTTGATGAGTTTGATGTGAGCCTCCGTAGCGTAGCTCTGAGTAGCTCACGGCTCGGCCGTTCTAAAAATAGCTTGCACCAACAATTAAAGTGACGAACCTACTGCTATGACTATGGCAATGGGCCAATTTACAGGTTTAGATTTTTATTACTGCAGCAGTTGCTTTGTAATCCTTTGACAGAATCAAATGAAAACTTGGCTCAACACAAACAGAAAGTAATGTAGTCATTACTTTTATCCTTCAAGTAGTTCAACCAGAGTACTGTTGTTCTCATTCATTCACTTTCAGGCTGTTTTCACACAAACTGATGCAAAAATGACACATTCATTTTTCAGCTCTGTGTTTCATGTTTACACACGTTTGTTTTTTCTCTGGTCCAAACCATCTTGGATAGGGTTGCCAATGCCAACCGTCCCTTAAAATACAGAATTGACTAAAAGACGTGTCCCTTATTGAACTGATACGGGACGCACTTTGAAAATCCATGTTGGGCAATTTTTATTATAATGAAACAGTGAAGTTCTGATGCCGCTCCTGACTCTGCCTGTCTGGAATGAGCTTCTCATTGACCAACAGTACTCTGGTTGAACTACTTGGAGGATAAAAGTAATGACTACATTACTTTCTGTTTGTGTTGAGCCATATTTACCATTTTAACTCTGTTCTTACTTCATGTTTCTGCCTGAGAAGTTGTTGAAGCTCAGTGGAGCTTAAATACAAGAACGTTTGTTCTTCTAATGAATTTAGAAGAACATGGGTTCTTTTTTTTTTTTTAAGTTGTGGTATCGAATAAGTATTGAGAATCGTGAAAATTTACTGGTATTGGTATTATTGACTACTGAAATTCTGGTATCGTGATTCAACCCTATTGGGGACCCATTGAATTTCCCAGGAACCCACTCAAATCACCACCTGTGGATCCCGGGGACTCACTACATCACTGCTCCGTCAATCTAAAAATAGCTTACACCGACAAATAAAGGTAACAAACCTACTGCTATGACTACAGGGATTATGGCAATGAGCTGATTTGCCAAAATGTTGAACTATCCCTTTAAGTTACTGCTGAAAGGTTAACACTACCAGGTCTTAATTGTGAAAATGGTTAACAGTTGGGAGCATTCATTCAAAATTAAGAAAAGTCATCCAAATGTAATCAAATGTAATTAGTGACATTTAGTAACTTGTAATTGTAGCCAACTACATTTGCACTGCCGGTATTGGCCAACGACAACATAAAAAGTCTGTTACTGTTATCTGCAGATATACAAAAAAATGTATGCCATCATGTCTGACTCATAGGGTGACGTGTTCACTATGCATGTGCAGCAATGCTAAATATGCACCGGCTAGCAAGCTTCAACATGTTGAAAAGTATGTTGCTGTTATCTGCAGATATAAAAAAAATGTATACCAACATCATATCTGGCTCACAGGGTGACGTGTTCACTATGCATGTGCAACCGTTTTTCGGTGCCCGACCCTACCAATGAGACACCGTTATGTCGTTGTGTCGCTGTTGCTACAAGAATGCGGATCTCTGGACCGATAGAAAGCGCTGTCAGTGTTGCTAGCATACTCCTGCGATGCCGCTTTCCAAGACGTGGCTGACGCATGGCGCTACCCAGAAGTGCGGAGGCAAAAAAAGACAAAAACGATTGCAGAAGTATAGAAAAGAACCGGGAAATAAACATGAATGGCAGGAAAACGTGAGAGATTATTTATACAGAGCCAACCGCACATCTCCTAACGAAATGTCTCCATTAGTCACGGAGGAACAGCCTGAGTCAGGAGACGCCCACAGAGGAACAAGAGGCTTCGTAGGAATCGGGGAGCTCTCTCACAAGATAACATGATTTACCTTGGCAACAAGCGAAAAAACAGCCCCGTCCCTCCCATTTCTCACCAGTGAAGTGACAGGTTTCTGTCAGCAGAACATCAGCATTTACAATACAATACAATACAATCGAAAAAAAAAAACATTGACCTTCCAGTTTTTTCTTGTTTCACTAGTATTTGTTTGTTGAGTTGCACCTGCTGAAACCATAGACTGTATGGCCCAAACGAACTTGGCAGCAACTAAAGATGAAATATAAAAATAAAGTTTGGGTGCGGTATAATTTCATTACACACAGTCATGGTGTTGTTTAACCTGCATTGAACATGTAATATCAGAAGAATCACATTATCCCCATATGAAATTATTTTGTTACAAAGCTTATGAACAGAAAAAAAATGTTATTCTTAGCAAGAAAGTACATTTTTCAGCATTTTTTATTTAAAAGCAACATCTAAATGTCTTTACACTGCAGTCTCCAAATGTGTATTTGGATATGTTCAAGTTTGTCTCCATTATAATGTGACAGGGATGTAGTCTATGCATCGATCACAATATTGATAAATGTGAGTCTCTTCATACTACTCATACTACATTGATGATTATTGATAGACTGGTAGCCTACCTTATATGAAAAAAAATCAGAGAGAGAGACAGAAAAAAGTGCAATTTGCTCTGAACTGCCTGTGTCTGTGATGTGTCATGTGAGCGGTAGGGCTAGGGTTGCCAACTCTCTGAAGTGAAAATAAGGGACAGGGGGTTATAAATACAACATAATTTTAATTGTTAATATTTTATTCTAGCTACTACATTACATTTTTACAACATATATTTTTATTATAATTACCACTATATTATTAGCTGTACAAAATACAGTTTAGGTTTATTTTTATTTTTACTACATTACTGTTAGATCATATTTCTATATGATGAACTTTTGGTAGCCTACAGACAGTCACAGTTTGAGGGGCAGTGAACTACATGTGATTAAACGTCCTGCAGTAGGCCTTCCACTTACCCATGAGCTGTGGTTCAGCTTCTCCAGCTATGCTTTCAGGAGATTACCTTCTTCTCTGTCACTGCTAGCCTATCTATCAACCAGATTTGAGTCAGATTAAATAAATATAATTCTAATAATATGTCAATTTTAGCAATTTAGGTCAATAGCTTTCAGGTCATGTGATCAGTTGACTCAAAATCTGTGTGGGATCATGTTACTACACTGGCTGCATGAGACTCTTGTTTTTACATTTTGAATCTCTAAATATATATATTTTTTTATTAATTATTAAAGCAGAAGTAAGTGATATATTTGTGTTAATATAAGTCTTAAATAGTTATATCTTCCGACAGCAATCACTTACATAGAGTGTTTGGACCGAAACACGGGTCTCTCAGTCCCTCTGCTCTGCTCTAAGCCGAGGAGAAAACATTTATCGTATCCTACAGTTTTTATCCAATGAGGAGAGAGAACGGCATAAAGGGCTGTGTGTGCAGCCAAGGGATGCGCGTGAATGTGGTGACGTAGGGACGAGGACTGTTATGGTGCGTTCAAGGAAACTCGTAACTCGTGTTTTTCCGACCTGTGAAGTCATACCAGTTCGATCTGGTACGAGTTCACGGGTCGGAAGTTACGAGTGGCCGTTATAGTGACTTTCACCGGTAAAACAGGTCGGAAAAACACGAGTGGGTTGCCTGGAACGCTACAAAGTCGTAAGTTGTGACCTGAAGCTGTAATTTACGGTTTCAAAAGCCTGCCTGGAACGCAGCATTACCCAAAACGACCGGATCACTCACTTCTGCTTTAATACATGCTATACCTATACCATCCTCCTGAGATACGTGGTGAAGAACAAACAGCTCCCTGACTCCTGAAGCCTCTCCTCCCTCTGTGGTTGTCTGAGTCCTGACCCAGGCTGTTTAACCTCATTCCTCTGTGACTAATGCAGACATTTCATTGGGATTTGGGCGATGTGCGGTTGGCTCTGTATTATCTCTCACCTTTTCCTGGCATTTGTATTTCTTTTCCCTACTTCGGCGATGTTTTTTTTTTTTTTTTGCCACCGCACTTTGGTAGCACCGCCCTTTTGGGTAGCATAGTGCATCACATAACTGACAATCAGTGCATCAGCCACATCTCTGAAAGCGGCTTCGCAGGCGTATCCGAGCAACAACTCAGCGACCCAGCAACATAGAAGCTCATTCCAGACAGGCAGAGTCAGCAGCGACAGTCAGAACTGGATTTTCAAAAATACGGGACAACGTGTGTCCCATATCTGTTCAATAAGGGACACGTCTTTAAGTTTCCAAATACGGGACGATTCCGTATTTCAAGGGACGGTTGGCAACCCTAGAAAGGGCTGTTCAGATAAACTGACCGTGCAGAAAAACGGGAACATTCAAAAAATACTTCACTTAGTTCACTAAGTATGTTGCCGTTCACTAAACCTGCTTTCTGAAGCGGGGCCCAGGTTTTAAAGATGACACAAGAACTGATGCTTCAGGACAAAGTCCATGCCAAAATCCTGGGTTTGGGTTGATTTTCTGTGCTATAGATGTCGTAAGGAGAGATGTGATTCTTCCAGGATAGACAAAGGCAGTATATACATGCAATTTACCCTGAGGAGGGCAGGTAAACATCATAGTAACAACATGCAGAATAGCAACACTAACTGATGGTGCAGCAACATGTCTACTGTGACTTGTGGAAAGAGCAAAAAAAGCAGACAATCTGTCTGGAGATATTTTGTATTTGACGTGGATCATCAGGGAGAAAGTTAAAGACAACCAAAAGCCAGTGAGCGAGCAGTGCATCAGAGCATTTGAAATGACCTGTGGAGCATAGAGTTCAGGGTGAGTGACTCTCAGTTCACTTTGTTTTATTATCATGTCGTGAACATGTCCATGACCTGAAATATGTCTTGTTGTTGTAGGAATTGAGACAGCTGGGATCTGTTGTAGGAAAGCTTTACACACAACATTAGCTTAAAGGGATAGTTCAACATTTTGGCAAACTGGCCCATTGCCATAATCCCTATAGTCGTAGCAGTAGGTTTGTTACCTTTAGTTGTCGGTGCAAGCTATTTTTAGAACAGCGGAGCAGAGCCGTGAGCTGTGTACGGGGAGATGGTTTCCCTCATCAAACTCATCATACACAATCCAACAACTCTAAAACGCGGTAATACTTTGAGGTAAATTCATGCAAAACCGCTGATGCGCGTTCCCGTCGGGGGCAGTTTTTCGGCAAGCAGTCTCTGCATTTGCCTCGAAAACAACTCTGTCTTGTAACCCTCCTTTATTATGTCAAGGTGTGCAGGTCACAACTTGTCCAAGAAATCGTTTTTGAGTTGTTGGATTGTGTATTTGATGAGTTTGATGAGGGAAACCAAGAAGTCCCATTGGTCTCCGTAGCGTAGCTCTGAGCAGCTTGCGGCTCTGCTCCACCGTTCTAAAAATAGCTTGCACCAACAATTAAAGGTAGTGAGCCCTACTGCTATGACTACAGGGATTATGGCAATTGGCCAATTTGCCAAATGTTGAACTATCCATTTAAGTTGACTTGTTATGGGTAGTACAGGAACAGCTCATGCCAGCTGGGTGCCGTAGTTACCATTCAGTGTGCCGAAACAGGTTTTACATTTTAGATTAATATTTTCACTCTAATGTCACCCTGTCTGTCAGTTTAAATGTTTGATTTCGTGTACGTGTACATACATACTTACTCCCACCAGCATGGTAATCTTGGTAATATCCTGTGATTTAACTGTGAAATTAGTTTGCATTTTAAAACTCCTGTAACATGTAACTGACGTAAGATTTTAGCAACTAGATAAAGGTTGAAAATAACGGTGTGTCTCTTTGTCTTTATGTTTGTTCATTGTTCAGCGGGCCCCCAAGTCAACAGAGAGAACCAGCGCGCGTGAACGGGCAGGAGGTTCGCTTTTTCACCCCGGTGAGGCGATCAGTGCGAATCGAGAGATCCTCGCTCCGATACCCCGCCTCCCTCCAAGAACATGATGTCTGTGTGACCTCCTACAATGACCTGATGTCCAAGGAGGATGAAGAAAAATGCCAAGAGCAGGAGGATGGGGAGACCAGCCCTTCTACCAATGATACGCCAATGTACATCTATAGAGAGAACGAAGCCCTTAAAGACAAGGTGTTCGTCCAGCTATTCACTGATTAAAGTATCTAGTCCTGGGTGCTTTAGTAAAACATTATGTATGTCCATATGTGGTGTCACATCTCGTCGTTTCTGCTTGTAATGCTAGAACCTGATGTTTTTAGGCAGTAAGGTGTTTTTTTTTAAGTTACATTTTGTCACAAAGTTATTGGGTTTTTGCTATCTCTGTGTTATTTTATTGCTTCAAATTTGTGTACATAGTTATGTAAAATAAATGACTGTTTCTTTAGACTGTATCAATCTTCATTTGGCATGTGTGACTCACCACACAACAGCTGGACTCAGACTCTTGTGACACACTTGATAAAAAATGCAGGGTTCTATCATCAGCACCCACTAACTGTACACGTGTGTTACAAAATGGAAATTTTTCACCACGCCTTCAAATGACATGTAGAAATCAACTCATGACATGACAATGGATGGGAACTTAAAAGAGAAAGTGAATCATGTACTGCAGGTACTGCATGAGATGAAACAAACAATAGCAGATTTTCTCCCCATGTTAACTCATATTTCTAAAGAAAACAATGGACAATGTCTCTCATTGTGCAGCCTGTGAAAACAAATTTCCCCATGGGGACAAATAAACTTAAACTTAAAAAACTTAACTTAAACTTCATTTCACTGTTGTATTAGTTTAATAATTAAAGCAGAAGTAAGTGATATATTTGTGTTAATATAAGTCTTAAATAGTTATATCTTCCGACAGCAATCACTTACATAGAGTGTTTGGACTGAAACACGGGTCTGTCAGTCCCTCTGCTCTGCTCTGAGCCGAGGAGAAAACATTTATCGTATCCTACAGTTTTTATCCAATGAGGAGAGAGAACGGCATGCAGGGCTGTGTGTGCAGCCAAGGGACGCCGTGAATGTGGTGACGTAGGGACGAGGACTGTTATGGTGCGTTCAAGGAAACTCGTATTTTTCCGACCGTGAAGTCGTTCCAGTTCGATCTGGTACGAGTTCACCGGTCGGAAGTTACGAGTGGCCGTTATAGTGACTTTCACCGGTAAAACAGGTCGGAAAAACACGAGTGGGTTGCCTGGAACGCTACAAAGTCGTAAGTTGTGACTTGAAGCTGTAATTTACGATTTCAAAAGCCTGCCTGGAACGCAGCATTAGCGAAAACGACCGGACCACTCACTTCTGCTTTAATGCAGTCAAACGTTTAGCAAGCTGTTCATAATCAATCAGTTGAAATCCCCTCTGTTAAAATGATGCCTTGTTCCAAACAGATACGTCAGCTGTCTGTCAGCCCCTACTCCACCTGCCCCTGAACCAGCCCCAGTGCGGTCAGATAAGAACAAAAAACAAAGGATACAAAAGATGAATCTATTATTATGGAAAATTTTTATATCAACTTTTTTATTAAATTTTTTATAGTGAGTCGGTGTTGCAGCCAATAAATGAATCTAAATGAATTCCATTGTATTCAGAGTGCTCAGTGCTTCCCCTACCTGTCAACTGTCATGTTATTTTTTCACAAATACGGGAATGATAGTCAGAAATACCATCAAAATGCATATTTCTATGTAAAATAGCAACAAAAACGTGTTAAAAGCCCAGTAAGAATTCCCCTGGTTGTCCGTTCTTAGTCTCTGGTGACATATTGAGTGATTTTATGATTGCTTGCTGTACATTTCACATCTCTGCTTGAAAAAGGTCCTGTGGACCGAAACGTTGTTTGTTTTATTAAAGTCTTTTGCAAGTGACTTGACAGTGTGCGGGAGACCCTTTTTTCCTTTGTTCACTCCCTACCTATGCTCCAACGCACCTGTTTTTCAAGATTTTTTTAGGTGTGCATCAGCTTCCACACCTTGCTGTACATTTCTTACATACATAGCCTACAGCTCCTTTAACATCTAGGCTATAACCTGTGTAGTAGTCTGTGTTGAATTCATGAACCAGCCATTTATTTTTGGTTCTAAATGATCCTCAAATATTGTGGATTCATCATGAAACTGGTAGTTGTTAAGAGGAAGGAACTAGAAATCAAGAAATCACTATAAATAGTAACTTATCCAACCTGCATTTCTTTAACCCCTTAGCCACCACTTTGTCCCTATCTCTATACATTTGTATTTATTCTAATTACCACAATTAGCACACAGTAGACATGTAATAAAAAAATAATTGTTTGTGGAGCTCCAACTTCAATATTACGTTTTTTTTTTTTTTTTCCTCAATGAGCGCCACTTGTGTGTAAGTCCGGACCTGAGCACACTTTACAGACCCTGAACTACAATTCATATCTGGTAGCCTATCAATATTCATGTTTTCTAGACTCGGCGAAGGGTGAGTCAAGGCTTTTCGCAGATGACTACTGTAGATAACAGCTTGGGAGCAGGTGCTGGAAGAAAAAAAGGGATGGATTTTCCCCACATCTCAGTTTCTGCATTACACGTTCAAGTTTGTGTTTGTAAACAAATGAATTTAATGGCTGGAGACGCACACGCGGTGCTGTCGTCATTGGGCTGGTCCGTCTGCATAAATACTAGGACTCTCACCTCTCCGTAGTACGCACGGATACACGCTACTACACCTTCAGTCAACCTGAACTGCAACTTGTCAAAACTCTCGTCGACGGTAAGTGATTGTTGTTATTTTTTTATTAACATGCACATTGGCTTTGCATTCATTTACCCTGTAATTTCTATAGTTTCATAAAGTGCGTGTAGCAGCGTAGCGGTTAAAGCTGTCGAATTAAATTAAATGTGAAACAGTTCATGTATAACTTCTCTCCTCCCCCTTGCATGCATTATTTACTACGTGTGTAATGAATATAATCTGCAGTGTTACACCAAATATCTATAAGTCATACAGTACTTGAGGAGCAGGTGTTTATAATCCCATATAAAGAAATCCAGCAGGCCAAGATTTTTTATTGAAAGATGCAATTAAAGCTGTGCAGTATAAAACTTACTATGTAGCTTGTGTCATTGTTCCCCAGGGGACAATTTTTCATTTTTTTAAGTATATTTTTTGGCTTTTCATGCCTTTATTTGATAGGACAGTTGAGAGACACAGGAAATGGAGAGGCAGAGAGAGGGGAATGACACCAAGGATAGCTAAACACCGCCCCGGGACAATTTCTTTTTCACAGTACAGTTTAGGGCAGGCCTGAACTGTGACAAAAATTTGGCTCTGGGGCCTCATTTATAAAACTGTGCATAGGAAAGATCACTACAGGTGGCGTACAGAGGAAACACAGAAAATATGTGCGCACAAAAGCTTTCAGATTAATAACAATGTGCATGCACATTTTACGCCTGTTTCCTTTTTTTTTAAAATCACAATCAATTCTAGAGTTGGCACCCATGAGTAAATGCTTTACCCCGCCCATACGGTGCCTATTAAGGGAACACCCTGGATGAATTTTCATTCATACTGTAGTGGCATTCTAACTACAAAAAGGCCACTTGAGGGAATCTGAAGTCGTTTCCAACTCATGATGGTGTATCAAAAATGAGGTCCTCCATTGGGAATGAGTTTAACACTTTATTAACTTCAAATCTTTAAAAAACACCTACAAAAGGCGGGGTGCTAACAGACATAGCAACCATAGAGCCTCACCACTGACACACCCACAGTTTAAGTTTGAAGAAGGTATTAATACACTTACTGATACAGCAGGTAGAGCATTAGGCTCTATTATAAGTAAAATGAAGAAGTGTAAAAACCTAGGGTATGCTACCTTCTCAAAGCTCTATGATGCCTGTGTTTCTCCGATTCTTTTATATGCAGCAGGAATATGGGGAAGTAAAGAATCATCCAGGGTGAATGCTATTCAAAGCCGAGCTATTCGTTGTTTTCTAGGTGTGCATAAGTTTACTCCTGCTCTGGCTCTCCAGGGTGACATGGGCTGGGAACCCTGTTTGATTAAACAGAAAGGGGAAATGCTTAGGCTTTGGAATCGCTTGTCTTCTATGCCAGAGGATAGAATAGCCAAAAAAGTATTTAACTGGGATAAAACACATAACTATCCTTGGTATCGTGACATGAAAGCTATCCTCAGCGAGGCTGATCAACAACATATTTTCACTAATGGTTTGCGTTGTAATGTTAATTTTGTGAAACATAAGTTATTTCTTGAGTATAAAGAAAAATGGGCTAATGATATCTGGCTTAAACCAAAGCTCAGAACCTATTGCCAATTGAAAAATGTATATTGTTCAGAACCCTATGTGACTTTGCCATTGGATAGATCCAAGAGATCTTTATGTGCCCAGTTGAGGGCTGGGATTCTCCCTCTGGCAATAGAAGTTGGTCGGTTTAACTCAGTACCTGAGGATGAAAGACTATGCACATTATGTAATTTAAATGTAATTGAGGATGAACTGCATTTTGTGTTTTATTGTCCGTTATATGACGAAGCCAGGCAGTTTTTGTTTCAAAAAATGCAAAATGTGAAACCGGAGTTGTTTTGGGTTGATGATGAGGTAAAGTTGGAATGGTTCTTCAGAAAAGAAGTCTTTACTATAGCTACTTTCATGAAAAATGCCTGGTCAAAAAGAAGAGGTGAATTATTTATGTGAACTCCATGTGGTTTCTGTTTTTGTTTTTGTTTTTGTTTGGTTTTGCTCTGATTATTTTGTTTGGTGTCTGGATGTGATGATATTGTGTCTTGTAAGCCCTTATAGGCTGGGCGCCTTAATTGGTGCACGACACGTTAATAAATATAAATTCATTCAAAATTCATTCATTCCCACACTCATTCATACGCACACACACACACACAGATCCAAATTGGCTACAACACGTACCAAATCCTCTCATTATTACTACTCTCAGTCCTCCTCTGGGAAAGCTTGCGTTTGTGAGTCTTCTTTAAGAGCTGTTGCAGATTGTGTTTCTGACTCTGAGGTTGTTTCTGTCCTTTCCCTTCTGTTAGAACGCTGCTGAGGAGACAATATGTTGAAATACAAGATCATCCTGAAGAGCGACCAGGGAAAATATGTCACACTCAAGGACACCATTAATGGATGGAAGCTGTGTGTTGAGGAAGCTCAAAAATCTGAAGGTACAACTCTTTCTAATGATCACTACTACCACTAAAAGTAACAAATCTGTTGTTTTCCCAAAAGTACTAATGTGATGCTTGACAAATGATTCACGGTTTTGTAATTATTTCTGTATCTTATTCCTTACATGACTGTCAAAAAACTGTGGTGTGGAATGAATTAAACCTTGATCTAGGTCTGACACCAACAGAAACACTATTCTTTACAATCATAACTGTATAGATGGACTTTATAGACCAAATTTAACAATACATTTATTCAGTAAATAAAAAGTCATACTAATTAAATCAATTCAATGTTTAGATTTTGATTGATTCTGGATTCTGGTGTAAAATTTAACTCAGTCAAACACAGTAAAATGTTGTTTTCTTTCTATTGGTAGTGCAAGATCTCACCCTGTGGGCACTCACGGAGGACAACAAAAAACCAACAGAAAACAACATGTCTTTTGGTTTTGTCTGGAGAAATAAAGATACTCTCTACTCTCCAAAGGCAAAAGGAGGTCAACTTAAGGTAAATATAAACATTTCACAATTTGATGAAGGCTGTCTTTCAAACTGCCTCTGCACGCAATAGGGTAGCGCTACGACTAATCAGAGCAAAGAGCAGGATGACGTTACTGTGCGTTCACACCAAAAGCTTCCAAAGCGTCAAAAACGCCGGAAGTCAATTCATTTTCAATGAGCGCCTGGCGACACCGAGCGTCCAAAGCGTCAACAGGCGTTGCCGCGCTTCCAGAGCGTCCAAAGCTTCCAAAGCGTCCAAAGCGTCACCAGATGAAAAGTTGAGCCAGGTTTAACTTTAGGGTAATGAGCTATGACGCGGTCAAGCGGCAACCGGCGGCAGCCTGTCAGAATAGAGATGTCCGTCGGCTGCCTTTTTTTTCTTTCTTTTTTTGTATTTCGGCTCCCCAATGACCAGCGCGAACGAACTTTGACGCCAGTCACGTGACGAGCGGCAAAAGCGGCTGAAAATATTTCCCGTTTTGGGAGCTGTCTTGTCTGACGCCCACCCCCGAGCGTTTTTGACGCTTTGGAAGCTTTTGGTGTGAACGCACAGTTAGCCTGACAAGCCAATTAAAATGTATGTCGTCATCGCGTTAAGCCCGCCCAACGACTCTCTAAACAGATGGAGCGCTGTGATTGATGAACACAAATGGTGTTCGAGACTCAAAAAGTTCCTCTGGCTCATTTCTAGACCCACCTACGGAGCAAATATATTTGCTGCCGCTAGGGTGCGTCTAGATTTCTAGGCTAGGACTACGGATGTAATTTAGCACATGTGCTAAATCCGGTGTATTACTGTGGGTACTCTCACTGTCCATTAATATGCATTGTCCTGACTAAATAAACAAATAAAGTAAAGTACATGGTAGAAGTATGTTGAAAAATTTTAATTGACTTTTTTTTCAACCTGAAACCTCTCATTTCTCATTTACTATATTTACTATTTACTAGTAGCTGCAGTGTAACCAAGTCAACTGTTGATTGTTTATCTAAAATGCCACAAAGGCCTAGCCTAGAAATCTAGACGCACCCTAACAGCAGCAAATATATTTGCTCCACAGGTTCGTCTAGAAACGAGCCATAGGAACTTTTTGAGTCTCGAACACCGTTTGTGTTCACCAATCACAGCATCTGTTTAGAGAGTCGTTGGACGGGCTTGACGCGATGACGACATACTTGCGACGGTGAAAAACCTGACAAGATGGCTTTGGCAAAGGAATTGAATCAGCGTTGGCATCAACTTTGAAAGAATTAAACTTGTCATTTTCTTTAAAAGTTGAGCAAGAAACTGCACTGAAGTCATTCATTTATATGGATATGGGAAAAGTTTAATCTATGTCATCCTGCTCTTTGCTCTGATTAGTTGTAGCGCTACCCTATTGCAGAGGCAGTTTGAAAGAAAGCCTTCATCCTGCCCCCTGGATTGAGCTGAGGTCTACTGGTCGTTGCCAGACTATATTAATGATATAGTCTGGCTTGTCAGGCTAACAAAGGCCTTGTATCACTGTCAAGGGCTAATTCCTGCAAGTTCAAGCAAACTACATTTTTGGTAGCCACCTTTTTATTGTATAGAGTGTGATTGTTTGTTCACATGATTTTGGAAACAGTATCACCTGACATCAGCTAAGGTCGATTACAGCAGGTTAAAGAAAGAAATACCTGACATAATTATTCTATGAGCTTATTCCTGACTCCTAAATGGGCAAACCATTGCTAAATCTTTTTTCCTATGTGTTCACAGTTGGAAGAGTTTACTGGCCCAGAACTTCCACCAACTTTAAGCAGGAATCACTGGTTTACGTTGATAAACCACCGCCGAGGTGATTATTATGGCCTGGCATCTGTTGCCGAGCCAGAAAAACACCTTTCAGGAAACATTGAGGTCCAAATCAGTGCGGAGATGATCGAGTGGATTTACGTCAAGGATGAACAGGTCTGTTTTCATCATTCACACCAAATTCATTTTGTATTTTATTTTCAAATTTACCCTATTGCATCTACTTCTAATGTGCTTCTGCCACAGTAAATAAAATATTTATGAGGCAGTGAGGAATCAAAGGAACCCTCTATATACAGTATATTGGCAGTAATTACCAGTTAGTGTGCAAGGAGTTGGTAATATTTTTGAGGAGGATGATGAGGAATGAGTTTCAAAGCGGGGCGGCAGTGGCTCAGGTGGTAGAGCGGGTCGTCCAATGATCTTCCGTCAGTCTGTCCCAGGGCAGCTGTGGCTACAAAACGTAACTTATCATTCTCATTCTCATTCTCATTATTATTATTAAAGCACCAAGCACACAAAGCTGAGGAGAATGGGGTTAATACCAGTTAAAAACAGTTGATGGTAATACAAGTGCCTGGGAATAAACTGTCTGTGTAAACACATGGTGCTTTTCCACTACACAGTCACGACACGGTACAGCACGGCACGGCTCGGTAGAAGTGCTTTTCCATTACAGCTGAGTTCTTCTAGTTCCTCCTCAGCGGGGGCGGGGTCGTTGCGAGGGCGATCGTGGGGCCGCATTGTCTCTCTCTCTTTTTCAATCCTCTCGTCAGCTCCAAACTCACTCGTCTGTTCCTCGATTACGGACCACAGCGTGGTTTTCCACACAGCATCATTTAACTCGGGTGAAAGAATAACAACAGTCTCGGTACAGATCAGCGGGCGCTGTTCCCGCTGTGCTTTTGAAATTTTCGGGTTTGATTCTCACGTCGGACGTAGCGCTTGCGATGACGCTCTGCCCAATCAGTGGAAGGCAGTCGGCTGACGTCACGTTTTAGCATCGCTTTGGCTCGCTTGGAACCAGGGCTGAGGCGGTACTAAAATAGTACCTGGTACCAGGTACTAGGGCTAGTGGAAAAGCAAAAAAAGCGGGCCGTGCCGTGCCGTACCGCGCTAGAGGAAAAGCGCCAATAGTTCACACATTCTCATTCAACCAGACTCACATCTTTCATCGCATTCATGCAATCACTATCTGAGTTTCTGTTCTTCATGTCCTGTCTGTTTGTTTAAAAACTGGCCCTTACCTTCGATGTCTGTGTAATTTGTTTTTGCAGGTTTGTGCGACTACTGGTTGAAAGACTCCTGCCCGATCTGCAGCTCTGCAACAAAAACACACTGCATTCTACTAATAATATTTATCATTGATGGGTTGTTCAGTGTTTTGTTTGGTTCCTGTACTGTTCTCAGTAGATAAGGTGGTACTCTTGCAAATGCAATGCATTATTGTGCATTTATAACCTAGGTAGTGGGGGCTGAGTTATCCTGGTTTATAATACTAAATGCTATGCACTTACTGTAATATAATATTTATTTTTGTTAAACCCTCTTTTGCACTGTACTGCACTGTAACAGTGACCGTTCTTACAGGGGTCTTGAGGCATTTATAAACAATGTAGTTTCTTTTACTCCTCCTTAGCCTTAACCAAAGGCTGAGCAGAACTCCACGTCATGTGTAACTGATCTAGGTGAAGTAGTAGTGTCTATCTCTATGACACTGTTCCTCAAATAGCTATGTATTGGGGGAAAGGGCATTTTCTTACTTTTATATTTTTGTTTATGTAAACTGCATATCTGTGAAGAAAGTGTTGGTTTTTTTTTTTTTTTTTTTTTTAAACCAACAGTTTATTTTGTCCAACATTATTCGAGTTACATCCACTGATCCTGCTAAATCCACTCTAACTAAAGAAAAATATGTTTCTGACACTTTGAATTACTTTATTTATCTACTTTATTTATTTAACTTTATTCCATGGTAATGGTTTCTTTGTCATTTCCTCTCTTGTTAGTGTTAGAAAGGAAAAGCTTTATATATACACATTTTTGTATCTCTGTATTTTTATTTTTAATAAATCATATATATCATATATTTTGAATATTTTTGCACCTTCATTCATCAATTTTGCATCCAAACTGTTTATAAACCATGTGATCATTTGTTAGCAAAATGGGGATCCATCATATACTGTAGACCAGGGTCAGAGAGAGAGAGAGAGAGAGCTGTTAGTTTGTCACTCTGCAGCGTCGACATGGTCCAATAAAATAAAACAAAACTCATCAGTCCAATCACTTTGCAACCTTTTGGTGGAGTCCAGGTTATTAATTATATGACTTAAAATAGGCTTTCACTCAGAGAACACACTCAGAATAGAGATAACCTGCATAACCTCAGTCTTACTTTTGTTCAGGTTCAAATGTAATTTCAAAAGACATAAAACCAACATGACTACAAAACAAAACAAATTATGAATTGCTCACCCCCCCAACCCTTATTTGTCACTAACCTATATATGTATGAGACTTCCTTCCTACAACATCTCCTGATTGAGATATGGCACCTTGAAACCTGTAGATTGTTTGAATGTTTAGATTTTATATTTGACCACCTGCAACTTGGCTCATCAGTCTGGACCCTCTGGTGCAGGCATGGGCAAACTCTTTCACAAATGGCCGTGTGGCTGAAGGTTTTAGTTCCAACCAGTCAAGAGCACACAGTTTGACCAATCAACTGTCTGAAGACTGAGATCAGTTGATGAAATGAATCGAGTCTGGTGTGCTGCTGCTTGGCTGGAACAGAAACCCACAGGCACACGGCCCTTTGTGGAAGAGTTTGCCCATGGCTGCTCAGGTGGGTAGAGGGATTTGCCCCTTCACCAAAAGTGGGTGGAAGTGGGGTATTGGTGAGAGGTAAGTTATCATCCCTGGCAACATTGTTTCTTTCGTAATCTTTTGCTTTACTTTCATTTAACAGTTTGGGTGGCAATCGGCCAGTCTCACCCATATCTGACTCATCGAGATCACAGTCACAGGGGACAGCATCTTTTTCACTTAAAGAGACTGAAATGCTGTTGTAGGGTCTGTAAGGTCCAACATAAAAGACAAAGAAGAACCGAGTAGAAAGTAAGCTAGTTTAGTTTTGTTTAATATGTTTATTTGTATCAGGGACAGTGTACAAAATAACATTAGTCTCGAGATGAGATAAGATGCTTTGTACCGGATTTAGCAGATACTTTCCATCCGTACGGAATGAATTTATGTTGCATTTATTCTGCATTTATTGTTGCCATGTTTTACTCATTCTGTGACCACACTTAACATAGTTGAGTGATTGTAGATGTATGTCAGTACTAGACACCTTAGAGATGATGTGTGCCAAAAATCTCTGTCTTATCTTTATGTCAACCTTCTTTACTGACCTTCTCTGTGGAGGCTTTCAGGCAGCCATCTTCTGTAGATGGTGCAACCAGGAAGTAATCAGCTCCGATCATGTAACAATTTACACTAAACATATGAAACTGCACATACATGATCAGGGGGGTTTCTTGCCTCAGTATTTTTTACTATCATTTTTAGGGCCTTGGGGTTGGCCAAATTAAACAAACAAAGAAGAAACAAGATGACACATTACAACTTCCCTTAGTGGCAAATGAGTATGGGGGCTCCAAGATTTGTTCAGACCATGGACAGTGGTCAAGTGGCTGCTCCTCCATTAAAGTAGTTTATATCACTGCGTCCAGACAACAGGAGAACAACTAGGACGGGTACCAGCAGAGGTCACTGTGCAGCACAGCACAGATGTACTGAGTTTGGCAGATCAGCCTTCTCTGTCAGAGCCACTAATTATTGGAACTCTGTACCAAACGAGATCAGAGACGTTAGTTTTAAATCTAAGATAAAATCATGGCTCAAATGAACTTAATCATGCACTCACTATTCTAACCATAAATTCAAACATTGGCTCACTGTCCAGCAATCTTTTTAGTGTTGTTGTGTCTTAAAGCAGAAGTAAGCGATCCGGTCGTTTTGGCTAATGCTGCGTTCCAGGCAGGCTTTTGAAACCGTAAATTACAGCTTCAAGTCACGACTTACGACTTTGTAGCGTTTCAGGCAACCCACTTGTGTTTTTCCGACCTGTTTTACCTGTGAAAGTCACTATAACGGCCACTCGTAACTTCCGACCCGTGAACTCATACCAGATCGAACTGGTGCGACTTCACAGGTCGGAAAAACACGAGTTACGGGTTTGCCTTGAACGCACCATAACAGTCCTCGTCCCTACGTCACCACATTCACGGCGTCCCTTAGCTGCACACACAGCCCTGCATGCAGTTCTCTCTCCTCATTGGATAAAAACTGTAGGATACGAGAAAAGTTTTCTCCTCAGCTCAGAGCAGAGCAGAGGGACTGACAGACCCGTGTTTCAGACCAAACACTCTATGTAAGTGATTGCTGTCGGAAGATATAACTATTTAAGACTTATATTAACACAAAAATATCGCTTACTTCTGCTTTAATCATGCACTCACTAACCATAAATTCAAACATTGGCTCACTGTCCTGCAATCTTTTTAGTGTTGTTGTGTCTTAACATTGTCTTGTTGTGTCTTTATTCTTGCCGTCGTGTTGTGTTGTTTTGTGTTTTAAGAGTGTGAAACTTTGTTGTTGTTGTTTGAAAGGCTGCTTTTGTGATGATGTTTTTATATTTGTATGTGCCTGACTGTCTGTGTTAGATTCGTGTTATCTGTTCCTGCTAACAAATTAATAAATAAACAAGTGATTGAGGTTGGAGGAGAAGAATATGGAGATCAGCTTTGACTATAAATAGGACAATTCAAGCCAACCACAAGCAAAATTAAGTGCTTGTTGGGGATCCAGATGGGCTTAAAGTGGAGTCCTGTTGATGCAGGGTGGCCCGCAGCTGACTATCATTTCAACTGGACTCATGGTAGTCAGTATAGAAGTCATATTGAGACCCTGTTGGATTGAATAGAAGAAAAAAATCAAGCATAGAATGGACTTGGGAGGAATTTCTGCTTGTAAACTGATGAGACAATGACAACAGGGGATTCCTTGTCCACAGTCAGACGATGCTGGAAACATTCCCATGAGTCCACGGGAAATAGATGGAGACAGATTTATCTGAGGGTTACTGCCAGAAATTCAAGAGCATGATAAAGAACACCATGTCGGCTATGAAACGGCAAGGTTATCAGATGTGGAGAAAATGCTGCACATGCTGAAAAGTTATCACAAGGCAGAGAGAAGAAACAGAGAGAAGATATCGTTGATAAACTCATGATGACACATCTTCTTCACACACGCACGCACGCACGCACGCACGCACGCACGCACACACACACACACACACACACACACACACACACTAGTTAGTGTATTTCTGTATGCAAGATGCGAGTTATAGGTTTATTTTTGGGCCAAAAACATGTTTCCCCTGTGCAAATAACGTGATCCCATGGGTTTCACATGGGGGTTGGCATGGATCTCACATGTGATTCCAGGTTTCACATGGGAATATGTGATTCACATTAAATTGGGCCAAAACCACATGTTTCCCATGTGCAAATAACATTTTTCCTATGTGATCGCGGGTGTGTGGGAGATTAATTATGTTCACTACTTTGTCTTGTAGAAATTGTTATTTTTTTCTTGTGTTCAGACAAAGAATAGAGAGTGCTACCTGCTTGACAGTTTCGACTGTATAAGTTAACAGAAAAAACACAAATAAAAAGTATAACAGACCATGTCAGGTTCAACCCATTTTTGAGCTTGTGGCTCCCCGACTACTCCAGTCTTCCTCAGAAACGCCATCTGACGGGCTGACGTGTCATTTACTGTATCAGCTGGCCGCGCTCCCTCTGCCCTGGGGAGCGGAGAGAGCGGTGGTTCCTGGAGCAGGGAATCCCAGGTGTGCGAGTGGGTGTACGCCCCCTCGTCCCGGTTGATGGTGTCTCTCGCCCGCTTCCTGATCTCTTTGGCCTCTTTAATCCAACGTTTGAACTTGTTTGTTTCTGATGTGATGGTTTTGCTTTTGTCCCAGTCCATGATGTGGTTATTTCTTCTGCAGTGATCTGTGATGGCTGACATTAGGTTTTCCTGTTCTGTGATCCCATGGGTTTCACATGGGAATTCACATGTGATTCACATACAATTCAGGAATAGTAACAGTATACCTGCAAATCCAGCTGTATTTAGTAATGCTTACATCACTGTATTATTCAACATGCAGCTGATAAAATTACACAATAAAAGCATGGTTGCAACATAAATTAATTCATCTGTAGAGTTGTATAATTTCTCATCAATTATGTCATTTTCAGAATAACACGTAATCACCATGGATTTCAACATTAAACTCTGTAATAGTGAGCATGTCATAAAGAATGTATGTTGGCACAGTTATCAATAGATAATCTGTGATAAACGAGTGCAGACCTTGAAGAGTTTGAGCTTGTCTGCACTTGTTTATCACAGATTATCCATAGCTTTTGAGTTTCTGGCTGTCATGCCTCACATCCATGATAGTAACAAGAAGTATTGTAGTAAAACATTAGACCAAACTTATTTCTAAAGCCTATTTCTAAATTTTGACTCGTATACGTTACTATTCCACACTCACAAATCTCACATAATATCGGCTCCCACAAGTAACCCTTAATAAAATAGTTGATAAATTCCTTAGTGCATTAGAAACTACTACCATCTTAACATCTATAACCTGTGGAGTAGTATGTGTTTATTTCATGAACAACAGGCATTCATTTTTGGTTCTAAATGATCCACAAATATTGTGGATTGATTATGAAACTGTTAGTTATCACTTATCAGTGCCATTGAGTAAGAGGAATTACAAATCAAGAACTGACCTTTAGGGTCCCACTTTGTCCCTATTTCTGAAATGAATTTGTATTTGTTCTAATTGCCACAAGCTGGTACAAAATAGACATGTAATAAGTGGTGTTTCAATTGCAGAAATTGTTTGTGGAGCCCCAACTTCAAAATTCTGTTTGCATATTACTGTTTCATAACATCAAATAATTTTGTTCTGACTTGACTTATTGAAAAGTGGTTATATTGAATGTGTCCATGCTTGTAAAGCTGGACAAAAATAGTCTTAACTATGATAAATATGTGCCTCTCCTCAGCAATGAACCCCAGGCTCTGTTGTCAAAGTCTTCCAATTATTTTACACACACACCTTGACTTGGTTAAATGCCCACTGCACGATAGATTGTGTGGTTAGAGAGCAGACCAAGACCAGAGGGGGGCGTTTTTTTTCCCCCCAATGAGCGCCCCTTGTGTGTTACTGCGGACGAGCTTTTTGCAGACAAGCGAAGACTAACAGCTTGGAGAAAAACGGTGGATTTCCTCACGTCTCAGTTTCTGCATTTCACCACTCCCAGATTCGTGTTGTTAATCTCTAATTCGTAGACGCGTTCACGGTTCATCTCACGTCACAAGGCTGGAGAAGTTCCGGTCCGTCTGCATAAATACTAGGGCTCAGACCTCTCCGTAGCAAGCACAGACACACGCTACTACTATTTCAGTCAACCTGAACTGCAACCTGTCAAAACTCTCGTCGACGGTAAGTAATTGTTGTTATTTTTTACAGTATTAACATGCACAGTGGCTCTGCATTCATTTACGCTGTAATGTCCATAGTTTCATCTGTTAAAGTGCGTGTAGCTGTTAAAGCTGTCGAATTAAATTAAATGTGAAAAAGTTCATGTATAACTTCTCCCCTGTTGCATGCATTTTTTTTTTTAGGTTTGCATAACATGTGCACATGTGACATATAATAATCTTCCTTGCTAGTTTTATCACCAAATATCTATTTAGACATACTTGAAGAGCAGGTAACCCCATATAAAGAAATCCAGCAGGCTATACGATTTTTATTGAAAGATGCAATTAAAGCTGCACAGTAAAACGTACCAGGTATTGTCCCCAGGGGACAATTTCTTTTTCATACCAAAGAGAACACACCCTGTTCAGGACAACTATACTGTAGCTGCAAGAGAGAAGCACAGGGTGAAGTGGTGGCTGAGTACAGTTTAGCAAAGTATAAGGACACTTGTTTCCTCTCAGTGTCCAAATGAGACATATTTGTTCTGTCCTCCAGGAAAGCTTGAGTTTGTGAGTCTTCTTTAAGAGCTGTTGCAGAATGTGTTTCTGACTCTGAGGTTGTTTCTGTCCTTTCCCTTCTGTTAGAACGCTGCTGAGGAGACAATATGTTGCAATACAAGATCATCCTGAAGAGCGACCAGGGAAAATATGTCACACTCAAGAACACCATTAATGGATGGAAGCTGTGTGTTGAGGAAGCTCAAAATTCTGAAGGTACAACTCTTTCTAATGATCACTGCTACCACTCAAAGTAACAAATCTGTTGTTTTTCCGAAAGTACCAATGTGACGCTTGACAAATAATTTACAATTTTGTATTTATTTATGTATTTTACTCCTTACTTGACTGTCAAAAACAGTGGTGTGGAATGACCAAAATTGAACCTTGATCTAGGTCTGACACCAACAGAAACACTATTCTTTACAACCATAACCTTATAGATGGACTTTATAGATCAAATTTAACAATACATTTATTCAGTAAATAAAAAGTCATACTAATTAAATGAATTTACTCTTTGCAGTGACTAGCAATGTTTAGATTTTTAATGATTCTGGATTCTGGTGTAAAATTTAACTACTCAGTGGAGCACAGTAAAAATGTTGTTTTGTTTCTATTGTCAGAGCGAAATCTCACCCTGTTGGCCTGTGAGAAGGAAAACAACAGGGCTTTTGCTTTTGTCTGGAGAAATAAAAATACTTACTACTCCCCGAAGGTGAATGGAGGAAAACTTGAGGTAAATATAAACATTTAACAATAGTTAGATAACAGTGTAATCTACAGCAGGTTACTTGTGCCAATATCAAGCAATTTAGTACAACCATGGAGGACAGTCCACTGTTTATCTAAAATGCTGCAAAGGCCTTGTGTCAAGGGCTAATTTCTGCAAGTTCAAGCTAATTATATTTTTGGTCGCCACTTTTTAATTCTATAGAGTGTAATTGTTTGTTCACAAGATTTTGGAAAAAGTATCACCTGACATCAGCACATACAGCAGGTTAAAGAAAACATATCTTACATAATAATTGTCTGAGCTTATTCCTGACTCCTAAAAGGGCAAAACATTGCTAAACATTTTCCCTCTGTGTTCACAGTTGGAGACGCGTAAAGACTTTCCACCAACTTCAAACAGTGATTACTGGTTTGTGATGATAAACCACCACCATGATCATGATTTTTATGGCCTGGCATCTGTTGTCGAACCCAGACAACACCTCTCCCATTCAAGCAACGGCAAGCTCATCATCAGTGAGGACGACACCAAGTGGGTTTACGTCAAGGATGAACAGGTCTGTTTTCATCATTCACACCAAATTTATTCAGTATTGTCCAAGAAAGCCCCTCTTTTAGGGAGTGTGTGGATCAAGTGGAGCTTTTGCTTGTTGCATCTTGTTGCAACAGTTTCAAATACTAGTATACTAGTATAAGTGCTTGGGAATAAACTGAAATAAAAATAAAATGTAAACAAGAAAGGTTGACTTTCTTATTCAACCAGACTCCTGCCACATCTTTCATCTCACACATGCAATCACTGTCTGAATTTCAGTTTTACTTCATGTCCTGTCTGTTTGTTTAAAAACTCGCCCTTACCTTCGATGTCTGTGTCGTTTGTTTTTGCAGGTTTGTGCGACTTGTTGAAGGACTCCTGCCCGATCTGCAGCTCTGCAACAAAAACACACTGCATTCTACTAATGATATTTATCATTGATGGGTTGTTCAGTGTTTTGTTTGGTTCCCGTACTGTTCTCAGTAGATAAGGTGGTACACTTGCAATGCATCATTGCGCATTTATAACCTAGGTAGTGGGGGCTGAGTTATCCTGGTTTATAATCCTAAAGTCAAAAAATGCTATGCACTTACTGTAATATAATATTTCTTTTTGTTAAACCCTCTTTTGACGGTTATATCATATGTATTCTTTATTTATTTATCTAGATTACCTTTAGCCACTGCACTGTAACAGTGACCGTTCTTACAGGGGTCTTGAGGCATTTATGTATAAACAATAGTTCAGCGACGGCTGTTTTCTCTCAGCAGACTCGCTGAGATCATTTGAAGCCAATGACAGCACACGCTTTGAAGTTTATTCCATGGTTATGGTTTCTTTGTCATTTCCTCTAAGGAAAAGCTTTACAGTATATATCATATTATATACATGTATTTACATATGCACATATTTTTGTGTCTCTGTATTTTTATTTTTAATAAATCATATATATCATATATTTTGAAGTTTCTCTCACCTTCATTCACCAATGTTGCATACAAACTGTTTATAAATCATGCATGTGGTCATTTATAAGCAAAATGGGGACCAATAAAGTACAAGTGAATAAACAATTAAGATCAAGAGGTTAAAGAAAAACTTTTGAACATGGCTCCATTGCTGGAAGATCTAGTAGAAACTGCATTATACAGAGAGGGTGTTTTCATAGTGGGTAGACTGTCACCAAGGGTAACACTGTTTTTATTTTTATTTTTATTAATTTAGCAAGAACTATTGTAGACTATGTAATATACTATCTTAAAATAGAAAATGTAAAGTTACCTCATGGACAGTTTCTTGCTTTAAGGTGTGAAACAGAGGGAGTGGACAGAACAAAATGAATCACAGATTAATGAATTAACCTGCCAATTCAAGCAGTGACTGTAATAAATGTGAACAGCAGCACACCCACACAACTATGAGTGTTAATATTCACTGAGGTTCTAGGGAGCATTAACAACATCTGCAAACACAATTAATACTACAACAATTTACTGGTTTTGAACCTTGGTAACTGTGACCGCAGCTGACTGGAACAATCTCATTCACAACTGTACTCTTGCCTTGACGTGCTTCTTTCTAATTCCTGCAGTGGTGAACTATTAATGACATTGATGATAATGATCATAAGAAAGGTGGTTTGTGATAGGAGATGTGGGTTAGTCAATAACAACTTTCATGATCACCCGCTGCTGCACAAAATCTCCTCACTGACCCAAATCTCCTACTTCAAATAGCATGGTCTACCTAGAATGTGGGTAATTTGAAGAGATAAGGACTGAGAGAATGTGCACAGCTTACAAAATATGCCATTAGCTTGGTTATCTTTCCTTGTGCAACATGTGTCACATGAATGTGATATAGTAATTTTCCCTGCTGTTTGATGTGTGTTCAACACTCGGCATATTTTCAGTCCTATTCATGTAGAAGAGACTTATCTTAATACAAACCTGGGTCACTGTACAGTAGATGTCCCTCAAAAAGCCCCCTGAAGCGAACAGCTTTTCCCCTGCTTTGCTCATCCTTGACAATAACTAGATTTGAAGAATTTTTTTATTTATTTAAGTTTGTACTTTCCTTGCACCTTCTTATCTCTCTTTTTTTTTTTAAAGACCCGGGGTAACCCTAGCTACAGATAGCAGCTAAACACCAGCAGTTAGTTATTTAGAAAAACAAGAATAAGAAAAAACACTTTCTCTGTAACTCAGTGTGCGGTGTGAAATTACATATTATCTAGAATAGATCATGGAGAGGTGTGGTATCTATTGTGTTTTTGGTCACACAAGCAAAGGAGTGCCCCTATGTTATTAGATATTCTTTTATGTTCTTGGAGATACACAACTTGAGTCATTGATTTGATTGATTGGTCAATAAATGTTTTTATGGACAGTTGCATTTTTGAGTTGGCAGGGATTTGAAGTTCCTGAGCACCACACCTCAGTGTTACAGCTCATTGACAGCTCATTGACATCTTATCATCTCAGGAGCTATATGTAAGTACTGCATGGCAACCAATATGTCAACAGAGACTAAGAATCGTGTTAATTTGAAATACTGATCTAATTGACAACAATAGTACAGCCAGAATATTTGCATTTGAAAATTTTATTTGCAGCACGCAAATCATGTTTATGTTTTGATTTTGTGTTTTGGCCTGTTGCGCCACCCACAGCTCTCTCCCAATCGCAAAGTCAGTAGCATTTTGCTGCAGCTACAAGCTGTCATGGCCCTGGGTCTGCCGCCATTTAGTGGCTCGGTTTTCTGTTGTTTTGGACTCTTGTTTACTTAAGTTCCTGTTTTATGTTCTTGTGCATTTGGTTCTAGTGTTACTTCCTGTGTTTTCCCTCCTCACTCTCCTTGCACACCTGTCCTGTGTTTCACCTCGTCAGCCCTGCTCCTTGTGTGTCTCCACCAATCAGGTTCCTTTGCCCTCCTGTCTCTCCACACCTGTTGCTTGTTGCTTTGATTAGTTCTGTTGTATTAAGTCTTGTGTGTCTTTCAGTTCCTTGTCGGATTATTGTTTGTTTGTCATGGTGTTCTGTTACTGCCTGTTAAGTATTAAATGTTGGTTTGCAAGTACCTAGCTACCTGTGTTCGCTCCTGCGTTTGGGTTCTCTTTCTTTCCCCACATCCTGACACAAGCATTATTGGATTATGTCTGACGTTACTAACATTAAAATACCTCACTATGACTCTCAAAAACCTATTGACAAAAGCAAAAACAAAACCAGGATCTGCATAGCAGATGTGTTTGAAAGATGGAGACTGCTGAAAGGGGAAAAGAACTTGAGTACAGATGCCAGTGACAAATTTTCTGGACACGCACCTAGATTTTTGCACAATTAACAGTGCATTTATACAGATTTATCCGATTGCGTTATTGTTGCGTTTCCGGTAGGGTCGAGACTGTGTGAGTGAGTCTCTGGATACCATAGCCAAAAAAGCTGCAGCAGGGCAGAGGTGAGCTTGTCTGTCAACCTCGAGTCTGGGGATGAGGCGGACAGGAAACATTGCGCTGCCGTATTTTGAATTTGAATTGCAGCAACAGTTTTGGTCAGAGTCTTACCTTATCGGTCCTTTAGGGTAGGAGATCCTGGGAAAACGGTTCTAGCAGGCCACATTTTGAAAACAATCAAAAGTCCAAGCCCCTTTCTTCAGACTTTTCTCTGAAGCAACACCTCCAGAGCACAGCAACGTGCTTCGCTTGTTCAGTGTTGGGTTCACATCAAAGTGAAGCCCCACAACACGCAACAGCATTGCATTGCTCAAATTGGGATTACACTGGGTCGTGTATGTCAGTGTAATCTCAACACACATCAAGGCAAGGCAAGGTAATTTTATTTGTATAGCCCATTTTTACAAACAGTTTGTCTCAAAGGGCTTTACATGGCATCATTACAACATCCTCTGCCCTTAGACCCTCACATCCACTGAGGAAAAACTCCCGGAAACCCTTTTAACAGGGAAAATTTGAGAAAGAGAAGGGATGCCTCACCCAGGACGGGCAGACAGACGTGCAATAGATGTTGTATACAGACAAGAAAACAGTTTTATATGCAAAACATGGAAATGTTGGGGGAGCGATGGAGGTGGTGGTTGGTGCAGAGAGATGGAGCTCTGGTGGAGTGTGAGACACCAAGGCCAAACTACAAAGTGCAACAGATAAAAGATAATGACAGTTGTCATTGTCAACTGTCACCTGCCAGAGAAAACTACGGAGTCCGACATTGTTTTTGCGTAGTTACACACCGATGCCATATTAACTTTAGCTAACTCTGACTGGCGAAGTCGGGCGTCATTAGCGCTGACATGGATTACAATATTTCTGTATTTACATTTAAGTTTTGCCAGCATCGCATTCTACTTGTTCTACTGTTCCACACATGTCTGACATTTTTCATTTTTGTGAAGTAAAAAGTAATTTCCATGCACCATGAGATCAGGATGTTTACGGCGCTACGCATTAGTGCTCAAAATAGAGTCTCCCTTCAGGCAAAACACTACCGCTTTGGTCCACTGGCGCCGCCAAACTCAACCAAAACTGAAAGTTCTTTAGTATTGCTTTAATTTCTTGGTTGCGTGTGAAAAGGATTTCAAGCAATTTAGTTTCTCCAAAAGAAGGTCTCCAACCCTACCATTAAAGCAGCATCTGGTCCATATTAGTGCAAGTAAAGAAAAAATTATGAACACAGGAAGTTCACCGATAGTTCATTTGAAGATATAATGTGCAAAATATGTGAACCCCCTAGATTATCTTTCCTGTGCACATGTGTCACATCATTTCCGTTTGCCATTTAGTACAAGGTCAGGCATGGGGCACTGCTTTGATGCACATATTACACCCACTTAAAAATGCATGCAAATGTATAACTTGTAGGAGTGTAAAGACACTGTCGTTCAGATGAAAACTAGGATGGGAAATACTCGTATTTATCATATTTATTTTTGCAAGTGAAAAGTAACCTTCGCACTAAATACTGACATTGTCTTCTTAATAGACTCAGCATCAGTTGCTTGTGCAAATCCCTCCCAAAACAACCTCAATCAGCCCTAGTGATTGGGATTCTTCTTCGTGAAAGTCAGAGTATGTTTTACCAGCATGACGAAGGTCTCCAGATTACCTTTAATATGACTATTGAGACAACAAAACAAAACAAAACACCACCAACGCCAACATTGCCACCAAATGAGTAACATCTCTTTGTGTCCTTTTGGAAAGCCTGGGCAAACAACATCAATAATCACAATTTAGGGTAAATAATTGACAACTTGTTTGCTTAGTCAGGAGTGTCAGGGAGCAGTAAGGTTATTGCTAATCTCTCCGGATGTACGTTTTATAAAGTCAGCAGTTTCTACCAAGTGTGATTGCTGTGTTTATGTTTGAAGTGGGTGGATTGACACTCATTGTTTAATTCACAGTTGAAAGAAGACAAGCTTCTTTCAACTAAGGCTGTTGGCAAAAGCTAAGGCTTATCTCCCAAGAAACGTCTTTGAGAGATGAATTCATAACCTTCCTTTATTAGGCTACATCACGTTTAGATTGTAATTCCTTGTTTGTTGGCCTTGACCAGACAGCACTGCGCCGTTGCAGGTTGTTCAAAATGCTGCTGCCCGCCTGCTGACTGGAAAGAAAAGGCTCGTGGAGACCGAGGCTTCTCAGTCGTGGCTCCTAAACTGTGGAACAGCCTACCTCTCCATGTTAGAGCTGCACAGCCTGTTGAGCATTTTAAAACACTCCTAAAAACCTATCTTTTCTCCTTGGGGTTCACTCCCAGCTAAGCGAGTAATCTTGGCTCTCTCTTTTACTCTCTTTTTATTCTAAATTTGTTTTAAATTGAATTATTATTATCCTTTGTGTTGTTTTTTATTTGTTATAGTGTTTATGATTAACTATATTGTACTTTTACAACTGCACAGCACTTTGGTCGACTGAGGTTATAAATAAACTGTGACTTGATTGATCTGCCAATAGAAAAAGCCCATATCTCAGTCTGATTTAGGTTTGTTAAAGTAGATTAGATTAGATTAGATTTGTAAAGATAGTGAGAACATTATTGTTGGCCAGATGTAAATGTTGAGGTGGCAGCATGGTGGCCTGGGAGAGAGTGAGCCATGAAGACATGTAGTCCTAACTACAATGTTTAGGGTTTGACCCTGCATTCCCACCACTCCCTGACAACAGCAAAATAGAGAGAAAAAAAACATCTTACTGGGACACACATTGGACAAGAGGTGTGGCCCAGTCAGATTCAACACTTACAGGGGTTTCACACTGGCAGGGCTTTGTTCAAGTTCCCGAAACCCAGCTTCGAAGTGGCCAGCATTTCAATCTGTTCTCAAGGGAAACAAAAAATACTTGGTTACTTGGTTCTTCCCTGTGAACCATGACGAGCAGAAAGGAGGAGAAGGCACTGAATACAACCTGGAGAAAAAATTGCAGTGGTCTTCTGAAGAAACAAAATGTTTGGTGGACGTTTGTGCATTGACAGAATTTTAAGAAAAGCTAAATTTGTTTGAAGTTTGAAGTTCTGTGTTTTCCTGTGTGTGTCTTTTGTCCCCGTCGTGTTCCTGTGTTATTTTGAAGTCCATGTCTTAGTCCTGTCTTCCTGTTAAAGGGATAGTTCACTCAAAATTGAAATTTCACTCATTATCTACTCACCCTCATGTTGACTAAGGGCTGGGAGAAGTTTCAGAGTTATCCGTGGCTTCTCTGAGTTACAGCGGGGCTCCGTGCAGCACTGCATGTCCATGTGACGGTTGCAAATGGATACCACTTTTCTTCGTAACACAAAGACACACCAAAAAACATCCAAATACAATATCCAATATAGAGATTTTCGGCGCAAATCGTGCGACATTTGGACGGACCAGGAAGAGGAGCTTCCGCTACAAAACAAGCTTGAAATATAGACTTATTTAATTTTTTCGGAACAATTTCGCATTTCGGGGCTTCAATACAAGACAGACATTACATAAGAGCAGCATGGAGGTATTTGGATGTTTTTTGGTGTGTCTTTTTGTTACGAGGAAAAGTGGTATCCATTTGCAACCGTTATATGGACATGCACTGCTACGCCGAGACCCCCTGTAACTCAGAGAAGCCACGGATAACTCTGAAACTTCTCCCAGCCCTTAGTCGACATGAGGGTGAGTAGATAATGAGTGCAATGGGCTCTTTGCACAGCTCCACTACTTCCTGAACTTAATGCTGCTCCTTCATTTCCTGTCTTACATTATTGGACAAACTGATTAATCCAGGTGTGTCTGAGGAGTCACAATGGTCAAACACACCTGGATTAATCAGGTTGTCCAATAATGTAAGACAGGAAATGAAGGAGCAGCATTAAGTTCAGGAAGTAGTGGAGTTGTGCAAAGAGCCCATTTGAATTTTGGGTGAACTATTCTTTAAAGTTTTCCTGCCAGTTTGATTACCAAATGTGTTTCACCTGTCTTGATTGCACCTCCTGTGTCTTCCCTCGTGTATTTAGCCTCAGTGTCTCCCTTTGTCTTTGCCTGATCGGTGTTGTTTCTTCCTATGTCCTGCCATGTGTGCCAGTGTTTCCCCCTGCAAGTTTTGTGAGTGATTTAAACACTTTTGTGCCACCAAACCTGCGTTTTTACCAGAGTCTGCTTTTGGGTCCAATCTCCTCACATAAAGTAAAGAAATTCTTATCTTTGAATTCTGGGAAGAGATGGCCATGGCTGGGTTCACTCCAATACATGACCAAATCATTAGTAAACTGGAGAATGATTACAGAGACAGCAGAAAAGCAAAAACAATTGAGTAATGTAGAGTAACATACTCCCACTTTGATTCGACTTAAACGGGTGTGAATGCTGCTGATTCACCAGAACTGTACTAGAAAACTGGAAAGTATTTTGCAGGGTATTTGTGTATTTGGCTGTTTGCTCCCTTGAACTTCTACATTACTTTAACATCTACCACCTCAGGAGCATCTTCCGTCTCCGGCCCTCACTCTCTAACTCCGTTGCTGAAACCCTGATCCCTCCGAGGTTTCCAGTAAAACCTTGGACAGTCTCCAGTATGTATGAAACTTAGCTGCCAGGGTTCTCACTTACACCAAGCCCTGGCAGCACATCACCCCCACCCTCACTCGTCTCCACTGGCACTCCTCCATACAAATGCCTCTGGAACTCAATCCCTACCAATATCCACAATGCCCCAACCCTGGACACCTTTAAATCGTCCCTCAAAGCCCACCTCTTCACCGTGGCCTTTCCCCATCAGTCTTAAGTGTTACTCAGCCTTTCCTTTGTCTGTTTAGTGTTTCCTCCCCTCTCTACCTTAAAGGGATAGTTCAACATTTAGGCAAATTGGCCCATTGCCATAATCCCTATAGTCATAGCAGTAGGTCCGTTACCTTTATTTGCCGGTGCAAGCTATTTTTAGAACGGCGGAGCAGAGCCGCGAGGTGCTCAGAGCTACGCTACGGAGGCTCATGGGATTTCTTGGTTTCCCTCATCAAACTCATCAAATACACAATCCAACAACTCCAAAACGCTCTGGTGGACAAGTTGTGACCTGCACATTCACCACGCTATGAGATAATAACAGAACGTTACGAGACAGAGTTGTTTTAGAGGCAAATACAGAGACTGCTTGCTGAAAAACTGTCCTTGAAGTCAGTGGCTTGAAGGTTTGCATGAAGTTGTTGTTATTATTATTATCCTTCTGGGAAAAGGATTAAGGATCCATATCAGTTCTCAGCCTTAACCGTAAGAAAGAAAGCCAAACGAACACTTAACAGGACTTGAAGGGCTGAATGTGTACTTAAGCAAAATCACAACTTTTCAGGTGCTGCCAAATTCATTCTTGTAATTTGCGTCACAATTGCCTGTGCGTCTGTTTTCACTTAATCTTCAAACATGTTTTTCTGACCCCATACAAAGAACTGTTTTTGTTCTTTTTGTTTTTCTTCTTTAGGGAGGAGTGTAATGCTGGACACCCCAAGTCCTTTAAATGCTTGTCAATGTCATGAACTCTCAAAACTCCCTGTTAATGCCCTCAGCTTGCAGGACTTAACCAGTGTTTCCCATTAATTAACTAGACTGTGGAGGCCCGCCACAGTCTCTCACAGAAAAAAAAAAAAATTGGCGGCAGTTTGAGAGGCTGACTGGCAGAGATGAGAGCTGGTGAAACGCTAGCCTGGTTATTTAAAACACCATATCTGATCTCTGCCTGCACATAGACACACATACACAGAGAGGGCGCACGCTAAATGCACTATATCGCGCTAATTGCTCAGCTGCAGCGCTATATCGATTGCTACCCCTACCCCCCCCCCCCCCCCCCCCCCCCGGTCGCGCCATGGTCTCCTGAAATCCTGTGGGAAATACCGACTTAACCCTTTAGCAGAATGGGAAAGGTCGTTCATTTGGGCTTAGTCCTGACCATTACTACATTACAGGAAAGTCACGATGTCCTAATTCAACAACTAAGGGTATGTGTCTGGTAAATATCAGCTGACAGTGGTGCTGGGAATAGGCCTGTATGCAAGATGTTCAAGACAACTGTCTGTAAATGATGAGGAAAGAAAGATAGGGAACTGAGGGAGTAGCCAGGGATGATGAGGCCGTGAAGTGTGAGGACGTGAGGCAACTGCGTGAAGGTGCAGCTGTGCTGATGTGACCAAAAAAAAAAAAGCAAACTAAAAACAACAAAGGTACTCGCAACTCTGCAGGACTCTGCATATAAATGTATTGTGACGTACGTTTCGAGCAGTAGGGGTATGCTCTTCGTCAGACAGTAGGATAGCTGTGAGTAGCCATCTTAAATAGGCTACTACTAGTCACATGACTTTGATCAGGTGAGGATAGCATGCAGCTGTCAACTCACAGGTGACAGAAATAACACACAGACTCAATACCAATACAATTCAATTCAACCAACTTTATTTATCCCAAATAGGGTAATTCCGTTTGCAGTCTCCAGTCAGACAGCACACAAAACAGTGAATCACACAGTACAGAAAAGAACGGGATAATAATAAATACATTTTCACATTATGACTGGAATAAAATAAATAGATGACTACTTGCTGCTATCAGCAGCATTTAGCAGCTTGATAGATGGGGCAAGATACCGCCGTTTGGAAGGCATTAAACAAAACTCCTGGCTGAGGATATGGTCAGGATGGCCCATGACCTGTCTCGCTTTCTGGACTACTCGTTTTTTCCAGAGGGAGTCAGGTCTGTCAGTTTAACTCCGATGATCTTAGAGCAGACATTGACGATGCTGCTGAGACTATTCTTCTCCTTTACAGACAATCCATAAAACCAAGAAATAAAAGAAAAGGTCAAAAGACTTTCAATAAACGAATAATAAAAGTTACACAAAATGTTCTCAGAAACATTAAAAGAATTCAGCCAGCAGATGTATTCTTTGTTGCCCTCTTTTAGCAATCGACTTTGTGTTTATGTCAAACTTTAGTTTGGAGTCAAACATGGTTCCCAAATACTTACAGTATATGACTCCACAATCTCAACATCCTCTCCATGGATGGTACTGGCTACTGACTTAGGGCGACTCCTCCTGAAGTCAATCACTAGCTCCTTGGTTTTTGTTACATTTAGATCCAGGAAGTTATCGTCACACCAGTTC
Source organism: Trachurus trachurus (assembly GCF_905171665.1). Classification (NCBI taxonomy): domain Eukaryota; kingdom Metazoa; phylum Chordata; class Actinopteri; order Carangiformes; family Carangidae; genus Trachurus; species Trachurus trachurus. The sequence continues at coordinate 11,825,436 of NC_139895.1, read as the reverse complement.
ACAAATAAGGAAAGTGCACAGCCATGGTCTGATTGGGCCCCCTGAAGGAGTGATACTAGGACAGTATCGTCCGAGAAATAGCTGTCCTCTTGCACAGACCTACAACTGTCTGTGTACATAATAAATAACAAAGGCGAGAGGACACAGCCCTGTGGAGAACCTGTATTAGAGGTAATGACGGAGGACATGCTGCCATTCACAAATACTCGCTGGATTCTGTCTATTAAAAGTTTAAGAGCAACAATAAAATAAGGTGAAAGCTGCTTAATTAAAATATGAGGCTGCATCTTATTAAAAGCTGAGGAAAAGTCAGCAAATAAAAGCTTTGCATGTGCACTGGGTTTTTCAAGGTGCTTGTACAACCTGTCTAAGATAAAAATCTTAGCATCATCCACACTTTTCCCAGACTGATAAGCAAATTGGAGAGGATCAAGTTTGCCATTAGTCAAGGAAACAATTTCTTCTTTCAATATCTTCTCAAAGACCTTCATCACAAGGGACGTTAAAGCAACTGGCGTCCCTTGTGATGAAGGTCTTTGAGAAGATATTGAAAGAAGAAATCATGACCTTAATATTCTCAGTGCATATAGATAATTATACATTGTGTCACACAATCAGAACATTATAAAAATCATTAAACCTCAGGCCAAAAAAGGCAGTCATGTTGTAGGATTACAATAACAATACCAGTAGAACAAAGTTCTCAACCTAAACAATACCATCAGACCAAAAGGCCATCATATAGGATGGGATCGTCACAATAAATGTATACGTAGTGAGTCCTGCAGAGTTGCGAGTATCTTTGTTCTTTTTAGTTAACTGATATACACTACTCACGAAAAGTTAGGGATATTTAACAAGAATCTCCCTATAAAAAGTTCATGCTACAGTGATATTCTATCATGAGTAGAAGGATGCAATGGTAATGCCTTTATCTCAAACAAAAGCTAACAACAGCGGTGGCTATAGCACAACAAAAATCTCAATGTCTCAATAACTTGATCAATTTGATCAAAGTGTTGTCTTGGTCTCATGATGTCAAAATGTGAACATCGTGGAGAGGAGAGGGAGAGAGAAGAGGACTTTATACAAATTGTCATTGAACCAAGTGGTTGAACGACAATAGGCTCTATGCACAGCTCCACTACTTCCTGAATGTATGGCAGCTCCTTCATTTCCTGTCTTACATTATTGGACAAACTGATTAATCCAGGTGTGTCTGACCATTGTGACTACTCAGACACACCTGGATTAATCAGTGTGTCCAATAATGTAAGAAGGACCTGCCATAAATTCAGGAAGTGTGGAGCTGTGCATAGAGCCCATTGAACCACTAAATCAGACGGTGCTTGTGATTTTTGTGGTTAATCACCTTGTTAGAGAAGAGCATGTTATTCAATAAGTACTGAAACATTGGACATGTGCATTCAAAAGTTTAGAGAAGGTTAAATTAAGTTCACCTGTGAAGATTAGTGTGCATTTTAGGTGCATTCTGAAATTTAATCCAAAAGCCAAACATCCCTAACTTTTTGTGAGTAGTGTATATATATATATTTGTTTGTGTAATGTGTGGCCTCTCTGTGTCAAAAACGCCAGGGCCTCTTTTTGGAGCCAGTCCGCCACTGGGAGTTGCCAATTAATGAAGACATATTTCTGGAGATACGAATCCAGCATGATATTTCTCATCCTGAGACACTGTGTGGGCAACGCAAAACACAACTTCCTCAATATCCACAACAGTGAAACATTAAAGGCAGCTATTTTGCCCTCAGATCTGAAAGTGGTGGCTGGTTACATCTTGTGCAATGACAATCAAAGGGGACAGCACTTGACTGACATTTTAGTCAGAAGCACTGCAGTGTTGCAATTTTTGTGATTTCCCCCCCATTGCTTCACAACCTCCTCTGACACTGTAAAGACCTATGACTCTTGAATTCTCCCGAGGTCCTTGAATCAGTCAGAGTCCTTTCTCCGAGTGGTGAAAGGACTCTCCGGTGAGTGCTTCACTGCAGGTGAGGTGGACAGGTTGTGTGGTGCAAGCTGTTGGTTTATTTGATCTCTGCTGCCAACATGTGGCCTAAATGTGTTATTGCCACTCTGGCCAGTGTTCAATTAAAAAAAAAAAGAAAAAAAAATCTGCATCACACACTATTATTTCATTTCATTTCTTTTTATTCCATTCATGGTTTACCAACTTCACACGATTGCACATATTTACATGATGTGCACATCGTTCCTGCCCCTTTTTGTATTTATTATCGCATTGGCTTAGTAACACCAATATTATACACTATTTCAAAAAAAAAAATTTAAATTACTCATACACACACTATTGTACTGTCTTACACACACTGTTATACTCATACACACAGTATAGTAGTGTGTGTGGGTGTGTATGAGTATAGTGGTGTGCGTGAGAGCAGATATGAATTATTTCTTAAATGGCCTCTCATAATAATGAGTGATTCATTGCAGCAGGGGAAGTGGCATTATTGCATCATCATTACAGGGAGTGCAACAAAAAAGAAAAACCTAATAACAAACCTTCAGTATATCTGAGCCAACCTCACTGACGTTTATGTAGTTTTTTTTCAGGTTATATTATTATCAGTTTTTGCCGTTAAAGTCGACAGCAGCCATGACCACAATTATATTTTTTATCACAATTTAATGATCTGTATATCTCATGATAACAAAGACATTTCCTGGTGATAATGGGTTGTTTTGTCTCTAGCAAGAAAATAATCCTGTTATGAGGAAACATAACTGTTATTCCAAGATACCGAGATAATCAAATCATGATCCCTTAATAACAGGATAAAATAATATTTCTGTAACCAGTAATGCATTTGTCCTTATGTCATTCAGGGTTATTGTTGTCATTTTTATGATTTAGGCACTTAAAAAAAATTTAAAAAAAATGGAAATCATTATTTGTGTGTGGGTTTTGCAACATCTTTGTATTCTGTACATCTTATTGGGGGCAGTTGCCTAAACTCCTCTTTTTAACCTGGCATTTATTTTTTTTAATTTTTTAATTTTTTAAAATTTATTTAGCACAAACAATATCATATAAATAAACAATATGAACAATCAACATTACTGGGATGTGCAAAGGGGAGGTATGAAACCCAAGAGGGCTTATATGAAAACCTCACCCAACATATTCAAAGATCAAATTTGGTACGGTTTAAAAACAAATAACATAGGAAAATAATTGAACAATAATGAAAAATAAGCAGTAAAATATAAGGAAATAAGGGGAAAAAAAAAAACATACATAAATGAATAATACAAAACAAAAATAATGAATAAGCCAACTTTAATGCCAGTTGAGCACCAAGAAAAGAAAAACAGAGGCAGTCTTTGGAGAAACGTTGAGCTATAATACAGGAAGATGAGGAGAGATACAGGGGCAGAAAGAGGCGAGAGTGATGTTCAAGAGTCTGTATATGTGTGTGTGTGTGTGTGTGTGCATCACGCGCTGTGCTGCATCCCTCAGCGGTTCAGCTCTGTGAAATCGAGCTGATCATTTCCTCCATTCATTCGCGGGATTAGGATGACGCTGTGTCATGCGCGTAGAAAATGTACAGTTTGCCTGAGCGCGCAGCAGAGAACATTCCTTACACATGGCAACACTGGCTAAAAATAGCTCACAGGCCACTCATTCACCACTACAGGATATTTGCTCAGCAGGCGTGGGATCCCCAGTCGCTTGGGTCCAGATTTGATGTATCTAGTCTCCTTGGTTACCTGATACTTACCTCTTTATCGTCTTCCTCAAACCTCCTCTCATGAGCAACCCTGTCCTCTTTGACCTATTTCTCTGCTCCTTGCCGCCGCTCGCTCTGCCTCTTTCTCTCTGCCTCTCCTTTTAGGTTTTGCAAATAAGCCGCTGATGGATTTTATCTGGCAGTGTAAGCAGGATGAAAGCCAGCAGGAGGGAAAACCCTTTCGCCAATTCAGAGAGTCCCCAATCTCAGTCGTCCTCCTTATGCTTCCTCGCTGAAGTACTTCCCAGTTCATTGATTTGCTTGGTGCATTTCAGAGATGGTTGTACAGCTGGTGGTTTGGAGAGAGAGAACTGAGAACAAGGAACAATCAACAAAACACAGGCAGCACCATTACTCATTATGAGAAAGTAAAAAGGAATTGAGAAAAAAAAAATAGGAACAAGAATCAAAAACATAAAATATCAGATGGTGAAGCTTAAAATATCAAAAGGAAGTGTAAGATTAGAGCAAGGGGAGTTCATATTTCATTACATCTAATGGTAGATATTGTAACTGAAACCAGTTTTACCAACAGTGGTGCAAACACGAGCGATATCGAGGGTTAAATAGTTACTGGGTCTTGCACTCTATAGATACAAAGGAATGCAATGGAAAACAATGGAAGCTTTATAAGAGTAAAGACTTAAAAATGAGTAGTGTGAGGTGGCTATACCATGTGGTACAGAGAACAATGATGAGTATGATATATGACGATGAGTGATGGAGTGATGGTAAAGCTGCACCACAACACACAATATCTCCACAGTTGACGATGTTGACTGCACAATAGTCTCTAGATGAAACAGACTATGCAAGAAAAATATGTTATTTTAAAGGAAGAGTTCACCCAAAAATTATTGACTCACCCTCATCCTGATGAATACTCCGGAGTAGTTTTTTATTTCTCAAAGTGCATCTGGAGACCCGGGAGGGGGTAGTCCAACGAAATCCTTATATGAGAGTCAAAAACGTCCATAAAACTACACAAAAAAACGTGTAATCTTCCACCATACTGCTCGTCCGCTGCAATCCAAGTGCCCTCATTTAGGACATTTTTACAGCCTAAAGAGTCCTGTATTGAATTTGCCTCTCACGTTCACGTGCTATTGACTCTTGTATAAGGATTTTGTTGGACTACGAACCCCCCTCCCGGGTCTGCGCTTTGAGGAATAAAAAACTACTCCGGAGTATTCATCAATCAGCATGAGGGTGAATTTCATTTTTTGGTGAACTATTCCTTTAAGTATCAGCGATATAGGTAGAGATATACTTGGTCTCTTCTGCATTTTAGTCTATGGAGGAGTGGCAGACTGAGGATGCATCAGGTCCTGTCTGAAACATATAATACAGTTTCATCAGCAAAGAAACTGATGTTAAAGCAGAAGTGAGTGATCCGGTCGTTTTGGCTAATGCTGCGTTCCAGGTAGGCTTTTGAAATCGTAAATTACAGCTTCAAGTCACAACTTACGACTTTGTAGCGTTCCAGGCAACCCACTCATGTTTTTCCGACCTGTTTTACCTGTGAAAGTCACTATAACGGCCACTCGTAACTTCGACCCGTGAACTCGTACCAGATCAAACTGGTATGACTTCACAGGTCGGAAAAACAGGAGTCTACGAGTTTCCTTGAACGCACCATAACAGTCCTCGTCCCGACGTCACCACATTCACGGCGTCCCTTGGCTGCACACACAGCCCTGCATGCCGTTCTCTCTCCTCATTGGATAAAAACTGTAGGATACGATAAATGTTTTCTCCTCGGCTCAGAGCAGAGCAGAGGGACTGAGAGACCCGTGTTTCTGTCCAAACACTCTATGTAGTGATTGCTGTCGGAAGATATAACTATTTAAGACTTATATTAACACAAATATATCACTTACTTCTGCTTTAAAGTGTTGATTAGGTAACAATTGTTAGGGACCAAGGATGAATTGATTGTATATTGGTTGTCAAAGGGCAGCCAATGACTACTTCATTCAATAATTACAACAGAATTTCACACAAATGATTAAAATAGAAAACTAGTCTGAGTGACAGTGTCTAGTTTTTTTATCCTGGGTTTAACCAGAGAGTTGTCTAATCATTTTAAAATTTTAAATCAACTTGACTTTACATGTCGAGACTCGTCTGTGTCTTGGCAAGATTAGAGTCACACTGATGACTGACTGTTCACAACACCTGGTTCTTTAATGAGTTTCACATCATCATCAGCTGAAACAGGGAATCTAGTGCAACCGAAACTCTGTCTGAACTTTGTTACACCATCGAGATTACACATATGTTTAGTCTTCGACCCTGAGAGCAAAGGGTGGGACACTACGTCCAGTGAAAAGTAATTGATTCCATTGTCAAATGTGTTTTGTGCAATGTCAGTGGCACAATATTGCGTGTAGTTTATAAAACATGTGGTCTGTGCATCTCTGTGCAACAGGATGCAGCAGCTCCACTAGAAACATCTTATCTAATGAACTTTTCCCCTTCAACAGTTCAGTAAATGCTGGGTCACAAAACAATGCAGTTTTGCTCGTGCTTCGTATCGCTCCCTTGCTTAGGAAGCAGTGAAACCACTATACAGTGAAATGGATTTCAAGCCCTGATTTGAATCTAATCATGTGCTGCCTTGTGATCCCAAAGCTGCCTCACAATACATTTCTCACAGTTTGGTCGTCCATCACGCAAAAATATCTGTGATGATGGTCAAGAGCAAACTGTGAAATGTCTCACTGTACTCAAATGGACAAAGGTGCTGCTGATAGATTGATTATACAGTAAATAACGTTGATTTAAATTGGTTAGTGCTGTGCTCTTGTCGTCTAGATTGAAAAGAGAAGAGCTTCATGTTGGTCGGTTGAAATTACTGTGCACTTGAAATATAGCAGGTTACCCACTTTGGCTTTAAGGGCACTGACTGGCAGTGTCTATCTGATGTGATGTGTCCATGTTTATCTGCTTTTTCAGACGCCATATGTCTGTATTATTCAATACCAAGACTGATATTTTGGAGATGTCACAACTCACAACTGTTTCAGTTGTAATTAATGCGTTGGAAACTAATTTTTTTTGTTTTCAGGTTGTCTGTCTGTCCGGATCTTGTGAATGTGATATATCGGTATAGCGTCTTTAGGGTTAACTGATCAGATTTTGGTAAACAAAGGTCATTGGTCAAAGTCACAGTGACACTATAGTGGCGAGACATCCAGTTGCATCCAGTTGCACGGCTCTGGGAATCCAGTGTTGGTTGATCTACTTTTAACAGCTGTTAGTTAGTTAGTTAGTTAGTTTAAGTTTATTTCGGACATGTTAAAAGAAATAAAACATAATACAGAAATGGACAGACGTAACATATAAAAACTTTGCAAAAACAACATATGAACAAAAAAAAAATATATATATATATATATATATATATATATATATATATATATATATATATATATATATATATATATATATATATATATATATATATATATATATATATAATGAAAAAAATAAAATAAAATAATTGAAAAATAAAGGTAATTAAATTTTGTTTTGTTTTGTTTTGTTTTGTTTGTTTATTTGTTTGTTTCATATCCGAAAAGGAGTGGGAAGAAGTAAAACTTATTTACTCCCACCCCTTATTCATAAATTATCTATCAAGTTATCTAGTCATTATAATATATACAGTAAGTTAATTTATGAGTTATTTAACTGGATTTATTCTAATATATTATTATATTTATATACATATAGATTTATTCTAACATATGATTACTAATCTTTATCTCTCTATATAGTCATATACATATAGCTGTAAAACAGATTGCACTTATTGAACTATTTATCAGGTTAAAAAAGAAAGACTGTTTGCCAAAATCTTCTTTGTTTTAGGTCCTTTTTTGTTTGGAAAAAAAAAGTTTCAACCTTGGTGACTAGTTTCGGCATTAGTCCTCCACCTTCCTCAGAACTGCATGTCACTAGATGACAGGTGCCGTTTGACAGGTCGGCCACGCCTCCTTCTGTCAGGTCGCTCCCTGAGGACGGCGCTGCCTCCAGGTGTGTGACAGCATGTGGGCTCCCTTATCCCAGGACGAACCAGGATGAAGGAGCCTACATGCTCCCGTAACATCAGCTGATAAGGCGCGTCACCACCTGACACCTGGTGACAGTTCTGAGGAAGGTGGAGGACTGACGCCAAAACTAGTCACCAAGGTTAAAACCTTTCTTGTCCAAACAAAACACCGACAACAAATGAATAATGAAAGATGTTTTTACAGCAGAAATGTTCATGTTTGTCTTAAAACAATAGTCAGATTTCCATGGACATTGTAACATTATTTTGCACGCAGTCTTCATTTTGTGTAAAAATAAAAACCAAACATCATCAGTCTGAGGGTCTATTAGAAGCAGGTTTGATTTGTAGTACAGTTTACAGCTTTATTGGCTTGTGTTTGTTTGTTTTGCACATAATCAGCAGCTCATGCTCAGAGTTGTCGATACTTTACTGAGCCGACACCATTGTACGTAGAGTGTGATGATCAGTGTGTGGGGGGAACACTGTGACGACTTATGGACGAAGGGAGCGTGTGAAAATGGGTTGAAACTGCAGACGATGTGTTGTGAGAGGCGAGGCGTTCAGTGTGTAGCATCAGGTACATTAGGGATCCAAGTCTGCAGCCTTTCTGTGTGTGTCGCCTGCTCTGAATGATGGATGGGCAGCTTAGCGTGGCTCATATCTGTGGAGCAGGCCATCAGGACACCAGGGCCATGTGCAGTAATCCCTTCTTTCACTGGCACTCGGCTCAGCGTGGTATTACATGCCCTTGAGCCGTCCTCCCTCTCTCTCTCACGCACACACGTTAATGCTCTGTCCTTTTTCGTTTTTCCCCTTTACACACACTGTTCATCACTCAGCACTCAGCGGAGGTCACGGAGGCTACGTGTAACGCAGGGAGCAGGGGGGTTGGTGTTGGTGGTGGGGCCTCGTTTTACGTGAATGAAATCGTGCATGTGCACTTTAGGGAAATGAAAAACGCTTGTGCCACTGAATCATGAGGTTAAATAGAGGAAGTGGAGTACACAAGCACATAATTTGGTATAATTCACAAGGAAGTGTGCACAAATGCACCAATGTCACTGTGGTGAAACGCACATTTTAGAAAAAGACTTTTGAAAACATGCAACTTCAAGAGAACCGTTTTTCATCAGCTGGTCAGTGTTTGAAGGCTGTGTATGGAAAGTCCAGCAGCATCATTGGTTCATCATTTTAAGGTCATCTTGTTTGTTGTAAAGCGAGATTGCAAAAATCTGAATCAGCACGGACGTGTAGTCAATCACGTTGAGTATTTTCCTTCCTGTTCTTGAAACCAATGCAGACGTATTTGTATCGTAAGTGTTTTCAGCTTACAAATATTGCAAAACAACACGTCAGCTCATGAGGCAAAGTCAGTGTTTCTCTAGACACGACTGCACGATCTAGACAGCAATGTTGCATAAGCATCACTTAATCTGACGACCAAGAGGTAGAATTCGTCAGTAGTTGTCTGACTAATGATGTGTTGCCTCAAACTCATCAGGTTTTTGTTCATATTGTTTGTTAACATGTTCACTGCAAAATGAATTGCTTAATAAGAACTAAATTACACACAATGTGAAGGTCTGCACCTTGCAGTGCACACCACTACCAGAGTGTGGTGTTGTAGGAAAGTACCAGTGTTTACACCTGATCCTAATGGTCACACATGAGCAAAGAGGTAAAACATTAAAGGGATAGTTCAACATTTTGGCAAATTGGCCCATTGCCATAATCCCTATAGTCATAGCAGTAGGTTCATTACCTTTAATTGTCGGTGCAAGCTGTTTTTAGAACGGCGGGGCAGAGCCGCGAGCTGCTCAGAGCTACGCTACGGAGGCTCATGGGATTTGTTGGTTTCCCTCATCAAACTCATCAAATACACAATCCAACAACTCCAAAACGCTCTGGTGGACAAGTTGTGACCTGCACATTCACCACGCTAAGAGATAATAACTGAACGTTGCGAGATGGAGTTGTTTTAGAGGCAACTTCATGCAAAACCGCTGATGCGCGTTCCCGTCGGTGGCAGTTTTTCAGCAAGCAGTCTCTGCATTTGCCTCTAAAACAATTCAGTCTCATAACGTTCTGTTATTATCTCATAGCGTGGTGAATGTGCAGGTCACAACTTGTCCACCAGAGCGTTTTGGAGTTGTTGGATTGTGTATTTGATGAGTTTGATGAGGGAAACCAAGAAATCCCATTAGCCTCCGTAGCGTAGCTCTGATCGAGCAGCTCGCGGCTCTGCTCCGCCGTTTCTAAAAATAGCTTGCACCGACAATTAAAGGTAACAAACATACTGCTAAGACTATAGGGGCCAGTTTGCCAAAATTTTGAACTATCCCTTTAATAAGTGGCTTTCATTATACCTGTTAATCTACCCATTAGCTATTCCACTCACCCTCACAGGGTCATGGCATTGGCTTATAATACTTATAATACTCTAAGGACAGAGGAGTCCCACAGGGTAATGAATGATGATATAACACTACATCATGACAATAAAGTAAAATATAACTCTAATCATATAAAATAGGAGAAGTTATAGTACCTGTCACGTTTATAGGTCGATACGTAGTAAAATGTCGGCACATTTCCAGCTATTACAGGGACACAGTTTGTGCTTCCCTGCAGCCACAGGTGCAGGTTTTCGTCTGAACATGAGGGGGGGAGGGGGGTCGAGGCGGACGGGAACTCACCATCAAACAATTTATTTCTTGTATCCTGGTGTTTTTTTTAATGCCTTGCAGGTGACGGTTCAAACATAAATGCTTTGGATTTCATCTTGATTTGTTTTGATGTTTTGCAATTTGCATTTGACTCATGTGAAGCACTTTGTTTTTTGTGTTGAAAGGTGCTATACAAATCATCATTATTCATTTATTATTTGTATTTTGGGAGTAAAAAGATCCAACCCTACATGTTAGACGGAAAGTTATGAGTAATGTCGCAGCTGCATAGTCTAAATACTGAGGAAGGTATGAGGGAAACTTACTGTATTGGGACAGGGCAGGTTCCATTTAAAGTCAGAGAATCAAGAAATAATTTGTGTCATCACATGATAATCTTCCTCTGTGGTTAGCAGGCGGGGTGTTGCAGCAGCAGACTCACTACCCTGACATATTTTATCTTGAATCATCTTTCCTCTGTGTGGGGGGTTTGACAGACTGCAAACAGCTGGGTAACTTTCCATACCTCTAAAATAAAACGGTACACACTGCAACCCGCCCTGCCCTGTTGACCCACACCATGTCGGAGAGGTATTTTTAGGTTTCAGGCAAACCTCGAAGGATACACCAGCAGCCCCTGGTCACTCCTGAGGTATTTACTTCAGTGTGGGAATGTAGCACTGGTGGTTTCTATGTAGCTACTATGATCCGCCTGGGCTGTTAGAGGCCCCGGTGGGCGAAAGTGTTACATACTTTGACAAGAGATGCAGTTTATAAACACAGTTAAAATTGGTTTACTCATTATTAATGAGCACTAATGCTTAATGTGTACTTATTATAAAGTGTTACCGAAGAAGACAAAGGCCTTGATTCAGGGTTTTCTTGATGAGAAGCACAAATATATGAAATCAGATTAGAAATTATAGGAGGTTAGGTTTATAAGTAAATATATACTATATATAATATAATTCAAACTTACACTGAGCAGCACTTTCTGTGTTGTGATGTTTTTTACTCCTTGTAAGTTTTTCTGTTTCACTAAACTACATTTATTCAACAGCGTCAGTCACTTGTTGCCTTGGTTTTACATACCAAACATGTCATACTTTTGGCTTCTTTTTGTGTTATAGTTGTATAGTATATAGTTATATAGATATATTGATTTAGATTTAAAGTGTCATGCACATTTTTTGTGCCCAGCCCACACAGGCATATAAAACACTGAATATTAAAAAACATACATTCATGAATGGCTCGTGTCATCTTAAAGAAAAGAAAGGAGAAAAAACAAAACAATGTGGGATATAATGTTTTCTGTCTCAATGATCAGGCTTCATCAATGAATCTAGTTATAGTTATAGTTATAGTTTTGTGTTATAGATTAAAAACCATTGTTTGGGGCACATCTTAATAATTCAAAACTATGGTATGGACCCTTATGTACAGTGAGAGTTTTGACTTTGAATAGGCACATTTTGCTATTATCTCTAATATCTAATATTTCCCACCCTCCCTCCTTTTTTTTGTTTTATAACGGTTGAAACAGTTGGTATTGGTTTTGTTTTCACCTTGTGTGTCTGTGTGAATCTGTGTGTTATCATGGCAAAGTGTGGCTGTGGAGGCGACTACCACAGAGACCGTTTTGACTTTGGCAGCTGTTAAAAACTCACAACTGAGAGACACTAATGAAACGTTACAGGTGTGAACTCATCATGGGTTGATGCTGTGACCCCAACACCAAAAAAACTTTTGATTTTTATCTTTGATCCTGTCTGTTTGCTCAAAATGAACTTTGAAATGTTCTATTAGATGTTACATGTCCAGATTGCTTTAATACAACCTGTCATTCCTCTGTATTAAATAAAATAAGATATACCAGTGGGATGTAACTGAAGTGAAATTGATCTTTTCTACACAGGATTTATTACTGGTCACTTTTCAGGTCAATACTTCATGCATAAAGCATATCAAGTGATACAATATTTAGACTTGCATGTCTTTGATAATGCTGTAGTCATTGGACTGACACACGATCAATCAGACATGTGCTCAGAATAAATCTGCAGTTCACTCACCGAAGTACGTACGGTATGTGACACAGTTTGGCTCACACTCACTCTGAAAAGCAGATTTTTCCACTTTCAGGCTGAAATGGTGTGAAAACTGAAGAGAAAAAAAAGAGTGAAACTGCGAACTGCGCTGGTGTTAAAGTGTTTTTGCAAGGAATCACGTCCACAAAAAATAAGTGGATGGTACTTTTTATATAGCTCAACTACATTTCTCTTCAAGTTACTGTTTAGTTTAAGGTTTTACACCAGAGAACATGCTTCACTTGTGTGAAAAAAACAGCACATTTGTTAATTCTAGTTAGTTCAATTAGTATCTTCAGGCTCTTTCATGAAAGACGCAAAGATGAGAGTGAAGTCAGAAAAAAAAAATATATATATTATACGTATATATAGAAAATATTCCACTCCCATCTGTCACCTCTCGACCCCTGTTTTTAATCTACATAGCTCTAATCTAATAGTTTTGCTTTTTAATACTAGAGTGATACTTTAACCAAAGTCCTTCGAGGCAATATAAAATGTCTCTGCTTTAACTAATGATAAACGTTGACACTGCTCCTCCTCTTGCCTGTGTGATTTGCAGGGAATTGAATTGCTTATATGGATAAAGTTACTATGATAAAAGACTTATGGATCCGGGAACATGTTTTGCCCAGAGGCGAAATAAAGCTACTAAATCAGTTACTTCATTACACCGTTACTAATATTTACCTGCTGTAGCTGGAACTATGTCAATTAATTGAAAAAAGAACATGTTGATCAATTATTTTAGCTACATTTACACCTCTTAAGTTGTAGATGTTGGTGTAATATGACAGCACATTGACTATCAGTGGATTTCTGTAACAAATATGAAGGTCACCTTGAGGTCGTCATTGCATTTTATGGGTCATCAATGAGTCAATTAATTGCACAAATCTGCAGATCGATGAGTCATTATGACATAAAGTGATACATTAAAAACAAGACAACATGATAGATATATTTATACCTATATATACTCAGTGACCTGCAGGGCGTAGAAAAAGAGCACACTTCTCCTGAGCAAAAACCTTTTTTTATTTCTCGTTGAAAGGAACTTGGTAGAATATTACAGCAGAACACACATGACTGAAACAGCTGCCATTTCACGTAACACAGTACAGGAAGAAGGATGTAGTTCAATCTCATGTGTAATATTATATATAGTATATTCATATCAATAGAAAAGAAAAAACTATTGCTCCCAGATGTTGGATTTTTTTTTTTTTCATATGGCATTTCTCTGCTGTGTTGAAGTGGGTAAAGTAAAATTCAACGAGAGGTTTACACACCAAAAGGAAGTGGGACAATGAAAGTGACATTTCCCAAAGCATGGGAATTTTGTGGCTTTTTTTTTTTTATTATTATTTATTATTAGGCTGAGAAGTAAACTTTAAACTTTTTTTTCTCCATTGCAATATAGAAATAAAACTTGAAACCGCTCTCAAAAAAATGGATAAATACCATCATACAGCAATCAGAGTACGCAAAAGAAAAGAACACAAGGCAGCTCCGCGTAAGAGCAGGCATGCAAAAAAAAAAATAAAGATCATATTTTAAAAAGGAGCGTTAAAGACAAAATGTTGATGATTGCAGATGTTTATGTTTTTGCGTCGTATGGCAACTGATGGAAAGCCAATTTATGACAAAACGTGGTAAAAACGGGTGGATTAAAACGAGGGGACAACTGGATGCTCTGTAAAGTGAACTGGAGTGCTGAGTGTTTGCTGACAAACTACTTCAATGAAGTTGTTTCTAGAAATTGCTATAACATACTGTGTTATCAATTTGTTGTACTCTCTCTTTTTTTTTGTCTGTTTTTTAACTTCCTCTAAGGAATAAAAGAAATGTTAGGAAAAAAAAAAAAAAAAAAAAGCAGGTATGAAATATCACCCTGGACAGTTGCATCCAAAGTTTAGTGTTTTAAATAAGCCACTTTAGGCAGCATTATCTAATAAATGTCTCATATTTCTAAGACATATTTCAATATATCTCTTTTGAAAAATAATTCTATCTATACTTGATCTTTTTTTAGTAAGTAAATCTCTTCCAGTATATATTTTTTTCTTTTTTTTTTTCTTTTAGGTATAGCACCCCACTGTGGGTTTTCGTTTTCCAAAAGCACCTAATTTTTTTCTTACAATCAGACTGAATGTTACTTCAGTCGTTTATGGTCTGAGTTCAGGATTAAAGGATCCAAATGGCGCACCTAAAATGAGTCAACAAGGTCAGTTCCCTTGAGACCGTAGCTCAAGCCTGGCAATATTTAGCATTTAACTTGAATAAATCGTGACCGGTGCTGGAGGCCTGAGCTCACCGCATCCCTGTTACGGCCCCCCCTCAAAAAAGGTCACAGGGGTCAAACGTGGCATATACCCCCCCGCGTCGTGAGAAACGTCATCAGTTGCCACAGACGACGTCTCAGCTGCTGCTGTTGCTGCTGCTGCAGCGATGGCGGCTGGCCGACCGACCAGATCTGCATCCGGAAAAAAACCTCTTGAGGATGACGTGGTGCAGGCACAGGTAATGCTGATAATTTACCCCCACCCACCCAGAAAAATGCAGGGCCTCGCCACGACTACTGCAGCTATCGGAGCAGGAGGTGAGCAGCACCTGAGGGGACGCCCAGGAGGGAGAGGAGGAGAGGGGATGAAGGAGGAGGAGGAGGAGGAGGAGGAGGAGGAGGGGGGAGGTCGTTTGGACTCATTTGGATTGTCCAGGGAATCCAAATGAGTCGTGTGCTTGTAACAGATCACCTTATGGGGGCTTCTCCTCCCCCCTCCCCTCCCTGCTGGGCTGAGAGGAAGTCCTGCGGTGCCGCGGATGCTCCCTTTTAGCTGGGACCGTGGACTTTGTTTGGTGGCGTTGTGGGTCTGTCTGTTGTTGTTGTTGTTGTTGTTGCTGTTGTTGTTATTACAGGTCACTTCAGACAAAAAACACACACAGCCATGGTGAGTGATGCAGGCACTCCGTTTCACTCCCACTCCGCACCTGCTGGTTTGAGTATGTCACACGTTTTCACACTTCCTTAATATCATTATCATCATTATCATCATCATCACACAGACTTACAGGTCAGCACCAGGTGAGCTCTTACCATTGGACAACTACCAGGAAGTGAGACTGGTAACCTACTGCTGTGTCAAACTGAATTTGCTGGGCTACATGTGTGAGGTTATCAAATGGACGATCAATATATATGTATATATATATATTTAGTTGGATATATATATATTAAATATATATTTATATATATGTATTTTTTTTTATCAATGGGGAATCTCATACAGGAGCTGATTACTGCAGTCCGCACTCATTTAGTTAGCTATAACATCCACCTAAACTTTTAGGACATGTTTCTCTTATATAGACAGTAACTTCTCAGTCAAATATACTTTTTTTTTTTTTTTTTTTTTTTGTAATTTACTCCGTTTGTTTTTAGCATTTTAAAGGTCGATTCGTCATGCACAGAATAGTCGTTCCTCTCCCTCTTGTTTCTCTGTTTATCTCCAGACTTTGCATCATGTATGTTGTCAGCTTCTTCTTCATCTTCATCATCATCATCACCACCACAAGCAGCCACCTTCTCCTCCTCTTCTCTCCATCAATCGTCGTCCACGTCGTCGCCCTCGGACTCCTCTCCGGTCCTCCTCTCGTACATCTTGTCCCGGTGCCGCTCCTGGATCTCCTTCATCTCCTCGGCGTAGCGGCTGAACGCGCCTCCGAACTTGCTCCAAGCCTTGAAGGGGATAGTTATAGAGTTTCTGTAACTGGGCTTCACTTCGCTCACCCGCAAGAAAACTCCGTACTTGTTGGATCCCACGTCAAAGAAGAACCGCTTGGAGTCCACCATGATGGAGGTGCCCTCGGGGAGCTCGCTGTAGCCCCCGGCCCCTCCTCCTCCTCCGCCGCCGCCGGCCAGGTCGTCCTCATCTCCTCCGTAGTCGTCTATCAACTTGGCCAAGGCGTCGCGGAACTCTATTAAGCCCTGGGCCGGCAGCGCGATGGTCTGTCCGGCCTGCAGGCCAGCTCCGGGCATGCCGCCTACTCCGACGCCGAAGCCGGGGCCTCGGTTGACGGTCTGCCGGATGCGGAGGAACCGTCCGCGCTGGTTCTCCTTGAGGTCGAGGTAGTATTTTCGGTTCTCTCGCACCAGGAACTCGCTCTTCAAGGCCCGTCTAGGCCCGGTGTCGTCCCCGCCGGATGACTGAGCGATCTGCTCCGGGGTGCTAGGCCCCAGCTGGGCGTAGTGCTCTATGAAATCCCCGAGGTAGTCGCGGAACTCCGCCGCCACCGACATGGAGAGGGTCAGCCGACTCTTGGAGCCCCCGGCGCCCACCTCGGCGATTTTGATGAACCGGCCTTTGGCGTTCTGCTTCACGTCAAGGTAGAAGCGTTTGTTCTGGATGTCCAGCCGCTTCGACGCCAGCTCCTGGGTCTCCGGTTCCCGCTGCTGGTAATGCTGGAACCCGCCGCCGCCGCCGCCGCCGCTACCACCGCCGCCTCCTCCTCCCCCTCCTCCGCCGCCGCCACCGCCGCTGCCGCCGCCACCGCCACCGCGCTCACTGCCACTGTCCCCATCCGCCATCTTCGCCACCAGCAGCAGCCCGTTTCTCTGCGTATCTTTGACCCCCACTCCCCCCTCCTGCCTCCTCCCTTCTCCTCCTCTTCCTCCTCCCCTCCCCTTCGCCTTGCTCGCCGGAGGAAACCGGATGCAGATTCTCGGGTTGTGATTGGCCGCCGCCGCTGTCAATCACAACATCAGATGGAAGGCCTGTGCTCTGATTCGCCGGTTCTCCTGTCTGTCAACAAAACGTAACCGCCCACTGGATGACATTCGAGTATATATAGAATTTAGAATCCATAACGGCTCTCTCACCGTGTTTTGGTTGTAACCGTTGAATAACGTTTATAAATACACATCCACCGGGGGCTTCGTCCTTTGCTGAACTTAATTTTGGACTAATCGGTGTGTAAATACGGTCAGTTTAAAAAATATTAGTATCTTGGAGATGTTTTTGAATGACCTTGTACTGAAAATAAAGAGTTAATCCCAAAGTTATCTCCTGATTATGTCTTTTCTACATTTTTTTTGGGAAGGATGCCCCTGGAAGGACACTACTACTACTACTACACACACATTCACACTAACCGCACACACTCACTAACCACACACACACGCAGTCCCGCCTACTTGTTGGTTTCGTGCGCAAAGGCAGGCACGACGGCGATCTCAGGGTGGGGGATGGGTGACAGCTCTGCAAGCCGCTCGGCGATTGGTCGACACGGAGATTCGAAGTAACAACGCGCGCTCTGATTGGCCGCTCGGACTCCCACGAGGGGTCATCATGCAAAAGATTTGCGAAAGGGTTTATTGTTTCTTTGCTTTCGGGAGCCGAAATTGTTTGGGCATCTTACTCACTTCAACAATCAAATAACGACAAGGAAAAATGGTACGTGCTCTTCGGTTGATAGTAAATGCACGATTGGGGCACGTCGATGCATTTTGCGCTGTAATTATTACGCAACTGTAGAAAGTGCTGTTTTGAATTTGAACTGAGGAAATGTGGTTAAAAAGCGCTAACTGTCAGCTAACACGTTAGCATTAACATTAGCTCCGTGAAGTCCCGACTTAGTGTTGCTTTTTCTGTTGAAAATAACCAGATATGTGCCGTGTTTGTTAGTGTGTGTGTTTTCTTCTCGGGGCAGTGACTGGTTTACAGGTGCGGAGTGCTTCGTTGGAAGTTTAAACTTTGATTGATATGAAAGAAAGTGTTATTTGACCCCGGTGTAGCCTCTGAAATGTGGATTAGCAACCACTAGCAAGCTAAATTTAGCTATTTCAGTGGCTTAACGGCTGGTTTTTAATAGATCGCAAGTCATTATTAATTGGTAAAAGCAAGTAAAAGAACAGTGCAAACTCGAGTGTGTGCTTTCCTTGAATTCACAAATCAAACTTTTTTTTCTCCTCCGATTGAAGTCAGTGAATGAAAACTTAAAGCGCCGCGGCTGTTTTTCTGTCTTATAGTCTTATATTTTATTAAGTCAGTATCTGTCGTTCTGAGTTGATTGCTGCTCAACTAAAAGCGGTTATTTGACCAACAAAGAGTTTGCTCGTAACTCCTGGCAGCCGTTGTCGTTGCCGCCTTTGATTTGTTATGTTTTATTCGGGGTTGGCGGGAAAGCACAACAGTTTAACCCGGGCATCTGTAACGTTAAGTTACCCACTAAACCGCGAAAGCTGTGCGATCAGTGCTGACTTCTTGATTTATTGAAATGCTTAAAATCTCATGCGCCATTTTTTTTTTGGTTTTTATCTGCAGTGCTGTCTGCCAATGTGGAAATATTAGATCAGGCATGTCCAAGTGTGGCTGCTGGTTTTTGTTCCAACCAACCAGAAGCACAGAGTTTGACCAATCAACTCTCTGAAGACTGAGATCAGTTGATTAAATGAGTCAAATCTGGTGTGCTGCTGCTGTTAGGCAGGAACAAAACCCTGCAGCCACACCGGCCATTAGTGGAGTAGTTTGGACATGCCTGTATTAGATGTTATAATGTGGCGCTTTGTTTTTGTTATACTGCACTTATTCCTGTGCAAAACCCACATACCACAACCTCGACACATCTGTGCATCAGTTGTGTGTCTGTTACTTATCTGATTCTATGCTCTCTCAATGGTTTCCTGTTTTGTTTACCACACAGGCCGGTGGCAAGGCAGGAAAAGACAGTGGCAAAGCCAAGGCAAAAGCAGTGTCGCGCTCCCAGAGAGCTGGGCTGCAGGTGAGTCCTTCAGTTTGCACTTGGCTCGATTTGTGGCTCTACTGCATATACATATGTTATGTCGCAGTGGTCCAGTTTGTCCCCTTTTTTGTTTTACTTTAACCCCCTCTCTGTTTTCTCGGCAGTTCCCAGTGGGTCGTATCCACAGGCACTTGAAGACTCGCACAACCAGCCATGGTCGTGTAGGAGCCACAGCAGCTGTCTACAGTGCTGCTATCCTTGAGTACCTCACCGCTGAAGTACGTTTTCTCCCATTTTCTGCACAAATAGTATCAGTGCATGTCAGTGGATGTCACAAGGTGCATGTCCTGTTGGTTTCCTGTGAGATTTTGCTCTTCCTGCTAATGTGTGTGTTTGTGATCATTGTTTTCAGGTACTAGAGTTGGCGGGCAACGCCTCCAAAGACTTGAAGGTGAAGCGTATCACTCCCCGTCACTTGCAGCTGGCCATCCGTGGTGATGAGGAGTTGGACTCCCTTATCAAGGCAACAATCGCTGGAGGAGGTGAGTTGAGAGTTTTAACAGATGGAGCCTTTTCTTTTATTATTATTTTTTTTTTTAAACATATGGTTATCTAGTCTAATGTCCAGATTTAATGTGCATAGTTTTGTTTATTCTGCGTCAGTTTCCGACTCTGCACTACACAGTACTACCCCTGCTTGAACCATGTTGTTTTTCCTTCCAGGTGTCATTCCCCACATCCACAAATCCCTCATCGGGAAGAAAGGCCAGCAGAAGACTGCATAGATGCCATGTTGACCAGAAGTTTTGGGGATTGGGCTTTGATCGGACCAGGAGTTCACATTTGTTCTTTTTTATTATTAATATTATAGCAAACGAAGAGTGATTGTTAGGCTTTGTGTTATATTTTTCCCATAACTAGAAAAAAAAAGTACAGAAAACCCCTTAACGACAACAAACCCTTCGTATGTTATTGTAGAAAGTTTGACTGGGAGTTCATGATTATTTCAAATGGTGACAGTGAATTTGTTTGATTGGCCTGGGACTCTGTAATGTTTTATACTGAAAATTGTTAAACCATTTTTTATATAAAAACAACTTGTTTTGTGGTTATTTTTCTTGAAGTTACAATATTTACTATAATAAAAGTTTTTAAGGAAGTGAGTTTTTTTTTTTTTTTTTGGAAACATCAAATTAGGTAACAGCTAAATGTAAGATGGTGCTTATTTTCTTTTTGACTTACTGTAATCTTTTGAACTGCACAAGAATAGTGATGTATTAAAAGTTGAATTTTTTTACATCAAAATGAAAAATGATTGAAAAAAAAAAAACTCATTGCGACTGTCTGCTACAGTGTTTTGTGTCAATGTTTAAACGTACGTATTTGACGGTGTGACTATCGGCTGCTGTCATCAGATGACACCGGTCATGTAGTTTTTCGTGTCGCTGTGCAACAAATGTCCTGCCGTCTGTCAACCTCATATCTTTACTGGATTTAGTTGGTACCATAATATGTGGAGACGAGTCGTAGAAGACTTGAAATCAGGCAGACCTGAACCACATCAGTGCTTCATACGTTTACCTCCAGTACTGAAATGTTCCTTCTTAAAGTCCATTACATTTTGCAAGTAAAGAAGTTAGTCTTTTATAAAACAAAACAGGAAAAAAAACAATGTGTTCAGGGAAATGACTTTGCATATATAATTTTTTGAATAAATACCATTTGCATGTTGTCCATGACTCAGTTTGAAACCACTACTTGAAATTATTTTTGCAGTAATGAATTTTTGTAAGTTTTATATGTAAGGTGCTATGATTGTCCAACAATACACAAACAAAACTGCATTATGGATCTCAGTTTGTTTGTTTTCTTTAAATATGCAGCCTACTTTGTTATTTCAGAAATATAAAGTGAGGGTTTTAATAGAGAAGTCACATGAATAGAAAACAGCAGATCTCATGTCTGGCTCTTGTATTTGCATAGTGACAGTTAGACGACAATCTGTGTTCCTGAGGGCGCTGGAAATACTAAAACTTCAACTGCTTTTCAAGGTTAGAAAAGTGCTTGAACCTGTTATAACCCTGTTTATTTCATAACAAATTAGCTCTTTGAGAACTTTGCTTACCTGCTGCTGTGAGGTTGTTTTAATTTAGCACCAACTCTGTATGATTACCTCATTTCAGCTTTAAGGTGCTGGAAAAACTTGAAAATGGGCCTCGACAGGGCCTGAATTTGACCTGAAGAGGCATAATGAACCCAGGTGTGTGTGTGCACACGCATTAACCTGCTACTTGCTGTAAAATGTTATGCTCCGGTTTGAACATGTTGGTCCGATATGATGAGGATATAACCAGGCCTTAGTAAGAGACATGTTTTTCATGTTCAAAATGCAGTAATCAAATCAGTAAAGATCTAAAATTAGAAAACAAATGTCACATCATCATGACATAGCCTAAACAAAATTCTAATAAAATTGCATTTCTGGCTCCTGGCCATTGGCTTTTCTGAGCTTTATCTGCATGTAAATTTCAGTACAGTATTTTGTATACATAAGGAAAAAAACAACAACAGGTGGAAATGAGTTAAAAATCCATAAAAATCTGCAGAAAAACGACCATGGTGTTTTAGTTGCATTGTCACATGACTCATTAGTGGTTTAACCATCGTATCAGTCGTGCATTCGTGCAACCGACCAGAAGGGGGAGCCACTGGCATATAAAACAACATTTCCCCAGAATCCTCACCAACAACCATAGGTAACAACTCTGGACCATAGCTCTGGACTTTCTTAAGTTTTTATATAGCATATATTTACATGATGTCCACCAAATACACTGTGTTATGGAAAGTCCTTTTGTTTTGTTTATGTTTTTTTTTTTTTTTTACTGAAAAACGTGAGTTTTAATAATTTAGTATAACATTTAAATTGAAAAAAAAAGAAATGTCAACAGCAATGAGGGTGGAATCAGGAAAAGCTACTTTAGGAATTAATTTCACTTATGGTAAGTTGATTTTTGTCTTTATTTATATTTTTGTAGGCCTAGTTATATAATATTTTCATATTATTGCCTTGGGGAATAACATATTGCTTATCTAACCTCAACTTTTTTTCACTGACAGAAATAGTTTGACATAAAGGGGAATTCACAATTCATTTTCTTGATTAGAGTTGATACTCATCTCATGTTATATAGGTAGGCTATGGATCTCAGTTTAGCTTAGCTGAGTTTAGCATTGAGAAAAGACACAGACAAAGAGTTAGCGTGGCTTTGCCTGAAATGTACAAATTTAAGTGACACCATCTAACTTCTGTTTCCTGATGTCTAACAATGATTTTCTCTTTCGTAGCCCCAACGCCACTTCAGCTTTGTCTCATTATTCCTTCCCACTGACTGAATGACGTGGAACAAGCGATGAGTGATGAGTCTGCAGGAGAGCAGGCAGCTGCAGGAGATCGAGTGACGGGCCGGGATTCAGAAAACTGTGGTTTATTAGAAGGAAAATATTCACAGAGTTTGCTTTGCTTTGCTCACGTCTGACTCAGAGGTGCAATGTTTTCTGAAACAACGATAAAACATGCTGGGACAACGCTAACGGGGGTTGACCTTTGCAAGAGCAGCAGTAACTGAGCTATTCATCCCGAGGCCCAGAGTCTGGCTTTGGAAAACCTCAGATCTGAGTCACATGTCATGTACGTCTAAATCATGCCCATCAGATGTGCTGCTGCTTTTCATATTTGTCTGAGCAGCATTAGGAAGTGTAAAGCCATGTTAGCGGGTCACCGAGGCTTTGACATATTCACACAGACATCGCTAACACGCTTAGCCTATAGCGATGTCGTCAACACAATGTTTGCAACCTAAGTTTGGTTTACGAAACTGCGGCAAACCCAAGAACCCCGACACATGAAACAGATAGAGATTTCCTCCTGATCAGATGTGACACCAGATGTATATTGTCCATATGACTGCGAGCCTCTGCAGGAACACATGAAAGACGCCGCCGCTGCCTCACATCTTCAAAGAGCGGGAAATCATTTGTTTATTCTTACATCTCTCTGTCTTTACAGTTCCCTCCGGAGGACGGTGGGAAGGTGACAACCAGAGGTCAGCCTTCAGCTCCTATTCTCGTCTGCAGACAACAGGAGATACCTGAAACACCCCGCACAAAACAGTGGCAGGCGGAAGGTAATAATCCAGATCTGCTTGTTTGAGTCGTTTCCTCTAATTTAGATTCAAAGCTATAATCAATTATTGAAAACACCACAAGTGGCCAAAAGTCAGTGACGGCAGTTTGCACTGTTATTCAGCTGAGAACTTCACAACTTATAATTATGCAAAATAAAAACTTGTTATTCCTTTTTTGTTGACGGATCCCTCTGGGTTTAAACATAGCCTGAAGGGGAAATGATAATCTAGACTGGTTTAAATAAAACTCCCAGTCACAACATGAAAACAACATCAGTCAAAGCAGCAATTACTAATTTCTAATATAGTCTAATAAGTCAAGAATAAGTGAAAAATCTCCTGAAAACAAGTATAATTTCACCTGATGCTCAAACCACAGAGACATGGATGGTACCAAATTAAAATGGACACAATCTTATATTATATTATATATAAAGTGTTTCTGGTGTGGTAAGTCATTCCTAATCAATTTAAACTAAATTAGATTTTTCTTTTATGATCAAAAATCCTCCAGTTAAAGCTTCTTGAACTGTAAGAAACAGATTTTTGTATCATCGTAGATGTAACATTTTTATTTTGGACTGTAAATAAAATATGTGTGGATGTCATGTCGAGCTTCAGGAAAAAAGTAATGGAAATAATCATTAGTTGCAGCTGTTTTGAAAAGCGTAAATAAATGGTAAATTCAAGTTAGACCCATGACTAATGAATTAGGAGAAACTAAAATCAATCTCTTGGTTTAAAAAAAAAAAGAAAGCCCACCTTTAATCCTACAGCTTCAACTTTCTACACTGATGTTGTGACATGTCAGTCTCCAGATCAAGTAACCTCAAACTCATAAAGCCCCCTCAGGTGGAACACGGGTGTGATTTGTTGGGGAGTGATGGTGAAACTGGAGGTAATTCCTTGACAGGTATAACTTGATGATGAAAAGAAACGCAGGTTCGCTTTGATCCTTGATGTAAAGAACATTTTCGATAGACACTGACAGAGAACATCTTCATCCACTTTGAGGGAGAGCAGCTTTCAGAGAGACCTGTCAGTGACTCTTTATCTCTGCGTCTTTATGTTTGATGTTTCTAAACCCTTTAAACCTCATAACTGGGTTCAGGCAGGAGACTTAAGACTCAACACATTTATTAGAAGAACATCTTTAAAAAAAGAAAGAAAGTAAAGTAAAAACACAAACAAGTGCTACATAGGCTTTGATGATAAGAAGAAAAAAAAAAACAAATTCTGATTGTGGCTACTTTCAAAAGAGCTGAAAAAGAGACATCTTTGCTGAACATCTAATATTCAGCTTATTAAAATAACAAAAGATTGAAGTAAACAAGATGACTCAACTAAAACATGTTTTCTTTACTAACGGCACAAACAGCTGTTGAGAAAAAATCAAAGCAAGGAGTCGTCGGCCTCTGTTTGAAATCGTCTACATTGAAACTCATTTTTTATGCATTTAAAGTTCATAGTGCAACAAATCAATCAAATTCAAACCATCTTGTTTATTTCTACATCACTTGAAAAAAAGTCCTCACGTCGTCTTTGAACGCCTCTCGAACGAGCACTAACAAGCGGTTAGTTGTGGTTTTTTTTTCTTTTTTCCACTTTCACACTTGTGTATGGCACGGTTGTCGTTTAGCTTCGTCAAGTGAGTTGATCCAGGGAGGCACCGGCATGGTCATGGTAAGAGTTTTTTTTATGTTTTGTGTTGTGGCCACATGTTCAACAAGAGCAGTTTGACTTCCTTCCCCTCCCAAATATCTTCACACACGTTATGTGTCGAAGCCCTCGTTGGCCACAGTTACACCTGAGTAGGTACCAACAGCAACAACGGATGTTTATGACGTTAAAACAACTCAAATCTTTCCACTCATCTACCTACAAAAACACACACACACACACACGCATCAGTTTTCTTTCTTTCTCCCTTTGAGTCCCTGAATGTGTCGGCATCTTCTCCTCGCTTGCTGTTGATCAGCACCAGGAAAACGACCGTCCCACCATTTCAAAGAACAGCTTGTTGGGCTTCCTGAAGTAGCGGCAGAGCTTCTTGAAGGCCTGGGCGCTCAGCGGGGCGTGCGGTCTGCCCTTGGACTCGTCCAGGCACTTGTCGTGTCCGGCGGACAGGAGGCAGTAGAAGCCCTTGGTGGTGTTGTAGTAGAAGTTGTCGGGGCTGATCCTGGGTGGCAGATCCAGGAACCTTTCCGCTTTTCTCAGCTCGGGGAAGGGATCCCGAATGAGCGCGTCGCCGTCCACCACGTGGATCTGCTCCCGGGGGAAGACCTCCAGCCAGCGGGCCAGATGCTGGTGGTAGAGGCTCCGCTGCAGCGCCTTGTAGCCGGGGTCGATGTGGCCCTTACGCAGCAGCAGCTCCTCCAGGGCCTGGTAGGGCTTGTGGCGGGTCAGGCGGTTGTGCAGGACCTGGGTGTAGTCGGAGACGAGCCTTTCCGCCGGGTCCCGGACGATCAGCAGCAAGCGGACGGCGGGATTCATGTCCCAGACGCGCGCCGGGACCTGAGGAGCCGCGAAGTAGCCGGGGGTCTTCTCCACCGTCAGCTGGCGAGGGAGGGTGAAGGGCATCTGGGCTCGGTACCAGTCCAGGCCTCGCTGGAAGTGCTCCTCCACGTTGAAGTAGTGCACCTGAGCGAGGGAAAGACGGTGGGTCAGCATTAAAGGAGAATTCCGGTCATTTTTGACCCCTAAATCGTTGTCCTGATGGTCACCCAGTGTTGGGGGGGAGCAAAAAACGCGACTAAAATTGATGCAGGCAAACCACTTTTTCCTTGTTGTGATGATTTCGGGATCATTTCTATCATTTGCTTCTCCCGCTTTCCCTTTCGGCCATGTGTATTGTATTATTTGAACTAGGATGAAGTGTGCTGACGATGATTTAAATTGACATGCCCGAAATAAACAAATTGATTGATTGATTTCTTTACAAAAATAAACGGTCGGAGATATTTTGGACATTACCACTGCACTGCTCCACCGTTTATTTTAGTTAGGCTA
Source organism: Trachurus trachurus (assembly GCF_905171665.1). NCBI lineage: Eukaryota > Metazoa > Chordata > Actinopteri > Carangiformes > Carangidae > Trachurus > Trachurus trachurus. The sequence goes on along the minus strand of NC_139895.1, from coordinate 11,798,913 downwards.
TCTGAGGCGAGTGATTAGGCTACATGCAAAAACACAAAGTTTATACTGTTTTTACTGTACACTATATGAGTTCAGTGGTGTCTCGTAAGGATTCGAGCCATGTACTATAGATATTTGATTGTTTTTTGAGTGTTTGTTGTGGTTGAAAGAATTGCCCCCATAGGTTAGCGTTGTTGCTATCCCGAGCGCCGTCTCGCCATGGTGTAGCTCCGGTTTGCCTGCATCAATTTTAGTTTTCAGTTTTTTGCTCCCCCCAACACTGGGTGACCACCAGGACAACGATTCAGGGGTCAAAAATGACCAGAATTCTCCTTTAATGTCTGTTAATTTTTGATTCAGTGGTTTTGAAAACTTCTCTTTATTAATTCGCAAACGTTTTACATCTAAAAGACACTGAGCTTTTTCCATCTGACCCCATCTTGTCAAAACCAATCTATCTGAGTTTTCCAACTTCGCGGTCTTCACCCTGATTAGGATTTCTCTCTGTGTAACTTCTCTGGGACATGCCTGTCATCACTCATAACCACATACTGTAAGTACAAGACAAGACAAACTGTATTTAAAGGTTTAATGGACTTTGTTCTGATTTTGTCTTTACCTCTCCGCTTTGATTGAGATAGAAATATTAGACAGTCTACTCATCTGCTGTGCTGCGTTTGCTGCCATTTGTATCAGCGTGGCAGCAAACAGCAGGTTAAACTTACCGTAGGAAATAAGAAACTATCTACAGTGCATCATTTCCCCAGCTGACGTTAAGACTACCACTGGCTGTTTGTATTTCATTCATAATCCCGGATCAGTGGGTCACTGATACATCTGCCGGTTGCCCACTGGTTGACTCTTAAATCCACTTACTGATATATTAAATGCAAATGCCTATGAAAAACTCCCACTGGCTTTTAGTCGAGGGAGCTAATAACCAGGTCGGTCTACTGCTGCACTATTTGGGGGAGCCGCCACTGATAATTAATTTGGAGATGATGTTTTATTATTAATACCAAAGGATTGGGAGGCCCTGGGTTCATCTTTAATGAATTTATCTTCAATCTTAATCTCAATCTGAAAGATAGCAACAAATAAATGTAGTGGAGTAGCAGTATAAAGTCAGACAACATGCAAATACTGAGTGAGTGAGTAAAATACAAGTATTGCAAAGTGAACCATGAGTGAAGCGGTGACGGTGTTTTACCTCGGCCTTTGCCACCTCCACATCTGGGTGCAGGTTGAGCATCTCCAGCAGGGCCCTGGTGCCGCCTTTCCGCACGCCAATAATAATGGCTCCAGGCAGCCGCTGCTGGGTGGCATTGTACGAGGAGGAGGAAGACGACGATGAAGAAGAGGAGTCGGCAGAGGAGCTGGAACCCCCAGTGCGTAATTCCCTCAAGCACACAGACAGCTGAGTCTGCAGCAGCAGAAGCACCAGCAGCGCCAGTAGCACCGTCCACAGCATGGTGCCACACACACACACACACACACACACAGAGGTGGAGTGGAGGTTATGTGCACACACTCATGAAGCTCCCAGATTTGTAGTGAGTTGTGCTTGTTATCAGTCAGCAGGGGGCCTCGGGAGGGAGCGCTTCGGTTTGACAACCTACGAGCCAAGAAAAAAAAAAAAAAAGGTTATTTCCCACTTAACTGCCTCACTTTATCACTTTTTTTTCTTTAATACTAGGAAACTGCTGTGTTTCGCAAAATGACTGTTGATCAGCAAGCAGCATTTTATGTAAATGACCTTTCATTTTCTTCAGACTTATTCTAGTGTATTTGTATAAGCATTGCAGGATCAAATCATAAAAATCAACAAACAAACAAGTACGTTGCTTGTTGATATTATAATTAGATAATCCTGCCGGGACCTGTACATCAAAAACAGAGCGTTTTTAATACCAAGATCCAAAATAGATTAAAACAAAAGAAGCTGATCCCAAACAATACAACCAAATAAACAATAATGCAAAACAAAACCCAATAATATCAATAAATATTTCCCATATAATATGAAGAATAAGCATACAAAGCAATAAGCATACAAAGCAGACAAATAGGAACATAAACATTCATTAAAGAAAGAGAACTAGAAACAAATTGCACTAATCGTCAGCTATAGCCTATCTGTCCCTGGTGCATCTAAATAAGTTTTATACTGTGAGATGTGACTGTTTTCGTTCTCGGTATTTTGTTCCATCCCTCAGAAAGTCTGCACATACAGAACATGTGACAGTCACAGAGTGAACAGAGCTGCTTCACACGCACTGAAACTACGAATAGCTACAGCCTTCCTCTTGGAAACGGTTACACATGTCAGTGATATTAGCGCTGGTGTGAATAATGATTTGCAGATAACAGGCAACAACTGATCTGATAAAAACATAAGGAGAGAATATTTTATGCAGCTGTGTTTTGAGATTTCCACGGCATGTCTTGCAACCTCAGTCAAATACTTTTAACAAATGTCTGGAAGATGCACAGGCTGTGAGCGCCATGGCCAAAAAATATCACTGAACCATCTTCCTGAAAAGAACAAAAAAACAAAAAAAGAAACAGAAATGTTTCCCGTTAGCAGGGGAGGTAGAGTTGCGAACGCTCAGATTCAAAGCGTGCGGTCACGTGGTGTTTTCTTTTCATCTCACACAGCAGTTGCTCCGTGCACGCATGCTTGCTCGACTATTTCACGATCCCATATGTCTTGAGACGGCTCTGCACTCTTAATATGCCTTTTTTTTTTTTTTAACAAAGTCTCAGCCCAAGCATTTTTGGTTTCAGCGCAGGATATCGGGCCTGTGATGTGATTACAGCCAGAAGATATTAAAATATGAATCTACATCTGAGGCAGACAGAGAGGAGATGCATTGAAAATTAATGCTGTTATGAGGTTTACGGCCTCCCCGAGGAGCACGCACACCCCTCTGAGTTCAGCCCAGCCACTTTTATAGTATAGAGGAAGACAAGGTGCAGTGAATCCTCAAAGTCTGACTGCTGCAGTTCGTCTCCTGCTGTTGGGTTTAATGTGTATTTGGTGTGTTGTTTCAGTGTAGGTGCACTACTAACACACGTTTTCACAGATACATCACAGGAGTTAACTGATCTCACATCCAAGACGGTTTTGTTTCAACAGAGAATCAAACGTCGTCTCATCTGCTGCAAGAACAAAGATAACGTGTGAGCAAGCTACACATTGATCAGTCGTCATCATCTTCATCTTTTCTGGGTGTGTTTTCATACTGTAAATCCATTCAAAGACAATGAACGCTGAAATACTCTTTTCTTCTTGCCTTGCCCCTGAGCAAGGCACAACAGACCCCCCATGTGTTCAAACACAAAACATCAGCTGCTGAACCTCAGAAGGTTGTGAGCTCCCTGGCTGAGTGTGTTTCTATCAGTGTGACGCTTGATGAGCAGTGTTGGTTTCTTCTTACAGGATATAGACTTTAGTCCTGACCCTTGTCCTCAGTGACTGCATTGGGCTTGTTTTCTAGAGAATTAGGTCGTTTTCACACCTGACCAAGACGACTCGGTTCGATCGGGGAGCTGAAAGTTGTCACATTGTTGCATTTATTATCACTTGTTTCGGTTCTGCTTTCACGCTGCCATTTCTGAAGCGCGCCAAACTTTCTGAATAACGTCACACAGTTGAAATCAATTGGACAAATTTGCAGGGGAAATCTCTCCCTCCTGACCCGCAGAAACAAACGGCAAACATGGAGCAGCATGTTAAATCATATACGCCACCGCATGTGGCTAGTTGGCCGCCATTTATAGAACCACTTGCTCTTTTTTTTTAAACTTATCAAATAAGCTGTTTAATATGAGGTTAGGCAGCGAGGCAGAGAGCATTTCACTCTTACAATCAGAAAATGAAAGGAAAACGGCACTCGAGGAAAATACGATTGATGACGATGTTTGTGTTGCTAAAGTTACAGATGCACTGTGTATTGTGACACTTTCTACATTTGGTCCGGTGAGCGTTCACACTGCAGATGAACCGGACCACAGTTCACTAGCAAGCGAACCAAGCGAAGCGCCATGTTTTCAGACGGACCAGGGTTAGCCTGTTTGGTCCGCTCCAGAGTTCGGATGAGCTTTCACAGCACCTGCCCAAACGGAGCGGACTATCCCAGGAAACGAACCCTGGTCTGTTTAAAGCGAAACCAAAACAGTTCTGGTGTGAAAGCGACCTTAGATGAAAAGATCAACACCACCTGCATTAAGGTGGTGGTTAGGAATCTGGGGCCGGGAGACAGCATGCTAACGTTAGCTTAGCACAGACATTGGAAACAGGGAAACAGTGAGCATTAAAAAAGAGCAAAGAAAAAAGAAAATGCCACTAATCTGCATCAATCTAAACTGTAAACTGTGAATGAAGATGAGTGTAGCGGAGTGGGCTGATGTGCTGTCACCATCTTGGCAGCACCAGAGTCCACTGAAACCCACTGGTTCATCCAAGAGGTTGTGTCAAGACTTTAGTGCAAACCGGTCTGTGGCATCCCTAAAGTTGGCTAAATCATAATGAAATTTAAATAGTTAATTTGTATAAAATTTCACCACTGGTGACACATCATGAAGGAGGAAATTAGCTATAGCGACCAAAGCGGTAAGTGTTAGACTGTAGCTACCAGACTGTAAACACATTTTAACCTGGGAGTCTATCGGGATTCGGGACTGACTCACTTTTGCACCCAGCCCCAAGTCTGTGTTTTTTTGTGCTTTTTTCAGCCTCAGTTGTTGCTTCGTGCTCTAAACCTCAGTAATTAGCACATTGTGACTTGTTAGGTTGATCAGAAACAATCTAACTCCTGGAATAAACAACAAATAAGTGCTTCTCCCAAAACGTCAAAGTGTTTCTGCCCTTGGCTGTGAACTCTCCCATTCAACCCCAGAGGAAGACGAGAGATGTCAGTGTCAGCACATGTTCACATAAATATATATATATATTTACATAAGGCCTTTGACTTGGCTCTGTTTCTTTTTGAAGACGTTTCATCAACAGAACATTTAATGTTTAATTTATGAAGTCTGATTACAGCAGTGTGTTTTCCTTTTGTTCTCTCTTGTCTCTGTGTGGAGTGGGGGAATTTACTGATGAGTAAAAATATTCAGTCAGTTAACTTTAATGTTGAAATTTGCATTTCTGTGCACAATCTCCCTCTTTGGTTTGGTTGAAGTCATCACATTCACTACAGCCACAGTCTGATTCATAGTGTCTTCCAGAGCCAAGAGGAGCAGAGCCGTCGTTAGTGTGATGATGTACACCTGTGCTGCTGCTGCTGCTGCTGCCAGGTGAGCTGAGTTACTCCAATCAACACAGGGTAAGAGTTTCAATACGTCCAACATTCACACATCATTCAGATCATTACCACACAAGGAAAAGTAGGAAAATGTAATGAGAGATACAAAATTACTGTGAGCAAAGAACTTCAGAAACAACTGCTGGGGAAAATCCACCAATAGGACGACGAAACTGCCACAAACACACAACATATTAGTTAAAATGTCACTACGAACATTCAGCAGTGAGCTTTACTGTATCATAACCAGTAATCACATTTCCTTTTGCAGTTTGGAGCAAATTAGAAGCAGTTGAGTGATCTTATGTAGGCTAATTCACAGCCTGGTTTCTCTTGTAGTGATGTCTATATAGGATTTCCAGCTGACTGTATTTGGTTTTCAAGGTAAATTCATGCAAAACCGCTGATGCGCGTTCCCGTCGGGGGCAGTTTTTCATCAAGCAGTCTCTGCATTTACCTCTAAAACAACTCTGTCTCGTAACGTTCTGTTATTATCTCATAGCGTGGTGAATGTGCAGGTCACAACTTGTCCACCAGAGCGTTTTGGAGTTGTTGGATTGTGTATTTGATGAGTTTGATGAGGGAAACCAAGAAATCCCATGAGCCTCCGTAACGTAGCTCTGAGCAGCTCACGGCTCTGCTTAAAGGTAACAAACCTACTCCTAAATTATAGGGATTATGGCAATGGGCCATTTTGCCAAAATGTTGAACTATCCCTTTAAGGGTTGACTTGTCTCCATAATAAAAAAAATCCACATCCTCATGCACGTGTTTGTGTTAACTTGTTTTTTTAAGTTTGCAATCTGAAATTTGCATTAAGCAGGTTAATGGAAACGCCCATTGTGTGAATGTGACTGTAGTGAAATAAGGAGTTTGGTATTCCTGCTTCTTAGCTGATTTGTTTTTGTTTGTTAAACGTAAAGATATGGTTGTACCCTTCAGTGTGAAACACTGTTTGTTTTGGTGTAGGCTACACCTGCAACATGCACATGGTCTTAACAGTAAAAACTTAATGAGGGTTTAAATGATAATAACACAGCGGCACACAGTTGTTAGCAACACTAAACCCCTCCTCTTGTTTTTCTGTTTGTCCCAGTGCTTTTTCCTGTTGTTGCTGATGTTATTGTTGTGGTTGTGCCGAGGCCGCCCTGATGCGACTGACTTATTAATTAGTGCAACAGTGTTCTGGTTCAGAGGAGGATCCCCTCCTGTCTTGCCTTGTTCCTGTAGCAGAGCGCTAATTGTTCCTTCAGGGAGCGTTGTCGCACCCCCCGACCTTCTGTGCTCTATCCCCTGGCCTGGTGACACTGTCGTCATCAGTGCTGCAACCTTCGCCATCATCCCTCGCTAACTGCGTGCATGGGAGGTTGAATTTTACAGGTTGTTCATGAAGGTGTCATGGGGCGTGGTGGCTGTTCATGAAGGGATAACAGAGCTGCAGTTTGACTGAATATGTTTTTGAGTTATGCACAAAAAGTAAAAACACGGTTCAGTCGTATTAATACAAAGAGACTTCACTTTCACTAACGTTAAAAATGTACGCGTGTCATTTAGACAACATTAAAAAATAAAAAAGTGCGGTCTCGAAACAGTTTCTCCCAGTTGCTCTGAGAGTTTCATTTCATATCAACAAAATCCAGAGCAGCCTCATGTATTTTATCTGGAAATGAGCTGCAGTTTGTTTTATCCTCTCTCTAATTGTCAAGAAATGAGATGCACATGGATGTAGAAGAAGACAAACTAGGGATGTATTTCACCCAGATAGATAATCGAAATTTGTCAAATTGGCAGAAACAGCATCGTTTTGGTTGGTCTCATGTTTGTAGATGGGTGTTTTAGTTCACTACAGTGTGTAATCAGGCCTCAAACTGCTGCATAAATCTCAGGTTGCACATGGAAGTGAACATTAAACCAGCTCAGAGACTCCATCACAAACTACATACCACAAACCTGCTTCATTATCTCCTCGCCACAAAATTCCCGTAATATTTTTGGCTACAAGATCAGGCCAAGCTCTGCGTGATTCATGTCGTACAACAACAACAGCAACAACAACATTAAAGGCTTCTTGCAGTGTCCTACGTATGAACTCTACCTCGTGCACGTTAGCTTGCTGGCGGCTAAAAACGCCCAAATCCAGAGTAAGAGAGGAAAAGAGAGCACCTTCCACTCATTATTTTGATGTGAAGCTGCAAACTGTGGGCTGATACTGCCAGTCACACTCTGGTTTATGTGTGTGTGTGTGTGTGTGTGTGTGTGTGTCTGTGGGGCAACTGAGACAAAGGGAGGGGGAATCTTTTGGGAGGTGTGTGTCTGTCGGTGTCTCTCTCTGTGTGTGTAGATGTGCAGACGCCTTGTGTTAAGTGGTTGCGTGAGTCCCTTGTGACTCCTCTGTAAGCAGGAGTAGTACTTCCCCCTCGCTGTCAAGTCGCTTCACTTCCACCTCACCTCATGACCTTCCTCCTTCTCCTCCTCCTCCTTCTCGCCCTCGCTCTCACCTTCCCTCGTCCTCTTTAACCCCTCTCACCTCTGTTCTGCCTCCTCGGCTTGTTCTTCGCCCCGTTTTAGGATCCGCTAACAAACCCCAGCACCATGCTAATGGGGATGCCCTGCAGCAGCCTCTTAGCTGCTCATAAATAAATCACAAGTGCACCTTTTCGCCCCGGAATTTTTTTTTTGAGTCAGAAAACTTTTAATCTTGACGAATTGGAAATGAGACACAGTTCTGTGTTCATGCACCTACAAAAACAAAGAGACTTTCCTCCATTGTTTTCTTGCACTTATTGGATTTTGTTGAAAAACAACTTGAATAAATCGGTAACTCTTTAATTTACAGGCCACTAATTACGTGATAATGTCAAGGAATTGCATAGTAATGTCAAGAAATAGCCTAGAAATAATGGTCAATTTCATAGTAATGGTATTTTTTCCTGAAGGCAAAAGATTGCACATGCTTTTCATGCTTTGATTTTTTTTTTTTTGGGAAAGGCCAGAATCATTCTCCACCAAGTCCTGGCAATTGTCAGTAACAATCAATTATTTCTGGGCTATTTCTACACAATCCATCGTTATTTCTTGGCTATATTTTTCAACATTTCTATGAAATTGACTGTTATTTCTAGACATTATAACGCAATTACTTGCTATTTCTTGACATTATCACGTAATTAACAGCCTGTAAATTAAAGGGTTACCAATAAATCTTTTTCAAACAAGAATTTGAGGTATTTTCCAAAACAAAAACCGTTGTTTTGGAAAATAGTCTTTATTTCTGTTCATATTTTCTATTATATTTTGCACTATAATGAGTTAAAACTTTCCGTGCTGAAGGATGATGGAAGAGTTTACGATTGCTGCACGCTCGGCCTCGTTTTGGCATTAAAAAAACCACCAAATAAAATGGCGGACTTCATTTGCGCCGCTTCATGGTTCTCGCTGGACGACGGGCTCTTTTTCACGGGCGCCACATCATGAGCTCCACGCTGGCTTGGCGCTCGCTCTTGTCTTGGCTCTGCTGCTCAATGAGCCTCACATGAGTTATTGCTGCCGAGTCCTCGTCGTCTTTCCCGCTCATCATCGCTTCTTGTGATTCACATTAGCCGCCGTGGACGGGGGGGAGACAAACAAACAAACACCAACCACAACCATGATGAAAACAATGCCAGGACTGTCAATGATGCGTGAATTCTCCATATTGACAAACACAAGTATCTCGCCAGGCCCGGAGAAGATAGAGATGGAGGAAGAGAGAGAAAGGAAAGAAAAGGAGGGGGGAGTGTAATTATCTGTGAAAGGCAGATGCTGTCATGTGCGTTTTGGGAGAGTCCCCATGTCTTATAAGTTTTAATGTGTGTGTGTGTGTGTGTGTGTGTGTGTGTGTGTGTGTGTGTGTGTGTGTGTGTGTGTGTGTGTGTGTGTGTGTGTGTGTGTATCTTGTCTCATCTGCATGTGTGTGCACAGCCTTTGCCTTTTGTGTGAGTAGGCTACACAGCGTGCGACTCTCTGCCATCCAGGCCCTTGGAAATATCTTTTTACTGAGCGATGGTATTTGGGGTGGAGGGGGGGGGGTGGAAGGATTATCCTGTACAGAGAGATTCAGGGTGGCGGCGGGGAGGAGGAGGAGGAGAAGGGAGGAGGAGGAGGGGGCTGAGGTACAGTTCATGTGTGTGTGTGCTCTGCAGGGGGGGGGGGGGGCATGCATGGTGAAACGCTTTGGATTGCCAAGCCTGTCATATCACCAAGGCTGTGAGAGTCAGATAAAACTCTGTCTGTGTCCTCCTTCCTTTATTTTGTCTTCTTCCATTCAGCCCCCCCTCCTCCCCCCTCCTCCTTCCTCCTCTCTCTTTCCTCATCCATCCATCTCTCTTTCACACCCTGCTCTCCCTCTCCCTCTTCCCTTTCTCTTTATTTGCCAGGTAGTATACCACCTTCTTCATTCACTCAGCCATTCGTCTTTCTTTGCTTCCAAACTTCAAACTTTTGCTTTCTGGGTTTCATGTTCAACACACACAGACAAACAACCCTCCTGGAAGGAGGGGAAGATGGGAGGAAGGAAGGAAGGAAGGAAGGAAGGAAGGAAGGAAGGAAGGAAGGAAGGAAGGAAGGAAGGAAGGAAGGAAGGAAGGAAGGAAGGAAGGAAGGAAGGACAAAGGGAAAGATGGGAGGAAGGAAGGAAGGGAAAAGGAAGGAAAGATTGAAGGAGGGAGGGAACAGATTGGGTCAAGAAGGAAGGACAAAGGGAAAGATGGGAGGAAGGAAGGAAGGAAGGAAGGAAGGAAGGAAGGAAGGAAGAAGGAAGGAAGGAAGGAAGGAAAGATAGAAGGATGGGGGGGAACAGATTGGGTCAAGAAGGAAGGAAGGACAGAGGGAAAGATGGGAGGAAGGAAGGGAAAAGGGAAGGAAAGATAGAAGGAGGGAGGGAACAGATTGGGTCAAGAAGGAAAGATGGGAGGAAGGAAGGAAAGATAGAGGTAGGGAGGGAACAGATTGGGTCAAGAAGGAAGGAAGGAAGGAAAGATGGGAGGAAGGTAGGAAGGAAAAAGGAAGGAAATATAGAAGGAGGGAGGGAACAGATTGGGTCAAGAATGAATGAAGGAAGGAAGGACAAAGGGAAAGATGGGAGGAAGGAAGGGAAAAGGAAGGAAAGATAGAAGGAGGGAGGGAACAGATTGGGTCAAGAAGGAAAGATGGGAGGAAGGAAGGAAGGAAGGAAGGAAGGAAGGAAGGAAGGAAGGAAGGAAGGAAGGAAGGAAGGAAGGAAAAATAGAAGGAGGGAGGGAACAGATTGGGTCAAAAAGGAAGGAAGGAAGGAAGGGGGGAAAGATGGGAGGAAGGTAGGAAGGGAAAAAGGAAGGAAAGATAGAAGGAAGGAGGGAACAGATTGGGTCAAGAAGGAAGGAAGGAAGGAAGGAAGGAAGGAAGGAAGGAAGGAAGGAAGGAAGGAAGGAAGGAAGGAAGGAAGGAAGGAAGGAAGGAAGGAAGGAAGGAAGGAAGGACAAAGGGAAAGATGGGAGGAAGAGAGGACAGGAAAAAGGAAGGAAAGATAGAAGGAGGGAGGGAACAGATTGGGTCAAGAAGGAAGGAAGGGGAAAGATGGGAGGACAAAGGGAAAGATGGGAGGAAGGAAGGAAGGGAAGAAGGAAGGAGAGAACAGATTTGGTCAAGAAGGAAGGAAGGGTGGAATGACAAAGGGAAAGATGGGAGGAAGAGAGGAAGGGAAAAGGGCAGGAAAGATAGATGGAGGGAGGGTACAGATTGGGATAAGAAGGAAGGAAGGAAGGAAGGAAGGAAGGAAGGAAGGAAGGAAGGAAGGAAGGAAGGAAGGAAGGATAGAAGGAGGGAGGGAACAGATTGGGTCAAGAAGGAAGGAAGGGGGGAAAGATGGGAGGAAGGAAGGGAAAAGGGAATGAAACACACAGACAGACACACACACCAGGGCCGGCCGGTCTCATACATCACGGCCACGGAGATGATGATTTTTTCTTTCAGAATAATAACAAAGGAAATGTAACGAGGGGCCGTTCCCATCTCCCCCCATCTCGTTCCCATTTCCCGCCTGGAGAGGAGATGTCCAGCGCTCGGCGGGGGGCTGGGGGGGGAGTGGGGGTCCGTAATCAGAACAGATGAAGCTATCTGAGGAAGACGGTGGGAATCGGTCATGCCTCCAAATCGGGTTTCGACCGACCGCGGGGGTTCTTCCTGCGTTTCCCCCTTTATTTCATTCCTCAGAAAAGATGGAGGACAATGAACAGTGAGAATCTGTTGTTCCCTTCCTCCTCCTTCCTTCCTTTCCCTCTTCTTTCCACAATCCTTCCTTCCTTCCTTCCTTCCTTCCTTCCTTCCTTCCTTCCTTCCTTCCTTCCTTCCTTCCTTCCTTCCTTCCTTCCTTCCTTCCTTCCTTCCTTCCTTCCTTCCCTTCGTCCTTACTTTTTCTTCCTTCCTCTTTTGATCCAATTTACCCTCCATCTTTCTTTCCTTCCTTTTCCCCTTCTTTCTTTCCTCCTTCTTCCTTCCTAGAACAAATCTGTTACCTCCCTCCATCTTTCTTTCTTTCTTTCTTTCTTTCTTTCTTTCTTTCTTTCTTTCTTTCTTTCTTTCTTTCTTTCTTTCTTTCTTTCTTTCTTGACCCAATCTGTTCCCTTCCTCCATCCTTCCTTCTTTCTTTCCTTCCTCTTTTCCTTCTTTCCGCAATCCCTTTTCCCTTCCCTCCTTCCTTCCCTTCGTCCTTACTTTTTCTTCCTTCCTCTTATGACCTCTTTTTTCCCTTCCTTCTTTCCTCCCTTCTTCCTTCCTAGAACGAATCTGCTCCCTCCATCTATCTTTCCTTCCTTTTTCCCTTCCTTCTTTCCATCTTTCCCTTCTTCTTTCCTTCCGTCCTTCTTGACCCAATCTGTTCCCTCCCTCCATCTTTCTTTCCTTCCCTTTTCCCTTCCTTCTTTCCCTTTTTCCTTCCTTCCTTCTTGACCCAATCTGTTCCTTCCTTCCCTCTCCTTCCTTTTTCCCTTCCTTCTTTCCCTTCGTCCTTCTTTCCTGCCTTCCTTCCTTCCTTCCTTCTTTCCTTTCCTGCCTTCCTTCCTTCCTTCCTTCCTTCCTTCCTTCCTTCCTTCCTTCCTTCCTTCCTTCCTTCCTTCCTTCCTTCCTTCCTTCCTTCCTTCCTTCCTTCCTTCCTTCCTTACTTCCTTCCCTTCATCCTTCCTCCCTTCTCCTTCCTTCCTTGACCCAGGTGGACAACAGTTAAAGCCCCAGCACCGAGCGTCCAATCTGCTCCAGGTTCTCTGGGAGTTCACAGATAAGATGAAAGAGAAACATGAGGTGTGAATTAGAGTGAAAACAACAACATCAACAACAACAACAACTCTCCAGCGTCGATTGAAGTCCAGAGAGTTTTTTGTTTTGTTTTGTTTTGTTGTTGTTGCCTCTTCCAGGCTCTTGTCTTGTTTGTGTGAGGCGTTCGAGGCAGCCGAGCGCCGAGCGCCGGGTCCGGAGCCCGAGGAGAGAAGAGGCTCAAGTTTCCTGCGTGAGAGGAAGATTTGATCTTTTTATTTTTCCTGAGAGGAGGAAAACAGACCTGTCCACGTCGGCCCCTGACAACGGCCCCTGACAACAAGCCTCTTCCTCTCTCAGATGTTTGTCTGCGCTGCCAGAGCTCATGTGGGCGTCGTCAACAACATCATGTGCACAAGTGAAATACAGTAAAACAGCAGAGTTGAGCCTGAAACAACAACAACCACCACTGCAAATGTCGATCTTGAAGACGGTGTCATTAAATTGTGTCCTTCGAGATTATTAGGAATCACTCGGGGTGCGTTCAGACATGTGGCTCGTTTGCATTTGCTCTGATTCACGGAGCGAAGACGATACAGTTGCTGCATTTTTCGTTTGAGTAGTTTCACACGGTGACAGTCTGAAGCGGTACAAAGTTGTAAACAAATGCTGAAACAACTGTTTTCTTATTGGTCAGAGATCTTATCTAGAAGGAGCAGGAGGAGAAGGTTACCCGGGAAAAACCACGGAGTAGATCTCAATGGGCCTGAAAATTAAAACCCAACCCAATCTGAGTCATTTGTGCCTGAAAATTAAAACCCAACCCAATCTGAGTCATTTGTAATATTTTCGGACCAAACCTAGCCAAGAAATAAAAAAAAGTCGACCCTGTGGCCCAACTCGAGTCATCCTTTATACTTTTGCAGCTCGAATGGAAGTGAGCCGAGATGAGACCAACCCTTTCTTCTGGGCGATCCCAGTGCAATTGTTTTATCCTGCAAACAAACATGATATGATTGCTGTGTTTGCACATCTGACCAAATGAGCGAACGATCTTTGGGGTTCAACGCTCCCAGTTTTTTGGAACGACTGCTCCAAACGAGTTAGGTCTGAATTCACCCATAAAGCCTGGTACACACATGAAGTTAATCTGGCTGGTTTTTTCTCCCCGATTTCTCCCCTTCCGACCCAGGAAAGCAAACGTCCGATTATCTGATGGCTATAATAAATATTATCTTACGAGATTATCCTGAGGTGTGACTAAAGCTCTGATCAACTGTGATTGGCAAACATCACTTTATGAAACGTGGTTATAGGTAAAACACGATAAATATCTGGCCAAGTTGCACAGAACAGCTTCAAGGCCACACGATCACAAGTCAGATGCCTTCAAAGTCGAACAGACTGAACTGGACTAAGCTGTAAGGAGAAGAGAAGGGATGACACTCAGCATCGGTCCTTTACGGTTTAAAACCAGCAGCACAGAGCAGAGGAAAGGAATATGCAAACAGAAACAATCCAATGTCTTTTAAAGTGTTTGTAGAGAAGTGCTTTATCTTTAAGTTAAAATAAAACAAAGTTTAGCTCCTTCTCATTTACTCAACATTAGAGTAACACAGTTTAATACTGTGTAGTAGTTAGTTAGTTACTTTATGTAAAGCAGGTAAAATGGTTTGGTCAAGGCTGCAGGTTGATAAAGTCGTGAAGCTTCTGCACTGACCACTGTAACATGGTGGTCAAACACCGCTGTCAGCTTAGATTAGCAATCAATCAATCAGTAAATCAATAAGTCATCAACCGTCGTCTGCGGTCACAACATTACACCTTCTGCACATATGACAGTATAAATTCATTTGTTTATTCTCTTCCTCTCTTCATTATTATCTTTTCCTGCTCATCTATCCACCTTTTTCCGAACATCAAAAACATAAGCCGGTTTTGCTCTTCCGGTGGAATTTTATGTTTACGTTTCCATGGTTTCGGTAGTCGCAGTAAATGCATGGATTTTTTTTTTCAATGAAAATCTGTAAAATGCATGGATCATCACACCAGTTTTTAACAATGGATATTATCACACTAATTGACATCCGTGTTAAAAGCCAGCGTTAATAGATCCATGCGTTTACCGCAACTATGACAACAACTGAAAACCATGGAAACGTAAACGTACAATTCCACCGGAAATGCAAAAACAGCTTCTGGTTTTGACCATATAGATGATGTTCGGAAACTTGTGGATAGTTCCTCACCTCAGGTCACGTTGTTGTCGTTGTTTCAGTCTCACTGTGACATCACAATGGACAGGAAGAGGAAACCTGTCGTCTGCTCTCTCTCTCCGTTTATTCCTGCCTCACTCTGACTCTGACCTTTACTGAGGTCTGTCCATCTTTTACCCATCAGCCCCCTGCTGCTTTTCAAATTAGACTCTTTGCAAAAAAAGAAGACACACACAGACACACAGACACACACACACACACACACACACACACACACACACACACACACACACACACACACCCGCCCCCATCCTCCTCCTCCTCCTGCATCTTCAGCCGTACATGTTCCCAGATCTGGGTCAACCGTATCAAACACCGAAACACGCCTGCTCCTTCTTCTCTCTGGTGTGTGTTGTGTTTATTGTGTGTGTGTGTGTGTGTGTGTGTGTGTGTGTGTGTGTCTGTGTGTGTGTGGAACATGAATATTTAGCATGCATGTGTGTAAGTGTGTGTAAATGTGTGTGTGTGTAGAAGTAGAAGTGGGGGTTGTACTGTTGTTTGATTAGGAGGAGTTTGATTAAGAAATGCAGTTTTATGCAAGGAATCTCTGAGTGTGTGTGTGTGTGTCAGTTTGTGTGTGTGTGTGTGCGTGTGTGTCAGTTTGTGTGTGTGCGTGTGTCTGTGTGTGTGTCAGTTTGTGTGTGTGTGTGTGTGTAAAAGCTGTCTAGAAGTGTGTCTAAATTTTACTCTAATTAAAAAGGCTTTTGGCTTAAATGTCAGGGCGTCATCACTGGCAAACTCTTCACGCTTATGTCTGTGGTGTGTGTGTGTGTGTGTGTGTGTGTGTGTGTGTGTGTGTGTGTGCATATGACCCACCTGGCGCAGCGCCCGTGTAAATCTGTATAAAGCGCAGACAGAGTGGTTTCCTTCCCGCTGATGCTTCGTCATCACCTGAGTCAGGTACATGTGTCACTTTTTCTGTCTGTGTCTATACAAGTCATCTTCCTCTTCCTCCTCCTCCTCCTCCTCCTCCTCCTCCTCCTCCTCTTCCTCTTGCACTACACTTCACCCACCATTTACCACTATTACCCAGAAAGCCACAGTGACAAATTACCCCGTCAGTTTTGAGACACGTTGGTAATAAATATGAATAAAACAAATACAAAAACTCATTTGCAGCAGTGCAGGGAAACGTTGCCTTTCATTTTACTGACCTCACTCATGGACCACATGCATTAAAGGGATAGTTCAACATTTTGGCAAATTGGCCCATTGCCATAATCCCTATAGTCATAGCAGTAGGTTCGTTACCTTTAATCGTCAGTGCAAGCTATTTTTAGAGCGGCGGAGCAGAGCCGCGAGCTTCATCAAACTCAAACATCAAATACACAATCCAACAACTCCAAAACGCTCTGGTGGACAAGTTGTGACCTGCACATTCACCAGGCTATGAGATAATAACAGAACGTTACCAGAAAAAGTTGTCTTAAGCCGTTTTCCCACTAAAATTAGCGGGTCGACGCAGGTTTTTTAAACGCGGGTCGACCCGCTAACAATCGGCATTTGGCCCCTTTCCCTTTCCCAGTTGCTCCGCGAGGATCAGACGGAGCATAAACCAGTCGCCCCGCTCTCATCCTTGGTGCAAGAGACACACACAGTCATGCCACAGCCGCCCGCCGCGGAGTGTCCGTCCGCCGAGGCAGACTCTCTGGCTGGCTGACCTGGAGCACCAGGAAAAACTGCCTCCGACGGGAACGCACATCAGCGGTTTTGCATGAATTTACCTCTAAAACAACTCTGTCTCGTAACGTTCCGTTATTATCTCATAGCGTGGTGAATGTGCAGGTCACAACTTGTCCACCAGAGCGTTTTGGAGTTGTTGGATTGTGTATTTGATGAGTGACAAATTAAAGGTAACGAAGCTAATGCTATGACTATAGGGATTATGGCAATGGGCCGATTTGCCAAAATGAATTGATAAATTGAACTATCCCTTTAATTCACACCCAACTGCTAACATCCTTGTTTACATGCTCACACAACACACACACACACACACGGAGACACAACATATGTGGTCTCTCTCACAGTGACAGTCGCCTCGACAGCTTGGCCTGACAGCGAGAGGAGCCCGACCCCATCACAGGCCAAGCGGGGCGTTCAAGGGGCGCAGGATAGTTTGTGTAAGAGAGAGTGTGTGTGTGTGTGTTGTGCATGTGCGTGTGTGTGTGTGTGTGCGTGTGTGTGTGTGTAAGGATTGGGAGGATTTGGGTGCTGTGCCCCTCTTGGCACATTGACCAGGTCAGCGGCTCTGGAGCAACAGAAACCGTCAGCTTGTTGTTTCGGGTGAATCCAGTGTCGTTCGCTGTACGTGTGTGTGTGTGTGTGTGTGTGTGTGTGTGTATGTGTATGTGTGTAGTGTAGTGTGTGTGTGTGTGTGTCAACGCTTGTGTACATATGGACGTCTGGAACGAGGGCAGGCTGACAGATGGGGGCGGGAAAGTTGTGTCTGGTCAATATCATCACGGGCCAGTGAACCTAAATATTATCTGGGCCCTGGGCTGTGTTTTTCCTTTCTGGGTTACACACTGTACGAGGAATGAAAACAAAAACAAAACAAAGGCCAGAATAATAATAATAAAAAAATACAACAAACTGGAGGGAAAATTTAATATAAGCACTTTTCACCAAGTTAGACACAACTTGAAAACCTATCCTCACCCACTAAAACACATTTTGCACTGTGATGCACTTGTATAATGGTAAGAACAGGTTGCAAAGGTGAAACTCGATCAAAGCACAGGAGTCTAAACTTACAGTTTTTCTCAATTGTTAAGACACATTTCTTGAAACCTTCCATCTTTTTCTCTAAACTGTAAACACAAAACACAATTTTCAAACTACATTCACAAAACTGCCAGCTCTACCTGCAAAACCAAACTATATCACCTCAAAACAGTTCAAACTGTGCTTAAAACCAAACATTGTTGTCAGATCATCGATCACCCGAGTCAATCAAAATGAAAAACACCACTGAACGGTCATTACACACAACATAGAAAAAAGGAAAACACAACGATCAGATCATAAAGCGGCAGAAATAATCTTTACGTTCACAATAGGAAAATGCATTTTGCAAAACAAAACAAAATTCCTGTTTAGCACTTGTAGTAAAAAATAAAAATATATAAACAAGAATCATTACAACTTTACATACAGTAGCTATCTACTGTACAATTATTCATCTACAGCGTCATGTCGATGTGCTGCGTCAGGACACAGGACTTGCACACTCTGCCTCTCTGATTGTTTCTATCCATAGGGAAACTTCAACACCAAGGCTCCCTGAATTGGCTTATACTGGTTTCTTCACATAATTAACCACAAGTGTGATCAGTTTTGAGTTGCTGTGTTTAAGTTCAGATTCTTGTGCTTTAATTGAGTTTCACTTTCACCAATTCAATAAATGGGTTCAGGGCACCAAGCATTTGGTTTAGACAACGGGGTTTAGTGTTTCAGCAATTGAGGAAAAACTGTAAACACAGCAACTCAAAATTGATCACACTTGTGGCTATATGAAGAAACCAGTATAAGCCAGTATGAAGCCAGTATGTACCAGCACGTCAACATGATGCTGTAGATGAATAATTGTACAGTAGATACTGTATGCCCTTTTAAAGTTGTAATATGATTCTTGTTTATGTATTTTATTTTTTTACTACAAGTGCTTAACAGGAATTTTGTTTTGTTTTGCAAAATGCATTTTCCTATTGTGAAGGTAAATATTATTTCTGCAGCTTTATGATCTGATCGTTGTGTTTTCCTTTTTTCTATGTTTGGTTTTAAGCGCAGTTTGATCAGTAGTTTGGTTTTGCAGGAAGAGTCTGAGGTTTTGTGCATGTAGTTTGAAAATTGCGTTTTGTGTTTACAGTTTAGAGAAAAGTAGGGAAGGTTTCAAGAAATGTGTCTTAGCAATTAAGAAAACTGTAAGAGTGAAGGAGGGAGAAGGAAGAGGAAAGGGACGGAGAGATGGAGGGAGAAGTGATGCACCTGCATCATCATCAGGTGTGTTTGGGCTCCTGCTGGCAGCTTACCATGGCAACCACGGTTTAGATCCTTCTCACCTGGGCGGCGGACCCCAGGGAGCGAGGATTATCGAAGTGAGGAGATTGGGAAGGATGGAAAAAAAAGAGAGAGAGAAGGTGATAAGCTGTGGTGAGGGATGGAGGGATGGAGGGAGGTTACAGATGATGCCACAGTTGGTGTCGTGTTACAGCCAAACGTCGTCCTACAGCGACGGTAATAAACCAAACACACACACACACACACACACAAAGACAGACACACACCAAGCTGCGAGTGTAGGTCGTCTACAAAGAGACATTTTCCAGACTGTGACTCGCTGTCATTTTAACAAACACACTCAGACTCAGTAAAGATTCATCTTTGTCCTTTTCATCCGTAAAGTTTTCCATAAACACGGCACCGTTTCAAGAATCGCAGCTATTTCTTGAAATGCGTCTGCGTCCAAACCAAACCACTGAAAACCACTCTAATACTAAACAGAAACATAGGCCAGGCCTGGATGTGATCACAGAAATACACCACAGAGAAGAGGACGTGGAGCATGCACATAAAGTTTGCACATTGTATACAAACTCAAATAAGAAGAAGCATAGGCCGCTGTTGTTGTGAGGTTAGAGAGGCGGGGCTACACAGAAGTTGCATGTTGGTTGCACACATGACAACCCAGAGGTGACGTTTTAAAATGTGTTCACTCTTGGACCTGTTTTCAAAAAAATGTAAAATGTTTAAGGCTCCCATGTGGATGAAACAACGATACGATACAAAACTGTTGCGGATCAGACTCCTGAACCCGTCTCTTTGTGGACGGACTGAGGTTAAAAACTTTACTCGTCTCCTGTTTGAGTTTGTGAATGAATACGTCTTTTATTCTTTATCGGGTTTATACTTGACATTAAGTGACTGGTTATGCAAGATATGGTGTTAGAGAGACAGAGAGTGAAGTCAAGTGATCGTACTCCTGAATCTGTGTGATACAGTTTTGTGTGAACGTCTTTGTCGTCGGCAGGTTCATTAACGTGTCTCATAGATTATTTACATCACTCATATGATACTGTCCATTACACACCGACGTGTTTTCTTTAATGTGTTATTTCTCTGCTGCTTCTTTCCATTTGTACTGCTTTTTTTTTGTGTGTGTTTTTTTTTTAAATAGCACCATTAAGGTGAGGGAGGACGGAGCGGGGAGGTTGTGTGCATCATTAGGAGACGCTGTGTGTGTCATCTGTCAGACACAACTGTGAGATAACTGAGCTGTTTGTGCAGTTTGACTCTCAGGGAGGTTTAACACTGGAAGTCTCCACAAAAAAGAAAAAAGAAAAAGAAAAGAGAAAGTGAAGCAGAGCAGGAGGGATGTAACGGACAGAGTCCTGCAGCGGAGACAAATTAAGGAAGCGACTCTGACTTCAACGTGTTTACACACAAACACGTTGTTGTGTTGCAGTCACACACATTCAGCTCTAATCGCTGCGTCGGCTCTGGTGTCGTTTCCACTGAGCTCCGCTGGTGGTGGTGGTGCTTCTTCTTCTTTCTGTCTCTCTCTCTGTCTCTCTCTCTGTCTCTCTTTCTGAGCCCAGTATCCCACTGACTCTCCAGACCGGCCCGACACACACACACACACAGACACACACACAGAAAGACACACACACATACAGTATACACACAAATGCGACATATGCACACTTTCACACTGACAGGCACCGCATGAATACACAAACCCTGTTTCCCCCCACATGCACTAACTAAAACATGGGCATGCACTTTTACACACACATGCACACACACCATCGCATTGACACACACACACACACACACACACACATGCACACACACAACCACGCACACATGCACACATAGACACACACACAAGGAGGACATGAGGTGCGTAACAGGGGGCAGTTTTGATTGACCAAGCACTTCATGACTCTTAAATGGCTTTATTGCCTTCCTACTTAACCCACACACACACACACACACACACACACACACACACACACACACACACACACACACACACACACACACACACACACACACACACACACACAGACACACTAGCTCCCTCCTACTGTCTGGAATCCATCAAGGTCGCACCACAGATATGAAACTCTTCCTCCCTCCGGACTCTTTTCTGTTTGACCTCCGTGACCTCTGAGCTTTGATTCTCTTCTCTCTGTCTCTCTCTCTTCTTTTTTTTTTTTTAACTCTTGGATGCGAGCCAGGATTCGAGTCAAATGATTTTGTAACTGTACAGAGCGGGTCGATACTTGGGAGATTGGGTTGATTGATTTTAATTGGCAGGACACCAGGAGGCAGCAGCAGCAGCAGCAGCAGGAGGAGGAGGAGGTTTGACAGATGTGAGAAAGGTGCTGCTGATTGTTTTATCATTCGTATTTGACCTCAGTCACCGGAAAAAAAGTGAGACGACTCAGAGACTTTTTTCTTTTTCATAAACATCGTTTAAAAAAGTTAGATAATCTGATTTAAAGGGATAGTTCAACGTTACGAGACAGTTGTTTTAGAGGTAAATTCATGCAAAACCACTGATGCGCGTTCCCGTCGGGGACAGTTTTTCATCAAGCAGTCTCTGCATTTACCTCTAAAACAACTCTGTCTCGTAACGCTCTGTTATTATCTCATAGCGTGGTGAATGTGCAGGTCACAACTTGTCCACCAGAGCGTTTTGGAGTTGTTGGATTGTGTATTTGATGAGTTTGATGAGGGAAACCAAGAAATCCCATCAGCCTCTGTAGCGTAGCTCTGAGCAGCTCGCTGCTCTGCTCCGCCGTTCTAAAAGTAGCTTGCACCGACAATTAAAAGTAACGAACCCACTGCTATGACTATAGGGATTATGGCAATGGGTCAATTTGCCAAAATGTTGAACTATCCCTTTAAGTGCAGCTACAACTCCTGCTCTCTGCGTTTTGACACTTTCCCACGACTTCCTGTCACTTCTGTAAAGTCCGTCCACATCTGTATTCCACTCAGGTGGAGTGATGAAGGGGAAGAGGGGAGATCATCGTCCTCCTCCTCTGGCCTGAACACTTTGGCCCGAACCTCCGTGTGTGTGTTTGTGTGTTGACAGACGTCTCATTATGCCGATGTGCCCTTGAGCTAGACACTGAAGCGCTGCCAGCCCCCCGCGGCCTCCGAGCTCCATGTGCAGCAGGAGGGCAACACAAAAGAAAAAAAAAAAAACTCCTTCCAGGGATCGATGCAGCGTCACGCAATTAAAGGGATAGTTCAACATTTTGGCAAATTAGCCCATTGCCATAATCCCTATAGTTTTAGCAGTAGGTTCGTTACCTTTAATTGTCGGTGCAAGCTATTTTTAGAACGGAAGAGCAGAGCCGTGAGCTGCTCAGAGCTACGCTACGGAGGCTAATGGTATTTCTTGGTTTCCCTCATCAAACTCATCAAATACACAATCCAACAACTCCAAAACGCTCTGGTGGACAAGTTCTGACCTGCACATTCACCACACTATGAGATAATAACAGAACGTTACGAGACAGAGTTGTTTTAGAGGTAAATGCAGAGACTGCTTGCTGAAAAACTGCCCCCGACAGGAACGTGCATCAGCGGTTTTGCATGAATTTACCTCTAAAACAACTCCATCTCGCAACGTTCTGTTATTATCTCATAGCGTGGTGAATGTGCAGGTCACAACTTGTCCACCAGAGCGTTTTGGAGTTGTTGGATTGTGTCTTTGATGAGTTTGATGAGGGAAACCAAGAAATCCCATGAGCCTCGGTAGCGTAGCTCTGAGCAGCTCACGGCTCTGCTCCGCTGTTCTAAAAATAGCTTGCACCGACAATTAAAGGTGACGAACCTACTGCTATGACTATAGGGATCATGGCAATGGGCCAATTTGCTAAAATGCTGAACTATCCCTTTAACAGAGCTGCATCACAGTGTCGGCAAAAGAGCCCAAACTGTCTCAACATAGATAGAAAAAGTTGATGTTTTTACATTTTGGTTGGCAGGAACTAGATCTAAAGAGCGGTATTAATCTAGAAATTATGTATG
Organism: Trachurus trachurus; assembly: GCF_905171665.1. NCBI lineage: Eukaryota > Metazoa > Chordata > Actinopteri > Carangiformes > Carangidae > Trachurus > Trachurus trachurus. The sequence goes on along the minus strand of NC_139895.1, from coordinate 11,776,034 downwards.
AGCGGAGCCTCCTCCACCTTAAATCACCTTCAAGATGTTATAAATAAAACCCTGATGCCTTCAGGCCCTGCGGGAAATTTCAACGAGAGCAGATTGGAACAAAAACTCATCGTATAAAAATGACTCTGAAAAAGTTTTGATTGTCGGAAATCATTTGAATATGACTCTGTTGGAGCTGCATTGTGTGTGTGTGTGTGTGTGTGTGTGTGTGACGTTAATGGGCTCATTGGTCGTCCTGTTAGACTTGACGACCGCTCAGCAGAGCGCACCGACCGTCTGCTGCTCTTTTTTTTTTTTTTTTTTTACGTCGTGATGTGGGAATTTGGAGGTGTGTGACAGATATTGTTGGTAACACAAGTCTAATGAATCACAAAACACACACACACACACACAAAAACACACAAACACACACACATAAACATAAACACATGCACGTAGTTGCACTCAGTCAAATTTATGCATGTGCACGTCGCCAAATTTTGTGATTTTTATGAGCATATGACAGATTGAGTGAAAAAGGGAGGACTTTTTGTGAGTGTGTATAAGTGTGTGTCTGTCTGTGTGTAGGTGTGTGTGTGTATGTGTGTGCGTCCTGGTTCAGTGCGCTTCAGAGGACGTATGCACTCTGCTCATAAATAAAGGCCATGCATTATTCAGGGCTGCTCCACCAGCTAATGCCCCTTAATGTGCCCAAACAGCCATAATGTACTTTGCTACCAAGGTGGCAGAGACCATCACACACACACACACACACACACACACACACACACACACACACACACACACACACACACACACACACACACACACACACACACACACACACACATGCACATGCACGTCGTGAAACCTCCGCCCCTACATTTTGACACAATGTCTTTGTCATTGTCGCTCTCAGGCTCTTATCACGCTCTCAAATTGCCCCATGTTCCTAATTTTCTATAAAAAACTAAAAAAAAAAACCCTCCATTTCCCTTTTGATCCAAATCGCCGCTGCTCTCTCGCTGTCTCGCCAAATTTCCATCGAACTTTGCTCGATCTCTCCCTAATTCTTCCTCTTCCTCCCTCTTCTCCACACTTTCACTTTGTGTTTTTTTCATTTGAAGAGAATCTGAGCACAGTGAGTTTCCTTCTCCGTGGCCGTGGGGCATCGACTCAATCTCTGCAGAATTGGGATTTTTTTTTTTTGTCTGAACACGGATTTGTAGCTGTGAAGCTCTGGCAGCTAAAGCATAAAGCTTCACTAAGTACGCACTGTAATCTTAATCAGTTTTTTTTCTCTCTCTCTCTCTCTCTCTTGGTGAGGGGGGAGGAAATCAAATTGATTCAGTTTGGAGGTATAGCTACACACAGGAAAAAGAAAAGCCCTTAAAAACCATAAAATCAGTTTAAGGTGGGATGTTTATCGCTGCTGTTTTGCTTGTCTGCACTTTATCGCCGGTGTTTTATGTTGTAATCGCTCTGTAATTGATTTGCCTGTTTAATGTCTCTGCTTTTAATTGCTTTGGCAGTTTGATCCTGTTTTTGTTTTGCCTTTTTTTTTTTTTTTTAGTGCAACATTTTAACTCCCTCTCTGGAGCGGAGCGTTAATATAAGTCAACTTCCACAACTCATGTTTGCTGTGATAAATAAATAATGAATGTGTATGTGTATGTGTGTGTAAAGACATTTTATTTTTGATTTCCTCCCAGGAGACAGTTAAGAAGCTGCTTTCCTGAATTTGGCGTCTTTGGATTTAATCATGTGAAACGTTCGAGACAGAAAAATGTTTAAAGGGGATTTGACTTATTCGTGTTGCAACGGCATCACTTTAGTGCAAAAATGGAAATTTTGTTTTCAGAGGAAGGATTTTCAGGTTCTGCACAGCACAAAAAGTTGTTTTCTGTAACTTTTCATGATCGAGTGCCTTTATACTGTATTATAAATGCATGTTAAATGAGAGAGGTGTGTCTCTGTAGCTCCTATTTTTAGCAACTTTAGCTCATCATTTTGTTTTTTTGACCTGCAGCTTTACAGTTTCATTTCACGCTCACTGCTCAAAAACTGTTGTTTCTTGTGACACCTCAGATAAAATTAGTGACTAGTTGGTGACAGGAAGTGACAGATACGTCTTCCAGAGTGAAGAGGAGTGAAAACTATTCACACTGAATGAGCTGCATGTAAAACTATTAATATATTCTTTCTTTCTTTTGCTTTTTCCAGCATTATATTGCACATGTGTTGTGACAGGATGATATCAGAACATTATAGGGCACTTCACGTAACCATAACATCCTTAATAGAAAAATACTTGGGTTTCTGTTGGACGTCCTGTTCTCCAATCTGAACTATACAGTTTTTTTTACTGTCTAATATGGACATGGGGGGAAAGTAATGGTTCCTTGGTTGCCATGTTTACAAGAGTACCCACCGTTTGTCACCAGTTGTTACTATAATAACTGTCATGTCTTTGTTTGATTCAGGAATCGACCTTAGGGTGTGTATTTCCTCTACACACTGAACATCCTCTGTGCATGGGCGGCGTGGTGGCCCGGTGGTTAACACACAGCAATAAGAAGGCTGCAGGTTCTGTCCCCACACCAGGTCTGAGGCCTTTCAGTGTTTGTCTTCGACCTCTTGCAACAGTCCAAACACGTGCACACGAGACTAATCAGCAACTCTAATTGGTCGAACAACAGAAACTCCGATTTTAACGTGGGAATCAAATGTGATACAGTGGAAGCCGCTTATTGTGATCACTATAAGCGATTTTTTTTTTATTATTTCACTTCATTTTTTATGCAGAACATCATCTAAATGTCATTTGTATAGTTTTCAATGAACAAAATGTAACAAAACGGCGGGGTCGTCATATCACGGCGGCTACGGCCACATCGTCTCGCTCTCTTCTTTTGATCCTCTCGATCCGCATTTCCACACAGCAGCCGTTTAACCCACGTGGCACATTTGATAGAGAGTGTTGCTGTATGATTTCTCATGAATGGACGGGCAATATTGCACTGTTGGGCTGACCGATAAAACATAATGATATACAGTACATCCCGAAATAACTTTTCCTCGATAGAAATACAAGACGCGGCTGATAGAAAGTCGAAATTACTATAAACAAATTATTTAAACAGATTTGTATAGAAATGATTCTGCCCCTAGCCTTATGATCCATATAAGCGGTTGATTATTATATCCAATTTTAACTGTTTCAACTGTATTCCTATGTTTTTCCTTTGTTTCTCCTAACATGGACTTTATATGTTTCTTCTTTACGCTACGTCACCGCACTTCTCCATCCGCTCCGGCCTCCTGCCATAATCGCTACAGCCACTAGGTGTCGCCTGGTTAACAAAACGCACAACAAGCTGCTGCACCTTTTCTTTACGGTACGTCGTCATCAGCATAAAAACTAAATATCCAACGTATCACATACACCATAAATACTTCATTTCATCATCTTTTCTTATTGTTCTCGACGTCTCTGATGTTACATTTCCACTATTTGTGTGTGTGATGTCATTTCTTATGGCTCTGATGATGTCACCGACCGCCCACCTCTTCTTCTTCTTCTACTCGTTAAAACAAGAAACCGCAGACTAACGACAGAATCTCTTCTTCTTCTCCTCCTCCTCCTCACTTTGTAGATAATTACTGCCTCTGAGCTGCTCCTAGTTAATCTGTCTGTGTCTGTGTGTGTTGCAGGTCGTGCCACGTCTCGGTGTAACGTTAACCTCTCACATGACACCGATTGCTCACAGTTTGTTTTGACGCACAAAAAACACACACATACACACACACCCCTTCATTCAACACACACACACACACACACACACACACACACACACGCACGCACGCACACGCACGCACACACAGACCACACAATAACCCCATTCATTCCTTTACTCTCTCTGTCTGTCTCTTACTATCTCTCTCTCCTGCTCATATCAACTCTTTGTAAACACGGTGAAGGTCAAAAACACGGCACACGGCACACGCAGTCGCTCCGACCTGGACTTGAACCTGGTCCTGGTCGGTTCAGTTCTTCAGAGTTCTCCAGATCAGGTATCTGTTTCTCACGGTGCAGAAGCACGTAACCAATTAGTCATGAGGAAGTGTTTCTTTGCCGCAAGTTTGTTCAACGTCGTGAGCCACATTAACAGTGATTCATTTTGTGGATTGATTGATTTTGACAGGAAGTTTGTTTTAATGATCTGACAAAGATATGATGGTGAAACAAGGTTTGGTTAGTACGGTACGGTGGCCCTGAAGGTGCAAAACACTGCAAAAAGTGCTACAAATTCAGCTGCAAAAACCTCCCAAACACAACAAAAGTGTTTCCAGGGACACACACAAACAAAAAAAGTGACGGGCTAAAAGACTAATGCTTTGCTATTGGTAGATATTCACAATAATATCTGAATTATGTGATTGTATGAATTTTCATAAGAAACCAAACAAATTCAGCTCAGTTTCAAACATCACCAACACTTTTTTTTTGTTATTCATAACAAGTACTGAACAAAAGTGTGTCACATTTTTTTTGTGTGTGTCACATAGAAACACTTCTGTTGCGTTGTGCAGCACATGTGTGTTGTCAAATTGATGAATTTACACTGCGTTTCTGTCAGATCTGTCGCCGCTGTAAACTCTTTTTTTTTTCAAATCATACATTATTGCATAGTCCTTGAAGGCTGTTATCAAATGTCAGGAAGAGAGAGTTGTGTGTGTGTTTCCTTGCGTCACGCTGCTGGTTAGATCTGGTTAAACCTTAGAAAGCCGTGTTTGTTTGTTTGTTTGCTGAGTTGAGCTGAACGTCGGTGGCACAGTGACCTCTCAGCTCGGGTCAGAGAGCGACACCGATGTTTGACTGTCGACTGAAACTGGAAACAAACACTCTGCTCTCGTGGCTAAAGTTTAATATTTTACCGAACCTGTCATCCTCCCACTCTCTCTCTCTCTCTCTCTCTCTCTCTCTCTCTCTCTATCTTACTCACTCTCTCTCTGTGGTTTTTCCCATTAATGTCACCAAAATTTCCCACTTTTGCTTTCGACAGATAAGAGTCTCCACTGTTTGCTTTTTCTCCGAATGTCAAGCGACTGAAGCCGTCGAACCAACGTTGCTTTTCGAGTTTCACAGAAACTTCTCTTCTCTCACTTCCCTCTGACTTCCAAGTTTAAACGCTCACATACGCAACAAAACACCTCCTCATATCATCTTCCTTCACCTCGTCACATGACAGACACACACGCAGACCCCTTTTCTATCCTTTCATGACTCCACAGCCGCTCAAACTTTACGTCCTCATCCTCTCTCTGACTCTCCGTGTGAGCGAGGAGAAGAGAGGTCGTAGAAACTCCTAGAGAGCAGAGCGGAGCGGAGCTGAGGTGAGGTGAGGTGAGGTTAACTCTGCAGGTGCAGTGGGAGTCGAACCGCTATCTGCCAGGTGTGTGTGTGTGTGTGTCTGTGTGATGATGCACACGGAGCAGCAGCGGTTTCCAGAGCGGATGAGCAAGGAGTGTAAAAGATGAAAAAGAAAAAAGAGAGAAGGAGAGGTCTTACCTGACTGACGGAGGTTTATCTTTATTTCCTGTGAGCGTCTTTATCTTGTCTCTGGTCCCGTTCTCCTGTTTCCTCTCTTCTTCCTTCCTTCTTCCTTCCTTCCTTTGCCTCTTTTCTTTCCTGTGCTTCAGCTTCCCGGGGCGTCGCTGAGGAGGTGTGTGTGTGTGTGTGTGTGTGTGTGAGGTATGTGTGTGTGTGATGAGTGTGCAGCCTGTGTGAGAGAGAGAGAGAGAGAGAGCGGCTCTGCTTTGTGCTGCCGACCTCGCTGAGCGTGTTGTTGCAACTGACTGAGTGACTGGGAGATAGAGGGAGAGAGGGAGGGAGTGTGTGCGTGTGTGTGTGTGAGAGAGAGAGAGAGAGATTAGTTCACACAGACTCATCTCTGCCTGAGGGAAACACCCCTCTCCCTCTCCTCCTCCTCCTTCCTCCTCCCTCTCTTTCTCCTCCTTCTTGTCTTTCTAATTTCTCTCCCATCAGATTCTTTTCTTTTCCCTCGTCTTCTCACCTTGAAGCGCTTTCTCTCCCTTTCCTCTCTCTTTCCTCTCTCGCTTTCCTCCTCTTCGCTCTCTCCTCTCTCTTTAACTGATCCCTCGCTCCATTTCTCAGTTTTTAACCTCTTCTTTTGTTGTCTTCCCTCCTCATATCATCCCTCTCTCTGTGCAGTCCGCTCGGCTGTATCATAAATAAGTTACAGAGAGCTGAGCACAAAGGCAACTAAACAACCCGTGTGTGTGTCTGATGGTTTCTCTGTGGAAGCTGTTTTGCTTCTTTTTTTTTGTATTAAAGATATTTAATCTTTCTGAACCGTCCACATTTTCCCTTTTTTCCTTTGAACTTTGTTTAATTGAGGCAGCGTGGGAGGAAAAAAAAGAAAAAGAAAGGAATGTTTTCACTTTTCACATCGGTTCAGGGACGCACTGTCAACTTTGATGGTTTTTAATTTTTTTTTGATTCAAGGTTTGAGACTTTACAGTGTGAACTGATTAAGAGTAAAGTGAAAAACATTAAATAAACCTGTCGTCGTTAATGTTTAGAGTTTAGAGTTTATTTATTTAGCACACAAATTTCAATGGTGCAAGGAGGGAACGAAGCCGGTTGGCTTGTATATAGGTTCCACCCCTATAACAAATTACAGCAAGACAAATTTCAATGGCTAACAAATAAACATAGAAAAAAAAGAGATAAAGTGCATACATAATCAATGTTATATGTGTTATATGTGTTTCGAGAATTAGAAACAAGTCCCGAGAAGATTAATGAATTCCCTTCAACATTTGCCAACAGTATGTCGTGTAAAAACTGCCACACATGTGTTTTTCTGTGCCATCGAATGAATCAATACGGCAACATCACGGAATAAATTAAGCAGGAAAGAGAAAAGATGAGCGCCTGACTGAACACTGACGGCCGATTGGAAAAGACAGCAGTCAGTTTAACCTTGAGCAGACCCCTACTCAGTTTTTTTTGTTTAAGCCCATCACAGCGATTACAGAATTTAGCTTTAGCCTGCTAATCTGCTCTACATCCACATTAAACTGCTCCTCAGGAGTCTGGGCAGAGGGGAGGAGGGGGTGCAGGTGGGGGGGTTAGGGTTAATATGAAGCGTGTTCGGACGCTGCGACAAAAAACACTTGAAACCAAACAGTGAGAATGAGGTTAACGCTCAGAGTCTCGGCTTTAATTCCTGGGTGTGACCCCCTTTTAAAAAAAATAAATAATACACAACACCCCGAAGCGTATACGAGGGGAGAATAGGAGTCACACTGTTCACAGAATAATATGTGTATAAAAAACAAACTCAAACACGCTTAGAGCTGTGAAATTAGTGCCTTAACCTCACGTTCACCCCGGCGGTCCCTGTATGATGAGTTTTGTGCTGCGGTGGCAAAAAGCCTCAGTTTTTTATATCAGCGTAACAACAAAACAACACATCCATATTTAGTGTTTCTGAAAATGCTGCTGCAAATACTATTAAGTGAAAGGATAAAGTCGGTCATCGTCTGTGTTTTTCTTATCATCAGTCTTTCAATACTTTATGAGTGAGTGTAGTTTCCTCTTATTCCTCTTAGCTACATTAGGCTATTCCCTAAAACAGCTGGGAACTGTCGTTTTTATTAACTACAGTTAAATGTTGGTCAAACAAGAGGAAAAGTGTGTTTTTTGGGGGGAGGGAGAGGAGTATTTTTAACACTGGATTGAACCACATTTACTCTTCTGAGTATTTCCTGCAGCAACATTGTGTATGTGAGTTAAATTAGTTTGTGTGTGTAACCTAAGTGTGTGTAGTGCAGCAGTGTGGTTCATTCATGTGGAGCGCTGTGGTCTGAAGCTGTGGATACACAGACAGTGTGCATCTGTTGACAATTTAAAAACAAATTGGCAGAGTATCCATGAAAGTCAACGGGAAAGATGGCGGTCTAAGTTAAATATTGAAAAAGTGAATTTAACACTGACATCCATTTCCATGCCAAGTTGCCTGAATAGCATTAGCTTCAAACCGCCTATCCAACAACAGACAAGTTGTTACTATATTTTCTTATGTTTATTAAGATAGTAAAAACATTTGGAATAATCTGTGTGGTTTTAGAAGTAGAAGTGTGTCCATTTTTGTAGCTTCATGCTAGCAAGAAAGCAATTTTAAAAAAGACCAGTTTATGACCTGATTAATGATGTTTGAACTGCAACAGACAGAGTTCAATATAATTTATAAATGATGCACCCATGAAAGAATAATACTATATATAAAAAAAAACTTGTTCCTCGTCTTTCTTCAGGTTTTTTACGAAGCCTTTGGTCACATGAATGTGTTACAAAATCAGCAAACAACGGAGAAACAACGTCAGTGTTTCTGGGGACACAAAAAAGAGACAGACGCGGCTCGCTAAAGACTAATGCTAAGCTAACAGTTCATATTTGAATCATGTGACACTAATGCAATAAAAAAATAAACCAAACAAACTCTCACAACTTCTAAAGTCAAGATGCATTGAATAAAAGTGGGCCGTCGCTTCACTGGAAACACTTCCTTTATGTTGTGAGTTTTTGCGGCTCATGTTTTGTCAAAGTTATGAAGTCAACTTACATTGAGCTCTGACGGCTAATTTTAAGAAATAAGAGGAATATATATATCTTTTTTTTTTAAATGCATAAAAATATTCTTACTTAATGTGCATTCTTATAAAATTCCTCTCATATCATATTAAAATTTTGTTCATTCTGACCTCGGCCCCACTGCTCCACTCTCGACTTCCTGCAGACAAACCCATCCACTGGACCGTGACCTCATGGCCTCAGCTCAGTCTAAAGAGGTCACGTAAACAATTATTTTCCATTTGTGGGCGAAGCAGGAAGAAGATGAAGATGAGGATGATGATGATAATTAAAAGAGTGAGTTTAAACCCCAGACAATGGAGATTGATGCGTTACAGCCTCCTCTTCCTCCTCCTCCTCCTCCTCCTCCTCCTCCTCACCACCACGTCTCCACTCAGCTCACAGGACTGATGTTGTCGTCGCCTCTTTAGCGGAAACTTGAGTGATGTTTAAATCATTCGCTTCATGTTCATTATTTATTCACCGAATCTTTTTTAATCAATTTATTTTTATTGTTTCACTTCCACTTCTTATCAGTCGGAGCCAGAACAACAGGAAACATGTCGCTGTCCTTTTAGCTTACATGTAGACTGTATAAGTATATATTTATGTGTGGTTGTTTGTGTATGTGACCGTGGGGGTGGGAGATGAGTAGCTGAATTAAAGGGACCCCCTCCTCCTCCTCCTCCTCTGTGAACAAAGCTGCTCCTCCAGCTGAATGGTGGAGTGTTTGAGTCTCTGTTATCACCGTGTTCCTGCCGACGGTGCCGAGGAGCTTTTCTCTCTCTCTCTCTCCAAAACAAAAAGCTGACCCCCTGTTGAGTTTCTCTGCGGGGGGTGGCACTCAGCGAGCCATCTTCCTCTCCCTCCGAGACCCCAGGGAGACGCTCAGCCAGCCCCTCCTCCCTCTCCTCCTCCTCCTCCTTCCTCCTGGTTTCCCTCCCTCTGAGGCTCGAGTTAACTTTCATTCTCATCTGCTGCTCTGATCAAGTGTATGTGTGTATATGTGCAGCACAAAGGTTCCTCATATACCACTGAACCCCCTAAATTTGCAGATTCAGACACTAAAATCAAGTTTTAGCGCGATATGCATTCATTTCATAGTGTGTATGTGTTTGTCTATACTGTGTGTGTGTGTGTGTGTGTGTGTGTTTGTGTTTATGTTTAAAGGCCACATTCCTGATCAAAACACAGGTCGCCTGGTGTTTGTGTGTCTGTGTTACCTTTGAATCGTCCTAGCACGAAGCTAAAAATGCTAAAACCTAAAAGAAAAGAAGCGTATGAGGATGTTTTTGTTTAATAACAGATAGTTATTTTAGTGTAACTGCATCTTCTGTCTTCTCCTGATGTTTAATAGTTCATTTATTTATAACTTTGTACGAGAATTATGTAGAAATGTGAGCGATAATCAGGTGAAAAATGAACATTTGGCACAAACCACCACCACAACTACTTTCCTCTCCCGTCTCTCTCTCTTGACCTCTGTCTGCCCGACCCTGACCTCTCCATCACTTCTCGGAAAAAACTCCACCTTTCTCTTTTCCTCCTTCTTCTTCTTCCTCTTCTTCTCCATCCTTTGTCGTTTTTTTTCTCTCACCTCCCGAAGCTACAAAGTGATTTGGCGCTCGCTCGGGCCTGTGAGAAAACCCAGGGGGTTGGCTGCTCTATGAGGCGACATCCCTGAATAAATAAGCATGGGTAATTTGCTCCGAACCTGCGGCCCCTTATTTTCTTTTCTTCTTCTTTTCACCCTCCCGATTTTAAAGAGAGAGGGAGAGGGAGAGAGATAAAGACACAATAAAATGGTGGGAGATCCTCACACAGGCTCATTATATGGTTGTCAGTGAAGTTTTCTCAAAGGGCTTTCTGACGGATCGCTCATTCCCCCGCTCCCGCTCTGTTTGTTCCTTTTTTTTATTTTTTTGGGGGGGGCAAATTATCTATATTACATCCCGGCGCTTTCTCCAGTGGCTGAGTATTTGGATAAAAACCGAGTCTCATTTAAAAAGGAAGTAATGAGCCGCAAATTCTCGCCAAACTAAGGCAGATTATCGTGAACAAATTGCAAAGCTTATCGACTAGCGCTAACAGCTATTAGCGGCGTAGCACCTCACACACACACACACAGAGACAGACACACAGACACACACGCCCTACGAGGCCTTGGTGAGGATTAAAGCAATTTAGGAGCAATTTTCCTCCCAAAAAAGAGACAGTTTAACACAACGGACTGGATGCAGGGTGTCCGCGCTGAAGCACAAGCTTCACCCTCCTCCTCCTCCTCCTCCTCCTCCTCCTGTCTGCTACACAGACAAACACACATTCCTGACTTCATGGCCTGGCGAGGAGTGTGTGAGCGCCAGGTCAACTGTGAACATCAGGTATTAATAATGCAGGACAGGAAGCAGCCCCTCCGACTACAGCGCCCTGCACTCTGACTGTAATCTCTACAGAGGAGGAAGAGGAGGAGGAGGAGGAGGAGGAGGAAGAGGAGAGAGAAAGAGGAGGAGGAGGAAGAGGAGAGAGGTGTGCAGGGTGGGAGGGAAACCTGCCGGAACAGCATCATCCAGCGATGTGATGAAACAGGCTTAAAACTATCCGAGTGTTTTTATAAGTTGAGCAAGAACAAAGTGAAGTGATGTAAAACAAAGTGATATTTCTCACCCGTCAATAAAGAGGCTCCACTTTGTTTGATCATTTTGCTGCAGCCTGTCAAACGCCAAAAAACAAAACAAAACAAAACAAAGCAGCATTTAAAAGTGATGAAATTTTGCATCATTCAATATTAATAATGCAAATTTAGTGACATTTAAAAGAAAAAAAAGTGTGAGTCAGCAGTTGAAAGATCAAGATGTGCAAGAAAAAGGAAATGAGATCAGATCAAACTCTGTTGGTTAGCACTCACAGTTACTTATCAGTCTCCGCTGCAGAGTCCTTCAGCTCGTCGTCTTTCTTCACCCGTCCTGCTCTCATAGGCGTTGTTGTTTTTAAAACAGGGAAGCACAAAAACAACTTGCAGCAGGTCAACAACACAATGACATCAATGCTGCTGGGACGTCTCCTTTTGGCCTCCCGTCGACATGACTTGACAGTTTTCCAGCTCTTAGAAGTGAAGCTTTTTGGAAACACTGCTGACTCTGGCTGTGTGTGTGTTTTTTTTCTTGTCTCGATGGACGAAAACTGAGAAGACGTTTTGGAAAATATGAGGCAGACGCTCCCTGATTGGTTTGGTTCTTATACCTGCCTCGATTACCTGTGGTGAAAACTGATCAGACTGCAAGGTGGTAACTTATATTTCTCTTTTAAGAAGTGCCCTAATTAGACCGACAAAGATTTTTGATTTACTTAGGACAAGTGACATGTCACACTTTGTAATAATAATATTCATTCATATCTTGCAACATCCAAAAGTTAAGTTGATGCAAGTTTATTTAACAAGAATAACACTTTGAAAACAGCCTGAGCTCCGTTTACTCATATTATCTTCACTCAACACTTTGCATGAACATCATTTGCATTTGAGACACATCTCTTCAAAGAGCTCAGACAAGCAGCTGTTCCCCGACTCCGTGAATATTCGGTCACTTCTGGAGCCTCCACGCTCTCCTCATGCCGTCCGTCCGCTGCGACGCTCGGCTTCTCCTCAGAAGCTGCAGGAGGACGAACGTCAGTTCATTAGCCACTGATGAGTCGTGTTGCGGCAACAGGCCAAACTAGAACAGAGACTAATTTGCCGGCAGTCGCCAGCTGGGACGTCTTTGTGTCTGGGCCGAGGAAGTTAAGAGAGCAGCGACTGCAGAGAGAACGTCCCGGGAGAGGCAGCGATCGAATTCAGGCCACGGCTCTCATTCCTTCAGGTCTCTGCTCTGTGAAGGCAGACTGAGACCGAGAGCCGACGGCTGCATGGGAGAGACTTTGTAGCTGAAGGTGGAGGTGGCGGCTTCAACCTGTTTACCTGAGCCTTACCTGAGCCATGAATGTATAAGAAGACATGGATATAATATATTCACACCAAAAAAAGGTGTTTACCAGGTGTCATAACTCTTTGTCCTCCGAATTTATACCTGACTTTTGCTGAAATTGATTTTTTTTTTTGACATTTTGACTTCTTCTTAACCTAACGTTTCATCAGCTGTTTCAAGTGTGTCAGTGTTCAGGACAGTGTTCAGGATGTACCCCATCCAAATAGAAAACAACATTATTTAGGTCTTTCATTTTGGCCTATAGTGTGGCCATAGTTACATTTTATTTTTAGGCGACATCTAGTGGCCGTAGTAATTATGACATGAGCAGAGGGAGGAGGGCGGTGATCTATGTGTAAAGAGCACTAAGGATGTGGTCAGGAGGGGTTAGGAGAGTGGCGTTCAGTTCCCACAAGAAAATAGCACTTAGGTTGCAGAAGTGTCATCATTATTTTAGTAACTATGACAAAAAAAGTCAGAGTAAATTTTGGGGAAGTACTAACCCTAACCCTAACCCAACTTTTTTCGAAAGCTACTTTTTGTAGGTCTTTCAAGCTTATGAAGTACTTTTAGTGAAACCCTCTCCCTTATTAAATTCTGGTAGTGCCTAAACCTAAATAAGTACTTTAAGTGCATTCATCTACAGTACTTAAGTACGTTTAGTGCCTCAACCTTACCAAGTACTTTTAGTACTGAAATCTAATAATAGTCAGTTTACTTGAATCTAATTAAGTACCAAGCTAACCCTAGTTAAACACTTAAATCTATCTAAGAACTTTAAGTGCCTAAACCTAATTAAGTACTTTTAGTGATTAACCCTAATTTTGTACTTTCAGAGGTGAAAACAAATTACTCTAAGTGCTAAACCATAACCAAGAACTTTTGGTGTACAAACTTAAGCAAATACCTTTATTGTCTAAATCTACTTAGGTACTGTCAGTGTCTAACCCTTATTTTAAGTGCCTCAACCAATCCAAATACTTTTAGTGCTGAAATCTAATTATAAGTACTTTTACTTAAATCTAATTAAGGACTAATTAAAGCTAACCCTAGTTAACCACTATAGTGCTTAAACGTATCTAAGAACTTCAAGTGCCAAAACTTAATTAAGAACTTTTAATGATACTTAAACACAACAGTGTTTTAGCAGAAACAACCCAACACATTTTACAGTGTTTTAACTGGATATGTGTAAAGGTGTAAAAGTTCATGGTTGTGGTTAAACTCTAGTAATTAGCACTGACTCTGATTGACAGGGTTTAATTAAAATGATCGGCGTCGTTGTAAAACCCAGCTGCATCGTCAACGCCTTCAGGAAAAGCCTACTTTTTTAAATGAGAAGTTTTTTTTCCCCACGTGGTCTCTGCGGCTTCGAGTGACAGGAGACAGAAATCTGCTGCTGCCTGTGATTTTTAACCGGCTGCTGACTTGATGCATTTCTAAGTAAAACCTCAGCAGCAGGGTTAATGCAAGTGTGTTCGTGCACATGTACGGAAGTCTCAGAGCCGCAGACTAATTACCTGCCATGTGAGCGGGATGTAAATGGCTTCTCGGGAGAGTATAGAAGAGACGTTTTCTTTTCGGGGAAGAGAAAATAGGTCTGGGTGAGTTGACGTGGACACTTCACAAACTTCCAACTTTCACCATCAGTGAGCTATAAGGCCTTTGTGACTTTGTACGAACTGTACCCACTCAGGAGTGAATGGAAAATTTTTTGATGTTGTTTAAATGTACAGTTATGTCTGTCCAGTGTTTTATATGAAGCTGCTGGAGGCATTGATTGTCCAAGGCAAATTTCCCTCTGGGGACAATAAAGTTTATATTGATTGATGCATTGATTTAATGCAGCTTAATGCAGGAAGAATTAATACATTAATGCATATGTCCCCCAGATTTATGGGTTAACTGTATTTGTTTCTTTAAATAATTAATTTAGCAATGATATTTTGTTTTCTGTTCCACAGATTCTGCAGATGTCTTCTTGACGTTGCTGTCAGTGCATGTTGATCGGGGGATAATGGATAAGAACAAGTGATACATGCAGCGATTTGGAGCCAAAATAAGGAACGACAGGAGGGAAGACAGAGGATAAAGGAAAGAAAAGAGAGAGGTGAATGAAACCTCACAGCAAAGATAAAACCCATCCCCTTGTTTTTCCTGTTTCTTCCATGTTTCTCCTTCCCCCACCTGCACACACACCTGCTTCACATCCGTCATCACCACCGGTATATAAATGTTCCTCGAGCCAAGACGCTGCAGCCTTTGGCCAAATTGTCTGCAGGAAGTTTCTATGAACATCCCATTGCACCTTGATGTTGTTGTTGCAGAAGAATCTGTTGTCAAAAGTTTCAACTTCAACCAGAAAACTGCAACAAACTCCGTCAAAACTAGAGGAGAAGGGCTGCCTGCCTGGTGTTTGATTGTTTGTGTGTTTCAGTGTCGAGTCCAGATGGAGACGCTGTGCTGCTTGACTACTCCCTGTTAATCAACACAGCAGATGGATGGAAAGATCAGGAGAGACGAGTGACGCCATTAAAAACAGTCACGAGTCTTTTCGTTGGCGGCCTGCAGCAACGAAATGACATAAGGTGTCTGAGTTTGCTCACACAATAAATGATTAATGCTTTTTTTGTTTTAAATTATTTGTCCTGTTCTCCTTCTTGAATCTGGTTTTTGAGTTTTCCTCTTTTATTTTGGAAATAACTTCGTCTTCTTCCTGCCCTGTTTTGTTTAGCTTTGTCTGGGTCTCCCACACCTGCATTTCACCTCCATTGTGTTTTTCCTCCATGTACCGATCCCCATGACTCCCTGGGTTTTCTTTTTGGGGTTTGGGTTATACTTTATGTTTTGTGTTGCACTTTCCCTTTTATCATAACTTTGAACTGTTCAGAGACCTTTTGCATTTGTCTTTTTCCCCTCTAATAAATTACTTTGTCCCTGCTCACAATTGGGTTGGGTCCTTAGTTCCTCCCAAACCTTCTTATTTATCTTGAGATGTTTGAGATTTGCATCAATAAAGCAAACTGAATATTTATTTTGTTAGGTTCTCTGTATAGGGAATAAAAAAATAAGATCTAAAACAAACAAAAACTATGTTAGAGCTGAAAGTGCCTCAGTTAATCCACTTAAATCAAGCACCAATTTTCACCAGAACCACTTTCTACTGAGGAAACAGATGTCGGCTCCTGTTGGAGACCAATGTTAACAAATGTTGAGTGGTTTTGTGCATGTGGTGGAGAAGCGATTGTTTCCTTATGATAAAGCGAAGCAAGCG
Source organism: Trachurus trachurus (assembly GCF_905171665.1). Taxonomy (NCBI): domain Eukaryota; kingdom Metazoa; phylum Chordata; class Actinopteri; order Carangiformes; family Carangidae; genus Trachurus; species Trachurus trachurus. Next base: position 11,760,157 of record NC_139895.1, on the reverse strand, counting down.
AAATAAGAAAAACAAAACAAAAACAAACGGCAGCTTCACAAACCACAGCACGATCTGATGTATCATACATCTGCATGATGTCAAATTCTATAAATCTTCTTTAAAACATCACATCAGATGGATTTAATTTCATAATCAGTTTAAAATTAGTGTAAATAACAAACCCATGACCCACAGTGAAAAACAGGAAGTGGCTGTGTGGTCAGTAAACTGCGACCACAGAACACATTTGTCACAAAGTGGTTCGTATTTAAGTGACGAGAGTAAGAATGAAAAATACTCTTTGACCTCACATATGTCTGAATAAATTAAAAACTGGAGTGATGCATTGTGGGGTTTTGTTAAGCTTTGCTCCCAGTGCTGCTGCAGATGTCGAGGCTTGTGTTTTTGGTGCAGAAATTAATATTCAAGAAAGTGAAAATCATCTGAGCAACATTTCCTTTGTACTTTTAATGATGTTTTGTATTTGAAAAAAATGACCTTTTACTTCACTTTACGAATACGATGCATTCATTTTGTATTGTGCAAGTTTTCCATCTGTATCTGTGAGAGTTTCCATGTAAAAATCTATACAGGAAATCTAGGAAACACTTTTCTTGGTCAATCATTTCAAATGTCTTGCCTTTCTTTAAGTACATCTATGTTTTATATGAAATAAAAGATTACTAAGTCTATTTTCTTAGTCATAATAAACTTCAAAGAACTTTAGTGATAATTAATATTGTACAACATACAGATCAGATGGCAACTTATTTTGCTTCAGTGTCTTTGAAGACTCTTCACTCATAGTTGCACCTGCAAATAAAACAGGATCCACATGTAAAAACATATTGGTAACACTTTATTTTAAGGGGTCCTTGTTCCTGTGTATCTACCTAATTAATTACAGTGTAATTACCTACCTTACTTACATTGTAAATACATAGTGTATTTTGGTGTACTTACAGGTCATTGTTACACTTGTAATACGAAAAGTGGCCTCTCTCTTTGCACAAGCATTTCTTATTACAAGTGTAACAAGGACCTGTAAGTACACCAAAATACACTATGTATTTACAATATAAGTACATGTTATTACATACGGTTACATAGGTAATTACACTGTAATTAATTAGGTAGATACACAGGAACAAGGACCCCTTAAAAGTGTTACCAACATATTTATTTAAGTTCTATTAGAAACACATTGAGCCGTTGTATTATTGATTTTTTAATGTTTATCTACTTACCACACGAACCCTTTAGACCGTCAGAGTAAAACAAGAATGTGATAATTACGTTAATTGGGTGAAGCAGATTGTTGGACTGAGTTTCATTCACACTGGCAAACAAAAGAGCATCTGATGAAAGAAAAGAGCTTAATGAGTTCACCTGCTGCAGCATCGTTAACGTTATCGTTGTCATTATTATAATAATAATAATAATAATGATGATGATGATGATGATTGTTATTATTGGTGTCAGTGTTGTTGGTTGGAAGTCGTCACCGTCCGACTCGCTCCCTCTGCACCAGCTCAGTGGATTGAGTCTGTTGTGTCTGGAGCCCTGAGCTTGGAGATGCTCCACGATGACGCTGCTCCGAGCCTCAGTGGCAGAGGAGGGGAGGAGGAGGAGAGGAGGAGGAGGAGGAGGAAGAGGAGGAGGAGGAGGGAAGAGGGAAGAGAGGAAGAGGAGAGGGAAGAGAGGAGGAGAGAAGGAAGAGATGGAAGAGAAGAAGAAAGGAGGAGGGGAGGAGGAAGAGGGAATAGAGGAGGGAAGGAGGAAGAGACGGAATGAAGAGGGAGAGGAGCGATGGGGAGAGGAAGAGAGAGGGAAGAGAGGAGGAGGGGAGGAAGAGAGAGGGAAGAGGGGGAAAGAAAAAGAGGAGGAAGAGAGGCAAGAGAGGAGGAGGAGGAGGGGAGGAAGAGAGAGGGAGGAGAGGAGGGAGAGAGGGAAGAGAGAAAGAGAGGAGAGAGGGAAGAGGGGAGGAGGAAGAGATCGAAGGAAGAGGGAGGGGAGGAGAGAGTAAGGATGGGGGGAGGAAGAGAGAGGGAAGAGGGGGAAAGAAGAAGAGGACGAAGAGAAGGAAAAGAGGAGAAGGAGAGAGGGAAGAGAGGAAGGGGAGGAGGAAGAGATGGGGAAAGGAAGAGGGGAGGAAGAGAGGGAATAAAGAAAGAGATGGAAGAGAGGAGGAGGGGAGGAAGAGAGAGGGAAGAGAGAAAGAGGAGGAAGAGAGGGGAAGAGGAAGGAGAGGAGGAGAGGGAAGACAGATTGAGAGAAGAAGAGGAAGATAAGGAAGAGAGGAAGAGTGGAGGGAACAGGAGAGGAGGAGGAGGAGGAGAGGGAGAGAGAGGGAGAGAGAGGGAGAGGAGGAGAGGATAAGGGGATGGAAGAGATGGGGAGAGGAAACGAGAAGAGGAAGCGAAACAAGGAGAGGAAAAACAAGATGAGAGGTGGTGAAAAGAGGAATAGAGACAAGAGATGAATGAAGGAGAGGAGAGAGGAGACGAGGAAAGAAGAGTGCAGGAAACAAGGCAAAGGAGAGGAGCGGAGGAAAGAAGAGAGGAGAGGAGAGGAGAATGGAGGTCGAGGAGGAGACGAGGTTGTTAGTTTGACTCCACATATACATACATACAGTATATTACACTCCTCTGCTGCTGCTGCTGCTGCTGCTGCTGCTGTTCGGCCTTGAGCCTCTGACCCTCACATCACCTGTGGACTTGTTGTTGCTGCCTGAAGCTCAAACGACCAATCACAGTTATTTATTGAGCCTCGTCCAGGTGAAGGCTCCTGTCACGGTCTCCAAGGGCGACGCCTCTCCTCCTCAGGACCAGAGAGGGAGACACTGCTGCCGCCAAGGTGAAGTCACTGTCCTCCTGCTCCTCTTCTTCGTTTTCTTTATTGTAAACACTTGGGTTTAACACTTAAAGGGATAGTTCAACATTTTGGCAAATTGGCCCATTGCCATAATCCCTATAGTCATAGCAGTAGGTTTGTTACCTTTAATTGTCGGTGAAAACTATTTTTAGAACGGCGGAGCAGAGCGGCGAGCTGCTCAGAGCTACGCTACGGAGGCTAATGGGATTTCTTGGTTTCCCTCATCAAACTCATCAAATACACAATCCAACAACTCCAAAACGCTCTGGTGGACAAGTTGTGACCTGCACATTCACCATGTTTGATTTGAGATAATTTGTTGAAGTTTAATTTTGTTTGTGTGGTTGTGATGGAGTGAAACTTTGGAAACAACCTTTAGTCCTCTGAGTCAGGACTGAATTTCTGATTTATTATCATCAACTAGCAGTTACAAAAATACTTTAATTAATTAAATGAAAATAAAAGTGACAGTTTATAAAAAATATAAAAATCAGCTTTTCTGTTGTTGTTCCGTTTCACGCTGCTTCCAGAGGGGGGCAGTAAAGCAGCTAACGGCTGCCGCATACCGCAAGAAGACGAAGATTAGCGTAAATTTTATGATTTGCTAGAAATGGAGAAGAAGAAAACACCCAAAATGGGACTCAGCCTCTACAAATCAATGCTTTCCAGAGGTTTTTCATACCTGGAAAAACTAAAATTAGGACTAAAACTAAATAAAAACTAAACTAAAACTGATTAATCACTTGTTAAACTAACTAAAACTAAAGTTGAAAATAAAAGCGAATTGAAAAAATGAATGAAAAACAAAGAAAAACTAAAATAACATTAGGCATTTTGGTACATTTATAACACTTTTTAATGCTCTCTCTGCCATTTTTCTTGGTGTAAATGTATTTATTTTAGACGTTTCCAGACCTGCCGACCTGAGATGAGCACCACTTTTACTAATCGACTGCAGAAATGAATCCAGGTCACAGACACGCATCACTCCACCACTGGCGTCAAACAAACTGGAGACATCATCAGAAAAGTGACTGTTAACCACATTTTCCGGACCCGGCTCCATCCAGGTCCATTTCCTGATAATCTGCTGCTCGGCCGCCATGCGTCTCAGGTTTTAATTTGACATTAGTAGGTCATGTCAAACTTTACTGAAGTCCAATAATCCTTGTTCGTGCGCAAGTGTCTATATGTCCGCTCACCACCTAAGTGTTTTACTTTAGTCTGAGCCCAAAGAGGATTTGGGGAACAGCATGTATATCCCCCCTCCCTTGTCAATTAACTAACATGTTGATGTCAGCATGGTCAGTATAATCCGTCTCTTAATGTACTGTAATAACCTCCCTCCCTTCTTCTCTGAGATGCTCACACACACACGCACATACACACGCACACCAGCAGCTCCGGAGGGAAACAGCCACACAACAACATGACAGGATGCTGCATTAGCTCAGCCGTCATAACAACATTACCAGGGGCTGAATGAAACTCTCCGGGGCTTCGCCAGAGACAACTTTCTGACCCGGCAAACGGCTCACATGTACCAGTATTGGATTTGGCGTTAATCGAGATGCCTTTCAAACTCGTAGGACTCAAACATCCCTCTCATCTGTTCTCGTCTCGTCTCAACTCGTTGTCTTTTGATTTCATTTAATAACTTTTATTAAACAGTAGCTATCAGCTGCTGAGAGAGAAACAGTGAGAGAAGAGGAATGAAAAATATTTAATAGCTATACAGAGCAACAGTGAATAAATAAAATAACTTTAAAAAACAATTAACAGAATCACCAGTGGCTCTGATTATGTGATATCACTGCATTTTGTAATAATCTGCCACATTTTGTAAAAGAAAAATCGCAATACTGTATGCAATAAACTTTGCCACATTTGTAGCTAATAAGTTGTTACATAATGCACCAAATTATTACATTTTCTTCGTAACAGAAAGTGCAACACCCACATTTTGTAACTGATGCAATATGTAACAATTTATTACAAAATGTGGCAACGTTTATTGCGTTCAAGAATTTCATTAACTACAAAATGTGTCAGCTACGAAATGCAGTGTTAGCCTATTACAAAATGTGGCGCTACAGGTGCTCTGAGCTAAATACTGATGCTAACCCCTGCTAACCCCCTTTTAGCACATAGACCTAATGGATTTATGTTTGCCTTACTGTTTTAATTTCTTATTGTGTATTTATGTGTTTTTGTTGTTTTCTATCAGTGCAGTTAGTGTTCATAGGCTGCATGAGACAATAAATCCTCCTGAGCCCTGAATGCTAACAGCAGCGATGATGCTAAACTCTCATGCCGCTCTGTCATTTTACAGAGTGTTGTGTTAAAACCAGATTGAAACTTGTGCACACCGGCACAGACGGACAGGTGTGTAGGAGAAGACCTGCGTGGTCGAGTAACATGAGAGAAAGCTCCCACACACTGTCATCACTTGCAAAGATTTATTAAACTGAGACTGAAACTTGTCCTGAGACCTTCGTCAGGTTCAGAGTGTTGTGTTGCAAGCATAAAATTGAACAACTAGCACTCAACACAACCCAAAGTAGGCTATACTTAGGATATACATCAAGGGTGTAAAATGCTAAAGGGGCGCTGCAATAGAGGTTAGAGAATGAAATATAACGTATATTTGATATGCAATAATAATTGTTGAACATAATCAACAAAAACAGACTTTTGCACCATAAGCTATAAGTTGAGAACAGGATAAAATTTCCGCTGCTGTGACTTAAAAGTATGTGCCCAGTGCATCTGTGGTGCAGGTTTGTGTTTGAGTTGCAGATGCAAAATGAGAAGACAAAATTATCAGGAAGAGAAAACATTATAAAAATGTGATTGTGCACGTTGTGAATGTGTAGTCGCCAACATTGTTAGGACCGGAAATCAAAAATGGTTCCACCCACTAGTGTTGATGTCATAGTGGAGCAACAGGAGAAGTTGTCTTCGTCCTCTGGGCACCTCATTACCTGACAGTTCATTCAGCTGAGCTCCCACTGAGATATCTCAACTGGTTATGATCATTATGGCCATCTGTTTATTGCAACAATACTGGTTTTGCAATGGAAAAAAAGTAGTTTTTACAAATTTAGTTTGTAAAGTTAAAATGATGTGACTCAGCCAGAGCAAAAAAACGTAATGAAGACCTGGTTCACGTCGACATTATTATTAATCACGACACCACACTTCCACGACGCCGGTTCCACAGCCTCCCCCTGTTCCACACAGCGAGTGTCAGGGCCAAGATGGCGGTTAATGATGCGCAGCTCGCCGGGCTGAGGCGAGGGGCTGCGCTATCAGCCGGGGGGACAGAACGGACGGTCCAGCCTGGACGGCGAACGCATCCAAGACAGCTGGTGGTGACACACAAACCGAAGCCATGCAGAGGAACCGTCAGTTCACGCATCCCCCTCCAGACGCTCAGGCTCGACGGCCTGCAGGAAGTGTGGAGCTGAGTTGAGTGTGTGTGTGTGTGTGTGTGTGTGTGTGTGTGTGTGTGTGTGTGTGTGTGTGTGTGTGTGTGGTTCTCATGACTGACATCAGTGGGGACAACAGATCTTCACGGTCTCCAGTGGACTTAATGATGATGAGGGGAGGATATGAAGATTAACAGTGAGCCCTGAGGAGTGTATGTGTGTGTGTGCGTGTTTGAAACTGCTCCCAATGCACAATGCATATTACTGTAGCTCAATTTCTCAGCTGCAAATGTTTAATAAAGTTTTGTTTACCAAAAATCTTAAAGAATCGTGGGAACAAATGGTTTCACATTGAATCAAATGACACAGGTGGTCACAAAAAGACCTTAAACTCTGTGTGTGAACAGGTTGCCTTGTATCATACACAGTCCTCAGAGGGACAAGTGTCTTTTTCCACCTCCTCTGTCTCCATGGTGAAATAAATGAGGTCCCTTCCTTTAGGGACCATGATTAAGCTTCTGCATGTGTGTGCGTGTGAATGTGTGTGTGCTGATCCTAACAAGCCTCGGTGTTATGGCTCAGGTGAGAATCAGGTTGGGGATAAAGTCGGGGGTCAGTGATTGAAGAACTGGTAGAACAGGTCCTTCCTCCCTGCAGCCCCAACTCGGAATATTGCACATACTGCACTTTTTTTTCTTTTTTTTTTATAGTTTTTTATAAATGACTGTGGTGTGATGTTTATATTCCTCTTGTCTCATTCTGTTTCTCTTTTTATACTGTTGCTATTTGCTGCTGCACAAATGTAAATTTCCCCATTGCAGGACTAATAAAATAATCTATTCTTAACTGTGTGTCGTCACGACTAATATGTTCATGTGTGTGTTTGTGCAATAGAAAGTTCCATGTGTATCTTGCAGATCATAGTGTCGTGCCATAGCACTTGTCGTCTTGTCTCTGGTCTGAAACAAATAACACAACGCTATTTGTTTTACACACACACATATAAATTGTGTTCTCTTTAATTGGGAAAACAAACTTGGCTCATTTGTTGTTGAGATGATAAAACACATTTTGTTGTTCAGTAGTTATTCCTCAGGGTGATGTGTTTTATAGAAATCTAAGATGTAAAATGTGTCTGTGCATGTGTGAAGGTATTGTTAAAAATAATATATAAGTATAGTTTCCTTTGCAGAGTTACTGAGCTAAACCTAAGAGAGCGTTTCGCCGGTGGCCTTGGTTTACGTGTCCCAGTGCACTTCTGGAAGAAAAAAAAAAAAAAAATTCTGAAGCAAAAGTTGTTGAATAATTCAACCGTGTTTAAAAAGAATAAACTATGATCCTCCATGAATATGACCTGGTAATCCCCAAAGATGCTTCCTCTTTCACTTTTCCCCCTCTCTCTCTCTCCCGACAGCTGAAAACGAAGGTTTCTTTTTTTTTTTGCTTCATTTTACTTTCAATTTCTTTTTTCTTTTTTACAGTTCAACAACTCAATATTTTTACCTCATTTTCTGAAACACACACATTACATTGATTTTACATCGTGCACGTAACTACACGTTTTAGTTTCCTATCTTGTTATCACCGTGGTTATTTGCATTGGTGTTTATTACATTAATATTTGATTTTATGTCAGAGTCGGTTTTATGTTTTATGCAGCTCTTATATATATTACATTCATATTGCATTTAAAATTTAACTTTGCTCAGTAAAATCAGGACACAATTCTTCAAATGGTGCGTTCAATTTCCCTGGGAAGTTGGAATTTGGAGGTAGAAGTGACACAGCTGTACATCTTATCTGACGGCATCTCAGGTACAGTAGTTTTCAGGACCAACACTGTAGCTATTGAATATGTTGTTTTTGTTTATGTATTATATATTATTCATATATATATATATATATATATATATATATATATATATATATATATATATATATATATATATATATATATATATATATATATATATATATATATATATATATCTCTCTTTGAGACAAAGGATCTCATTCTTAAGAGAGACCTGTTTTGGACAGACATACAATATAGAAAAATATTGCATATGGACAGATTGAGCAATACAGTTCATGACATTATACTGTAATGAAAGTTGGAAGTGGAAGCAAATTAATAAACTAAAAACAGGAACAAATTTGCTAAGATGCTAAATTTGCTAAAATCCCTTAGTTTGCAGGTCACGGGGTCAGCGAACATCGGCTGAAAACAACACGCTACGTGACTGTTTGCAAAAGCAACATAAGAACATGTCTACAGGAAGAAGCTGCACAAAACTGACAGCTACCACGTTTACATGATGTTTTTTAATTCGGAATTAAAGCTCTCATGTAAACGGGACAAGTGTGACTAATTTACAGAGTAATGTTCTTTGATTATTCACTGTGGACGCTCAGAGCAGCAGCCATCTTGGATTGTGAGCTCAAGGTTACTGAAGTTCGTCAGAGTTTTGGAGGTGAAATTTCAACTTAAGGACGAGGAGTTTCTGATGAAGTTGACGACATGGATTTTTTTTTCTTTTTTTGCACTTCCCTCTTTTTAGTTTCAGCGCACAAAGCAAGATATAAGACAAAATGTTTTCCTAGTTTAGAGTGGAAGAACTTACCTAACCCTGACCTCAACCCCATCCAACACCTCCCCTGGATTAACCAATTATGATTCTCACCCACAGTTACATGGGTGCAAATCTCTGCAGCTCTAGACCCAGGTGGAAAAGGCTGAATCCAGAGGAGTGGAGGTTTGTTGTAGAAGCAAATTGAGACACAAGATCAGAGGCACTGCAACAGGCCAGGCAGCCCAAGCAGTTGCCTCAGGTTACACTGGTCCATATCGATGACAACATGATATTTCCAATGGCTGTGTACACAACACTTCATACAATAAATTACTGCTGCCAACGCCAATGTTAATTTCTCCCATTAGCAAGGGAATAATGTATTTGTTGTCAAATGATACCAACATCAAGGGCCTCCAAGGTGCCTCTTGTCTGGGGCTGCAGATTGTCTAGACACGCCCCTGCACACGGTTACTACGAAGGAGAGATGTTCAGGTGTCCATATACTTTTAACAACACAGCATGCTCTTCCACTTATCTGTAGTTTAAAACTTTTTAGTGTTTTATTCTTTTTATCTGCATATTTTCTACCTGCCTCTTCACACTGTTTAATGCTGCTTTTTTTTTTTTTTTTTTTACAATTAAGTATAACTTGATCTCTATCTATTTCGCTGGACAGAAAAATAAAAAGCTGCAGGAATATCTTAGAAATGCCGGAACATGTTTTCAAAAGATATTAAAGTTACTGTAAGTTGCCTATATCAGTGGTTCTCAACTGGTGGGTCGGGACCCAAAAGTGGGTCGCGGACCCGTTCTGGATGGGTCGCGGACAGCTGGTCAAAAAAGTAAATAATATTTAATGCACATCTGATGTTGGACATGTCTTTTATTTTGAAAAATAACTTATTTTGAAAGGCATGCGTCACGTGAACACATGCAGTTGTAATGGTCCTCCTCAGTTTCTTATTATTTGCTCCATTTGCTCTGAATGCAAAGATATCAGTTTCTTATTAATGTGGCCTTAATGCAGTGAATCTTGTTTTGTTTTGTGGGTCTTTATTTTGCAATTTCATATTTATTCACTTTTGTGAATATGCTCTGAATGCAGAGATGCATTAGAAGTCAAATATATCGTTTTGTTGGTCTCCATGTGCAGGGTTGTGCAGTTTGATATTTCTTTATTCACTTCTGTACATGCAGTTGTCATGGTCCTCCTCAGTTTCATTCATGTGCCCTGAAATGCACTTTGCTCAATAAAGAGCAAAATTAGTTTTTAAAGGCTTTAAAAAAAAATCTTGGTTTGAATTCTATAAAAGTGGGTCGCGACTTAATGACCATGGGAAAATGTGGAGCCCAGAGTGAGACTAGTTGAGAACCCCTGGCCTATATAAAGGTGTATTGTTGTTGTCAGTGAGTGATTTCAGTCACATGAGCTGGTCACTTAAATGTCAGAACAAGAAAATCTTTAAAAACACATTGACTGGGACAGGATTTAAGTCCAATCTAGTATGAATGTTAACAAAATACAATTTTTCTGACCCGATCCAACGAGAAACATTTTATTTCTGATAGTTTTTCTTGTGTATCTGATCAGTAACATGACTTTTACTCTGAAGATAAGGCTCAATTCAAAACTGGTGCAGCATCATTTCTGATTCTCTATCACTGTAACTGCCAAATGCAATGTAGAAGAAAACAAAGGAAGTGAGAGTGTGCTGTTTGAGTGTCTTTTCTCTCACAAAGACGCAGTCAAATCCACAGAGGAGAGCAACAGAAAGCAGAGAAACAGAAAGTAGTGCAGCTTCGAGTCATCCAGAGTTGTTTCTCGCCTCCTGCTGAGTTTACACTCCCTCATTTTTCTTCTTCACTGCTCTCTGTTGATGATCGAGGAGGCACTTCCTGCAGCCGCGCATGGAGCACAGAAATGTGACCTCTGCATCACCCACTGAACTCATCAGCAGCTCCAGGTGCAGTCAGTCAAGAGCATTATCTCCTCTTTGAAGGTCTCACCCCCCAATGATGAATGTGCACAGGGGTCGCATCCAACTTTAATGCTGATGTTAAGATGATACAACATAATATCACACAGGCTCAAACTAATGGGATGGATTGAAACATAAAGCAGCGCAGAGATGAAGCGGCGCCCCCTGCAGAGACTTTAAAACAATCACAAGCAAACAACAAATTAAAGGGAAAAAAACAACTAAAATGTTTACTTTTCATGACTGAAAGTTGGACACCAAAATGATTTCATTTAGATTTAATTTAAAACATAAATAATTGCCTTGCATAAAGAGTTTTTTTTTTTTAGCTCTGTATGAAAAGAGAATCTCCATCCACGTCAACACGCCAGGAATCACATGACCATTGACCATAGATGTGCACAGTGGCGCCAGTCAAACAGGAAGGAGACTAAAGACAGCTGCAGTGTTAAAATATGGATTTAACAGCTGCTAACAAAGACAACAAAGTCCGTAACACTTGCACTTGTAACTATGGTGGCCCTAAGGAGTCAAAAGTACATGTGAATAGACAAATATGCTGCAAATCCAGAAAAGATCTTGATCATTTCAGTGACTGCAAACACTTGTGTTGGATTTGCAGCATGTTTGTACATTTGTATGTGTTGTAACTTTTATTCTTGCATCTAATGTGTTTTAGATTGATGAAGATGTGGTGCATAAGAACCGTTTACAGGTGTCTGCAGTGTAGTTATGGGATTGAAAACTCAGGAGAAGTGTGCACAAGACAGCAAAAGTGACATTTGTGCATTTTGTTTATGATTTGAGAGAAATAATGTGAGTTCCTCTCTGAGTGCAGAAAGATCAGTGATGAAAACTCAAACTTGCACATGACTTTATGAACTGTTCTCAGAGTTTCTGGATTTTACTGAACCAAACCTCATGGAAATAGTAAAACTGCGAGCTCATGCTGTTGCAAGCGGAGCTGGACAGGAGTCAGTGTTCAAGGTTTTCAGTTATAGCTCCAGATGAAATGAGTTACAGTGTGATCCCAGTGGTAATAAATCATGCGGCCGACTTGAATGACGAGGCGTTCGTCTCCTTCACCTCCAGTCCTACTGTAAAGCGCTGCCACAGGAAGATTGAACATGTGTATTTGATTTCATTAAATCCGAAAGGAAATGTGCTGCTCCCACCACAGGTTTAAAGGTCCGGCTCTGAAGTCATGATTTTCCTCAGTGGTTTGTGCGATTCTGCACCGAAACGAGGCGGAATATTCATTTTGAGATTAATTAGTGTTCGAATGAATGGATGCACTTGAGCCACATCCAAGGCTGTTGGTTATTAAATAAAAGTATCCCCTGGTTTATATGCCTGTGCTGGTGAAGTGAAGGTGCAGGTTTTTTTATGATGAGAGAAGTCAACAAGTTTCATCACCATATTTTATAGTTGGATTTTTTTTTTTAACATAAGCAAAATGCAAAATCAGGATGCACGGTAGAAGAATAATCAATCAATCTTTACTTCAGACTCAAATCGGTCCATATAATAAAACAATTCATGCAAAGTGAAGGATCTTTAAAATACATCGTGATAATCCTTAAACCACTCCAACTTAAACTTATTCAAGTGCACGTTTTAAAGTATTTTAGTTCGTGGAGGTTTGTGATTATGTGACATTTTAGATCTAAAAAAAATAATAATAATAAACATATGAACTCTTGTTGTATTATTGTCTTTCATGTGGACTTTGTACCATTTAAACGATTCTGTTTGACATGAGATTAGAAATGGACTGCAGAATAAGAATGACTTTCAATGCAGTTTTTACCCCTGCATGATTTTGACATGGTGTAGTACAGAGCAAAAAACAAGGGAATATTAAACATGTAAAACTTTTTTATTTTCATGAATATATCCATATCTAAAAGATTCAAGATTCAAGATTCAAGATTCTTTATTTGTCACATGCAAAGTTAAAGTGTACACTTACAACAAGCAGTGAAATGAAGTCCTGACTACACCCCCCAGACTGTGCTGTCCCTCATATAAAAACATATTAAAAGAAATTGTAAATATAAATAACATTCGATAATATGACAACAACAGCAGCAAGTATGCATTTCAGTATAAAAACATCCAATTAAAAAGCAGCTCAAGTGCAAACCAAAGGGCATAAAGTGCATGGGCAGAAGGGTTAAAAAGATAGGGAGATGATCATGGCATGTTCTGATTCAGGAGCCTGACAGCTTGTGGAGGCTGGTTAAACTGTTGACCAGAACCACAGCAGACGAAACCCAGTGTACAATATTAACAGGCACAAAACAGTGGAACAGCAGAACCAGTGCTCAAGGTAAAAACACAGGGAAAAGTATGCATCCCCTGTTATGTGAGCCGTTTTAAATACTGCAAGAGGACCTCAGGTAATGTGGTAAATACTCAAACAGTTGCTTGTGTGTCTGGATGCACACATAGGCTACTGACACTCATCATCTTATTCACACCACACAGGTTTTTCTCCACTGGGAGGGTCAGGGAGAGCTCAGGTATGCTGCCGGTGTGCTAATATGGCAGCGAGCCGGGCCTCAAGGCCTCTGGACCGCATCAATATTATAGCACAGTGGGCCGGAGAGGAGCCGATCAAATATTCATCTATCACCCCTCCACTCTTTCTCTTTCTCCTGTGTCTGTAACACACTGAAAACACACACACACACACACACAGTCTCTGCTCAGTTATTCAGAGCTCCTCGGGGAGAGCTGAGGTTAAGTGTTACATGGAGGGAGAGCTCTGTCCGGGGTCAAACACAGAACAAGGACAATGCAGCTCTGAGGAAAAAGCTCTGCTGTTCAAACACACACAAAGATATTAGAGTCAATCATAAGTGCAAGTGTTGTGTGTTCTTCTTCTTGTTAATAAACTCCTTTTTGAACACAAGTGAAGACGTGTCGGCGGTGATCCCTTCTTTTCATCAACACATCAATATACCACACAAGATCTGCAGTGAAACAATAAGATGCAGGTACAATGAGAGCTTAATTTGTTTTTTTCTGAAAGGAATTGATCTATCGATGGGACGGTGTGAAGTGGAACTTGTTCTCTGCAGCTCAAACTCTTGTTCATACTGACCTCTAGTGGTGGAAACAGATGTGTATTTTCTAATGAGATGAAAGAGGAGAGTTTGCTATTCAGTGTGGACATGGTGGTCATATGATTCATTCAGTAAACATACATTTTTAGAATGATACAATATGGGACGAAAAAATGCATGCATGTGTATAAGATTTGTTTAATCGTCTCTGTAATAAAAGAGTGCTGAGATTTAATTATATGTTTAAAAAGCTGCAAAGTAAAAGAATAAACACAAACCAGATTCCCAAAGTTGATTGAATGCAATAAAGTGTGGATGCTATAGTGAACAGATTACACTAAAAGGGATATTTTTCAATTGTCTGTTGTAATTTGAATTATTCTGAAACAAAAAGACCAAACCAACAGGAAGTAAGAAACCAAGAAACCTTCTTACAATGCACCATTGAAACAGTGAGTCAAAAAGCTGCAAGAATACTTAAAGCTGTGACACAAACTCAGAGGAAAAGTTAAAGCTGGAATCAACAAGAGGAAAAACAGATGTATAATCAGTTCATGTCTGACATGTTGATAATGTTGATCATGTTTAAGCTTGATTGATTTCTGGATCAATCATCAAGTTAAATCGATGATAAAGAAAACATGGGCATAAAATTGTATATTTACTGAGATTCAATAAACATGGCTGCATTTCTCGGTTACACATTGACTGTTATTGCGCCACAATAAAATTATATTGTATACTACAATAAATTGCTGAGAATAGAGGACAGGTATCACATGACTTCAGCCACAACCTGGTCTGTTGAGGGGTTAATAAAAGAAGGTGCAGGAGGTGCTGCCATCAATGGTTAACCAAGTGAAGGATTTGGACAAAATTGAAAGCAGATTATCTCATTGCTGAATGGAGTGAGGACACTACTTCAGACTCGCAGATCTCTAAACTGAGCTTTCAACATGATGACTGTACGAGACCAACTGAGGGGAAATTCAACTTGGTGAGTTACGAACAATTTAAAGTCAGACGAAATGGCCGAGAAAAGTTTCCTGAGTTGCCACGTGTGTTCAGAGACTTTCAGAGATCCTGTGTCTCTGAGCTGCAACCACAGTTTCTGTTCAAGCTGCCTGCAACAATTCTGGGAGCAAGCTAAAAACAAAAACTGTCCCATTTGTAAAAAGAGATCTTCAAAGGATTTTCCATTAGCGGACTTTGGACTGAAGGCTCTGGCTGATTCATTTGCTGGGAGACAGAAATCTGGATCATCAGAGACTGGATTAGATAAGAAGAAAGTGGAGGTGGTTTGTGGTAAACATCAAGAAGAACCTAAATTGTTCTGTAAGGATGAAGACAGAGCTGTGTGTCCTGTCTGTGAGTTTTCAGTCCACCAGAGTCACAAGGTGGTTCCTGTAGAAGAAGCAGTCAGTGACCTGAGGGAGCAGCTGAAATCTGACTTAAAGTCTCTGCGGGACAAGAAGAACAAATACAAACAAGTGGAGAAAACATACAATGAAATGATTCAACACTCCAAGAAGCAGCTGTCGTCCACAGAGAGGCGGATCAGAGCAGAGTTCAACAAGCTCCACCAGCTCCTGAA
Organism: Trachurus trachurus; assembly: GCF_905171665.1. Classification (NCBI taxonomy): domain Eukaryota; kingdom Metazoa; phylum Chordata; class Actinopteri; order Carangiformes; family Carangidae; genus Trachurus; species Trachurus trachurus. The sequence goes on along the minus strand of NC_139895.1, from coordinate 11,744,650 downwards.
AGAGGAAGAGGAGTCCAGACTGGCAGCTCTGAGGGAGGAAGAGGAGCAGAAGAGGAAGACTATGAGCAGAGAGATGAAGATGATTGAGGAGCAGATCTCCTCTCTGTCAGACAGTATCTGTGCTGTTGAAGAAGAGCTGCAGAAACACAAGGTGGCGTTCCTCAGCAGTTATAAAGCCACTCAGACCAGAGCCAGAGCCCAGTGCTCACTGTCAGATCCACAGCTGCTCTCAGGAGCTCTGATAGATGAGGCCAAACACCTGGGCAACCTGTCCTTCAGAGTCTGGGAGAAGATCAAGGAGAAGCTCCACTTCACTCCTGTCATCCTGGACCCAAACACTGCAAGTCCCTGGCTCCATCTGTCTGATGATCTGACCAGTCTTAGATATGGAGACAAGTATCAACAGCTTCCTGAAAATCCAGAGAGATTCATTTGCTTTGCAGATGTTCTGGGCTCTGAGGGCTTCAGCTCAGGGAAACACAGCTGGGAGGTGGAGGTGGGAGATCATCCTGACTGGATTGTGGGTTTGGTTAAAGAGTCAGTTGAAAGGAAGGGAAAGATATGTCTTTCTCCGGAATATGGAATCTGGTGTTTATGGCATGGTGATGGAAAACACGTTAATAGTGTTGGTGAGACTGTGACAGTGAAGAAGAGTCTCCAGAGGATCAGAGTCCAGCTGGACTACGACAGGGGGGAGGTGTCCTTCTACGACCCTGAAGACATGACTCACATCTACACTCACAGAGACACTTTCACTGAGAAACTCTTCCCATATTTCAGTGTCGGAGAAGATGGTGATACTAAAACCACTGATATCAAAATCTGTCCCTCTGAGATCTGTGTTTATAACACTGAAAACACAAACATCTAAACATCTGTTTTCAACTTCTCAGGATTCCTGATTGATGATTATCGATTCTTTTGTTCTTTGATCTGTTGTTACGAGTTATGGTAAATGTTTTTCATGATATCTAAAACCCAGAATTTTCTACCTATAACAATATTATTTAGTTATAGGTTTGATTTCTTTATTCAGATTTATTAGGATGTTACATATGATAAAATGTGGGTGTGATTTTACATGCAACTCTGCAAATATATTTGCAGAGTTGCATTATAAATGTGTGTCTCCTTGTGAAACACATCTATCTTTAGACTTTCTTTGCCTTATAAACAAACAGAGACAATTTTTTTTAAATTTTGTCTCTGTTATAATAAACCAATAAATTTGGTATTTTAATTTGAAGTTTCATAACTAATTGTATAAGCCAATATCTGTTAAAGACAGACTAGACTCAGTTACGACTTGGAGAGCTGAGGAATATTTGGACCGAGCTGTATTGGTTTCTAAACTTCTTCCACTGTTAAGGACAATTTATATTTCCACTATATATTAGACAAGAATGAATATTTTTCACAGAATATTTGGTTCTTTTAAAAAGTTGAGTCAATCAACAGCACTTACTGATGAAATTACAGAATATGAAGAACATAGATCAGTGACGCCCAGAAGAAACTACTTTTCATTTATAATACTTTGGAAGAATATGCACAAGATATCCCATCACATAGCTGGTGATCCTTACAACTACAACTATTGTCATTCAATTTCAAAATGACTGATTCAGCAAAACTCCTGAAGTTGCAGGTAAATTCTCAACTGAGACCTGTCACTGCAAAAACTCAAAATCTTTCCAAGAATATTTGTCTTATTTCTCATCAAAATGTCTCACTTCTCATTTATGTATACATATACTTATTTTAGGTATAATGAGATTTGTTTTGACTAGAAATGAGACAAATATTCTTGGTGAGTTTTTGAGTTTTTGCAGTGAATTCAAGAGTCAAATCACACGTACATTACAGGCCGAGCTGTGCAGCAGCAACAGGTTTATGTTTATTCAACCATATCAGTGAAGTTGGACAATCATTAACATTGTGCTGCACTTTACTTGTCTAAAGTATTTTGATTCAGCTGATTATGATTTTCTACCACATGAGCTGGACTCAACTGGGTGTAAATCCACAGTGCATGAAATGGTTTCATGATTTTGTCAAATTAAAACCAGAGAGCCGCCAAAGATTTCAAGTCAAGTCTCTTCTGTCTAAATACAGCCGTTAATAAAATGCTAATGTGTGTAAAGTGTGCAAACTTGTGTTGAACAAAAAGAAGTCCTGTTGTATGATTTTCAGTACACGTCACCTCCATTCAGTTGATTTTCATATTTATTTTTCTGATGGATCTCCTGTTGATAAAGTTGACACATTTAAATATATTGGACTTTGGATTGACCCGGAACTTACCTTTAAACCTCATATTGATTACATTGTTTAAAAAAAGCATATGGCTGTCTCGCTTCATTTCCTGTCAGAAAAGGGCTAATGTCACAACTGATACTACCACTTGTTGACTATGCAGATATTGTTTACCAAAACACTCCAGACACTCATCTTAAATCTCTGACTGCATTATTTAATTAGTGTGAATGCTGAAAACATTCACACTATTGTTCTTCTGTTCGGCCATTTTCTTCCGCCTTTTTACGGTCTTCTTCTATTCCTTCATACTTTGTGCTATTTCAACAATTCATACATCAAATCGTGCAGCTTTTTCTGGACATTATCGGAATTACTTTTCTCTTTTCAAAAATTCATACTTTTTGCAATATTCAACTATTTCTGACTTTTTTTCCCCATAGAGAATGCATTGGAACAGTCTTCAAACTCTTCAAATCTTCTTACTTCTTTCAGCCACTAAAGCTTCACCATACTTTCTGCTAGAGACTTCATTCAAATTCTAAGCTGTAGACAAACTTTTTAAGTGTTCCTCTATGACTCAGCTTATTGATATCTTCAACAGTTTCTGATATTTGGCAGTTTTAAAATCATTACGTTCTTTGACAAAATCCAGCTTTATAATGGGTGTGTGTTGCGTCTAACGAGCAGAGCTAGAGTGGTGACATAGTCAGCCAGAGTGGAGAGAGGCAAAAAAACATTCTCGAATTTTTCTGGTTAAACTGTCAGCACGGCCACAAATTAAACTCTAGACACATGATTTTCTCCAGTTTTGTAGCCACACTTGTCTTCTGGCTAAAATGCAAAGAGACGTAGATAATAATTTAAAATATTTTTTAAATGCAGCCAGGAAGCTCTCTGCTCTCATTCAGCCCAATGCATTTTTTTCACAGCAGCAGGAGAAGGAGCTCAACTTTGTAACTTGCTGTTAAGTGCTTTTTAATTCGTTTTAATTAACCAAAAAATAGTCACAGGTCATAAAAAAGTCCTCTTCTTACTTGGTGTGGCTCATTTCTACTCATTTATTTTTATTTTTAGCATCGTCTCTGTTCTCCACAAGTCTATTGTAGTGTAGTGGGCAAGGTGGCTGCTTGCCAACCCCAAGGTTGCTGGTTGAAATCCAGGCTGAGCAATTTTGTTATGTTATGTTGAATTCTGCTCTCATCCCCCGCCTTCAATTTGTTACAGGTGGTCGTTAAAAGACTCATTAATTGCTACTGCCACCGTTTGCAGCACATCATCACATTACAATGGCAACATGCTTTTGTCTGTGCTCTCTGTGGCAAAGCGGCAGAGTAAAGGTTAACTGATCAAGAGAGCATGGGTTTGAGTCCTGCCTCAGTCATGTCATTGCTTGACTTATGATTCCAATTTTGTAATTCACTGGAATGGGCATTATACTTTGTTTGAATTCACCAAAAAATAGTCCCAAGTCACAGAAAAGTCCTCTACTTACTTGATGTGGCTCATTTCTACTCGATTCTTTTTTTTAAAGCAGAAGTTAGTGAGCCTCTTATACAGGGATTTCTTTTACCCTTTTTTCATTGAATGTAACTATGGTAAAGTGGTTAGATCACTGGGCTGAAGACCTGAAAGTTGCTGGTTCAAATCTTGCCTCAACAACAATTATAGTGAATTATTTTCCCAGTCGTCCTCTGTTGACTTCTGATAACTTGCTTCACGTTGAAACTGCTGCTCTCAGCCTGAAATTCACAGACATTTTAATTGTAAGTCATTGAAGCTTGACTCTCAAGCTTTCTTGGTGTTGACACAGTCTGTTTCCAACAGGTGCAGCTTTGGGCTCGTTAACTTCAGAGTGAGACAGAGTGCAGCTCATCAACAGACAACAGTCTTTGCAACTGTGTGTACACTGTATACACTGTGACTAGAGGCAGAGTGAAAGTCTAGTGACCATGAGGTTGTGGGTTTGATTCCTACCTCGGTCAAACATTTGTATGGTGATCAGTCACTGCTTGCACTATTTGCTAATTCTGCAACAGCGTTCAGCTGCTTTCGGCATTCACACGCATTTCCATCAGGAAATGCTACTTTATCTAGTTTCATTTTAAAGCTCCATCTGATTGGAGTGGCCTCCATCTTTTTTGGCATTCTGTTACCTCTTTTCACTGTTTCAGGATGCCACTACACTTCTTTATTCTTGTTATGTTTTTATGTTCACATCATTGATCCTTGTTATTCAATATGTCTATTTTGTATGTTAGACTTATGGGTTGTGTGTGGGAGTGGGTGAGCAAGATGTTTTGGATGTATTTGTTATATGTTATCTATGTCTATAATGTAATGTAGTGTAATGGTGTCATGTGTTTTATGTATATGTTTGTCTAGGGACCCCCTTGAAAATGAAATGCTGCATCTCAAGGGGGCTATCCTTTAATACATTCAAATATAAATGTAAAGCGTTATTTTTATTTTGTGTGTCCAGGAACTGTTAAAACAACACAAACAAGATGAGATCTGAATAAACAATCAGATAAAAGTATGCTGGTGACTCAATAACATGACTGCATTTCCTCCCCGTTGTCATTTAACCAATGACAAGAGGTAGAAGAAAATGAAAGTACATTTGTCATTGTTGATGAGCGCTGAGACGCTGTCACAGGGTGTGAGATCTCTACTGGAAAACACACGTTTTGGGAATATTTTCATGTGCAGAGTCAGTGACTTGGTGAGTCTCCCTGCTGAAATATAAGATAATAAGGAAATGGCTGAGAAAATTGCTCTGGTTGAAAGTTTCCTGAGTTGCCATGTGTGTTCAGAGACTTTCAGAGATCCTGTGTCTCTGAGCTGCAACCACAGATTCTGTTCAAGCTGCCTGCAACAATTCTGGGAACAAGCAAAAAACAAAAACTGTCCCATTTGTAAAAGGAAATCTTCAAAAGAGGATCCACTGATAGACTTTGCACTAAAGAGTTTGGCTGATTCCTTTGCTGGGAGACAGAAAACTGGATCATCAGAGACTGAAAAGCAACATGAAAAACAAATAGTGGTTTGTAGTAAACATCAAGACGAAACTAAATTGTTCTGTAAGGATGAAGATAGTGTTGTGTGTCCTGTCTGTGAGTTTTCTCTCCACCAGAGTCACAAGGTGGTTCCTGTGGAAGAAGTAGTCACTGACCTGAAGCAGCAGCTGGAATCTGACTTAAAGTCTCTGCAGGACAAGAAGAACAAATACAAACAAGTGGAGGAAATATACGAAGCAATGGTTCAACACTCCAAGAAGCAGCTGTCGTCCACAGAGAGGCGGATCAGAGCAGAGTTCAACAAGCTCCACCAGCTCCTGAAAGAGGAAGAGGAGTCCAGACTGGCAGCTCTGAGGGAGGAAGAGGAGCAGAAGGGGAAGACTATGAGCAGAGAGATGAAGATGATTGAGGAGCAGATCTCCTCTCTGTCAGACAGTATCTGTGCTGTTGAAGAAGAGCTGCAGAAACACAACGTGCCGTTCCTCAGCAGTTATAAAGCCACTCAGACCAGAGCCAGAGCCCAGTGCTCACTGTCAGATCCACAGCTGCTCTCAGGAGCTCTGATAGATGAGGCCAAACACCTGGGCAACCTGTCCTTCAGAGTCTGGGAGAAGATCAAGGAGAAGGTCCACTTCACTCCTGTCATCCTGGACCCAAACACTGTAAGTCCCAACCTCTACCTGTCTGATGATCTGACCAGTGTGAGACAAGGAGACAAAAAGCAGCAGCTTCCTGACAATCCAGAGAGATGCACTTATTATCCCATTCTTCTGTGCTCTGAGGGCTTCACCTCAGGGAAACACAGCTGGGAGGTGGAGGTGGGAGATCATCCTAGCTGGAATGTGGGTTTGGTTAAAGAGTCAGTGAACAGGAAGGGAGGGTGTTCGGCCTCACCAGTAGATGGAAACTGGTGTTTATATCAACGTGATGGAACGTACTCAAATGGTGCTGGTAAGACGGTGACAGTGGAGAAGAGTCCACAGAGGATCAGAGTCCAGATGGACTATGACAGGGGGGAGGTGTCCTTCTACGACCCTGAAGACATGACTCATCTCTACACTCACAGAGACACTTTCACTGAGAAACTCTTCCCATATTTATGTGTTGGAGAAGCTGGTGATGCTAAAACCTCTGATATCAAAATGTGTCATAATGAGATCAGTCTGTGATGTGTTTCTTTCTCAGCTTTTAGGGTAGGGTTGAGTCACTTTTTTAAATCAAGATTAATATCTGAGAAAATTTGAAAGCATGCTGAAAGTGTTTCACATCATCAGGAAAAAAAACTTTCAAATATCAAATCTGTTCATTATCCTGGTTATCAGCATCTTGTTTAATGTCAAACAACATTGTATAGTAGTTTATATGTGTAACAGAGGTTCTGGGTGCACTCACTCACCCATAAAGGACATGCAAACCCAAATGCCAAGCGGTCATTGACCTCTTGGCACAACGTTTTGCATCATCGCGCACCGTGCGGGAGACCATAGTTCGGATCCCACCTGAGGCAGTCCATACCGAACACAGCGCAGAGGGCCAGATTCACATCAACTATATATGCACTGTACTGATGTTTTGATTGTTTCAGTTTTGCGACAGTTTGTTCATCAGTTGTAGTTTTTAATATTCTGAAAAATATTTTGATTATTTAATGAGTTTGATAAGTTTTGGATGTGTTGGAAGCAAGTGTTTAATATCATTTTACTTGAATTAAATATTTAATTACACTGTGTCTTCAGTTTTATGCTCAATATGTCATAATCATGGTCTATTGATGTGCAGTTAATGAATCAAACTTCACTATTTTAAAACTGTTATTATCTCATAGCGTGGTGAATGTGCAGGTCACAACTTGTCCACCAGAGCGTTTTGGAGTTGTTGGATTGTGTACTTGATGAGTTTGATGAGGGAAACCAAGAAATCCCATGAGCCTCCGTAGCGTAGCTCTGAGCAGCTCGCGGCTCTGCTCCGCCGTTCTAAAAATAGCTTGCACCGACAATTAAAGGTAATGAACCTACTGCTAAAAATACAGGGATTATAGCAATGGGCCAATTTGCCAAAATGTTGAACTATCCATTTAAATCACTATATAGTTTAGAAAAGGTCTAATAATAATTGTAGTTTATATTTTTCACAATTTGTTGTTTTCCTCTTTTATTTTAATGTGAATTTTATAGGATTATTGCCACGAAAACAAATTAACAAAGCCGTAAATGTAGAAAGAGAAGTAGATTGTGGGAGATTTCCTTTATTTTATATATAAAACATTTACATTTATCTTAAAAGTCCTAATGGAGTGATGGAGTGAGCAGAGCTGTTAGCGCTCAGACTGTGGCTATAAACCGCAACATGGATAACATCTTGGAGAAGCTTTCGGCTTTGCAAAGGCGAAAGAATCGATTTGAAGACCAGAATGGACAAACAGAGTAAGTTGTGTCTATTGAAATGCAACTACTCGCCCTAACCCAAACAATCATCTAATCTGCACTCCGGCCCCTCGCGGCAGCAACACATATGCAACACACCCCGTCTACCCCCCATGCCACGCCTTTGGCTTTCACCCCCCAGTGCGACAGGCCGGGTCCGCTGGCGGAGCCGAAGATGGCTGCGGCCGTGGCTGTCTGTCTGTCTGCGTTGGAACACCTCCTCCCCCCTTTCCCCCTCCCCAGGTGCAAGTTGTTTTTGAGTTCTTATGTTGTAAAGTGTGATCATATGTGCTTAAGTTGCTGAGGTTTGTTTCCCGGGCCCTCACTGTACTCCCCCACAGGAGCATAGTCTGGGAGCTGCTTTTTTTTCTCCTCCCCTCTCCTCTTGTTCTTGCCTTTTCCTTCCCCCTCTTAAAAATAATTTCACTGCAATGATCTTGTATTATTGTATGTGACAAATAAACTCTCTTGAATCTTGAATATGCTGAAGTTATGAAATGTCGCTTTTAAAGATTGAAAAAATGTCACCTGAAACTTTCTCAACATTAAATCTGTCTAGTTATTTGTGTGTTATTTGTTAATGTAATGACAATCAGTCCAGCTGGTGCATGATGGCATATAGAGTCAAGTCCTCCTGTGACCCTGAACAGACAAACAGTGAATGCCACATGAAATGAAGAAGTCATGATGATGAAGAAGTGAATCGGTGAGAACATGTGGGACAAAGAAAGAGATATCTGAACAAGATGAAGAAGAAGAAAGTTGAATTAAAACTTTGACTCTGATGCTGCATTTAAAGTCAATAACTACAATGTTTAAAGTGTCTGGAGGAAATAAACAGTTTCACACCGATATGTTGGCAAAGCATGTTTCTTGGTGCAGCTGGGGAAACATAAAATGCTGTAAAACTGGTTCAGTGTCTATGAAGTAAAAAAAAAAAGTAAGACGTTGACTGAACATTTTTGTCGTTTTCAAATAGTCAATCATTTTTGAGTTTGCTCTTGATCAAATGATCCTGATTCCAGACACTTAACAAACTCAAGTCTTGTGTTTTGTATTGAAAACAGGGAGATAAATACAATGAATGAATGAATGAATGAATGAATGAATGAATGAATGAATGAATGAATGAATGAATGAATGAATATGTGATTTTATGATAAAAGGAATACAAGTTGAGGTAAATGTGTAAGCTAATTAAAGGCTTCTGGTATTTATAATCACCATTGTGCACATACACAAGTTGAACATGTTTCCATCTACAGTCACCGGAAAATAAAAAATGTTGTCCAACTGGTTTATTGTGAGTGAGTCTGTTGAAGTGTTCAGGTAAACGTCCTTGTTTGTGACATCACACAACAACGGAGCTGCATTTTTTCCCCTGGTGACAACAGAGATTTTGACATTGGTCATCAGGGCTGAGACGCCATTACAGGGTGAGAGATCTCTACTGGAAAACAGACACATTTGGATTATTTTCAAGCGCAGGGTCAGTGACTTGGTGAGTCTCCCTGTTGAAATATAATCAAGATAATAAGGAAATGGCTGAGAGAGCACTTTTGGAAAGATACCTGAGTTGCCACATGTGTTCAGAGACTTTCAGAGATCCTGTGTCTCTGAGCTGCAACCACAGTTTCTGTACAAGCTGCCTGAAAAAATTCTGGAAAGAAGCTGAAAATAAAAACTGTCCTATTTGTAAAAGAAGATATTCAAAGGACGAACTCTTGGTTAATTTTGGACTAAAGGATCTGGCTGATTACTTTGCTGGGAGACAGAAATCTGGATCACCAGAGACTGAAAAGCAACATGAAAAACAAATGGTGGTTTGTATTAAACATCAAGAAGATCCTAGATTGTTCTGTAAGGATGAAGAAAGAGCTTTTTGTCCTGTCTGTGAGTTTTCTCTTCACCAGAGTCACAGGGTGGCTCCTGTAGAAGAAGCAGTCAGTGACCTGAAGGAGCAGCTGAAATCTGACTTAAAGTCTCTGCGGGACAAGAAGAACAAATGCGAGGAAGTGGAGAAAACCTGCAATGAAATGATTCAACACTCCAAGAAGCAGCTGTTGTCCACAGAGAGGCAGATCAGAGCAGAGTTCAACAAGCTCCACCAGCTCCTGAAAGAGGAAGAGGAGTCCAGACTGGCAGCTCTGAGGGAGGAAGAGGAGCAGATGGGGAAGACTATGAGCAGAGAGATGAAGATGATTGAGGAGCAGATCTCCTCTCTGTCAGACAGTATCTGTGCTGTTGAAGAAGAGCTGCAGAAACACAAGGTGGCGTTCCTCAGCAGTTATAAAGCCACTCAGACCAGAGCCAGAGCCCAGTGCTCACTGTCAGATCCACAGCTGCTCTCAGGAGCTCTGATAGATGAGGCCAAACACCTGGGCAACCTGTCCTTCAGAGTCTGGGAGAAGATCAAGGAGAAGCTCCACTTCACTCCTGTCATCCTGGACCCAAACACTGCAAGTCCTTGGCACCATCTGTCTGATGATCTGACCAGTGTGAGAAATGGAAACACAGTAAAGCAGCTTCCTGACAATCCAGAGAGAAATATTAAGTATCCCAATGTCCTGGGCTCTGAGGGCTTCAGCTCAGGGAAACACAGCTGGGAGGTGGAGGTGGGAGATCATCCTCGCTGGACTGTGGGTTTGGCTAAAGAGTCAGTTGAGAGGAAGGGAGAGTGTTTGGCGTCACCAAAAGATGGAGTCTGGTGTTTATGTCACCGTGATGGAAAACACGTTAATGGTGATGGTGAGACTGTGGCAGTGAAGAAGAGTCTCCAGAGGATCAGAGTCCAGCTGGACAATGACAGGGGGGAGGTGTCCTTCTATGACGCTGAAGACATGACTCACATCTACACTCACAGAGACACTTTCACTGAGAAACTCTTCCCATATTTATGTGTTGTAAAGTCTGGTGATGCCAAAACCACTGATATCAAAATATGTCCCACTGAGATCAGTCTGTGATGTTCAGGGACGTTAGTTTTTCTATCATGATGGTTTGAGGTCTATTAAACTCTAAACTCATCATCACACTTTACAGCCAACCTGCTTCTACACCTGCTCAACTGTCATTTTGTCTTACATTTGATTTGATGCTGAGGGTCACTAAAATATTTATCTGACTGTCTCTGAGCTGTGATATGAATTATCCAGAAATGTGTTAAAGCTATAGTCCGTAACTTTGTCATGCCCGTTAAATGTCCGTTGCACTGAAGCCATTACTATGAGATAACACTACACTGATCAGCTCTGCAAGTCTCCTGCGGTACAGCATTTGTTGTTTTGAATGTTGTATCCACCTGCAACATTTCTGCACTGGCGCACGAGAAATTATGTGTTTTACCTCATGACAAGAAGGGAGGGGGGAGCAGCAGCAGTGAGTCTACTAGCAACAGGTAGAAACAAGTGCCCAAGACACGGTTCAGAAGTGGATTGTACTACACAGAAAAAGCCTTTCTGTTCAGCAGAAGAATACAATCAAAGAAAGAAAGCGAGCAATGGAGAAGACATTTACATTGGTGTTGTTTTTCCTCAGTGGAGAGCACTGAAAGCAGAAATCACACTGAGGGCTGACACAGATGTCACTTTACTGCTGAGTTGATGAGGATGTGTTGCTAATACTCGTGTGTGATGTAACGCTGAACGTTGCAGCGCGATCGATGTTTTGCGTTGGGTTCTCTCAGTGAAAATTCAGTGCTTTTATGTGTTACTGGAATGAGTGAAACATTTTTTTCAAGAAAATGTATTTGTTCTTGAGAGTTACCAACATTGATTTTTTTTCTGATCAAGAAGGTTTGATCTTCATTTGTTGTTGTCTTGGTAACACACTCATACATTACACCCCAAACTGTTAATTTCCAAATGAAGACAGAGTTATAATTCATTTTTCATAATGTCAGACTTGACAGTAACTCCTGTTGTTGTTTTTACAGCTTTCAGAAAACAGATTGTGTTTGTAGGTTGTGTCAATTCTGAAAATAAAAAAATAATATGTGAGAAAATGTGAAAACAAACTAAACAAATCAAAGGTGTTCATTATCCTGGTAATTTTCATCCTTTCTTCTATGTCAAACAACTTTGTAAAATAGTTTATATCCACTGCATTGATGTTTTGATTGTTTCAGTTTTGTTCATCAATTGTAGTTTTTAATATTCTGATAAATATTTTGATTATTTCATGAGCTTGATAAGTTTTGGATCTGTTGGAAGCAAGTGTTTTAATTTCATTTTATTTTAAGCAAAAATGTTATTATATTGTGTCTTGATTTTTATGCTCGGTGTAACATGTAAAAATGGTCTATATGAATGATAAACTACAATGTCCAGTAAATGATGATGAGCCGTAGCGACACATTACAAAACTTATTAAACATTTAAAAAAAAAAAAAAAAAAAACAGTGTTTTCTCCATCTTCACTTATTAATGATTCATACTTACTTTTTGTTTTCAAAACAGCAAATGTCTTGATGAAACTCCTCCACTCAGTTTTCAGGACACACTATTTAAATGACAAAATCAGCTCTTCAACATTTATTTACAAAAGAAAGTAAATTATCTAAAACTATGTGAAGATTAAATCACTGCATGTTGGATGAGAAGAGTTGTATTTACACTTGTAGTTGATATTTCATTCTGATGCTATTTGATGATCCTCAAAGAAATATTTATTCAGAATTTTTAACACACAATAAATGAGCTTAACTGAGTTCTACTTTCTACACATTGCACAGTGATTCATGTTGTGTGTTTGAAAGGTGTTTGTTGCACAGTGCAGACAAAGTATGTGTGCAGCTGTTGGTTCAGAGTTCAGAGTTGAAAACTGTAACCACAATTTATGATGATGACAAATTATCATTTCCTGTAGTTTGAATATGAATGTGCTCAACATTATTATTATTATTTTTAAATCTTGATCTCTTTATAACACTGTCTTGGACCAACTACTATTTCCATCACATTTATGTATTAAAATATGTTTGACAGATCATGTTATTGGTTATCAAGAGGAAAACATCTGGTTGACTTGCTGACAGCTCCATCTGCTGGTGACTCAACAACTTGGCTGCATTTCCTGCCTGTGATAATTTAATCATTGACAAGAGGTAGAAGAAAACGAAAGTACATTTGTCATTCATTGTCGATCAACGCTGAGATGCTTTTACAGTGTGAGATCTCTACTGGAAAACACACGTTTGGATTATTTTCAAGAGCAGAGTCAGTGACTTGGTGAGTCTCCCTGTTGAAATATAATCAAGATAATAAGGAAATGGCTGAGAGAGCACTTCTTGGAAGTTTCCTGAGTTGCCACGTGTGTTCAGAGACTTTCAGAGATCCTGTGTCTCTGAGCTGCAACCACAGATTCTGTTCAAGCTGCCTGCAACAATTCTGGGAACAAGCGAAAAACAAAAACTGTCCCACTTGTAAAAGGAGATCTTCAAAGGAACATCCACTGATTGACTTTGCACTGAAGGATGTGGCTGATTCCTTTGCTGGGAGACAGAAATTTGGATCATCAGAGACTGAAAAGCAACATGAAAAACAAACGGTGGTTTGTAGTAAACATGAAGAAGAACCTAGATTGTTCTGTAAGGATGAAGATCGAGCTGTGTGCACCGTCTGTGATTTTCCTCACCACCAGAGTCACACGGTGGTTCCTGTAGAAGAAGCAGTCAGTGACCTGAAGCAGCAGCTGGAATCTGACTTAAAGTCTCTGAAGGACAAGAAGAACAAATACAAACAAGTAGAGGAAACATACGATGACATGATTCAACACTCCAAGAAGCAGCTGTCGTCCACAGAGAGGCAGATCAGAGCAGAGTTCAACAAGCTCCACCAGCTCCTGAAAGAGGAAGAGGAGTCCAGACTGGCAGCTCTGAGGGAGGAAGAGGAGCAGAAGAGGAAGACTATGAGCAGAGAGATGAAGATGATTGAGGAGCAGATCTCCTCTCTGTCAGACAGTATCTGTGCTGTTGAAGAAGAGCTGCAGAAACTCAAGGTGGTGTTCCTCAGCAGTTATAAAGCCACTCAGACCAGAGCCAGAGCCCAGTGCTCACTGTCAGATCCACAGCTGCTCTCAGGAGCTCTGATAGATGAGGCCAAACACCTGGGCAACCTGTCCTTCAGAGTCTGGGAGAAGATCAAGGAGAAGGTCCACTTCACTCCTGTCATCCTGGACCCAAACACTGCAGCTTCCTGCCTCCATCTGTCTGATGATCTGACCAGTGTGAGAGGTGGAGACAAAGAGCAGCAGCTTCCTGAGAATCCAGAGAGATGCACTAATTATGCCAATGTCCTGGGCTCTGAGGGCTTCAGCTCAGGGAAACACAGCTGGGAGGTGGAGGTGGGAGATCATCCTGACTGGAATGTGGGTTCTGTTGAAGATTCAGATTACAGTAGGTATTATTATGACAGTGAAGAAGAGTCTCCAGAGGATCAGAGTCCAGCTGGACTATGACGGGGGGGAGGTGTCCTTCTACGACCCTGAAGACATGACTCACATCTACACTCAGAGACACTTTCACTGAGAAACTCTTCCCATATTTCTATATTGGAGAAGCTGATGATGCTAAAACCACTGATATCAAAATGTGTCACACTCAGATCTGTCTGTGATGTTCAGGGACGTTAGTTTTTCTATCATGATGGTTTGAGGTTTATTAAAGCAGAAGTAAGCAATCCGGTCATTTTGGCTAATGCTGCGTTCCAGGCAGGCTTTTGAAACCGTAAATTACAGCTTCAAGTCACGACTTACGACTTTTTAGCGTTCCAGGCAACCCACTCGTGTTTTTCCAACCTGTTTTACCTGTGAAAGTCACTATAACAGCCACTCGTAACTTCTGACCCGTGAACTCGTACCAGATCGAACTGGTACGACTTCACAGGTCGGAAAAACACGAGTTACGGGTTGCCTTGAACGCACCATAACGTCTTGTCAGCCGATGGAGTTAGCAGCCCCCGCCCTCGTCATGGATCTATTGGTCCTCGTCCCTACGTCACCACATTCAGGGGCATCCCTTGGCTGCACACACAGCCCTTCACCGTTCTCTCTCCTCATTGGATAAAGGTTGTAGGATACAAGAAAAGTTTTCTTCTCGGCTCAGAGCAGAGCAGAGTGACTGAGAGACAAGACAAGAAGGGAGGGGGGAGCAGCAGCAGTGAGTCTACTAGCAACAGGTAGAAACAAGTGCCCAAGACACGGTTCAGAAGTGGATTGTACTACACAGAAAAAGCCTTTCTGTTCAGCAGAAGGATACAAGAAAGAAAGCGAGCAATGGAAAAGACATTTACATTGGTGTTATTTATTTTTCCTCAGTGGAGAGCCCTGAAAGCAGAAACCACACTGAGGGCAGACACAGATGTCACTTCACTGCTGAGTTGATTAGGATGTGTTGCTAATACTCGTGTGTGATGTAACGCTGAACGTTGCAGCGCGACCGATGTTTTGCAGTGACTTCTCTCAGTGAAAATTCAGTGCTTTTATGTGTTGTTGTTTTTTTCAAGAAAATGTATTTGTTTTGAGAGTTACCAACATTGATTTTTTTTTTCTGATTAAGAAGGTTTGATCTTCATTTGTTGTTGTCTTGGTAACACACTTATACATTACACCCCAAACTGTTATTTCTACATGAAGACAGAGTTATAATTATTTTTTCATAATGTCAGACAGACTTGACAGTAACTCCTGTTGTAGTTGTTTTTACAGCTTTCAGAAAACAGATCGAGTCTGTAGGTTGTGTCAATTCTTAAAATAAAATAAAAAATATGTGAGAAGATGTGAAAACAAAATGCTGAAACTGTTTTACTTCATCAGGAGAAAAACTTAACAAATCAAAGGTGTTTATTATCCTGGTTATTATCAGCATCTTGTTCTATGTCAAACAACTTTGTATAATAGTTTATATCCACTGTACTGATGTTTTGATTGTTTCAGTTTTGTGACAGTTTGTTCATCAATTATAATTTTTAATATTCTGATAAATATTTTGATTATTTCATGAGCTTGATAAGTTTTGGATCTGTTGGAAGCAAGTGTTTAAATTTCATTTTATTTCATTAAAACATTTTAATTAAATTACGTCTTCATTTTTATGCTCGGTGTAACATGTAAAAATGGTCAATATGAATGATAAACTACAATGTCCAGTAGCCTAAATGATGATGAGCCGTAGCTACACGTTACAAAACATATTAAACGTCAACATTTTTTTTTTAAAAACAGTGTTTTCTCCATCTTCACTTATTAATGATTCATACTTACTTTTTGTTTTCAAAACAACAAATGTCTTGATGAAACTCTTCCACTCAGTTTTCAGGACACACTATTTAAATGACAAAATCATCTCTTCAACATTTATTTACAAAAGAAAGTAAATGATCTAAAACTATGTGAAGATTAAATCACTGCGTGTTGGACAAGAAGAGTTGTATTAACGATTGTAGTTGATATTTCTGATGCTTGATGATCCTCAAAGAAATATTTATTCAGAATTTTTACACGCAATAAATGAGCTTAACTCAGTTCTACTTTCTACACATTGTACAGTGATTCATGTTGTGTGTTTGAAAGGTGTTTGTTGCACATTGTAGATGAAGTATGTGAGCAGCTGTTGGCACAGAGTTCAGAGTTGAGTGTTTTATTATATTGATCTCTTTATAACACTGTCTTGGACAAACTGCTATTTTCATCAAATTTATGTATAAAAAAATGTTTGACGGATTAAGAATGAGGAAATCATGTTATTGGTGATCAAGAAAACATCTGGTTGACTTGGTGACAGCTCCATCTGCTGGAGACTCAACAACATGACTGCATTTCCTGCCTGTGATAATTTAATCATTGACAAGAGGTAGAAGAAAACGAAAGTACATTTGTCATTGTTGATCAGCGCTGAGACGCCATTACAGGGTGTGAGATCTCTACTGGAAAACACACATTTGGATTATTTTCAAGAGCAGAGTCAGTGACTTGGTGAGTCTCCCTGTTGAAATATAATCAAGATAATAAGGAAATGGCTGAGAGAGCTCTCTTTGAAAGTTACCTGAGGTGTCATGTGTGCACAGAGACTTTCAGAGATCCTGTGTCTCTGAGCTGCCACCACAGCTTCTGTTCAAGCTGCCTGCAACAATTCTGGAAACAAGTTGAAAACAAAAACTGTCCCATTTGTAAAAGGAAATCTTCAAAGGATTTGCCACTAGTGAATTTTACACTGAAGGATCTGGCTGATTCCTTTGCTGTGAGACAGAAACCTGGATCATCAGAGACTGAAAAGCAACATGAGAAACAAATGGTGGTTTGTAGTAAACACCAAGACGAAACTAAATTGTTCTGTAAGGATGAAGCCAAAGCTTTTTGTTCTGTCTGTGAGTTTTCTGTCCACCAGAGTCACAAGGTGGTTCCTGTAGAAGAAGCAGTCAGTGGCCTGAAGGAGCAGCTGAAATCTGACTTAAAGTCTCTGAAGGACAAGAGGAAAAAATACATACAAGTGGAGAAAACATACAATGAAATGATTCAACACTCCAAGAAGCAGCTGTCGTCCACAGAGAGGCAGATCAGAGCAGAGTTCAACAAGCTCCACCAGCTCCTGAAAGAGGAAGAGGAGTCCAGACTGGCAGCTCTGAGGGAGGAAGAGGAGCAGAAGGGGAAGACTATGAGCAGAGAGATGAAGATGATTGAGGAGCAGATCTCCTCTCTGTCAGACAGTATCTGTGCTGTTGAAGAAGAGCTGCAGAAACACAAGGTGGCGTTCCTCAGCAGTTATAAAGCCACTCAGACCAGAGCCAGAGCCCAGTGCTCACTGTCAGATCCACAGCTGCTCTCAGGAGCTCTGATAGATGAGGCCAAACACCTGGGCAACCTGTCCTTCAGAGTCTGGGAGAAGATCAAGGAGAAGGTCCACTTCACTCCTGTCATCCTGGACCCAAACACTGCAGACCCCTGGCTCCATCTGTCTGATGATCTGACCAGTGTGAGCTTTGGAAAGAAAAAGCAGCTTCCTGACAATCCAGAGAGATTTAATAATTCTTCCAATGTCCTGGGCTCCGAGGGCTTCAGCTCAGGGAAACACAGCTGGGAGGTGAAGGTGGGAGATCATCCTTACTGGATTGTGGGTTTGGCAAAAGAGTCAGTTGACAGGAAGGGAGAGATATTTGTTTCACCAAAATATGGAATCTGGTGTTTATATCACCGTGATGGAAAATACAACAATGGTGTTAGTGAGCCTGTGACAGTGAAGAAGAGTCTCCAGAGGATCAGAGTCCAGCTGGACTATGACAGGGGGGAGGTGTCCTTCTACGACCCTGAAGACATGACTCACATCTACACTCACAGAGACACTTTCACTGAGAAACTCTTCCCATATTTTCATGTTTGGAAATCTGGTGATGCTGAAACCACTGATATCAAAATCTGTCCCACTGAGATCAGTCTGTGATGTTCAGGTATGTTAGTTCTTCTATCATGATGGTTTGAGGTTTATTAAACTCTAAACTCATCTTCACACTTTACAGACAACCTGCTTCTACACCTGCTCACCTGTCATTTTGTCTTTAAATCACATTTGATTTGATGCTGAGGGTCACTAAAATATTTATCTGACTGTCTCTGAGCTGCGATATGAAAATGTGTTAAAGCTATAGTGCGTAACTTTGTCGTGCCTGTTAAATGCCCATTGCACTGAAGCCATTACTATGAGATAACACTACACTGATTCTGCAAATGTCCTGCTGTACAGCATTTGTAGTTTTGAATGTTGTATCTACCTGCAACATTCCTGCATTGGCGCACAAGAAATGACGCCCTTTACCTTATGACAAGAAGGGAGGGGGAAGCAGCAGCAGTGAGTCTACTAGCAACAGGTAGAAACAAGTGGCCAAGACACGGTTCAGAAGTGGATTGTACTACACAGAAAAAGCCTTTCTGTTCAGCAGAAGAATACAATCAAAGAAAGAAAGTGAGCAACAGAGAAGACATTTATATTGGTGTTGTTTTTCTTCAGTGGAGAGCCCTGAAAGCAGAAATCACACTGAGGGCTGACACATACTGCTGAGTTGATTAGGATGTGTTGCTAATACTCGTGCGTAATGTAACGCTGAATGTTGCAGCGCAACCGATGTTTTGCAGTGACTTCTCTCAGTGAAAATTCAGTGCTTTTATGTGTTTTTTTTTTTTTTTTCAAGAAAATATATTTGTTTTTGAGAGTTACCAACATTGATTTTTTTTTCTGATCAAGAAGATTAGATCTTCATTTGTTGTTGTCTTGGTAACACAGTTATACATTACACCCCAAACTGTTATTTCCACGTGAAGACAGAGTTATAATTAATTTTTCATAATGTCAGACTTGACAGTAACTCCTGTTGTAGTTGTTTTTACAGCTTTCAGAAAACAGATCGAGTTTGTAGGTTGTGTCAATTCTTAAAATAAAAAATATATATGTGAGAAAATGTGAAAACAAACTAAACAAATCAAAGGTGTTCATTATCCTGGTAATTTTCATCTTTTCTTCTATGTCAAACAACTTTGTAAAATAGTTTATATCCACTGTACTGATGTTTTGATTGTTTCAGTTTTGTTCATCAATTGTAGTTTTTAATATTCTGATAAATATTTTGATTATTTCGTAAGCTTGATAACTTTTGGATCTGTTGGAAGCAAGTGTTTAAATTTCATTTTATTTTGTTAAAAAAATGTAATTAAATTGTGTCTTGATTTTTATGCTCGGTATAACATGTAAAAATGGTCTATATGAATGATAAAATACAATGTCCAGTAAATGATGATGAGCCGTAGCTACACATTACAAAACGTATTAAACATCAACATTTTAAAAAACATTTTCTCCATCTTCATTTATTAATGATTCATACTTACGTTTTGTTTTCAAAACAGCTAATGTCTTGATGAAACTCTTCCACTCAGTTTTCAGGACACACTATTTAAATGACAAAATCAGCTCTTCAACATTTATTTACAAAAGAAAGTAAATTATCTAAAACTATGTGAAGATTAAATCACTGCATGTTGGACGAGAAGAGTTGTATTAACAATTGTAGTTGATATTTCTGATGCTTGATGATCCTCAAAGAAATATTTATTCAGAATTTTTACACACAATAAATGAGCTTAACTCAGTTCTACTTTCTACACATTGTACAGTGATTTATGTTGTGTGCTTGAAAGGTGTTTATTGCACATTGTAGACGAAGTATGTGTGCAGCTGTTGGCTCAGAGCCCAGAGTTGAAAACTGGAACCACAGTTTATGATGATGACAAATTATAATTTAAAGTAGTTTGAATATGAATGTGTTTTTTTTTTCATTATTATCTTGATCTCTTTATAACACTGTCTTGGACCAACTACTATTTTCATCACATTAATGTATTAAAATATGTTTGACAGATCATGTTATTGGTTATCAAGAGGAAAACATCTGGTTGACTTGCTGACAGCTCCATCTGCTGGTGACTCAACAACATGGCTGCATTTCCTGTCAATCATTGACAAGAGGTAGAAGAAAACGAAAGTGCATTTGTCATTCATTGTCGATCAGCGCTGAGACGCCATTACAGGGTGAGATCTCTACTGGAAAACACACGTTTGGATTATTTTCATGTACAGAGTCAGTGACTTGGTGAGTCTCCCTGTTGAAATATAATCAAGATAATAAGGAAATGGCCGAGAGAGCACTTCTTGGAAGTTTCCTGAGTTGCCAGTTGCCACGTGTGTTCAGAGACTTTCAGAGATCCTGTGTCTCTGAGCTGCAACCACAGATTCTGTTCAAGCTGCCTGCAACAATTCTGGGAACAAGCTAAAAACAAAAACTGTCCCATTTGTAAAAGGAGATCTTCAAAGGATCATCCACTGATAGACTTTGCACTGAAGGATGTGGCTGATTCCTTTGCTGGGAGACAGAAATCTGGATCATCAGAGACTGAAAAGCAACATGAAAAACAAATGGTGGTTTGTAGTAAACACCAAGAAGAACCTAAATTGTTCTGTAAGGATGAAGAAAGAGCTGTGTGCACCGTCTGTGATTTTCCTCACCACCAGAGTCACAAGGTGGTTCCTGTAGAAGAAGCAGTCAGTGACCTGAAGGAGCAGCTGAAATCTGACTTAAAGTCTCTGCAGGACAAGAGGAAAAAATACAAACAAGTGGAGAAAACATACGATGAAATGGTTCAACACTCCAAGAAGCAGCTGTCGTCCACAGAGAGGCAGATCAGAGCAGAGTTCAACAAGCTCCACCAGCTCCTGAAAGAGGAAGAGGAGTCCAGACTGGCAGCTCTGAGGGAGGAAGAGGAGCAGAAGGGGAAGACTATGAGCAGAGAGATGAAGATGATTGAGGAGCAGATCTCCTCTCTGTCAGACAGTATCTGTGCTGTTGAAGAAGAGCTGCAGAAACACAAGGTGGCGTTCCTCAGCAGTTATAAAGCCACTCAGACCAGAGCCAGAGCCCAGTGCTCACTGTCAGATCCACAGCTGCTCTCAGGAGCTCTGATAGATGAGGCCTGTTATATCTTCCGTCTTATTAATATAACAATGATTTGTCGGACCACGACGTCTCTTCAAAGATTTATTGATAGCGGTACAACTTGTTAGCCCATGGCTACCCTGGCAACAACAACCTAGCACAGGTTACCCAGCATGCACCAGGTGCATCTCAACTACGGGTCCTAGTGTAACCCAAAATACACAACATCTCCTCCCCTCTTACAAAGGATGTACTACAGAATTAACAGGTGAGTGTTTACTCAAATTCTCCTGTCTTCACTGTAACATGACAGTAACAATATCACAAACATTTCCCCATTTCTCTTTATCCATTCAACTAACTGTACGGTGTAACAACAACTCTCTGTTTTAATAATTCTTTTCCTTATAATTATCCTAACTTGGGAGCGAGGGTGGACTACCTCAACCCCCCCCCATGACCCATGGGGATTATTCTGCCCCGTTGACTTGGGTCAGGTGCTCTAACTTAATAACTCAGACGAACAGGAGACCGCCGCTCTCTGGTGGGGTATCTGCGGTCTGTAGAAACATCAGTCTCTGTGTTCTCTGGTGTAGAGTCTGCTTCTGGCACTGATGCAGCAGAAGATGTCACAGTCTCTTTTCCAGTCACATCCGCAACTGGAACCGTTGTCCCTGGTGTGTTTACTTGCACTGGTGGATAAACTGATGAGTTGATGAGTGCCTCATTAGGATCTTCAAAAGACCGTTCCGCAGACACTGGTGAGGTCTGTAGAAGTTGATCCACGTGCCTTCTCCAAACACTATCAGCAACTTGTACTGTGTATGAGACTGGTCCAGTTTGTGCAATAACAGTTGCAGGAACCCACTTAAGTTCACCTCTGTAGTTCCTAGCAAGCACAGATTCACCAGAGCTGAAAACTCTCTCCTTGACCCGTTGACCCCTGTACATTATTTGTTTCTCTTGTTGTTTCTGTACAGTGTCTTTCACTGCTGACGGTTTCAAGAGATCAAAGGTCGTGCGCAGATCTCTCTTGAACATCAGGTTGGCGGGAGACGTCTTTGTGGTTGCATGTGGACTGTTCCGGTAGTTAAGGAGAAATTTGTGCAGTCTCTGATGTAGTGTTCCTTGACCTTGTGATGTTTTCAGTGCGTGTTTCATTGTCTGAACAAACCTTTCTGCGAGGCCATTTGTTGCAGGATGGTATGGAGCTGATGTAATGTGTTGCACTCCGTTAGCCTGCAGAAAAGCCTCCATTTCCTGTGAAACCAGTTGAGGTCCATTGTCAGAGACTAGCTGTGTAGGAGATCCAAACCTACTGAACATTTCTCCTAGTGCTTCTATGGTCTTCTCTGTGGTGGTTGATTTCATGATAGTCACTTCAGGCCATTTGCTGTGTGCATCAACAGCAACAAGAAACATTCTGTCCTCATATGGACCTGCAAAGTCAATGTGCACACGATGCCATGGCTCCTGTGGGAACTCCCAGGGGTGAAGAGGAGCTAGTGGCGGGTTGTTTCGGACCTTGTGACAAGATGAACAGCTTTTAGCTATCTCTTCAATCTGTTTGTCCATATTTGGCCACCAAAAATAGCTTCTTGCTATTTCCTTCATTCTCACTATTCCACTGTGTCCTGCATGAAGTTGCTGTAACACTTTTGTTTGAAGTGACAGGGGAATAGTGACTCTCCTCCCCCATAGCAAACATCCCGACTGAACAGAAAGCTCCGCCCGCTTCCCAAGGAAGGGCTTCAAGTTTGCATCCTCACCTGCAGGAAGACCCTTAATGATCAAGTCCATCACTGCCGACAACACAGGGTCATTTCTGGTCGCTTTCTTTACCTGTACAGCTGAGACAGGTGCTTTTTCTACCTCCCTGAAGTAGAGAATCTCCGCAGTGTCCGAGTCCGGCTTCTTGACAGGAAGTGGTAACCTGGATAAACCATCAGCGTTGCAGTGAGACTCTGCTTTGCGATACTTTATGTCATACGAATGTCCAGACAACAGCAACGCCCACCTCTGCAGACGAGACGCAGCAAGGGACGGAATCCCTGTGTGAGGTCCCAGGATGGTTGTGAGAGGTCGGTGGTCAGTTAAAAGTGTAAACTTCCTACCATATAAGTACTGGTGAAATTTTCTAACACCAAATACAATGCTCAGAGCCTCTCGTTCCAACTGAGCATAATTGGACTCAGCCTTGTTTAATGTTCTCGATGCAAAAGCAATTGGCTTTTCCTGGCCATTTGGCAGTACGTGGGAAATCACTGCCCCTACTCCATACGGAGAGGCATCGCAGGCCAGCTGAATCGGGAGCGAAGGATTGAAGTGGGTTAGGACCTCCGACGCAGTCAGTGAATCCTTCGCCTTCTGAAAAGCCTCTTGGCAGCTTGCTGTCCACTGCCATGCTTCCTCTTTGCGTAGCAGGTTATGTAGTGGTTTCAGAAGCGATGCCAAGCTCGGTATAAACCGTCCGTAGTAATTCAACAGTCCTAAGAATGACTTAAAGGGATAGTTCAACATTTTGGCAAATTGGCCCATTGCCATAATCGCTATAGTCATAGCAGTAGGTTCATTACCTTTAATTGTAGGTGTAAGCTATTTTCAGTACGGCGGAGCGCAGCAGCTGGCTGCTCAGAGCTACGCTATGGAGGCTAATGGAATTTCTTGGTTTCCCTCATTAAACTCATCAAATTCAACATCCCAAAACTCCACAGCGCTTTTGTAGACAAGTTGTGACCTGCACAACCACCACGCTATGAGATAATGACGGAACGATACGAAACGGAGCCGTTTTCGAGGTAAATACAGGGTAAATACGGAGACTGCTTGCTGAAAAACTGTCCCTGAACGCAACTCGCATCAGCGGTTTTGTATGAATTTACCTCGAAAACGGCTCCGTTTCGTATCGTTCCGTCATTATCTCATAGCGTGGTGGTTGTGCAGCTCACAACTTGTCTACAAAAGCGCTGTGGAGTTTTG
Organism: Trachurus trachurus; assembly: GCF_905171665.1. Taxonomy (NCBI): domain Eukaryota; kingdom Metazoa; phylum Chordata; class Actinopteri; order Carangiformes; family Carangidae; genus Trachurus; species Trachurus trachurus. The sequence goes on along the minus strand of NC_139895.1, from coordinate 11,720,500 downwards.
GGATTTTGTATTTGATGAGTTTGATGAGGGAAACCAAGAAATTCCCTTAGCCTCCATAGCGTAGCTCTGAGCAGCCTGCTGCTGCGCTCCGCTGTACTAAAAATAGCTTACACCTACAATTAAAGGTAACGAACCTACTGCTATGACTATAGCAATTATGGCAATGGGCCAATTTGCCAAAATGTTGAACTATCCCTTTAAGCTGGCTGACATTTTGTGGTGGGGGTGCGTCCACAATCGCTGTGATTTTTGAAGGTGCAGTATGTAGTCCATTAGCGTCGATCACATGACCTAAATATTCAACAGATGACTGGAAGAAGTCACATTTCTCTTTACGGACTCTCAATCCGTATTCCTTCAGTCTCTGAAGAGTTGCATCCAAGTTGCGCAGATGCTCTTCATCATCTGCTCCTGTACACAGGATATCATCCAGGTAACACTGCACTCCAGGTAATCCGCTCAGGATTTGATCAATAGCTCGCTGAAACAATGCCGGGGCTGATGTGATGCCAAAAGGCAATCTGCAGTATCGAAAAAGTCCCTTATGTGTGTTGACAGTCAGCATTTCACGTGACTGCTCTTCAACATGCATTTGTAAGTAAGCCTGGTTGAGATCTATTTTGCTGAACTTCTGTCCCCCACTCAGGCCAGCAAACAAGTCATTGATCAGAGGAAGAGGATACTGCTCGGCTGTTAATACAGGATTCACTGTTACCTTGAAATCTCCGCAGATCCGAATTCCTCCGTCCTTTTTCGGAACCGGGACGATGGGCGTGGCCCACTCGCTTGTCGTCACAGGCTCCAGAACTCCATTCTTGACCAGCGCATCCAAGTCAGCCTCCACCTTGGGCCGAATGGCGTATGGCACCGGCCGAGCCTTCATGAACACTGGTTTGCTGTCAGGTTTGATATGCAGCTTCACTGTTATTTTTTTCATGCTGCCCAACTCCTCACGAAAAACATCCTTGTGCTTTTCCAGGATAGTCTGCAGCTGCGTGGAACCGTGTGACAGCTTCCTTATTTCCTGCCAGTTGAGTCTGATTCTCTTGAGCCACTCACGCCCCATTATGGCAGGACAGTTCTTTTGGGTAACGTACACTGGCAGCTTGGCAGTTTGATCATTACAATGAACAGTCACCTCTGTCATTCCTTTAATCTGCACTCGATGCCCAGTGTACCCTTTAAAAACTGTGTCGGAAGGTTGGAGTGGAAGGTGCTTCAGAAACTTCCTGTAAACATCATATGACACTAATGATGCTTTTGAACCTGTGTCTATCTGCATTTTTACAGAATGTCCTTCCAGCTTGGGTCTGGCCCAAAAGCCGTCTGAAGTGTCATCAACAGTCAATATTCGCACAGTATTTATTGCAGTCGACACTTCTTCTTCTGAGGAATCACTCAGTCTGCCCTCATCATGCTTGACTGTGCGAACATGTCTTTCCTTTTTGAATTTTGCCATGTCTCTTTTATTTCCAAACTTTGAGCCTTTATCCATGCCCTTCTTGTTCCTGCATGCACGTGCAACGTGGCCTTTTTTCCCACAGTTGTTGCAGTCCATTTCCTTGCACCAGCAATCATTAGCAAGGTGTCCTAACTTGCCACAGCGGAAACATGGTCCTTGTGCATTTGTTTTACCACTGTCCACCTTGTATATTCTGCCTGTAGCATGCAGAGCATGAGCTTCTCTTGAAGCCAGTTCCATGGTCACACTGATATTAATTGCCTTGTCAAGAGTCAAGTCACTTTCTGTGAGTAATTTCTTCTGTGCAGCTTCATTTCTTAATCCACACACCAGTCTGTCTCTTAATGTGTCATTTAAAGCATCTTTAAACTCACAGTATTCAGCTAATTTCCGCAATGATGCAACAAACATGGTGACCGACTCACCCTCTTCTTGGTTGCGTTTGTGAAACCTGAATCTTTCAGCGATCACCAGGGGCTTGGGTGAAAAATGCTTGGTCAGTGTGTCCACAATTTCTTCGAAAGTTTTACTGCCTGGCTTTGCTGGTTGTACAAGGCTCCGTAGCAGGTTAAAAGTCTTTGGCCCCATCACACTCAAAAAAGTGGGCACCAGCTTTTCATCCTCTATTTCATTAGCCTCGACGAAATATTCGAACCGCTCTGTGTAGGAGCCCCATTGCTCCGTGCTTTCGTCGAAGGGACCGATCGAGCCAATAACTCCAGCCATTTTCTGCTCCTGGTTAAAAGGCGTTCCTCCCTTCACAACTGCTCCTTCTCGTAATGTCGAGCCTTTTTCCGGCGTTACTCACGGTGTTTTTCCTTTCCTTTTTTCCCGCTGCATACTCCTCCCCGCTTAGCTGAAGGCAGTCGCATCCACCGGAGCACACACGGCGAAGCTTCCCTCTCCGGCGGCGTCTAACACCCGGGCAGCGCGAGGCATCGGCAGGGAAAAAAACAAAACAAAAACGGCATAAAATATTCCTCCGTCGCGGACTGCAGCGTCGGTCCAGTCGTCCTCGTCGCCACTTTTGTTATATCTTCCGTCTTATTAATATAACAATGATTTGTCGGACCACGACGTCTCTTCAAAGATTTATTGATAGCGGTACAACTTGTTAGCCCATGGCTACCCTGGCAACAACAACCTAGCACAGGTTACCCAGCATGCACCAGGTGCATCTCAACTACGGGTCCTAGTGTAACCCAAAATACACAACAAGGCCAAACACCTGGGCAACCTGTCCTTCAGAGTCTGGGAGAAGATCAAGGAGAAGGTCCACTTCACTCCTGTCATCCTGGACCCAAACACTGCACATCCCTGGCTCCATCTGTCTGATGATCTGACCAGTCTTAGATATGGAGACACAGAGCAGCAGCTTCCTGACAATCCAGAGAGAAACACTAAGTATACCACTGTCCTGGGCTCTGAGGGCTTCAGCTCAGGGAAACACAGCTGGGGGGTGGAGGTGGGAGATCATCCTGCCTGGAATGTGGGTTTGGCTAAAGAGTCAGTTGACAGGAAGGGAGAACGATACCCTTCACGTGAATATGGAGTCTGGTGTTTAAGGCACCGTGATGGAAAATACACCAATGGTGATGGTGAGACTGTGACAGTGAAGAAGAGTCTCCAGAGGATCAGAGTCCAGCTGGACTATGACAGGGGGGAGGTGTCCTTCTACGACCCTAAATACATGACTCACATCTACACTCACAGAGACACTTTCACTGAGAAACTCTTCCCATATTTTCATGTTTGGAAATCTGGTGATGCTGAAACCACTGATATCAAAATCTGTCCCACTGAGATCAGTCTGTGATGTTCAGGGACGTTAGTTTTTCTGTCATGATGGTTTGAGGTTTATTAAACTCTAAACTCATCATCACACATTACAGCCAACCTGCTTCTACACCTGCTCACCTGTCATATATCACATTTGATTTGATGCTGAGGGTCACTGAAATGTTTATCTAACTGTCTCTGAGCTGTGATATGAATTATCCAGAAATGTGTTAAAGATATAGTGCGTAACTTTGTCCTGCCCCTTAAATGTCCGTTGCACTGAAGCCATTACTATGAGATAACACTACACTGATTAGCTCTGCAAGTCTCCTGCGGTACAGCATTTGTTGTTTTGAATGTTGTATCCACCTGCAACATTCCTGCATTGGCGCACAAGAAACAACGCCCTTTACCTCATGACAAGAAGGGAGGGGGAAGCAGCAGCAGTGAGTCTACTAGCAACAGGTAGAAACAAGTGCCCAAGACACGGTTCAGAAGTGGATTGTACTACACAGAAAAAGTCTTTCTGTTCAGCAGAAGAATACAATCAAAGAAAGAATTCAAGTGAGCAACGGAAAAGACATTTACATTGGTGTTGTTTTTCCTCAGTGGAGAGCCCTGAAAGCAGAAATCACACTGAGGGCTGACACAGATGTCACTTTACTGCTGAGTTGATTAGGATGTGTTGCTAATACTCGTGTGTGATGTAACGCTGAACGTTGCAGCGCGACCAATGTTTTGCGGTGACTTCTCTCAGTGAAAATTCAGTGATTTTATGAGTTACTGGAATGAGTGAAACGTTTTTTTTTTTTCAAGAAAATGTATTTTGTTTTTGAGAGTTACCAACATTGATTTTTTTTTTCTGATCAAGAAGGTTTGATCTTCATTTGTTGTTGTCTTGGTAACACAGTCATACATTACACCCCAAACTGTTATTTCCACATGAAGACAGAGTTATAATTAATTTTTCATAATGTCAGACTTGACAGTAACTCCTGTTGTTGTTGTTTTTACAGCTTTCAGAAAACAGAGCGAGTTTGTAGGTTGTCTCAATTCTTAAAATAAAATAATAATATGTGAGAAAATGTGAAAACAAACTAAACAAATCAAAGGTGTTCATTATCCTGGTAATTTTCATCTTTTCTTCTATGTCAAACAACTTTGTAAAATAGTTTATATCCACTGTACTGATGTTTTGATTGTTTCAGTTTTGTTCATCAATTGTAGTTTTTAATATTCTGATAAATATTTTGATTATTTCATGGGCTTGATAACTTTTGGATCTGTTGGAAGCAAGTGTTTTAATTTTATTTTATTTTGAGCAAAAATGTTATTATATTGTGTCTTGATTTTTATGCTCGGTATAACATGTAAAAATGGTCTATATGAATGATAAACTACAATGTCCAGTAAAAGATGATGAGCAGGAGCTAAACATTACAAAACGTATTAAACGTCACCATTTTAAAACCAGTGTTTTCTCCATCTTCATGTATTAATGATTTATACTTACTTTTTGTTTTCAAAACAGCAAATGTCTTGATGAAACTCTTCCACTCTGTTTTCAGGACACACTATTTAAATGACAAAATCAGCTCTTCAACATTTATTTACAAAAGAAAGTAAATTATCTAAAACTATGTGAAGATTAAATCACTGCGTGTTGGATGAGAAGAGTTGTATTAACAACTGTAGTTGATATTTCTGATGCTATTTGATGATACTCATAGAAATATTTATTCAGAATCTTAACACACAATAAATGAGCTTAACTGTGTTCTACTTTCTACACATGTACAGTGATTCATGTTGTGTGTTTGAAAGGTTTTGTTGCACAGTGTAGACGAAGTATGTGTGCAGCTGTTGGTTCAGAGTCCAGAGTTGAAAACTGGAACCACAATTTATGATGATGACAAATTATAATTTCCAGTAGTTTGAATATGAATGAGCTCAACATTTTTTTTTTTTTTAATCTTGATTTCTTTATAACACTGTCTTGGACAAACTGCTATTTTCATCACATTTATGTATTAAAATATGTTTAGGATTAAGAATGAGGAAATCATGTTATTGGTGATCAAGAGGAAAACGTCTGGTTGACTTGCTGACAGCTCCATCTGCTGGAGACTCAACAACATGGCTGCATTTCCTGCCTGTGATAATTTAATCATTGACAAGAGGTAGGAGAAAACGAAAGTACATTTGTCATTGCTGATCAGCGCTGAGACGCCATTACAGGGTGAGAGATCTCTACTGGAAAACACATGTTTGGATTATTTTCAAGAGCAGAGTCAGTGACTTGGTGAGTCTCCCTGTTGAAATATAATCAAGATAATAGGGAAATGGCTGAGAGAGCTCTCTTTGGAAGTTTCCTGAGTTGCCACGTGTGTTCAGAGACTTTCAGAGATCCTGTGTCTCTGAGCTGCAACCACAGATTCTGTTCAAGCTGCCTGCAACAATTCTGGGAACAAGCGAAAAACAAAAACTGTCCCATTTGTAAAAGGAAAACTTCAAAGGATCATCTCGAGATAGACTTTGCACTGAAGGGTTTGGCTGATTCCTTTGCTGGGAGACAGAAAACTGGATCATCAGAGACTGAAAAGCAACATGAAAAACAAATGGTGGTTTGTAGTAAACATCAAGAAGAACCTAGATTGTTCTGTAAGGATGAAGATCGAGCTGTGTGTCCTGTCTGTGAGTTTTCTCTCCACCAGAGTCACAAGGTGGTTCCTGTAGAAGAAGCAGTCAGTGACCTGAAGCAGCAGCTGAAATCTGACTTAAAGTCTCTGCAGGACAAGAAGAACAAATACAAACAAGTGGAGAAAACATACAATGAAATGATTCAACACTCCAAGAAGCAGCTGTCGTCCACAGAGGGGCGGATCAGAGCAGAGTTCAACAAGCTCCACCAGCTCCTGAAAGAGGAAGAGGAGTCCAGACTGGCAGCTCTGAGGGAGGAAGAGGAGCAGAAGGGGAAGACTATGAGCAGAGAGATGAAGATGATTGAGGAGCAGAGCTCCTCTCTGTCAGACAGTATCTGTGCTGTTGAAGAAGAGCTGCAGAAACACAAGGTGGCGTTCCTCAGCAGTTATAAAGCCACTCAGACCAGAGCCAGAGCCCAGTGCTCACTGTCAGATCCACAGCTGCTCTCAGGAGCTCTGATAGATGAGGCCAAACACCTGGGCAACCTGTCCTTCAGAGTCTGGGAGAAGATCAAGGAGAAGATCAAGGAGAAGGTCCACTTCACTCCTGTCATCCTGGACCCAAACACTGCACATCCCTGGCTCCATCTGTCTGATGATCTGACTAGTGTGAGATTTGGAGACACAAAGCAGCTTCCTGACAATCCAGAGAGACACACCAAGTATCACACTGTCCTGGGCTCTGAGGGCTTCAGCTCAGGGAAACACAGCTGGGAGGCGGAGGTGGGAGATCATCCTCGCTGGAATGTGGGTTTGGCTAAAGAGTCCGTTGACAGGAAGGGAGAACGATTTGCTTCACCAAAATATGGAGTCTGGTGTTTATGGCATGGTGATGGAAAATACACCAATGGTGTTAGTGTGCCTGTGACAGTGGAGAAGAGTCTCCAGAGGATCAGAGTCCAGCTGGACTATGACAGGGGGGAGGTGTCCTTCTACGACGCTGAAGACATGACTCACATCTACACTCACAGAGACACTTTCACTGAGAAACTCTTCCCATATTTCAGTGTTGAACCGTCTGGTGATGGTAAAACCTCTGATATCAAAATGTGTCCCACTGAGATCAGTCTGTGACGTTCAGGTATGTTAGTTTTTCTATCATGATGGTTTGAGGTTTATTAAACTCTAAACTCATCATCACACTTTACAGCCAACCTGCTTCTACACCTGCTCACCTGTCATTTTGTCTTTACACACATTTGATTTGATGCTGAGGGTCACTAAAATATTTATCTGACTGTCTCTGAGCTGTGATATGAATTATCCAGAAATGTGTTAAAGCTATAGTGCGTAACTTTGTCATGCCCGTTAAATGTCCGTTGCATCGAAGCCATTACTATGAGATAACACTACACTGATCAGCTCTGCAAGTCTCCTGCGGTACAGCATTTGTTGTTATGAATTTTGTATCATCATCGTCATGCAACATTCCTGCACTAGCACACAGGAAATGATGTGTTTTACCTCATGACAAGAAGGGAGGGGGGAGCAGCAGCAGTGAGTTTATAGCAACAGGTAGAAACAAGTGGCCAAGACACAGTTCAGAAGTGGATTGTACTACACAGAAAAAAGCCTTTCTATTCAGCAGAAGAATATACAATCAAAGAAAGAAAGTGAGCAACGGGGAAGACATTTACATTGGTGTTGTTTTTCCTCAGTGGAGAGCCCTGAAAGCAGAAATCACACTGAGGGCTGACACAGATGTCATGTCACTTTACTGCTGAGTTGATTAGGATGTGTTGCTATATACTCTTGTGTGAGATGTAACGCTGAACGTTGCAGCGCGACCGATGTTTGCGGTGACTTCTCTCAGTGAAAATTCAGTGTTTTTATGTGTTACTGGAATGACTGAAAAGTTTTTTTTCAAGAAAATGTATTTTGTTTTTGAGAGTTACCAACATGGATTATTTTTTTGATTAAGGTTTGATCTTCATTTATTGTTGTCTTGGTAACACACTTATACATTACACACCAAACTGTTAATTTCCTCATGAAGACAGAGTTATAATTAATTTTTCATAATGTCAGACTGATTCTTGATAGTAACTCCTGTTGTTGTTTTTACAGCTTTCAGAAAATACATCGAGTCTGTAGGTTGTGTCAATTCTTAAAATAACAATAATAATATGTGAGAAGATGTGAAAACAAAATGCTGAAACTGTTTTACTTCATCAGGAGAAAAACTTAACAAATCAAAGGTGTTCATTACCCTGGTTATTATCAGCATCTTGTTCTATGTCAAACAACTTAGTATAATAGTTTATATCCACTGTACTGATGTTTTGATTGTTTCAGTTTTGTGACAGTTTGTCCATCAAATTTTTAATATTCTGATAAATATTTTGATTATTTCATGAGCTTGATAACTTTTGGATCTGTTGGAAGCAAGTGTTTTAATTTCATTTTATTTCATTCAAAAAACGTAATTATATTGTGTCTTGATTTTTATGCTCGGTATAACATGTAAAAATGGTCTATATGAATGATAAACTACAATGTCCAGTAAATGATGATGAGCCGTAGCTACGCATTACAAAACGTGCTAAACGTCACCATTTTAAAACCAGTGTTTTCTCCATCTTCACTTATTAATGATTCATACTTACTTTTTGTTTTCAAAACAGCAAATGTCTTGATGAAACTCTTCCACTCAGTTTTCAGGACACACTATTTAAATGACAAAATCAGCTCTTCAACATTTATTTACAAAAGAAAGTAAATTATCTAAAACTATGTGAAGATTAAATCACTGCATGTTGGACGAGAAGAGTTGTATTAACAATTGTAGTTGATATTCCTGATGCTTGATGATCCTCAAATAAATATTTATTAAGAATTTTTATACACAATAAATGAGCTTAACTGAGTTCTACTTTCTACACATGTACAGTGATTCATGTTGTCTGTTTGAAAGGTTTTGTTGCACATTGTAGACGAACTATGTGTGCAGCTGTTGGTTCAGAGTTCAGAGTTGAAAACTGGAACCACAATTTATGATGATGACAAATTATCATTTCCAGTAGTTTGAATATGAATGTGTTTTTTATTATTATCTTGATCTCTTTATAACACTGTCTTGGACCAACTACTATTTTCATCACATTTGTGTATTAAAATATGATTAGGATTAAGAATGAGGAAATCATGTTATTGGTTATCAAGAGGAAAACATCTGGTTGACTTGCTGACAGCTCCATCTCCTGGTGACTCAACAACATGGCTGCATTTCCTTCCTGTCAATTTAATCATTGACAAGAGGTCGAAGAAAGCGAAAGTACATTTGTCATTGTTGATCAGCGCTGAGACGCATTACAGGGTGAGAGATCTCTACTGGAAAACACACGTTTGGATTATTTTCAAGTACAGAGCCAGTGACTTGGTGAGTCTCCCTGTTGAAATATTATCAAGATAATAAGGAAATGGCTGAGAGAGCTCTCTTTGAAAGTTTCCTGAGTTGCCACGTGTGTTCAGAGACTTTCAGAGATCCTGTGTCTCTGAGCTGCAACCACAACTTCTGTTCAAGCTGCCTGCAACAGTTCTGGGAACAAGCTGAAAACAAAAACTGTCCCATTTGTAAAAGGAAATCTTCAAAGGATTTTCCACGAGTGAATTTTACTCTGAAGGATCTGGCTGATTCCTTTGCTGGGAGACAGAAAACTGGTTCATCAGAGACTGAAAAGCAACATGAGAAACAAATGGTGGTTTGCAGTAAACATCAAGAAGAACCTAAATTGTTCTGTAAGGATGAAGAAAGAGCTGTGTGTCCTGTCTGTGAGTTTTCAGTCCACCAGAGTCACAAGGTGGTTCCTGTAGATGAAGCAGTCAGTGACCTGAAGCAGCAGCTGAAATCTGACTTAAAGTCTCTGCGGGACAAGAGGAAAAAATACAAACAAGTGGAGAAAACATACAATGAAATGGTTCAACACTCCAAGAAGCAGCTGTTGTCCACAGAGAGGCAGATCAGAGCAGAGTTCAACAAGCTCCACCAGCTCCTGAAAGAGGAAGAGGAGTCCAGACTGGCAGCTCTGAGGGAGGAAGAGGAGCAGAAGGGGAAGACTATGAGCAGAGAGATGAAGATGATTGAGGAGCAGATCTCCTCTCTGTCAGACAGTATCTGTGCTGTTGAAGAAGAGCTGCAGAAACACAAGGTGGCGTTCCTCAGCAGTTATAAAGCCACTCAGACCAGAGCCAGAGCCCAGTGCTCACTGTCAGATCCACAGCTGCTCTCAGGAGCTCTGATAGATGAGGCCAAACACCTGGGCAACCTGTCCTTCAGAGTCTGGGAGAAGATCAAGGAGAAGGTCCACTTCACTCCTGTCATCCTGGACCCAAACACTGCAAGTCCCTGGCTCCATCTGTCTGATGGCCTGACCAGTGTGAGACAAGGAGACAAAGAGCAGCAGCTTCCTGACAATCCAGAGAGAAACACTAATCATGCCCACATACTGGGCTCTGAGGGCTTCAGCTCAGGGAAACACAGCTGGGAGGTGGAGGTGGGAGATCATCCTCGCTGGACTGTGGGTTTGGCTGAAGAGTCAGCTGACAGGAAGGGAGAGTTATTTGTTTCACCAGAATATGGAATCTGGTGTTTATTGTATGATGATGGAGAATACACCAGTGGTGATGATGGTGAGACTTTGACAGTGAAGAAGAGTCTCCAGAGGATCAGAGTCCAGCTGGACTATGATGGGGGGGAGGTGTCCTTCTACGACCCTGAAGACATGACTCACATCTACACTCACAGAGACACTTTCACTGAGAAACTCTTCCCATTTTTTTATGTTGGACCGTCTGGTGATGCTGAAACCTCTGATATCAAAATGTGTCCCACTGAGATCAGTCTGTGACTGAGAAGGTGTTGTTTTTCCTCAGTGGAGAGCCCTGAAAGCAGAAATCACACTGAGGGCTGAGAGTATAGCCGTGTTTCCATTGCAGGAACTTCGGGGTAATTTTACGGGGCCAGCCCCGTTGGTGCGTGTTTCCACTGCACTCCCCCAAAAGGGCCATATACAGGAACTTTTACGGGGGCCAACGGAGTACCTACTCCAGGGTAGGTACTCCATTCGGCCCTGAAAGGCTCCTGGGTGGGGCTCGAGGTTAACCCGGCACTGATTGGCTAAAGCTAGAGCAGGCTCTGACGCTACCAGAAAGCACCAAAACAACCGGCATTTTTAAAAGGGGGAGCAGAAGGGGAGCATTAGCCTAGCAGACACCGCTGTAAACAACAAGAAAACAGCAGGAAGATGCACGACAAATGGACCGACGGTGAGGTGCAGACATTGATTGCAGTCTACAGCACCGAGGAGATTCAGAGGGGGTTTGAGTCATCGCGGCGAAATGAAAATATCAGTGCACCTCGACACACTGGGGATCCATCACGCCGCGCAAAACAATGCCGTGAAAAGTAAAAAAAAAAATAAAAAAAACTCAAGCAGGATTACAATCAACTGCCATGTGCACAAACACACAAACCAGAAACGCGCCTACCGCCTCAGCTCCTTCCATCCTTCTTCTCCGTTGTTGTTATGATTTTTGTGCATGTGCTTGTGACCTGCCTGGGTGACGTCACGGTCGAAACTGTCGCACAGCGATTAAGCGGCGATCGAAACTCATGACGTCGCCGCGGGGTCAGACTCTGCAGTGGAAACACGGCCACTGAGAGGGCCAAGTGAGAGGACGGTTCCTGTAGAAGTTCCTACCCCCTCCCTTTACCAGGAACTCCTGCAGTGGAAACACGGCTTATGTCACTTTACTGCTGAGGTGATTTGGATGTGTTGCTAATACTCGTGTGTAGCCTAATGTAACGCTGAACGTTGCATCGCAAACAATGTTTTGCGGTGGCTTCTCTCATTGAAAATTCAGTGCTTTTATGTGTTACTGGAATAACTGAAGTTTTTTTTCAAGAAAATGTATTTGTTCTTGAGAGTTACCAACATTGATTTTTTTTCCCTGATTAAAGCAGAAGTAAGCGATCCGGTCGTTTTGGCTAACTTCCTGTCAGCCGATGGAGTTAGCAGTCCCCGCCCTCGTCATGGATCTATTGGTCCTCGTCCCTACGTCACCAAATGCACGCGCATCCCTTGGTTGCACACACAGAGAGGACCGCCCCTTTATGCCGTTCTCTCTCCTCATTGGATAAAGGTTGTAGGATACAAGGAAAGTTTTCTGGGCTTACAGCAGAGCAGAGTGACTGACAGACCCGTGTTTCAGACCACACACTCTATGTAAGTGATTGCTGTCGGAAGATATAACTATTTAGGACTTATATTAAAGCAGAAGTAAGTGGAATGTTTGTGTTAATATAAGTCTTTAATAGTTACATCTTCCGACAGCAATCACTTATATCCAATGAGGAGAGAGAACGGCATAAAAGGGCGGTCCTCTTTGAATTTTAGAAAGTTGTATGACAAACCAGAAAAAGTTGAACAGGACAAGGTTATTCTCCATCTGATGACCACATAACGTCCAGCGACACCGTCAGAAGGTTGACGATGAGGAAAGACGTAAGGACAGGAACGTGTCTGTGAAATACAGTCTGCTTTACAACGATCACCCAAATAAAGTCCCTGTCTGCAAAGCAACATTCCTCACAGTATTAAGGAAAAATTCCATGGAGTTTTTCCTCAGTCGATGTGAGGGTCTAAGGACAGAGGATGTTGTTACGATGCCATGTAAAGCCCTTTGAGACAAACTGTTTGTAAAAACGGGCTATACAAATAAAATTGCCTTGCCTTGCCTTGCCTTGCCTATTAGGTGAGTAATGTTTTCATTTAATGTAGTGTGAGTGATGTATATTGTGACCAAACGTCCACTTTTACCCGGACATGTCCACTTTTTACGTCCTGTCCGGTGCGTCCGGGCGGGTTTTATAAATTCATGAAAATGTCCGGTTTTCAATGTTTTTCATGGGACCATTAAACATACTTGATTGGCGCTTTGCACAGAATACTCCGGTATTTTGTTGTGTCTCTGACGTGTGGCTGCCTCTGTATGTGCGGCTCTGCAACGCGCTCATACAGAGGGAGCAGACGTCGGAGCAACTGTCCTCTTTTTTGGAAATCAAAATATGGTCACCAAACACCATTTCGTAGATAGTTTGTACCAAATGTTTACACACAACATTAACTTTATGAAGTAGTGTACAACTGGGCAATCAGACATGGGCCTTTGGTTGTGCATAAATAAATAAACCCATATTGATTTTGTATAATCATTAGCTTAACTACATGGCAGTAACTTACAATTCTCAGTAGTTTCATTATTTCCTGAATCAAGTTGCTTTTCAGTATGTAGCTTGGCCATACAAACTACAGTTTTATGTGGTAAATATTTCAGTCGCTACACACAGCGCAGGCGTTTGTAGTATAGAAAATAAATTGTAGAAATTTAATATTAATCACAGACTCGGCCCAAATATGTTATGTTGATTGGGAAAGATTTATTTATGGCAAAGTAATAGTGTTTTTTGTGTGTTCGGTGTGGAAGTGCAGATATCAGTGTTAATCCATTTATGTAGTTTTGTGTGTGTTCAGGATATGGTAGGCTTAAGGAAAGACAGACAGTTCTCACTACTTTCACTGTTGTATTTTATCTAGAGGTCTTTTAAGTTTGTTCAGAAAAAAAGTTTATTACCTGAACCTAATGCTTTTTATCTGAAGTTAGTAGCCTATAGATGACTGACAACCTCAATTATTATGTTTTTCAGGCATCAGCAAGGACCGTGCCTCCCGAGTCGCACAATATTATGCAGAGACTGCAGAAGCACGTCCAGAGAGAAGGGGTGGTGCACGACAAGTGCAAGACAATGAGGAAAGAAGACAAAACATCATCCAGCACATACAATCCTTCACCTGCAGAGCCAGCCATCATGGGCAGAGGGGAGCCCCAGGGCGCAAGTATCTACCGAGTGACTTAAATGTGAGAAAAATGCATGAGTTGTTTGAAAGTCTAAATCATGCTCATGTCAGTTACTCCCTGTACTATTCAGTGTTTGCCAGTGAGTTTAATCTTGGCTTTGGCCACCCAGCCACTGATGCATGCTCGGTTTGTGCCATGCACAAGCTCAAGATTAAAGATCCAAGCTTGACAGGGAGAGAGAAACAGATTGAATCTGCTACATTCATTTTGCACCGTCGCAGAGCTCGTGTCTTCTATGACCTCCTACTGTAGGTAGGGTCACTGAAAATTGTGTCACACTGTGTTTTGATATGATGCAAAACCTGATCCTACCTAAAACTCCAATTGGACAGGCTTATTATTCTACTTTATTATGTACCTGTTTGGAGTGGTAACACATCACGGAGAGAACAGTCATCAAACAAAAGACGATGTCCATATTTACGTCTGGCAAGAAAATGAAAACAGTAAAGATAACATGATTGCATCTGCACTTAGAGACTGCTTAAATGTCCGTCTTCAGGGGAAAATCCGTCAATCCAGGGCACTTCGTCTTTTTAGTGACTCTTGTTATGGACAAAACAAAAATATGAACATGGTGTCCATGCTCATGGATTTTCGCAAGAACTTTCCCAATCTTGCCATTGAGTACACATTCCCAGTGAGGGGACATAGTTATCTACCGGCTGACCGTGTGTTTGGGAGGATAGAGCAGAGGATCCACAAAATAGACACCATCTTACTACCTCAGGAGTATCATTCGTTACTGAAGAACTTTGGAAATGTGCACATCTATGGCAAAGATTGGGAGGCATTTGATTTCCGATCTGCTACTAAGAAGTGTGTGAAGGCTCAGAGAAGCTTTAAAGTAAGTGAAGCGCGCATGCTTGAACTGAGTTCCAACAAGATTGGATTCAAAACCACTTACAGTGGAGCATACTCTTTCCACAGTGTACTGAACCCGGGAAAGCGGTGGGCTGACTTGAAACCTGACATACTCCCTAAGCAGACCACTGTAAAGGATGCAAAGAAACGTGATGTGTTAGCACTTCTGACAGAAATGGGTGTGTCAGGTGAGGTGCAGGCATTTTATAATGATGCACTGTCTGAAGTTACTGATGATGTATGCCCGAGTGATGTTGAAGAGTAAATTGCCCAGAGTTTGATGGTGATGTGATGAACTAATAACTGATAATAACTAACTTAAGCCACTAAGGGCCGGATTTACTAAGATCCCAGATAGCGGGCGCTATATTGTTTGCGCCCTCTAAAATATTGCGTGTTTGGTTAGTGCACGCAAAACAGGTGATCTACTAAGAGTAACACGCTAAATGAAAACACGTGCAAACCACAATATGTAAATGAGGGTTTTGCGCGTGGTAATCGTTTCCGCCATGGAGAGACTGGACAGAGAGCTGGACGGATGAAGGGACAGAATGACATTTGATCCGATGCATACAATGACAGCATGTGTGTTCATCTCTCTCGCGCTCTGTTTAGATAAATAAACACAAATCGCTACAGGGCCCAGCTCGTCATATACTGACGAACAGGTAGCAGCTGCAGCGACAATCACACACCTATAATGCGTGTGTGCCGCCCATGATCGAGTTGATTAATAGAGAGCTCAGGTGGGACACACGGATCGAAACGCTCTGACCACTGACCAGGGGGATCAAAGGCGAGTGAAGGCAGCGGTGACGTGTCTCAGTCCGGGACCGGGACTGAGAGACGGAGCTGAGCAGCCAGGTGAGAGGAGAGGAGAGGAAAGGAGAGGAGGAGAGGAGAGGAGAGGAGAGGAGCGCACTGCAGGACAGACGTGCCCCGTGCGTAACAGCGCGTAAAAGACTTTTAACACGGCTGAAAAACTGTTACAGAATTACCCAGACGTGAGGAAATGCAGAGATGTAAGATCACGGGGCTCTGACAGGTATCAAACCAATAAACTGTTAGATCCCCGGTATTAGGCCCCTGTAAAGAAAGGCCTATACTAGACCAGCTCTCCGTTTAAAGGGTACGTTCTTAAGTTCTAACGGTCATGGACCAGAGTAGAATTTCTAAAGAATGTTTAAGCTGGTGATGAGGAAACTCGCCTAGCATCTAACTGCCTTCGTCCTGACGTCTGTCCCGCTTCCCCAAGCCACTAGTTCTGATAGAGCAGCCCCCCACCCAGAAGTAGTAACCCGGCACGCCTGTTAACGGCAGCTTTCCTCTTTGATCCTTGCACTTGTTATTGGCTAGGTTTAATTTAACGGTTTGGAAAAATAACCCTAGGGACCTGTTTATCTTTTGAAGTGAACACAAAACTAGATTAACCTTTAAGAGTCTTAAAGATGTTGTGCACACTATGGCTTAGCTTCTTACGATCATGAACAGCATAACAGTAATATTTGAATTAAAACCTCTGACACAAAAGATGAGGATAACAGTTCTCTTGTCTTTTAGGTTGTAAATTTATTTGCAGGAATTTAGCAGGGGCAAAGCAGCATCAGAGCATAAATATAAAAATCAAAGAAAATAATTAAAATCAAATTCTCACCCTATTAATCAACCCTACCTCTGATGGATAGTTGCCTGATTCGAATTTCTAGAATAAGGACGCAGGTTTCGGCCGAATTCCCTGAACCCCTTCTGCTGGGGATGATGATCGGGAGCCTAAGCCCCTGGGAGCGGACCAGCAGAGAGTGTGGAGATCAACCGAGTCCAAATTGCTGTGCGCAGTCTTCTTGTTCGATGGCAATCTTCTGTAGACGCACCAGCCCTCGGAGTCTTCGCAGGAGTAGGGTCTGAGGAGCTCGCTCTCGCACCCAGTCCCGACGCACACTGTCTTTACTTCGTCCCGATGACCTTTTTATATGTTTGGACCACCGACACCCTTCCTTTGTGTCATGGAATAATTTCTCCACCACTCTGCACCGGTCCGTGCCCAAATTTGGTCAACGCGCACTTCTCTATTTCTCTAAATTTCCCCAATTACCTGACCCTGTGGCCATCTCACCTCGACCTGTCCTGGCATGTCCCGGGACAGGCCACAGGTTCCTCATTTTGGTGACCTTTGTCCTGCCCACCCCATTCTACTTCTCCTTTCCAATAGATTACGGCAACTATTCCATCAGCTCGGGATTCATCATATCATGTAATACTTTCCCTGAGTCACATACAGTAATCACTTCTAAAAATAGTAAAGACATCAAAAAATAGTAAAAACATCATAAAATAGTAAAAACATCAAAAATAGCAAAACCCACAGTATACATCAAAAGGCCTAGCCCGGGACCCTCAACTCTCCTTGACAAAACGCATACGTTTTGGCAAAGTTGTATCAGTTAGTACATGGTTTTCAGACGTGGTAAATAAAGAGGCAAAAACAACCACCGCAATCTCTTCCTGGTTTGGTAAATCACATTGCACACGCTAAATAAATCGATTTGCATCTACTCATCCCAGTATTTTGCATGTTCTGGCAGAAACGCCCATATTTACATATCCATCAAGGCAAACACGCTAAATGGATAGCACGTGCTATTTTGCCCATTTGAGAGACGCAATCCTCCGTGCGTCCGGTTAGTAGATCAGGTTCCACGTGTGTTTGCGCGTGCAATCACGTTTGCACACGTTTTAATACACGCAAACCTTTAGTAAATCCGGCCCTCAGTGTGGTAGGTATTGTTTACAGTGTTCTTGAAAGTCATATTCGTCAGGACTTCATACGTTCATCTTCAGTTCAGTTGCTGGTCTAAAAAGCAAACATTAGTGGGCCACCCACTCTGATTTTATTGAAATGGATTTATTGAATGTATTGTAATGATTGTAAGCAGTGTTTCTTTGAAAGAGTTCCCTTTTGCCATATAGCACTTAAAAAGATTGCTAGATACCTGAGCTGTGTAAGAAAGTACAATCTGAACGACTATTGAATGTATTTTTCTATCATTGTATTGTTTTAATCATTGATGTTTATTTGGCTGTTTTTTTGCTGTGCTTTAAAGGTACCTTAAAGTCCTAAGATTGAACACTATGTAAATGTTATTGTTTTTTAAGCTATTGTTTTACTGTATGTGGTGGCCATGCCTACTCCAAGTCATTTTTAAAAACATGAAATTTAAACAAAAATGAATTTAGTGTATGTTATTTATTTGATTTAGCAGGTATTTAATTTGTTATTGGTTGGATTTTGTTTCAAATATGAGTTTTAAAAAACAATGAATGTATTTTGTTATTTATTTGATTTAGCAGTTATTTATTGTATTTATTTGGTTTCAAATATGAGCTTTAAAAACATGAAATTTAAACATAAATGAATGTACTTTGTTGTTATTTATTTGATTTAGCAGCTATTATTTAATTTGTTATTGGTTGGATTTTGTTTCAAATATGAGCTTTTGATATTACAGGAAGGTTACTGCATGTTCCTTTGTTTTAAAAATGTAAGAAAGATAAAATGAATACCTGGATTTATAGCGTTTTGCTAAAAAATATATTAATCTTTGGTTTTTAAAATCAACAATATTGTTGTGAGATTTGAAAATTGTTGTTGAACATGTTCAGACTGAGCAAATACACTGTTTTAACATAATAAAATTAATCTTTGTAAAAATTTGTGGGTCTGGGTAAATAATGTAATTTTTCTAGAAATTATGAAAATGGATTTATAGCGTTATAGCTCTTCAATTTGTTTCAGCAGAATATGGAGTCTGGTGTTTATTGCATCGCAGTGGAAAATACAGCAATGCTGTTGGTGAGACTGTGACAGTGAAGAAGAGTCTCCAGAGGATCAGAGTCCAGCTGGACTATGACAGGGGGGAGGTGTCCTTCTACGACCCTGAAGACATGACTCACATCTACACTCACAGAGACACTTTCACTGAGAAACTCTTCCCATATTTCTGTGTTGGAGAAGCTGGTGATGCTAAAACCACTGATATCAAAATGTGTCCCACTGAGATCAGTCTGTGATGTTCAGGGACGTTAGTTTTTCTGTCATGATGGTTTGAGGTTTATTAAACTCTAAACTCATCATCACACTTTACAGCCAACCTGCTTCTACAAGCAAAGGGTAAAAAAAAAAAAAAAAGTGCCCAAGACACAGTTCAGAAGTGGATTGTACTACACAGAAAAAGCCTTTCTGTTCAGCAGAGGAATACAACCAAAGAAAGAAAGCGAGCAACGGGGAAGACATTTACATTGGTGTTGTTTTTCCTCAGTGGAGACAGAGCCCTGAAAGCAGAAATCACACTGAGGGCTGACACAGATGTCACTTTACTGCTGAGTTGATTAGGATGTCTTGCTAATACTCGTGTGTAATGTAACGCTGAACGTTGCAGCGCGACCGATGTTTTGCGGTGACTTCTCTTAGTGAAAATTCTGTGTTTTTATGTGTTACTGGAATGAGTGAAACTGTTTTTGTTTTTTTCAAGAAAATGTATTTGTTTTGGAGAGTTACCAACATTGATTTTTTTTCAACGAGGAGTTTCACCAAGACATGGAGTCTGGCGTTTATGTCACAGTGATGGAAAATGCCTTGAGGTTGTTGGTAAGACTCTGACAGTGAAGAAGAGTTTCCAGGGGATCAGAGTTGAGCTGGACTATGACAGGGGGGAGGTGTCCTTCTACGACCCTGAAGACATGACTCACATCTACACTCACAGAGACACTTTCACTGAGAAACTCTTCCCTTATTTTGGTGTGGCAAAGTCTGGTGATGCAAAAACCACTGATATCAAAATGTGTCACACCGAGATCAGTCTGTGACGTTCAGGGATGCTAGTTTGTCTGTATCTCTACTGGTTACATTTTTTGTGTACTTACAAGACATGTTGTACAAAATTGATTAGGGTCGTCATCATCTACAATGGCAAGGCCTTCGAGGACAAGAGGGTGCCATGCAGCCACATCTGATCCTGATGACTAATGAGATAAAGGCAGAAAAGATGAGTTAAAAGAAAAAATTACAAGGTACAAGTCAAACAGCCACAACTGCTTTAAAAAATCCTAGAGGAAACACTGAATCCCATGTGTAAGAAAAAGAGTTTCCTGAAAATGCATTGTCCATATATCAGTATTGTAAACATATGTTCAAAATTTTCAAGTAGGAACTAAAAATAAGTTACTAATTTAATCCAAACACTAAAAAACAAACAAAGGCTATAGGCTACAAATACTTGTAGGCCTACATAACAGCTGTAACAAACATCATCTGTAAATGAGGCACAAGTCCCTGATATTCAGGGATGCAAACTGGTTTCAGGTTATAAGATGACAACATCATGTAAGTTAAGAAAACCAGGTGTAACTTACTTACCTTACAAATAGATAGATACTGTAGACGCCTTTATCATCCCACAGCGACATTTTTTCTCACAGTCCGTCACATATGAAACACAATATAGACACCATCTACACCACCTAAAACATACACCCACACACACTGAGGGTTAAAAAAAAATTCCACATTGATTGTATCAGCAAGTAAAATACAATAGACTTCCAAAAATTACGCCAAAGGTCACATCACATCTGAAGCCAGTACAAGACAAAAGAAAAATAGCATGTTGGAAAGTCTCATAATAGCAGCCTTGTATAAGAGTCATCGTGATGAGTAGTAGCATCATTACACTATTTACACCCTTTTGTGAGATCACTTTATATAATTTTTTCAATTATATATCAGTAAATTACTCTGTCGCCCATCTTTCCATTATCTCCCTCTATCATCTGCTGTATGCCTGTATCTGTCATTTCAAATGAAAAGCCTCTAGACTGATGACTTTGCAGCAGCAGCAATGTACATAGTGGAAACACTGCGCTTCCCTATTTCTTGTAGGTTAAATTCACCATTTTGATTAATTCACCACCTGTTTACCTACAACACTATTACAATGACCACTTTCATCTCACCTTGCTAACGTTAAACTGATGTTGTAAAACAATCAATGGAAGAAATAACACTTACCTATGAAAGACAGATGGCTCTTGATTTCTAACCAGACATTTTTCACAGAAAACATCAGGAGCTGACCGGTTTTTACAACCATCGTGTCATGTTGGAAAATCAACTTAAGGAGCAAACACCTGTAAACTGAACATGAGCTAAACACCCCATCACCACCAAACTTCACCACACTTAGTTGATTTATTTTATTTTTTAAACTCAAAATAGCAAATTTCACTGATAGATTTGAGTTTACTCATTTACTCTACATTTTACACAGTCAAGAGAGTAAAGTGTTTATCCCCTTGCAATACACGATGCTGAGACGGTAGGCTATCTGTCATATTAAGCTAACCTGTCTTTTAAGCTAACTTCTAAAAACATGAATCTGACAATGAAAAACAGCAGGGCGAGACGATGTAACAGTTTTACTCACCACATCAATGTGCCAAGCGGTAGGAAAGTAGTTATTCCGAAAATGGTGACTGTGACTGTTGACGCTGTGTCCTCCAGCTCCACCTGGGAACGAGGCACGTAGGCTACGAACTAACGAACAGCGCGAACACTGATGCAGTCAGTGCGCATGTGCAAATATTCAACTGTTGAAGAAAAAAAGAGCAGTTGTTCATTTTTGTGACAGTTTGTTCATGATTTAATATTTTTATTATTTGATCAGTTGTTTTAAATACCATTTTGTTTTAATCAAGTATTTAATTGCACTGTCTTCATTTTTGCACAGTGTCTATCATTTAACAATGGTCTATAAAGTGACTTATGAACAAAAAAGTCCAGTAGGCCTAAATGATGATGAGCTGTAGCCACTAATTACAAAATATATGAATCAAACTTGACTGTAAACAGTGTTTGCCTCTACTTTTTTAATGATTCAAACTCTTTTTTTCCTTATATCAGAATAACAAATGTCTTGATGAAACTCTTTCATGTGTGCCGCTATTGGCTCAGAGTTGAAAACTGGAACCACAATTTATGATGATGACAAATGATCATTTCCAGTAGTTTGAATATGAATGTTCTTCTTCTTCTTCTTCTTCTTCTTCTTCTTCTTCTTCTTCTTCTTCTTCTTCTTCTTCTTCTTCTTCTTCTTCTTCTTCTTCTTCTTATTATTATTATTATTATTATTATTATTATTATTATTATTATTATTATTATTATTATTATTATTATCTTGATCTCTTTATAACACTGTTTTGGACAAACTGCTATTTTCATCACATTTATTTATTAAAAAATGTTTGACGAATTAAGAATGAGGAAATCATGTTATTGGTTATCAAGAGAAAAACATCTGGTTGACTTGCTGACAGCTCCATCTGCTGGAGACTCAACAACATGGCTGCATTTCCTGCCTGTGATAATTTAATCATTGACAAGAGGTAGAAGAAAACGAAAGTACATTTGTCATTGTTGATCAGCGCTGAGACGCCATTACAGGGTGTGAGATCTCTACTGGAAAACACACGTTTGGATTATTTTCAAGAGCAGAGTCAGTGACTTGGTGAGTCTCCCAGTTGAAATATAATCAAGATAATAAGGAAATGGCTGAGAGAGCTCTCTTTGAAAGTTTCCTGAGTTGCCACGTGTGTTCAGAGACTTTCAGAGATCCTGTGTCTCTGAGCTGCAACCACAGATTCTGTTCAAGCTGCCTGAAACAATTCTGGGAACAAGCTAAAAACAAAAACTGTCCCACTTGTAAAAGGAAATCTTCAAAGGATGTTCCAGAGATAGACTTTGCACTGAAGGGTTTGGCTGATTCCTTTGCTGGGAGACAGAAATCTGGATCATCAGAGACTGAAAAGCAACATGAAAAACAAACAGTGGTTTGTAGTAAACATGAAGAGGAGCCTAAATTGTTCTGTAAGGATGAAGACAGAGCTGTGTGCACCGTATGTGAGTTTTCTCTCCACCAGAGTCACAAGGTGGTTCCTGTAGAAGAAGCAGTCAGTGACCTGAAGGAGCAGCTGAAATCTGACTTAAAGTCTCTGCAGGACAAGAAGAACAAATACAAACAAGTAGAGAAAACATACAATGAAATGATTCAACACTCCAAGAAGCAGCTGTCGTCCACAGAGAGGCAGATCAGAGCAGAGTTCAACAAGCTCCACCAGCTCCTGAAAGAGGAAGAGGAGTCCAGACTGGCAGCTCTGAGGGAGGAAGAGGAGCAGAAGGGGAAGACTATGAGCAGAGAGATGAAGATGATTGAGGAGCAGATCTCCTCTCTGTCAGACAGTATCTGTGCTGTTGAAGAAGAGCTGCAGAAACACAAGGTGGCGTTCCTCAGCAGTTATAAAGCCACTCAGACCAGAGCCAGAGCCCAGTGCTCACTGTCAGATCCACAGCTGCTCTCAGGAGCTCTGATAGATGAGGCCAAACACCTGGGCAACCTGTCCTTCAGAGTCTGGGAGAAGATCAAGGAGAAGGTCCACTTCACTCCTGTCATCCTGGACCCAAACACTGCAAGTCCCTGGCTTCATCTGTCTGATGATCTGACCAGTGTGACACGTGGAGACACAAAGCAGCAGCTTCCTGACAATCCAGAGAGATGGACTAATTATACCATTCTTCTGGGCTCTGAGGGCTTCAGCTCAGGGAAACACAGCTGGGAGGTGGAGGTGGGAGATCATCCTAAATGGGATGTGGGTTTGGCTAAAGAGTCAGTTGACAGGAAGGGAAAGATATGTGTTTCACCAAAATATGGAGTCTGGTGTTTATGGCACCGTGATGAAAAATACATCAATGGTGATGGTAAAACTGTGACAGTGAAGAAGAGTCTCCAGAGGATCAGAGTCCAGCTGGACTACGACAGGGGGGAGGTGTCCTTCTACGACGCTGAAGACATGACTCACATCTACACTCACAGAGACACTTTCACTGAGAAACTCTTCCCATATTTCTGTGTTGTACAATCTGGTGATGCTAAAACCTCTGATATCAAAATGTGTCCCACTGAGATCAGTCTGTGATGTGATGTTAGTTTTTCTATCATGATGGTTTGAGGTTTATTAAACTCTAAACTCATCATCACACTTTACAGACAACCTGCTTCTACACCTGCTCACCTGTTATTTTGTCTTCTTCGTATCGTAATTAACAGTTAATTAATATATAATAGACTGATCAACATCACTGTACTGCCCGTAAGAAATACTGTTTTTAAAGTCGTTTGACTTTTTACTTTCATCAGGTATTTTTCAATAAGTCTACTTTTATCTGCTCACCTGTCATTTTGTCTTTAAATCACATTTGATTTGATGCTGAGGGCCACTGACATATTTATCTAACTGTCTCTGAGCTGTGATATGAATTATCCAGAAATGTGTTAAAGCTATAGTGCGTAACTTTGTCATGCCTGTTAAATGTCTGTTGCACTGAAGCCATTACTATGAGACGACACTACACTGATCAGCTCAGCATTTGTTGTTTTGAATGTTGTATCCACCTGCAACATTCCTGCACTGGCGCACAAGAAATGATGTGTTTTACCTCATGACAAGGAGGGAGGGGGAAGCAGCAGCAGTGAGTCTACTAGCAACAGGTAGAAACAAGTGGCCAAGACACAGTTCAGAAGTGGATTGTACTACACAGAAAAAAGCCTTTCTGTTCAGCAGAGGAATACAATCAAAGAAAGAAAGTGAGCAACGGAGAAGACATTTTCATTGGTGTTGTTTTTCCTCAGTGGAGAGCCCTGAAAGCAGAAATCACACTGAGGGCAGACACACACAGATGTCACTTTACTGCTGAGTTGATGAGGATGTGTTGCTAATACTCGTGTGTGATGTAACGCTGAACGTTGCAGTGCGACCGATGTTTTGCGGTGACTTCTCTCAGTGAAAATTCAGTGCTTTTATGTGTTACTGGAATGAGTGAAACGGTTTTTTTTTTCAAGAAAATTTATTTTGTTTTTGAGAGTTACCAACATTGATTTTTTTTTTCTGATCAAGAAGGTTTGATCTTCATTTGTTGTTGTCTTGGTAACACACTTATACATTACACCCCAAACTGTTATTTCTACATGAAGACAGAGTTATAATTAATTTTTCATAATGTCAGACTTGACAGTAACTCCTGTTGTTGTTGTTTTTCCAGCTTTCAGAAAACAGAGCGAGTTTGTAGGTTGTGTCAATTCTTAAAATAAAAAAATAATATGTGAGAAAATGTGAAAACAAACTAAACAAATCAAAGGTGTTCATTATCCTGGTAATTTTCATCTTTTCTTCTATGTCAAACAACTTTGTATAATAGTTTATATCCACTGTACTGATGTTTTGATTGTTTCAGTTTTGTTCATCAATTGTAGTTTTTAATATTCTGATAAATATTTTGATTATTTCATGAGCTTGATAACTTTTGGATCAGTTGGAAGCAAGTGTTTTAATTTTATTTTATTTCAAGCAAAAATGTTATTATATTGTGTCTTGATTTTTATGCTCGGTATAACATGTAAAAATGGTCTATATGAATGATAAACTACAATGTCCAGTAAATGATGATGAGCAGGAGCTACACATTACAAAATGTATTAAACGTCACCATTTTAAAACCAGTGTTTTCTCCATCTTCACTTATTAATGATTCATACTTACTTTTTGTTTTCAAAACAGCAAATGTCTTGATGAAACTCTTCCACTCAGTTTTCAGGACACACTATTTAAATGACAAAATCAGCTCTTCAACATTTATTTACAAAAGAAAGTAAATTATCTAAAACTATGTGAAGATTAAATCACTGCATGTTGGACGAGAAGAGTTGTATTAACAATTGTAGTTGATATTTCTGATGCTTGATGATCCTCAAAGAAATATTTATTCAGAATTTTTATACACAATAAATGAGCTTAACTGAGTTCTACTTTCTACACATTGCATAGTGATTCATGTTGTGTGTTTGAAAGGTTTTGTTGCACAGTGTAGACGAAGTAGGCCCTATGTAGCTGTTGGCTCAGAGTCCAGAGTTGAAAACTGGAACCACAATTTATGATGATGACAAATGATCATTTCTAGTAGTTTGAATATGAATGTACTCAACAATATATTTTTTTATCTTGATCTCTTTATAACACTGTCTTGGACCAACTACTATTTTCATCACATTTATGTCACAGATCATGTTATTGGTTATCAAGAGGAAAATATCTGGTTGACTTGCTGACAGCTCCATCTGCTGGAGACTCACCAACATGGCTGCATTTCCTGCCTGTGATAATTTAATCATTGACAAGAGGTAGAAGAAAACGAAAGTACATTTGTCATTGTTGATCAGCGCTGAGACGCCATTACAGGGTGAGAGATCTCTACTGGAAAACACACATTTGGATTATTTTCAAGAGCAGAGTCAGTGACTTGGTGAGTCTCCCTGTTGAAATAATCAAGATAATAAGGAAATGGCTGAGAGAGCTCTCTTTGAAAGTTTCCTGAGTTGCCACGTGTGTTCAGAGACTTTCAGAGATCCTGTGTCTCTGAGGTGCAACCACAGCTTCTGTTCAAGCTGCCTGCAACAATTCTGGGAACAAGCTAAAAACAAAAACTGCCCCATTTGTAAAAGGAAATATTCAAAGGATGTTCCACAGATAGACTTTACACTGAAGGATCTGGCTGATTCCTTTGCTGGGAGACAGAAAAGTGGATCATCAGAGACTGAAAAGCAACATGAAAAACAAACAGTGGTTTGTAGTAAACATGAAGAGGAGCCTAAATTGTTCTGTAAGGATGAAGATCGAGCTGTGTGCACCGTATGTGAGTTTTCTCTCCACCAGACTCACAAGGTGGTTCCTGTAGAAGAAGCAGTCAGTGACCTGAAGGAGCAGCTGAAATCTGACTTAAAGTCTCTGCAGGAAAAGAAGAACAAATACAAACAAGTGGAGGTAACATACAATATCATGATTCAACACTCCAAGAAGCAGCTGTCGTCCACAGAGAGGCGGATCAGAGCAGAGTTCAACAAGCTCCACCAGCTCCTGAAAGAGGAAGAGGAGTCCAGACTGGCAGCTCTGAGGGAGGAAGAGGAGCAGAAGGGGAAGACTATGAGCAGAGAGATGAAGATGATTGAGGAGCAGATCTCCTCTCTGTCAGACAGTATCTGTGCTGTTGAAGAAGAGCTGCAGAAACACAAGGTGGCGTTCCTCAGCAGTTATAAAGCCACTCAGACCAGAGCCAGAGCCCAGTGCTCACTGTCAGATCCACAGCTGCTCTCAGGAGCTCTGATAGATGAGGCCAAACACCTGGGCAACCTGTCCTTCAGAGTCTGGGAGAAGATCAAGGAGAAGGTCCACTTCACTCCTGTCATCCTGGACCCAAACACTGCAAGTCCCTGGCTCCATCTGTCTGATGATCTGACCAGTGTGAGACATGGAGACAAAGAGCAGCAGCTTCCTGACAATCCAGAGAGAAACACTAATTATGCCACTGTCCTGTGCTCTGAGGGCTTCAGCTCAGGGAAACACAGCTGGGAGGTGGAGGTGGGAGATCATCCTGTCTGGACTGTGGGTTTAGCAAAAGAGTCAGTTGACAGGAAGGGAGAAATATGTGTTTCACCAGAATATGGATTCTGGTGTTTGGTGCATCGCAGTGGAAAATACACCAATGTTGTTGGTGAGACTGTGGCAGTGAAGAAGAGTCTCCAGAGGATCAGAGTCCAGCTGGACTATGACAGGGGGGAGGTGTCCTTCTACGACCCTGAAGACATGACTCACATCTACACTCACAGAGACACTTTCACTGAGAAACTCTTCCCTTATTTTCATGTTGGAAAGTCTGGAGATGCTAAAACCACTGATATCAAAATGTGTCCCTCTGAGATCAGTCTGTGATGTTAGTTTTTCTATCGTGATAGTTTGAGGTTTATTAAACTCTAAACTCATCATCACACTTTACAACCAACCTGCTTCTACACCTGCTCACCTGTCATTTTGTCATTTTGTCTTTAATGGAATATTCCGGCGTAAGTTTAACCCATGGTTCAATGCACCGATGGTCCAATGGTCCAATGCAATATTGAAAAGAGACGAAAACAACTCACCCACTCTCCTCCAGTTAAACGCTATGCAGTAACTTTCCGTGTCCAGCATAGAGTCCAGGCACTGACAACACACGTCGGACTCCGACTGGCAGTATACTGCCTCGTATTATGTGCTGGGACCCTGTTTGTACTGTTGATGACGTTTGGTTCTGCTCTGAGCATTATTTGTGGCTATGAG
Organism: Trachurus trachurus; assembly: GCF_905171665.1. Taxonomy (NCBI): domain Eukaryota; kingdom Metazoa; phylum Chordata; class Actinopteri; order Carangiformes; family Carangidae; genus Trachurus; species Trachurus trachurus. Next base: position 11,692,522 of record NC_139895.1, on the reverse strand, counting down.
TGGCTTTTTGATTGATTGCGTGTGCTGTTTGTTATGGTGCAGTCATTGCTAAAGTTGCTACAACTATAGAAGCTAGCGGTCAGCAGACTTCATCTCTCGAGGGGGGGTCTAACTAGGGTGTCACGGTGCGTTGGACCATGGGTTAAACTTACGCCGGAATATCCCTTTAACACACATTTGATTTGATGCTGAGGGCCACTAAAATATTTATCTGACTGTCTCTGAGATGTGATATGAATTATCCAGAAATGTGTTAAAGCTATAGTCCGTAACTTTGTCATGCCCGTTAAATGTCGTTGCATCAAAGCCATTACTAGAGATCAGCTCTGCAAGTCTCCTGCGGTACAGCATTTGTTGTTTTGAATGTTGTATCCACCTGCAACATTTCTGCATTGGTGCACAGGAAATGATGGAGTTTTGCCTCATGACAAGAAGGGAGGGGGAGCAGCAGCAGTGAGTCTACTAGCAACAGGTAGAAACAAGTGGCCAAGACACAGTTCAGAAGTGGATTGTAACTAGACAGAAAAAAGCCTTTCTGTTCAGCAGAAGAATACAATCAAAGAAAGAAAGCGAGCAACTGAAAAGACATTTACATTAGTGTTGCTTTTCCTCAGTGGAGAGCCCTGAAAGCAGAAATCACACTGAGGGCTGACACACACAGATGTCACTTTACTGCTGAGTTGATGAGGATGTGTTGCTATATACTCGTGTGTGATGTAACGCTGAACGTTGCAGCGCGATTGATGTTTTGCGGTGACTTCTCTCAGTGAAAATTCAGTGTTTTCATATGTTACTGGAATGACTGAAACGTTTTTTTTTTTCAAGAAAATGTATTTGTTCTTGAGAGTTACCAACATTGATTTTTTTTTTCTGATTAAGAAGGTTTGATATTCATTTGCTGTGTCTTGGTAACACACTTATACATTAGGCTACACCCCAAACTGTTATTTCCACATGAAGACAGAGTTATAGGCTAATTCATTTTTCATAATGTCATGATAGTAACCTCTGTTGTTGTAGTTGTTGTTGTTGTTTTTACAGCTTTCAGAAAACAGATCGAGTCTGTAGGTTGTGTCAATTCTTAAAATAAAAAAATAATATGTGAGGAAATGTGAAAACAAAATGCTGAGACTGTTTTTCTTCATCAGGAGAAAAACTTTACAAATCAAAGGTGTTCATTATCCTGGTTATTTTTAATATTTTTCTTCTATGTCAAACGACTTTGTATAATAGTTTATATCCACTGCACTGATGTTTTGATTGTTTCAGTTCTGTGACAGTTTGTTCATCGATTGTAATTTTTAGTATTCTGATAAATATTTTTTGATTATTTCATGAACTTGATAAGTTTTGGATCTTTTGGAAGCAAGTGTTTTAATTTCATTTTATTTTAATCAAAAATGTAATTGTGTCTTCATTTTGATGCTCAATATATCATGTAAAAATGGTCTATATGAATGATAAACTACAATGTCCATGATGATGAGCCGTAGCTACACATTACAAAGCGTATTAAACATCAACATTTTAAAACCAGTGTTTTCTCCATCTTTACTTATTAATGATTCAAATATACTTTTTGTTTTCAAAACATGTCTTGATGAAACTCTTCCACTCAGTTTTCAGGACACACTATTTAAATGACAAAATCAGCTCTTCAACATTTATTCACAGAAAAAAGTAAATTATGTAATTATTTAAAACTATGTGAAGATTAAATCACTGCATGTTGGACCAGAAGAGTTGTAAACACAATTTTAGTTGATATTTCTGATGCTATTTGATGATCCTCAAATAAATATTTATTTATAGTTTTTACACACAATAAATAAGCTTGACTGAGTTCTACTTTCTACACACTGCACAGTGATTCATGTTGTGTGTTTTAAAGGTGTTTGTTGCACAGTGTAGACGAAGTATGTGTGCTGCTGTTGGCTCAGAGTCCAGAGTTGAAAACTGGAACCACAATTGATGATGACAAATGATCATTTCCAGTAATTTGAATATGAATGTGTTTTTTTTATTATTATCTTGATCTCTTTATAACACTGTCTTGGACAAACTATTTCATCATATTTATGTATTAAAATATGTTTGACAGATCATGTTATTGGGTATCAAGAGGAAACATCTGGTTGACTTGGTAACAGCTCCATCTGCTGGGGACTCAACAACATGGCTGCATTTCCTGCCTGTGATAATTTAATCATTGACAAGAGGTAGAAGAAAACGAAAGTACATTTGTCATTGTTGATCAGTGCTGAGACGCCATTACAGGGTGTGAGATCTGTACTGGAAAACACACATTTGGATTATTTTCAAGAGCGGAGTCAGTGACTTGGTGAGTCTCCCTGTTGAAATATAATCAAGATAATAAGGAAATGGCTGAGAGAGCTCTCTTTGAAAGTTTCCTGAGTTGCCACGTGTGTTCAGAGACTTTCAGAGATCCTGTGTCTCTGAGCTGCAGCCACAGATTCTGTTCAAGCTGCCTGCAACAATTCTGGGAACAAGCTGAAAACAAAAACTGTCCCATTTGTAAAAGGAAATCTTCAAAGGATTATCTCGAGATAGACTTTGCTCTGAAGGGTTTGGCTGATTCCTTCGATGGGAGACAGAAATCTGAATCATCAGAGACTGAAAAGCAACATGAGAAACAAATGGTGGTTTGTAGTAAACATCAAGACGAAACTAAATTGTTCTGTAAGGACGAAGACAGAGCTTTTTGTTCTGTCTGTGAGTTTTCTCTCCACCAGAGTCACAAGGTGGTTCCTGTAGAAGAAGCAGTCAGTGACCTGAAGCAGCAGCTGAAATCTGACTTAAAGTCTCTGCAGGACAAGAAGAACAAATACAAACAAGTGGAGAAAACATACAATAAAATGTTTCAACACTCCAAGAAGCAGCTGTCGTCCACAGAGAGGCAGATCAGAGCAGAGTTCAACAAGCTCCACCAGCTCCTGAAAGAGGAAGAGGAGTCCAGACTGGCAGCTCTGAGGGAGGAAGAGGAGCAGAAGGGGAAGACTATGAGCAGAGAGATGAAGATGATTGAGGAGCAGATCTCCTCTCTGTCAGACAGTATCTGTGCTGTTGAAGAAGAGCTGCAGAAACACAAGGTGGCGTTCCTCAGCAGTTATAAAGCCACTCAGACCAGAGCCAGAGCCCAGTGCTCACTGTCAGATCCACAGCTGCTCTCAGGAGCTCTGATAGATGAGGCCAAACACCTGGGCAACCTGTCCTTCAGAGTCTGGGAGAAGATCAAGGAGAAGGTCCACTTCACTCCTGTCATCCTGGACCCAAACACTGCACATCCCCGTCTCCATGTGTCTGATGATCTGACCAGTGTGAGACGTGGAGACACAAAGCAGCAGCTTCCTGACAATCCAGAGAGATTCACTCAGTATAATGATATCCTGGGCTCTGAGGGCTTCAGCTCAGGGAAACACAGCTGGGAGGTGGAGGTGGGAGATCATCCTCACTGGATTGTGGGTTTGGTTAAAGAGTCAGTTGACAGGAAGGGAGAGATATCTTCATCACCAAAATATGGAAACTGGTGTTTCTGTCTCAGTGATGGAAAATACACCAATGGTGCTTGTGAGACTGTGACAGTGAAGAAGAGTCTCCAGAGGATCAGAGTCCAGCTGGACTATGACAGGGGGGAGGTGTCCTTCTACGACCCTGAAGACATGACTCACATCTGCTCTCACAGAGACACTTTCACTGAGAAACTCTTCCCATATTTCTATATTAGACAGTCTGGTGATGCTAAAGCCACTGATATCAAAATGTGTCCCACTGGGATCAGTCTGTGATGTTCAGGGACATTAGTTTTTCTATCATGATGGTTTGAGGTTTATTAAACTCTAAACTCATCATCACACTTTACAGCCAACCTGCTTCTACACCTGCTCACCTGTCATTTTGTCTTTAAATCACATTTGATTTGATGCTGAGGGTCACTGAAATATTTATCTAACTGTCTCTGAGCTGTGATATGAATTATCCAGAAATGTGGTAAAGCTATAGTCCGTAACGTTGTCATGTCCGTTAAATGTCCGTGTCACTGAAGCCATTACTATGAGATAACACTACATTGATCAGCTCTGCAAGTCTCCTGCAGTACAGCATTTGTAGTTTTGAATGTTGTATCCACCTGCAACATTCCTGCACTGGCGCACAAGAAATTATGTGTTTTACCTCATGACAAGAAGGGAGGGGGGAGCAGCAGCAGTGAGTCTACTAGCAACAGGTAGAAACAAGTGCCCAAGACACAGTTCAGAAGTGGATTGTACTACACAGAAAAAAGCCTTTCTGTTCAGCAGAAGAATACAATCAAAGAAATAAAGTGAGCAATGGAGAAGACATTTACATTGGTGTTGTTTTTCCTCAGTGAAGAGCCCTGAAAGCAGAAATCACACTGAGGGCTGACACAGATGTCACTTTACTGTTGATTTGTTTAGGATGTGTTGCTAATACTCGTGTGTAATGTAACGCTGAACATTGCAGTGCGACCGATGTTTGTGGCGGCTTCTCTCAGTGAAAATTCAGTGTTTTTATGTGTTACTGGAATGACTGAAACATTTTTTTTCAAGAAAATGTGTTTGTTCTTTAGAGTTACCAACATTGATTTTTTTTTCTGATTAAGAAGGTTTGATCTTCATTTGTTGTTGTCTTGGTAACACAGTCATACATTACACCCCAAACTGTTATTTCTACATGAAGACAGTTATAATAAATTTTTCATAATGTCAGACTTGACAGTAACACCTGTTGTTGTTTTTACAGCTTTCAGAAAACAGATTGAGTTTGTAGGTTGTGTCAATTCTTAAAATAAAAAATAATATGTGAGAAAATGTGAAATCAAACTAAACAAATCAAAGGTGTTCATTATCCTGGTAATTTTCATATTTTCTTCTATGTCAAACAACTTTGTATAATAGTTTATATCCACTGATGTTTTGATTGTTTCAGTTTTGTTCATCAATTGTAGTTTTTAATATTCTGATAAATATTTTGATTATTTCATGAGCTTGATACGTTTTGGATTTGTTGGAAGCAAGTGTTTTAATTTCATTTTATTTTAAGCAAAAATGTAATTATATTGTGTCTTGATTTTTATGTTCGGTATAACATGTAAAAATTGTCTATTTGAATGATAAACTACAATGTCCAGTAAAAGATGATGAGCAGGAGCTACACATTACAAAACGTATTAAACGTCACCATTTTAAAACCAGTGTTTTCTCCATCTTCATTTATTAATGATTTATACTTACTTTTTGTTTTCAAAACAGCGAATGTCTTGATGAAACTCTTCCACTCAGTTTTCAGGACACACTATTTAAATGACAAAATCATCTCTTCAACATTTATTTACAAAAGAAAGTAAATTATCTAAAACTATGTGAAGATTAAATCACTGCATGTTGGACGAGAAGAGTTGTATTATTGTAGTTGATATTTCTGATGCTTGATGATCCTCTAAGAAATATTTATTCAGAATTTTTACACACAATAAATTAGCTTAACTCAGTTCTACGTTCGACACATTGCACAGTGATTCATGTTGTGTGTTTGAAAGGTTTTGTTGCACAGTGTAGACGAAGTAGCCTATGTGTGCAGCTGTTGGCTCAGAGTTCAGAGTTGAGTTTTTTATTATCTTGATCTCTTTATAACACTGTCTTGGACAAACTGCTATTTTCATCACATTTATGTATAAAAAAATGTTTGACGGATTAAGAATGAGGAAATCATGTTATTGGTTATCAAGAGGAAAACATCTGGTTGACTTGCTGACAGCTCCATCTGCTGGAGACTCAACAACATGGCTGCATTTCCTGCCTGTGATAATTTAATCATTGACAAGAGGTAGAAGAAAACGAAAGTACATTTGTCATTGTCGATCAGCGCTGAGACGCCATTACAGGGTGTGAGATCTCTACTGGAAAACACACGTTTTGATTATTTTCAAGAGCAGAGTCAGTGACTTGGTGAGTCTCCCTGTTGAAATATAATCAAGATAATAAGGAAATGGCTGAGAGAGCTCTCTTTGAACGTTACCTGAGTTGCCACGTGTGTTCAGAGACTTTCAGAGATCCTGTGTCTCTGAGCTGCAACCACAGATTCTGTTCAAGCTGCCTGCAACAATTCTGGAAACAAGCTGAAAACAAAAACTGTCCCATTTGTAAAAGGAAATCTTCAAAGGATCATTTACAGATAGACTTTGGACTGAAGGATCTGGCTGATTCCTTTGCTGGGAGACAGAAATCTGGATCATCGGAGACTGAAAAGCAACATGAGAAACAGATGGTGATTTGTAGTAAACACCAAGAAGAACCTAAATTGTTCTGTAAGGATGAAGAAAGAGCTGTGTGTCCTGTCTGTGAGTTTTCTCTCCACCAGAGTCACAAGGTGGTTCCTGTAGAAGAAGCAGTCAGTGACCTGAAGCAGCAGCTGGAATCTGACTTAAAGTCTCTGCAGGACAAGAAGAACAAATACAAACAAGTGGAGGAAACATACAATGAAATGATTCAACACTCCAAGAAGCAGCTGTCGTCCACAGAGAGGCGGATCATAGCAGAGTTCAACAAGCTCCACCAGCTCCTGAAAGAGGAAGAGGAGTCCAGACTGGCAGCTCTGAGGGAGGAAGAGGAGCAGAAGGGGAAGACTATGAGCAGAGAGATGAAGATGATTGAGGAGCAGATCTCCTCTCTGTCAGACAGTATCTGTGCTGTTGAAGAAGAGCTGCAGAAACACACGGTGGCGTTCCTCAGCAGTTATAAAGCCACTCAGACCAGAGCCAGAGCCCAGTGCTCACTGTCAGATCCACAGCTGCTCTCAGGAGCTCTGATAGATGAGGCCAAACACCTGGGCAACCTGTCCTTCAGAGTCTGGGAGAAGATCAAGGAGAAGGTCCACTTCACTCCTGTCATCCTGGACCCAAACACTGCAAGCAGATGGCTCTATCTGTCTGATGATCTGACCAGTGTGAGACGTGGAGACACATGGCAGCAGCTTCCTGAAAATCCAGAGAGAAACACTAATTATACCCACATACTGGGCTCTGAGGGCTTCAACTCAGGGAAACACAGCTGGGAGGTGGAGGTGGGAGATCATCCTGACTGGAATGTGGGTTTGGTTAAAGAGTCAATTGACAGGAAGGGAGAGTGTTCGGCCTCACCAAAAGATGGTTTCTGGTGTTTATGGCATGGTGATGGAAAATACACCAATGGGGATGGTAAGCCTGTGACAGTGAAGAAGAGTCTCCAGAGGATCAGAGTCCAGCTGGACTATGACAGGGGGGAGGTGTCCTTCTATGACGCTGAAGACATGACTCACATCTACACTCACAGAGACACTTTCACTGAGAAACTCTTCCCATATTTCAGTGTTAGCAAATCTGGTGATGCTAAAACCACTGACATCAAAATGTGTCCCACTGAGATCAGTCTGTGATGTTCAGGGACGTTAGTTCTTCTATCATGATGGTTTGAGGTTTATTTAACTCTAAACTCATCATCACACTTTACAGCCAACCTGCTTCTACACCTGCTCACCTGTCATTTTGTCTTTAAATTACATTTGATTTGATGCTGAGGGTCACTGAAATATTTATCTAACTGTCTCTGAGCTGTGATATGAATTATCCAGAAATGTGTTAAAGCTTTAGTGTGTAACTTTCTCATGCCCATTAAATGTCCGTTGCACTGAAGCCATTTCTATGAGATAACACTACACTGATCAGCTCTGCAAGTGTCCTGCGGTACAGCATTTGTTGTTTTGAATTTTGTATCATCATCGTCATGCAACATTCCTGCATTGGCGCACAAGAAATTATGTGTTTTACCTCATGACAAGAAGGGAGGGGGGAGCAGCAGTGAGTTTATAGCAACAGGTAGAAACAAGTGGCCAAGACACAGTTCAGAAGTGGATTGTACTACACAGAAAAAGCCTTTCTGTTCAGCAGAAGAATACAATCAAAGAAAGAAAGCGAGCAATGGAAAAGACATTTACATTGGTGTTGTTTTTCCTCAGTGGAGAGCCCTGAAAGCAGAAATCACACTGAGGGCTGACACAGATGTCACTTTACTGCTGAGTTGATTAGGATGTGTTGCTAATACTCGAGTGTAATGTAACGCTGGACGTTGCAGCGCGACCTATTTTTGCGGTGACTTCTCTCAGTGAAAATTCAGTGCTTTTATGTGTTACTGGAATGATAGAAATGTTTTTTTTTTCAAGAAAATGTATTTGTTCTTGAGAGTTACCAACATTGATTTTTTTTTTGATTAAGAAGGTTTGATCTTCATTTGTTGTTGTCTTGGTAACACACTTATACATCACACCCCAAACTGTTATTTCTACATGAAGACAGAGTTATAATTCATTTTTCATAATGTCAGTCTGATTCTTGTTAGTAACCCCTGTTGTTGTTTTTACAGCTTTCAGAAAACAGATCGAGTGTCAATTCTTAAAATAACAATAATAATATGTGAGAAAATATGAAAACAAAATGCTGAAACTGTTTTACTTCATCAGGAGAAAAACTTAACAAATCAAATGTGTTCATTATCCTGGTTATTATCAGCATCTTTTCTTCTATGTCAAACAACTTTGTATAATAGTTTATATCCACTGCACTGATGTTTTGATTGTTTCAGTTTTGTGACGGTTTGTCCATCAAATTTTTAATATTCTGATAAATATTTTGATTATTTCATGAGCTTGATAAATTTTGGATCTGTTGGAAGCAAGTGTTTTCATTTCATTTTATTTTAAGCAAAAATGTTATTATATTGTGTCTTGATTTTTATGCTCGGTATAACATGTAAAAATGGTCTATATGAATGATAAACTACAATGTCCAGTAAATGATGATGAGCCGTATAGTGACACATTACAAAACGTATTAAACGTCACCATTTTAAAACCAGTGTTTTCTCCATCTTCACTTATTAATGATTCATACTTACTTTTTGTTTTCAAAATAGCAAATGTCTTGATGAAACTCTTCCACTCAGTTTTCAGGACACATATTTAAATGACAAAATCATCTCTTCAACATTTATTTACAAAAGAAAGTAAATTATCTAAAACTATGTGAAGATTAAATCACTGCACGTTGGACGAGAAGAGTTGTATTTACACTTGTAGTTGATATTTCTGATGCTATTTGATGATCCTCAAAGAAATATTTATTCTGAATTTTTACACACAATAAATGAGCTTAACTGAGTTCTACTTTCTACACATTGCACAGTGATTCATGTTGTGTATTTGAAAGGTGTTTGTTGCACATTGCAGACAAAGTATGTGTGCAGCTGTTGGCTCAGAGTCTAGAGTTGAGTTTTTTATTATCTTGATCTCTTTATAACACTGTTTTGGACAAACTGCTATTTTCATCACATTAATGTATTAAAATATGTTTGACAGATCATGTTATTGGTTATCAAGAGGAAAACATCTGGTTGACTTGCTGACAGCTCCATCTGCTGGAGACTCAACAACATGGCTGCATTTCCTGCCTGTGATAATTTAATCATTGACAAGAGGTTGAAGAAAACGAAAGTATTTGTCATTGTTGATCAGCGCTGAGACGCCATTACAGGGTGTGAGATCTCTACTGGAAAACACACATTTGGATTATTTTCAAGTACAGAAACAGTGACTTGGTGAGTCTCCCTGCTGAAATATAATCAAGATAATAAGGAAATGGCTGAGAGAGTTCTTCTTGAAAGTTTCCTGAGTTGCCACGTGTGTTCAGAGACTTTCAGAGATCCTGTGTCTCTGAGCTGCAACCACAGATTCTGTTCAAGCTGCCTGAAACAGTTCTGGGAACAAGCTAAAAACAAAAACTGTCCCATTTGTAAAAGGAAATCTTCAAAGGATAATCTAGGGGTAGATTTTGCACTGAAGGGTCTGGCTGATTCCTTTGCTGGGAGACAGAAATCTGGATCATCAGAGACTGAAAAGCAAAATGAAAAACAAACGGTGGTTTGTAGTAAACACCAAGAAGAACCTAAATTGTTCTGTAAGGATGAAGATAGTGTTGTGTGTCCCGTCTGTGAGTTTTCTCTCCACCAGAGTCACAAGGTGGTTCCTGTAGAAGAAGCAGTCAGTGACCTGAAGCAGCAGCTGAAATCTGACTTAAAGTCTCTGCAGGACAAGAAGAACAAATACAAACAAGTGGAGAAAACACACAATGAAATGGTTCAACACTCCAAGAAGCAGCTGTCGTCCACAGAGAGGCGGATCAGAGCAGAGTTCAACAAGCTCCACCAGCTCCTGAAAGAGGAAGAGGAGTCCAGACTGGCAGCTCTGAGGGAGGAAGAGGAGCAGAAGGGGAAGACTATGAGCAGAGAGATGAAGATGATTAAGGAGCAGATCTCCTCTCTGTCAGACAGTATCTGTGCTGTTGAAGAAGAGCTGCAGAAACACAAGGTGGCGTTCCTCAGCAGTTATAAAGCCACTCAGACCAGAGCCAGAGCCCAGTGCTCACTGTCAGATCCACAGCTGCTCTCAGGAGCTCTGATAGATGAGGCCAAACACCTGGGCAACCTGTCCTTCAGAGTCTGGGAGAAGATCAAGGAGAAGGTCCACTTCACTCCTGTCATCCTGGACCCAAACACTGCAGATCCCTGGCTCCATCTGTCTGATGATCTGACCAGTGTGAGACAAGGAGACACATATCAGCAGCTTCCTGACAATCCAGAGAGATTCACTGGCGGTGCCAATGTTCTGGGCTCTGAGGGCTTCAGCTCAGGGAAACACAGCTGGGAGGTGGAGGTGGGAGATCATCCTCGCTGGAATGTGGGTTTGGCTAAAGAGTCAGTTGACAGGAAGGGAAAGATATTTGTTTCACCAAAATATGGAATCTGGTGTTTATTTCACAGTGATGGAGAATACGCCAATGGTGTTAGTAAGACTGTGACAGTGAAGAAGAGTCTCCAGAGGATCAGAGTCCAGCTGGACTATGACAGGGGGGAGGTGTCCTTCTACGACGCTGAAGACATGACTCACATCTACACTCACAGAGACACTTTCACTGAGAAACTCTTCCCATATTTCAGTGTTAGCAAATCTGGTAATGCTAAAACCACTGACATCAAAATGTGTCCCACTGGGATCAGTCTGTGATGTTCAGGGGCGTTTTTCTATCATGATGGTTTGAGGTTTATTAAACTCTAAACTCATCATCACACTTTACAGCCAACCTGCTTCTGCGCTTACTCACCTGTCATTTTTTCTTTAAATCAAATTTGATTTGATGCTGAGGATCACTGAAATGTTTATCTAACTGTCTCTGAGCTGTGATTTGAATTATCCAGAAATGTGTTAAAGCTATAGTCCGTAACTTTCTCATGCCCGTTAAATGTCCGTTGCACTGAAGCCATTACTAGAGATAACACTACACTGATCAGCTCTGCAAGTCTCCTGCGGTACAGCATTTGTTGATTTGAATGTTGTATCCACCTGCAACATTCCTGCACTGGCGCACAAGAAATGATGTGTTTTGCCTCATGACAAGAAGGGAGGGGGGAGCAGCAGCAGTGAGTCTACTACTGTAGCAACAGGTAGAAACAAGTGCCCAAGACACAGTTCAGAAGTGGTTTGTACTACACAGAAAAAAGCCTTTTTGTTCAGCAGAAGAATACAATCAAAGAAAGAAAGAAAACAACGGAAAAGACATTTACATTGGTGTTGTTTTTCCTCAGTGGAGAGCCCTGAAAGCAGAAATCACACTGAGGGCTGACACAGATGTCACTTTACTGCTGAGTTGATTAGGATGTGTTGCTAATACTCGTGTGAGATGTAACGCTGAACGTTGCAGCGCGACCGATGTTTTGCGGTGACTTCTCTCAGTGAAAATTCAGTGCTTTTATGTGTTACTGGAATGAGTGAAACGTTTTTTTTTTTCAAGAAAATGTATTTGTTTTTGAGAGTTACCAACATTGATTTCTTCTTCTGATCAAGAAGGTTTGATCTTCATTTGTTGTTGTCTTGGTAACACACTTATACATTACACCCCAAACTGTTATTTCTACATGAAGACAGAGTTGTAATTATTTTTTCATAATGTCTGACTTGACAGTAACTCCTGTTGTTGTTGTTTTACAGCTTTCAGAAAACAGATCGAGTTTGTAGATTGTGTCAATTATTAAAATAAAAAAATAATATGTGAGAAATTATGAAAACAAACTAAACGAATCAAAGGTGTTCATTATCCTGGTAATTTTCATCTTTTCTATGTCAAACAACTTTGTATAGAGTTTATATCCACTGTACTGATGTTTTGATTGTTTCAGTTTTGTTCATCAATTGTAGTTTTTAATATTCTGATAAATATTTTGATTATTTCATGAGCTTGATAAATTTTGGATCTGTTGGAAGCAAGTGTTTTAATTTCATTTTATTTCATTCAAAAAACGTAATTATATTGTGTCTTCGTTTTTATGTTCGGTATAACATGTAAAAATGGTCTATAAGAATGATAAACTACAATGTCCAGTAAATGATGATGAGCCGTAGCGACACATTACAAAACGTATTAAACATAAACATTTTAAAACCAGTGTTTTCTCCATCTTCACTTATTAATGATTTATACTTACTTTTTGTTTTCAAAACAACAAATGTCTTGATGAAACTCTTCCACTCCGTTTTCAGGACACACTATTTAGATGACAAAATCAGCTCAATCAGCAACATTTATTTACAAAAGAAAGTAAATTATCTAAAACTATGTGAAGATTAAATCACTGCATGTTGGACGAGAAGAGTTGTATTAACAATTGTAGTTGATATTTCTGATGCTTGATGATCCTCAATGAAATATTTATTCAGAATTTTTACACACAATAAATGAGCTTAACTCAGTTCTACTTTCTACACATTGCTCAGTGATTCATGTTGTGTGTTTGAAAGGTGTTTGTTGCACATTGTAGACAATGTATGTGTGCAGCTGTTGGCTCAGAGTCCAGAGTTGAAAACTGGAACCACAGTTTATGATGATGACAAATTATAATTTCCAGTAGTTTGAATATGAATGTACTCAACAATATATTTTTTTATCTTGATCTCTTTATAACACTGTCTTGGACCAACTACTATTTTCATCACATTTATGTATTAAAATATGTTTGACAGATCATGTTATTGGTTATCAAGAGGAAAACATCTGGTTGACTTGGTGACAGCTCCATCTGCTGGTGACTCAACAACATGGCTGCATTAACTGCAGAGGTAGAAGAAAACGAAAGTACATTGGCGGTCAGTTGTAGAAACAGAATTTCCCTATGGGATAAATAAAGTAATCTCAACTCAACTCAACTCATTTGTCATTGTTGATCAGCGCTGAGACGCATTACAGGGTGAGAGATCTCTACTGGAAAACACACGTTTGGATTATTTTCATGTACAGAGTCAGTGACTTGGTGAGTCTCCCTGCTGAAATATAATCAAGATAATAAGGAATTGGCTGAGAGAGCTCTCTTTGAACGTTACCTGAGTTGCCACGTGTGTTCAGAGACTTTCAGAGATCCTGTGTCTCTGAGCTGCAACCACAGATTCTGTTCAAGCTGCCTGCAACAATTCTGGGAACAAGCGAAAAACAAAAACTGTCCCATTTGTAAAAGGAGATCTTCAAAGGATCATCCACTGATTGACTTTGCACTGAAGGATGTGGCTGATTCCTTTGCTGGGAGACAGAAATCTGGATCATCAGAGACTGAAAAGCAACATGAAAAACAAATGGTGGTTTGTAGTAAACACCAAGAAGAACCTAAATTGTTCTGTCAGGATGAAGATCGAGCTGTGTGCACCGTCTGTGATTTTCCTCACCACCAGAGTCACAAGGTGGTTCCTGTAGAAGAAGCAGTCAGTGACCTGAAGGAGCAGCTGAAATCTGACTTAAAGTCTCTGCAGGACAAGAAGAACAAATGTGAGGAAGTGGAGAAAACATACAATGAAATGGTTCAACACTCCAAGAAGCAGCTGTCGTCCACAGAGAGGCAGATCAGAGCAGAGTTCAACAAGCTCCACCAGCTCCTGAAAGAGGAAGAGGAGTCCAGACTGGCAGCTCTGAGGGAGGAAGAGGAGCAGAAGAGGAAGACTATGAGCAGAGAGATGAAGATGATTGAGGAGCAGATCTCCTCTCTGTCAGACAGTATCTGTGCTGTTGAAGAAGAGCTGCAGAAACACAAGGTGGCGTTCCTCAGCAGTTATAAAGCCACTCAGACCAGAGCCAGAGCCCAGTGCTCACTGTCAGATCCACAGCTGCTCTCAGGAGCTCTGATAGATGAGGCCAAACACCTGGGCAACCTGTCCTTCAGAGTCTGGGAGAAGATCAAGGAGAAGGTCCACTTCACTCCTGTCATCCTGGACCCAAACACTACAAGCAGATCATTGCATCTGTCTGATGATCTGACCAGTGTGAGACAAGGAGACGCAAGTCAGCAGCTTCCTGACAATCCAGAGAGACACACTCAGTATCCCAATGTTCTGGGCTCTGAGGGCTTCAGCTCAGGGAAACACAGCTGGGAGGTGGAGGTGGGAGATCATCCTAACTGGGATGTGGGTTTGGCTAAAGAGTCCGTTGACAGGAAGGGAAAGATATGTGTTTCACCAGAATATGGAGTCTGGTGTTTATTGTATCGCAGTGGAAAATACACCAATGGTGTTTGTGAGACTGTGACAGTGGAGAAGAGTCCAGAGAGGATCAGAGTCCAGCTGGACTATGACAGGGGGGAGGTGTCCTTCTACGACCCTGAAGACATGACTCATCTCTACACTCACAGAGACACTTTCACTGAGAAACTCTTCCCATATTTCTGTGTTGCGAAGTCTGGTGATGCTAAAACCTCTGATATCAAAATGTGTCCCTCTGAGATCAGTCTGTGATGTTCAGGTATGTTAGTTTTTCTATCATGATGGTTCGAGGTTTAAACTCTAAACTCATCATCAGACTTCACAGCCAACCTGCTTCTACACCTGCTCACCTGTCATTTTGTCTTTATATCACATTTGATTTGATGCTGAGGGCCACTGACATATTTAGCTGACTGTCTCTGAGCTGTGATATGAATTATCCAGAAATGTGTTAAAGCTATAGTGTGTAACTTTGTCATGCCCGGTAAATATCCGTTGCACTGAAGCCATTACTATGAGATAACACTACACTGATCAGCTCTACAAGTCTCCTGCGGTACAGCATTTGTTGTTTTGAATGTTGTATCCACCTGCAACATTTCTGCATTGGTGCACAGGAAATGATGTGTTTTACCTCATGACAAGAAGGGAGGGGGGAGCAGGAGCAGTGAGTCTACTAGCAACGGGTAGAAACAAGTGCCCAAGACACAGTTCAGAAGTGGATTGTACTACACAGAAAAAAGCCTTTTTGTTCAGCAGAGGAATACTATCAAAGAAAGAAAGCGAGCAACGGGGAAGACATTTTCATTGGTGTTGTTTTTCCTCAGTGGAGAGCCCTGAAAGCAGAAATCACACTGAGGGCTGACACTGATGTCACTTTACTGCTGAGTTGATTAGGATGTGTTGCTAATACTCGTGTGAGATGTAACGCTGAACGTTGCAGTGCGACCAATGTTTTGCGGTGACTTCTCTCAGTGAAAATTCAGTGCTTTTATGTGTTACTGGAATTAGTGAAACTTTTTTTTTTTTCAAGAAAATGTATTTGTTCTTGAGAGTTACCAACATTAATTTTTTTTCTGATCAAGAAGGTTTGATCTTCATTTGTTGTTGTCTTGGTAACACATTTATACATTACACCCCAAACTGTTATTTCTACATGAAGACAGAGTTATAATTCATTTTTCATAATGTCAGACTTGACAGTAACTCCTGTTGTTGTTGTTGTTGTTTTTACAGCTTTCAGAAAACAGATCGAGTTTGTAGGTTGTGTCAATTCTGAAAATAAATAAATAATATGTGAGATAATGTGAAAACAAACTAAACAAATCAAAGGTGTTCATTATCCTGGTGATTTTCATCTTTTCTTCTATGTCAAACAACTTTGTATAATAGTCTATATCCACTGTACTGATGTTTTGATTGTTTCAGTTTTGTTCATCAATTGTAGTTGTTAATATTCTGATAAATATTTTGATTATTTCATGAGCTTGATCCGTTTTGGCTCTGTTGGAAGCAAGTGTTTTCATTTCATTTTATTTTAATCAAAAATGTAACTATTGTGTCTTCATTTTGATGCTCGGTGTAACATGTAAAAATGGTCTATATGAATGATAAACTACAATGTCCAGTAAATGATGATGAGCCGTAGCTACACATTACAAAACGTATTAAACGTCAACATTTTAAAATCAGTGTTTTCTCCATCTTCACTTATTAATGATTCATACTTACTTTTTGTTTTCAAAACAGCAAATGTCTTGATGAAACTCTTCCACTCAGTTTTCAGGACACACTATTTAAATGACAAAATCATCTCTTCAACATTTATTTACAAAAGAAAGTAAATTATCTAAAACTATGTGAAGATTAAATCACTGCGTGTTGGACGAGAAGAGTTGTATTAACAATTGTAGTTGATATTCCTGATGCTTGATGATCCTCAAAGAAATATTTATTCAGAATTTTTACACACAATAAATTAGCTTAACTGAGTTCTACTTTCTACACATTGTACAGTGATTCATGTTGTGTGTTTGAAAGGTTTTGTTGCACATTGTAGACGAACTATGTGTGCAGCTGTTGGTTCGGAGTTCAGAGTTGAAAACTGGAACCACAATTTATGATGATGACAAATTATAATTTCCTGTAGTTTGAATATGAATGTGCTCAACATTATTTTTATTTTTTTTTTTAAATCTTGATCTCTTCATAACACTGTCTTGGTCAAACTACTATTTTCATCACATTTAAGTATTAAAATATGTTTGACAGATCATGTAATTGGTTATCAAGAGGAAAACATCTGGTTGACTTGGTGACAGCTCCATCTGCTGGAGACTCAACAACATGGTTATATTTCCTGCCTGTGATAATTTAATCATTGACAAGAGGTAGAAGAAAACGAAAGTACATTTGTCATTCATTGTCGATCAGCGCTGAGACGCCATTACAGTGTGAGATCTCTACTGGAAAACACACGTTTGGATTATTTTCAAGAGCAGAGTCAATGACTTGGTGAGTCTCCCTGTTGAAATATAATCAAGATAATAAGGAAATGGCTGAGAGAGCTCTCTTTGAAAGTTTCCTGAGTTGCCACGTGTGTTCAGAGACTTTCAGAGATCCTGTGTCTCTGAGCTGCAACCACAACTTATGTTCAAGCTGCCTGCAACAGTTCTGGGAACAAGCTGAAAACAAAAACTGTCCCATTTGTAAAAGGAAATCTTCAAAGGATTTTCCACGAGTGAATTTTACTCTGAAGGATCTGGCTGATTCCTTTGCTGGGAGACAGAAAACTGGTTCATCAGAGACTGAAAAGCAACATGAGAAACAAATGGTGGTTTGTAGTAAACATCAAGAAGAACCTAAATTGTTCTGTAAGGATGAAGAAAGAGCTGTGTGTCCTGTCTGTGAGTTTTCAGTCCACCAGAGCCACAAGGTGGTTCCTGTAGAAGAAGCAGTCAGTGACCTGAAGGAGCAGCTGAAATCTGACTTAAAGTCTCTGCGGGACAAGAAGAAAAAATATAAACAAGTGGAGAAAACATACAATGAAATGGTTCAACACTCAACGAAGCAGCTGTCGTCCACAGAGAGGCAGATCAGAGCAGAGTTCAACAAGCTCCACCAGCTCCTGAAAGAGGAAGAGGAGTCCAGACTGGCAGCTCTGAGGGAGGAAGAGGAGCAGAAGGGGAAGACTATGAGCAGAGAGATGAGGATGATTGAGGAGCAGATCTCCTCTCTGTCAGACAGTATCTGTGCTGTTGAAGAAGAGCTGCAGAAACACAAGGTGGCGTTCCTCAGCAGTTATAAAGCCACTCAGACCAGAGCCAGAGCCCAGTGCTCACTGTCAGATCCACAGCTGCTCTCAGGAGCTCTGATAGATGAGGCCAAACACCTGGGCAACCTGTCCTTCAGAGTCTGGGAGAAGATCAAGGAGAAGGTCCACTTCACTCCTGTCATCCTGGACCCAAACACTGCAAGTCCCTGGCTCCATCTGTCTGATGGCCTGACCAGTGTGAGACAAGGAGACAAAGAGCAGCAGCTTCCTGACAATCCAGAGAGAAACACTAATCATGCCCACATACTGGGCTCTGAGGGCTTCAGCTCAGGGAAACACAGCTGGGAGGTGGAGGTGGGAGATCATCCTCGCTGGACTGTGGGTTTGGCTGAAGAGTCAGTGAACAGGAAGGGAGAGTTATTTGTTTCACCAGAATATGGAATCTGGTGTTTATGGCATGGTGATGGAAAATACACCAGTGGTGATGATGGTGAGACTTTGACAGTGAAGAAGAGTCTCCAGAGGATCAGAGTCCAGCTGGACTATGACAGGGGGGAGGTGTCCTTCTACGACCCTGAAGACATGACTCACATCTACACTCACAGAGACACTTTCACTGAGAAACTCTTCCCATTTTTTTATGTTGGACCGTCTGGTGATGCTGAAACCTCTGATATCAAAATGTGTCCCACTGAGATCAGTCTGTGACTGTGAAGGTGTTGTTTTTCCTCAGTGGAGAGCCCTGAAAGCAGAAATCACACTGAGGGCTGAGAGTATAGCCGTGTTTCCATTGCAGGATCTTCGGGGTAATTTTACGGGGCCAGCCCCGTTGGTGCGTGTTTCCACTGCACTCCCCCAAAAGGGCCATATACAGGAACTTTTACGGGGGCCAACGGAGTACCTACTCCAGGGTAGGTACTCCATTCGGCCCTGAAAGGCTCCTGGGTGGGGCTCGAGGTTAACCCGGCACTGATTGGCTAAAGCTAGAGCAGGCTCTGACGCTACCAGAAAGCACCAAAACAACCGGCATTTTTAAAAGGGGGAGCAGAAGGGGAGCATTAGCCTAGCAGACACCGCTGTAAACAACAAGAAAACAGCAGGAAGATGTACACAAATGGACCGACGGTGAGGTGCAGACATTGATTGCAGTCTATACCGAGGAGATTCAGAGGGGGTTTGAGTCATCGCGGCGAAATGAAAATATCAGTGCACCTCGACACACTGGGGATCCATCACGCCGCAAAACAATGCCGTGAAAAGTAAAAAAATAAATAAGTAATAAAAAAAAAAAAACTCAAGCAGGATGTAGCATCCCCGGCTAAATGATGGTCGGACTCTCAAACTGATGGTTCACAATGTTTTATTCCTTGGACCGTATTCAATGTAAACACACCGTAAGAGCTATGAAAAGAAGAAAACAAAATACAGTTACCTTTACTCTTACTTGAAATTACCTTTAACTGCCTTTATCACAAACAATCATGTAAGTTGACTCTCTTTTTATCTAATAAACTTATTGTAGACTCACAGGTTTTACTCCATGAATTTAAATATATGTTTTAACTGCTACGATTGATGTTACAGTCATGAGGGAAAATTCACATTTTAACTGAAAGACAACCTCACATATAAAACAATATTTGACATGAAATTAGCATTTTTAACCGTTCGTTTTTAACCCAATAAACAGTTTTTAACCTTAGCAGACCTTATATAAAACAGACAAAATACGTTCTGTTGCATTAATAAAACAACCTACGAGTTAGCTTATAGCTTCATCTCACTTCAATACAGACCGACACGGCAGCTCGCCGATGCTAATAGTAGCTACCGCTAACCACAATACGTTTTATGCATGAAAATATCCACGGCAACCAAACTCGAGCCGGACATAAATATAGCATGAAATGGTAACAAAACAAACCTTGTGCCCCTTATTAGCCAAGTGCTAGGGCGTTTCATGTGGGTTAGACACATTTTGCTTGCCTTTAGCATTGAAGACACTCTTTTAGCCTTGCAGACAGACTTTTCCTTCTGCCGGTAAACTCCGAAGCACCGGATGTGTACGAGGTCTCAGCGAGACGCTTTCAAAATAAAAGCACTAAATATCCGTCTGCTTAATATATAAAAAATAAAAGCCTGGCTTTAAAGAATGTTACTAAGTAAACATAAAAACACATTTATAAAAATACTATGCTCATATTAAAGGTCATTTACACTCCCACCAAATCATTACTGGTTTTTCATCCCCTTATTAGATGTAAAGCATGAATGATTTCTAAACCATGTGACCTTTAACCTTTAGTGCTTGAGTCAAAAATGTCCATAAACTCTTCATACTGTAAAGGATAGGTTGTGGAGTGAAGGGGGTGATTAAACAGTCTCTAGGAGCAGGATCAGCTTCTGCACTGGACGTTCAACGATGGATGGCTTGCCAGAACGCTGTCCCTCCTTTCCCATCTTCTGATCTCCAACACGAATCTTCACTCTCCTCACTAGTCCATCTTTATCAGTTACTGTCTCTACAACTTTAGCCAATTTCCACTCGTTGCGAGGTTGATCTTCTGTCTTTTCCATCACAATGTCACCGACTTTGAGGTTTCTCCTTGGAGTATGCCAGCGTTGTCTGGTGGCGATGTTGTACACATACTCTCTTCTCCACCGGCCCCAGAACTGCTTTGCCAGGTACTGAACACGGCGCCACCTCTTACGAGCATACATATCCTCTCTGATGAATCTGCCAGGAGGTGGTAAGGCTGCAGTGGGTTTCATGGTGAGTAGGTGATTGGGCGTTAGTGGCTCTGGACTATCTGGATCATTTAAGTTGTCAACAGTGAGTGGACGACTGTTCACAATAGCTGCTGCCTCATAAAAGAATGTCCGTAGAGAGGCATCGTCCAGCCTGCCTGATGAGGGTGAAAGAGTTAAACGAAGAACATTCCTCACCGTTCGGATCTGTCTCTCCCATACGCCTCCAGCATGGCTTGCATGCGGAAGTCACACTGTTTCTCAGCCAAAAACGTAGTCAGACGATCAGCATCCAATTGCTTGAGAGCTTCATTCAGTTCATTTTTAGCTCCAACGAAGTTCGTTCCTTGGTCACATTTTATGTCACGTACTGCTCCTCTTATTGCAATGAAACAACGAAGTCCATTTATGAAAGCATCTGTCGACATGTCGTCTAACATTTCAATGTGGATAGCTCGACAGCAAAGGCAGGTGAAAAGCAGTCCGTATCTCTTTTGTACCTTGCGTCCTTGTTTGGTGAAAAACGGACCGAAACAGTCCATTCCACAATAGGTGAAAGGTGGTGATGGATCCACACGCTCAGACGGCAAATCTGCCATTCGCTGCTCCTCTGTGAATCTTCTGAGTCTTCGACATGTCACACATTGATGCAGATGCGTTGCCACAGCTCTGTTGATTCCTGGAATCCAGAATCCATTTGATCTGATCTCATTAATAGTCAAGCCTTTTCCTTGATGTTGGACTTTCTCGTGACAGTGAGCAATTATTGCCTTGGTGATGGGATGACTCTTTGGTATGATCACTGGATGCTTCAGTGAGGTAGGGAGTGATGCATTTTTCAGTCTTCCTCCCACCTTGAGGAGTCCATCCTGATCAAGAAAAGCATCCATCTGAAACAGTTTACTCTGAGAGGGAAGTTGAGTTACCTTACTGAGCAACTTTAACTCTTCTGGATATGCGTGTCTCTGTAAGTCTCTTATGATGATGCAGCGTGCGTCTTCTCGTTCTTGGACGGTGCTGTGGTCTGTTGACTTATCATGTCTGACACGACGAATGAGACGAGCGACAGCCTGAGTTGCTTTTGACCACGAAGAAAACTTTGACAGGCGGTCTGAGAGACTCAGCTGTTCCCGTGTCTGTGTGTTTAGAGTCTGAATCCTCTTGACTTCAGGATCTCCAATCTGTATTTCTGCGCTAACATCTGTAGCTAGAGGTATCTCTTTAAAGGGGAGTGGCATCTCGTAATGTCCCTGAATGTTCCTCTTGATCCCTTCCTTTAACACATCCAGGAAGCGGATGTCATCCTGAGACACAGTCTTTCCGTCCTTATTGGCATCTTTAAAGTCAGACTCGAGAACCCTGAGTGCCTCAGCTGGGGTCACTGGAGGAAGCTCTCTGACTGAAACTCTGTGACACATGTTGGTGATGCTTGGTGAGTTGTGGTGAGGTGAACAGCCTACGATACTCCACCCCAAATCCGTCTGAACTGCATATGGTTCGCTATCTCCTCCAAGGATTACCTGCCGTGGTGCCAGTGCCCTTGAGCAATTGTAGCCGATCAGCAGACCGACTTCACATTCCAGCTGTGGTGGGATTTCATCTGCTATTTTGATGAGATGATTCCAGTTCCGTGCCGTGTCACAGGAAGGAATGTGTGTTCGATTCACTGGTATACAGTCCTTGGTGTAAGCAGGGGGGAGATCAATGTGGATAGCAGAGCAGTAACCTCTCACTCTCAAACCTGACACTCTTTGACTATGCATTAATGCATCCTTTCCTGTCATGGTTGTTAGTTTCAGTCTTACAGGATGAGTTTCAGTCTGTAAACTATTGCTGACTTCTTGGTCAATGAAGACTGTATCGCTTTGGGTATCAAGCAGCGCATAAACAAGTCTTTCCGTACCTGGATTGCTGACAGAAGAAACCCACACTGGCACTATCATTGAAGTGTTGGTAGATGGCTCCTTAGTTGCCACACTGAGAGCCAATGTGGTTGCTGTTTCCTCTGTGTTACTTTGATTTGAGACTGACGTGGGCTTGGCCTTGGTGTAGGTGTCATCATGGAGAAGTGTAGGATGTCTTGCTTTACATTTGTCGCATGAATGTCTATTGCGGCAGTCCTTGGCGTTATGGCCCGTCCTCAAGCAGCCATAGCAAAGCTTCTTTTCTTTCACATATTTCCGTCGTTCCTCCAGAGCTTTCCCTTTAAACTCAGGACAGCGATGAAGTTGATGTTTACTGTCCTGACAAAACACACATGGTGGCTTTAAACTTGTTTTTAACTGTCCTTGTGTTTCAGTTTCTGTAACTGTCTGTGTGTGATAAACACTGGATTTACATTTCTTTTCTTTCAGATGACGTGATGAGTTAGCCTCTGATGAGTGGAGAGCGTGGAATGAAGTAATAGGATTACATGCAATTTCTGCCTCCGTTACAATGAAGAAGACAAACTCCTGGAAGCTGGGAAACTCCTGGTCAACTCTCATGACTTGAGTGACCTTGCGGTTCCACTGTGATGCTGCCCAATCAGGTAGCCTTTGGATCAATTTCTGGTTTTCTTCACAATCGTTCAAAATGTCCAGACCTTTAACATAAGGCATGGCTTCCAGACATGAGTGTAAGAAATCAGCGAATGCTCTAAGTCCTTCAGCATCTCTTGGATGGACCTTTGGCCAGTTTGTTAGTTTTTCCCTGAATGCTTTTTGTATAACAAACGGCTGACCATATCTGTGATTGAGACGGTTCCATCCATCTTTGTAGGCTTCATCATCATTTCTATAAAATATGCCATCAAGTGTCTTTCGAGCTGGACCTCCTACATATTTTTTCAAATAATGTAATTTGTCAGCTGAAGCAATGTTCTTTTTGTCTATGAGGGATGTGAAGGAAGCCTTCCACTCGATGAACTGGATAGGGTCACCAGTAAATACAGACGGTTCTGGCATTGGGAGCCTGTTCATAACTATGCTATCTTGGACTGCTTGAGCCAGATAACTCACATCTGTCCTTGCAGGTGATGCTGTCACTGTGACATCAGTGGGCTGCTGTATGAGAGCTGAAGGAGGAGGATACACAAACTGATGTTCTCTCGTTCTCATCTGATCTACAGAATGAACACTTGCTTCCTGCATTACTTCCTGATCATAAGTTGTGAACCTAGCTCGTGCAGCTTTAATGTCCTTCTCTGCCTTTAATCTTTCCAACTCACGTTTTTGAGCTTCAAGTTCTTTCCTTTGTTGTTCCTCTAGGAGTTGAATCTTTTCTTTTTGTTTCTCCTCCTTCAGTAACACTTCATACTCTGCTTCCTTTGCTGCTAATTCTGCTGCAGCGTCTGCTCTTTTTGCTGCTATGACAGAGTGTTGACTGGAACCTTTACTTGAGTGTTGACTTGGAGGTGAAGCTGTGGATCCGTAGATGGAGCGAGCGTAGTCTCTGTTAAGAAGCTCATGAAGACGTTGCCTTACAGCTTCACTATCAAATTCTCCATCTATGCCTGATATCCTTTCAAGAGCAATTTTAACAATGTCCCTTGTAACTGCCTCACAGGCATCAATACGACGTCTTGTCTCATTAGATGGAGTGAGGTGAGCTCTGATGTCTATGTACAGGTTTATAACACAGTTTTTTCCTTCTTCTAGTGTGTCTATAAGAGTTGCAATGTCACTTTCAGGAATGTTTAACTTTAACTGTTTTCTAGCCTTACGTGCCTGGATCTTCCATTGTTCATAAATGTGAGTCAACCTTTTCTCCTTTTTGTGGGCCTCCTCCTCATGAAATGCAAGCATCTTTTCCGTGGGATTCCGTAGGCGACCAGAGCGACGGAGATCCTCCTCTTCAGTATCCTTATCCTTCATCTGTTCGGAGTCTCTGTCGTCTGGAGGCGTCTTTACTGATGCTTCCATGTTGTGAGCAGGTACCACAATCCTTGACCATCACATCAGGTCCCTCTACAGTTGTCCTTGGTCAGCGGCGTGATGTGACGGATGAGGTGAAGCTCTTACTGTAGCATCCCCGGCTAAATGATGGTCGGACTCTCAAACTGATGGTTCACAATGTTTTATTCCTTGGACCGTATTCAATGTAAACACACCGTAAGAGCTATGAAAAGAAGAAAACAAAATACAGTTACCTTTACTCTTACTTGAAATTACCTTTAACTGCCTTTATCACAAACAATCATGTAAGTTGACTCTCTTTTTATCTAATAAACTTATTGTAGACTCACAGGTTTTACTCCATGAATTTAAATAGTTTTAACTGCTACGATTGATGTTACAGTCATGAGGGAAAATTCACATTTTAACTGAAAGACAACCTCACATAGAGTGCAATATAAAACAATATTTGACATGAAATTAGCATTTTTAACCGTTCGTTTTTAACCCAATAAACAGTTTTTAACCTTAGCAGACCTTATATAAAACAGACAAAATACGTTCTGTTGCATTAATAAAACAACCTACGAGTTAGCTTATAGCTTCATCTCACTTCAATACAGACCGACACGGCAGCTCGCCGATGCTAATAGTAGCTACCGCTAACCACAATACGTTTTATGCATGAAAATATCCACGGCAACCAAACTCGAGCCGGACATAAATATAGCATGAAATGGTAACAAAACAAACCTTGTGCCCCTTATTAGCCAGGTGCTAGGGCGTTTCATGTGGGTTAGACACATTTTGCTTGCCTTTAGCATTGAAGACACTCTTTTAGCCTTGCAGACAGACTTTTCCTTCTGCCGGTAAACTCCGAAGCACCGGATGTGTACGAGGTCTCAGCGAGACGCTTTCAAAATAAAAGCACTAAATATCCGTCTGCTTAATATATAAAAAATAAAAGCCTGGCTTTAAAGAATGTTACTAAGTAAACATAAAAACACATTTATAAAAATACTATGCTCATATTAAAGGTCATTTACACAGGATTACAATCAACTGCCATGTGCACAAACACACAAACCAGAAACGCGCCTACCGCCTCAGCTCCTTCCATCCGTCTTCGTTGTTGTTATGATTTTTGTGCATGTGCTTGTGACCTGCCTGGGTGACGTCACGGTCGAAACTGTCGCACAGCGATTAAGCGGCGATCGAAACTCATGACGTCACCGCGGGGTCCGACTCTGCAGTGGAAACACGGCCACTGAGAGGGCCGAGTGAGAGGACGGTTCCTGTAGAAGTTCCTACCCCCTCCCTTTACCAGGAACTCCTGCAGTGGAAACACGGCTTATGTCACTTTACTGCTGAGGTGATTTGGATGTGTTGCTAATACTCGTGTGTAGCCTAATGTAACGCTGAACGTTGCATCGCAAACAATGTTTTGCGGTGGCTTCTCTCATTGAAAATTCAGTGCTTTTATGTGTTACTGGAATAACTGAAAGGTTTTTTTTCAAGAAAATGTATTTGTTCTTGAGAGTTACCAACATTGATTTTTTTTCCCTGATTAAAGCAGAAGTAAGCGATCCGGTCGTTTTGGCTAACTTCCTGTCAGCCGATGGAGTTAGCAGTCCCCGCCCTCGTCATGGATCTATTGGTCCTCGTCCCTACGTCACCAAATGCACGCGCATCCCTTGGTTGCACACACAGAGAGGACCGCCCCTTTATGCCGTTCTCTCTCCTCATTGGATAAAGGTTGTAGGATACAAGGAAAGTTTTCTGGGCTTACAGCAGAGCAGAGTGACTGACAGACCCGTGTTTCAGACCACACACTCTATGTAAGTGATTGCTGTCGGAAGATATAACTATTTAGGACTTATATTAAAGCAGAAGTAAGTGGAATGTTTGTGTTAATATAAGTCTTTAATAGTTACATCTTCCGACAGCAATCACTTATATAGAGTGTTTGGTCTGAAACACAGGTCTGTCGGTCATTCTGCTCTGCTGTAAGCCCAGGAGAAAACTTTCCTTGTATCCTACAACCTTTATCCAATGAGGAGAGAGAACGGCATAAAAGGGCGGTCCTCTCTGAATTTTAGAAAGTTGTATGACAAACCAGAAAAAGTTGAACAGGACAAGGTTATTCTCCATCTGATGACCACATAACGTCCAGCGACACCGTCAGAAGGTTGACGATGAGGAAAGACGTAAGGACAGGAACGTGTCCGTGAAATACAGTCTGCTTTGCAACGATCACCCAAATAAAGTCCCTGTCTGCAAAGCAACATTCCTCACAGTATTAGGTGAGTAATGTTTTCATTTAATGTAGTGTGAGTGATGTATATTGTGACCAAACGTCCACTTTTACCCGGACATGTCCACTTTTTACGTCCTGTCCGGTGCGTCCGGGCGGGTTTTATAAATTCATGAAAATGTCCGGTTTTCAATGTTTTTCATGGGACCATTAAACATACTTGATTGGCGCTTTGCACAGAATACTCCGGTATTTTGTTGTGTCTCTGACGTGTGGCTGCCTCTGTATGTGCGGCTCTGCAACGCACTCATACAGAGGGAGCAGACGTCGGAGCAACTGTCCTCTTTTTTGGAAATCAAAATATGGTCACCAAACACCATTTCGTAGATAGTTTGTAGCAAATGTTTACACACAACATTAACTTTATGAAGTAGTGTACAACGGGCAATCAGACATGGGCCTTTGGTTGTGCATAAATAAATAAACCCATATTGATTTGGTATAATCAGTAGCTTAACTACATGGCAGTAACTTACAATTCTCAGTAGTTTCATTATTTCCTGAATCAAGTTGCTTTTCAGTATGTAGCTTGGCCATACAAACTACAGTTTTATGTGGTAAATATTTCAGGCGCTAAACACAGCGCAGGCGTTTGTAGTATAGAAAATAAATTGTAGAAATTTAATATTAATCACAGACTCGGCCCAAATATGTTATGTTGATTGGGAAAGATTTATTTATGGCAAAGTAATAGTGTTTTTTGTGTGTTCGGTGTGGAAGTGCAGATATCAGTGTTAATCCATTTATGTAGTTTTGTGTGTGTTCAGGATATGGTAGGCTTAAGGAAAGACAGACAGTTCTCACTACTTTCACTGTTGTATTTTATCTAGAGGTCTTTTAAGTTTGTTCAGAAAAAAAGTTTATTACCTGAACCTAATGCTTTTTATCTGAAGTTAGTAGCCTATAGATGACTGACAACCTCAATTATTATGTTTTTCAGGCATCAGCAAGGACCGTGCCTCCCGAGTCGCACAATATTATGCAGAGACTGCAGAAGCACATCCAGAGAGAAGGGGTGGTGCACGACAAGTGCAAGACAATGAGGAAAGAAGACAAAACATCATCCAGCACATACAATCCTTCACCTGCAGAGCCAGCCATCATGGGCAGAGGGGAGCCCCAGGGCGCAAGTATCTACCGAGTGACTTAAATGTGAGAAAAATGCATGAGTTGTTTGAAAGTCTAAATCATGCTCATGTCAGTTACTCCCTGTACTATTCAGTGTTTGCCAGTCAGTTTAATCTTGGCTTTGGCCACCCAGCCACTGATGCATGCTCGGTTTGTGCCATGCACAAGCTCAAGATTAAAGATCCAAGCTTGACAGAGAGAGAGAAACAGATTGAATCTGCTACATTCATTTTGCACCGTCGCAGAGCTCGTGTCTTCTATGACCTCCTACTGTAGGTAGGGTCACTGAAAATTGTGTCACACTGTGTTTTGATATGATGCAAAACCTGATCCTACCTAAAACTCCAATTGGACAGGCTTATTATTCTCGCCAGTTACATGTACCTGTTAAGAGTGGTAACACATCACGGAGAGAACAGTCATCAAACAAAAGACGATGTCCATATTTACGTCTGGCAAGAAAATGAAAACAGTAAAGATAACATGATTGCATCTGCACTTAGAGACTGCTTAAATGTCCGTCTTCAGGGGAAAATCCGTCAATCCAGGGCACTTCGTCTTTTTAGTGACTCTTGTTATGGACAAAACAAAAATATGAACATGGTGTCCATGCTCACGGATTTTCACAAGAACTTTCCCAATCTTGCCATTGAGTACACATTCCCAGTGAGGGGACATAGTTATCTACCGGCTGACCGTGTGTTTGGGAGGATAGAGCAGAGGATCCACAAAATAGACACCATCTTACTACCTCAGGAGCAGAGGTTGCGCTAGACTTTTTCGTCGCCGGTCATTTTGACTGACGGGGTCATAAAAATTCCGTCATAATCTATTTTTACCGGTCACTTTAATTTTTTTTAAATGATAATAATGCCATATTCAATAGCATTCAATTTTAATTCATGTTTAATTCATATCAAGTCCAAACAAATTGAACAGAGAATGCTCCGGAGCAGAGTCGGCGTCAGAGCACATCTAACCGTGGGTCAGTCAGTGATTGCGGGGGTCACTTTCTACCACTCAACATCTAAATACAACGTTAGATGACATCAGTTTTCTGTCAACAATCAACATGCTAACCCATGTGTTATACCAAAACATCCAAATGAGCACGTTTTCACATGCACTCGCACCGCATAGCGCACTGGCGTTAGCTCTCTCTCTCTCTCTCTGTGCCTCTCATTTCTCTTTTACGCACGCACGCAGCCATTGCGCATCACTGAAACAACTGAAGCTACAGACCACACAGCCAGATGCTGCACAAATTCAGACAGGACAAGACCCACTCAGCTTTAAGTGTTATAAACAATGCCACGGCGGGCAAAACACATTAAAAGAAGGCTTAACGTTACCTTTAGAAGAGTTGTGCGCGGCGAGTGTGTGAAACGGTGATGTCCTACCCCCACCGCTCTACCTGTACCGAGACACACCGCTGTGTAGCTACAGCTACGTAACTTAACAGCTGACTACTGTCGGTCCCTCGGACACTGCAGCTAAATCTCGCCCGTTAAATCATTATCGACCGTCATATTTGCACTGACACGACTCCCAGTCAACATTTAATCCACTTGAAGGAGTTTGAATACTGCGGGGAAGCTTTCTGTCTTCTTCTCTGTTGTTATGTTTCTGTGTGGCAGCGCTACAGCCACACACGCTCCACACAGGCCTGGAGGATGTACTACAGCGTTTTCTACTGAGCGCACCAGCCAGCTGTGAGGGTTTTTTTTGTTTTTTTTAATCTAATTCTCACCGTAGTGACTTTGTGACATTGTATATGTTTTATATCGTTATCCACAGCTCCATTTATTGATTATCCGCCGGCTTCATTGTAAACAAATGCACATGGCCAGAGGCCATGGCTGTGAATTGCAATCCGTCAAAATGACGGATGGCCTCAAAATCTTTCCGTCACCGTTTTAAAAAAACGGTCAATGACGGAAAATATCCGGTTAACGCGACCCCTGTTCAGGAGTATCATTCGTTACTGAAGAACTTTGGAAATGTGCACATCTATGGCAAAGATTGGGAGGCATTTGATTTCCGATCTGCTACTAAGAAGTGTGTGAAGGCTCAGAGAAGCTTTAAAGTAAGTGAAGCGTGCATGCTTGAACTGAGTTCCAACAAGATTGGATTCAAAACCACTTACAGTGGAGCATACTCTTTCCACAGTGTACTGAACCCGGGAAAGCGGTGGGCTGACTTGAAACCTGACATACTCCCTAAGCAGACCACTGTAAAGGATGCAAAGAAACGTGATGTGTTAGCACTTCTGACAGAAATGGGTGTGTCAGGTGAGGTGCAGGCATTTTATAATGATGCACTGTCTGAAGTTACTGACGATGTATGCCCGAGTGATGTTGAAGAGTAAATTGCCCAGAGTTTGATGGTGATGTGATGAACTAATAACTGATAATAACTAACTTAAGCCACTCAGTGTGCAGTGGCGTATCCAGGATATTTTTACTGGGGTGGCCAAGATGGGACACAAAGCTAGTGTGGGGTGGCCATGGCATAACAAAACTATTGTGATACACGCAGCCGACCGCGGTTCAAATCTTGGCTGGAGGTTCTTTACTGCATGTCACATTACCTCTCTCTCGCCCATGATTTCCTGTCTCATAAATGTCAAGAAGAAAGGTTTACTGGTAAAAAAAAAAACTTTTAAAAAACAGTATTTTTTTTCACAGTTCTTGGTACTCTCTGGTTGTTTTAACATGTCGGTTTTTAATCAGTAATTGTTCAGGATAGGGTACAGCTTTTCTAAGAGCCTTGTAGTGGATAAAAGTCCTCACCTCTTCACAATTTGTATCAAGGTAGCAAAATTCACCTGCTCTTAACTCATCCTATAGAATAACATTCATCAGTCATTAGCTCATTATCTGTATTACCTGTATTGTTACCTGTGTGTTCTTTACTAATTGAAGCCCTATCTAGTGATTAAATAAACACAGCAATCTAGGCAACAGAAGAAACCCAAAAACTCAAATTAAAGCTTAATATTTAAAGATAGGCCTCATTAAAAAGTGTAGGCCTATCTGTAAGCAAAAGATAAACTATGCTTGTAAGAAAAAACTGAAATTGCTCTTAACATGCTTGGTTTATGTTATTATTTATCTTACATCTAAATTTGTTGGAGATACTGGAATTTGATTTTTTGGTTTGTTTTTTGCCAGCACACGTGTGTTTTTGTTTAATCACAAGATGCTGCCTAAATTAGTAAAGCAAACGTAGGTAACAATACAGGTGACACAGATGGTGGCCAGATGGCTAGGGATGAGCAAGTAGCTACACCATTGTCTCTTCAACCATATAAAAATTATCTGTATGCAGCCTATGGAGTGGGTGGGACTTTAACCTGTAATTGTAAGCCTAAAACTGGAAGAAGTTGCTATTATTATTATTATTATTAGAAAACTATAGTATTTACAGAAAAGCATCAGCACTGAGCTTCAGATTTTTGATCACAAGTAAACAATTTACAGAACAAGTTTCTTAGAAACACAGAACATGGATATTCTTAAGTGCATCTAGGGCTGAACGATTTTGGGAAAAGATCTAATTGCAATTGTTCGGGCAGATATTACAATTCTGATTTGATTCAAGATTTTCTTAAAATCAAGCTTCAGTGCAATATTCATTATGTATAGCTAGTAAATGTACAAACATGACAGAAAATTACAGCATGACATTAAAACATTAAATGCCATGCTCTAATGCAAGAATGAAAACTAAAGTTAAGTAGTGGGGGCCAGAGATGTTCACAAGTCTTTTTTTTTTTTTTTTTTACCAAATCCAAGTCAAGTCTCAATTCTCTAAAAAATAAAAATCTCCTGTCTCCTCTGGTTGTAATGACGCTTCTATCATCTGCTGCTTTCCGGTCTACTAAGAATAGGTACTGCACAGCTATATAGTCTAGTCCTATTTCACAGCAAACATATTAACAGGAGGACTTAGCCTAGGCTACAGTAGCCTGATGTGTGTCAGTTATGCAGCAGCTCGTCCCCGACCCCGTGACGGAAGATCTGACCACAAACGGACGTTAACTTGTGCCTCACTGGTGTCGCTGGTTCACAGTCACCTGTCTGTCACTCACCTGCAGCTGACTGCGCAGTCAGAGGATCTGCTGTTCCTCTCTCTTTAGCCTGGTGTCTGACTGCACTCTGTATAAAGTGTGTTAATTTCAACACTGTACAATTAGCGCGATAGCGCATTTACCGTTTATTAGCGGTCAAGCGCGACCTATGCGCCCGTATGTGTGTGTGTGTGTGTGTGTGTGTGTGTGTGACAGAGAGAGAGAGAGGGAGAGAGAGAGAGAGGGAGAGAGAGAGAGAGAGAGAGAGAGAGAGAGAGCGGAGCGAGGCACAGCTACAGTGACTGTGTGTAGAGGAGTGTGTGACAGCGTTCCTCTTGTTTCTTTTGTTGACGAACTTAACCAACAACTACCTATCAAATTTGGGGTGGCCACAGGGGTGGCCAATGAGTTTTCAGGGGTGGCCAGTGCCACCCCAGGCCACCCCCAAGAATCGCCATTGTCAGTGTGGTAGGTATTGTTTACAGTGTTCTTGAAAGTCATGTTCGTCAGGACTTCATACGTTCATCTTCAGTTCAGTTGCTGGTCTAAAAAGCAAACATTAGTGGGCCACCCACTCTGATTTTATTGAAATGGATTTATTGAATGTATTGTAATGATTGTAAGCAGTGTTTCTTTGAAAGAGTTCCCTTTTGCCATATAGCACTTAAAAAGATTGCTAGATACCTGAGCTGTGTAAGAAAGTACAATCTGAACGACTATTGAATGTATTTTTCTATCATTGTATTGTTTTAATCATTGATGTTTATTTGGCTGTTTTTTTTGCTGTGCTTTAAAGGCACCTTAAAGTCCTAAGATTGAACACTATGTAAATGTTATTGTTTTTTAAGCTATTGTTTTACTGTATGTGGTGGCCATGCCTACTCCAAGCCATTTTTAAAAACATGAAATTTAAACAAAAATGAATTTAGTGTATGTTATTTATTTGATTTAGCAGGTATTTAATTTGTTATTGGTTGGATTTTGTTTCAAATATGAGCTTTAAAAAAACAATGAATGTATTTTGTTATTTATTTGATTTAGCAGTTATTTCTTTTATTTATTTGGTTTCAAATATGAGCTTTAAAAACATGAAATGTAAACATAAATGAATGTACTTTGTTATTATTTATTTGATTTAGCAGGTATTATTTAATTTGTTATTGGTTGGATTTTGTTTCAAATATGAGCTTTTGATATTACAGGAAGGTTACTGCATGTTCTTTTGTTTTAAAAATGTAAGAAAGATAAAATGAATACCTGGATTTATAGCGTTTTGCTAAAAAATATATTAATCTTTGGTTTTTAAAATCAACAATATTGTTGTGAGATTTGAAAATTGTTGTTGAACATGTTCAGACTGAGCAAATACACTGTTTTAACATAATAAAATTAATCTTTGTAAAAATGTGTGGGTCTGGGTAAATAATGTAATTTTTCTAGAAATTATGAAAATGGATTTATAGCGTTTTGGAAAAGAGCTCTTCAATTTGTTTCAGCAGAATATGGAGTCTGGTGTTTATTGCATCGCAGTGGAAAATACAGCAATGCTGTTGGTGAGACTGTGACAGTGAAGAAGAGTCTCCAGAGGATCAGAGTCCAGCTGGACTATGACAGGGGGGAGGTGTCCTTCTACGACACATCTACACTCACAGAGACACTTTCACTGAGAAACTCTTCCCATATTTCTGTGTTGGAGAAGCTGATGATGCTAAAACCACTGATATCAAAATGTGTCCCACTGAGATCAGTCTGTGATGTTCAGGGACGTTAGTTTTTCTGTCATGATGGTTTGAGGTTTATTAAACTCAAAACTCATCATCACACTTTACAGCCAACCTGCTTCTACAAGCAAAGGGTAAAAAAAAAAAAAAAGTGCCCAAGACACAGTTCAGAAGTGGATTGTACTACACAGAAAAAGCCTTTCTGTTCAGCAGAGGAATACAACCAAAGAAAGAAAGCGAGCAACGGAGAAGATATTTACATTGGTGTTGTTTTTCCTCAGTGGAGAGCCCTGAAAGCAGAAATCACACTGAGGGCTGACACAGATGTCACTTTACTGCTGAGTTGATTAGGATGTGTTGCTAATACTCGTGTGTGATGTAACGCTGAACGTTGCAGCGTGATCGATGTTTTGCGGTGGCTTCTCTCAGTGAAAATTATGTGTTTTTATGTGTTACTGGAATGAGTGAAACTGTTTTTGTTTTTTTCAAGAAAATGTATTAGTTTTGTTGAGTTACCAACATTGATTTTTTTTCAACGAGGAGTTTCACCAAGACATGGAGTCTGGTGTTTATGTCACAGTGATGGAAAATGCCTTGAGGTTGTTGGTAAGACTCTGACAGTGAAGAAGAGTTTCCAGGGGATCAGAGTTGAGCTGGACTATGACAGGGGGGAGGTGTCCTTCTACGACCCTGAAGACATGACTCACATCTACACTCACAGAGACACTTTCACTGAGAAACTCTTCCCTTATTTTGGTGTGGCAAAGTCTGGTGATGCAAAAACCACTGATATCAAAATGTGTCCCACTGAGATCAGTCTGTGACGTTCAGGGATGCTAGTTTGTCTGTATCTCTACTGGTTGAATTTTTTGTGTACAAGTACTTACAAGACATGTTGTACAAAATTGATTAGGGTCGTCATCATCTACAATGGCAAGGCCTTCGAGGACAAGAGGGTGCCATGCAGCCACATCTGATCCTGATGACTAATGAGATAAAGGCAGAAAAGATGAGTTAAAAGAAAAAATTACAAGGTACAAGTCAAACAGCCACAACTGCTTTAAAAAATCCTAGAGGAAACACTGAATCCCATGTGTAAGAAAAAGAGTTTCATGAAAATGCATTGTCCATATATCAGTATTGTAAACATATGTTCAAAATGTGTTCAAGTAGGAACTAAAAATAAGTTACTAATTTAATCCTAACAGTAAAAAACAAACAAAGGCTATAGGCTACAAATACTGTAGGCCTACAACTGTAACAAACATCATCTGTAAATGAGGCACAAGTCCCTGATATTCAGGGATGCAAACTGGTTTCAGGTTATAAGATGACAACATCATTTAAGTTAAGAAAACCAGGTTTAACTTACCTTACAAATAGATAGATAGGTGCCTTTATCATTCCACAGTGACATTTTTTCTCATAGTCCATCACATAATATGAAACACAATGTAGACACCATCTACACCACCTACAACATACACCCACACACACTGAGGGTAAAAAAAATTCCACATTGTTTGTATCAGCAAGTAAAATACAATAGACTTCCAAAAATTACGCCAAAGGTCACATCACATCTGAAGCCAGTACAAGACAAAAGAAAAATAGCATGTTGGAAAGTCTCATAATAGCAGCCTTGCATTTAAGAGTCATCGTGATGAGTAGTAGCATCATTACACTATTTACACCCTTTTGTGAGATCACTTTATATAATTTTTTTCAATTATATATCAGTAAATTATGAGTTAGCTGTCTCCCATCTTTCCATTATCTCCCTCTATCATCTGCTGTATGCCTGTATCTGTCATTTCAAATGAAAAGCCTCTATACTGATGACTTTGCAGCAGCAGCAATGTACATAGTGGAAACACTGCGCTTCCCTATTTCTTGTAGGTTAAATTCACCATTTTGATTAAAGCAGAAGTAAGTGGTCCGGTCGTTTTCGCTAATGCTGCGTTCCAGGCAGGCTTTTGAAATCGTAAATTACAGCTTCAAGTCACAACTTACGACTTTGTAGCGTTCCAGGCAACCCACTCGTGTTTTTCCGACCTGTTTTACCGGTGAAAGTCACTATAACGGCCACTCGTAACTTCCGACCGGTGAACTCGTACCAGATCGAACTGGTACCACTTCACGGTCGGAAAAATACGAGTTTCCTTGAACGCACCATAACAGTCCTCGTCGCTACGTCACCACATTCACGGCGTCCCTTGGCTGCACACACAGCCCTGCATGCCGTTCTCTCTCCTCATTGGATAAAAACTGTAGGATACGATAAAAGTTTTCTCCTGGGCTCAGAGCAGAACAGAGTGACTGACAGACCCGTGTTTCGGTCCAAACACTCTATGTAAGTGATTGCTGTCGGAAGATATAACTATTTAAGACTTATATTAACACAAATATATCACTTACTTCTGCTTTAATTCACCACCTGTTTACCTACAACACTTTTACAATGACTACTTTCATCTCACCTTGCTAATGTTAAACTGATGTTGTAAAACAATCAATGGAAGAAATGACACTTACCTATGAAAGGCAGATGGCTCTTGATTTCTAACCAGACCTTTTTCACAGAAAACATCAGGAGCTGACCGGTTTTTACAACCATCGTGTCATGTTGGAAAATCAACTTAAGGAGCTAACACCATGGCTAACACCTGTAAACTGAACATGAGCTAAACACCCCATCACCACCAAACTTCACCACACTTAGTTGATTTATTTTATTTTTTAAACTCAAAATAGCAAATTTCACGGATAGATTTGAGTTTACTCATTTACTACTCTACATTTTACACAGTCAAGAGAGTAAAGTGTTTATCCCCTTGCAATACACAATGCTAAGACGGTAGGCTATCTGTCATATTAAGCTAACCTGTCTTTTAAGCTAACTTCTAAAAACATGAATCTGACAATGAATAACAGCAGGGCGAGACGACGTAACAGTTTGGGTAACTCTTACTCACCACATCAATGTGCCAAGCGGTAGGAAAATGGTTATTCCGAAAATGGTGACAGTGACTGTTGACGCTGTGTCCTCCAGCTCCACCTGGGAACGAGGCACGTAGGCTACGAACTAACGAACGGCGCGAACACTGATGCAGTCAGTGCGCATGTGCAAATATTCAAATGTTGAAGAAAAAAAGAGCAGTTGTTCATTTTTGTGACAGTTTGTTCATGATTTAATATTTTTATTATTTGATCAGTTGTTTTAAATACCATTTTGTTTTAATCAAGTATTTAATTGCACTGTCTTCATTTTTGCACAGTGTCTATCATTTAACAATGGTCTATAAAGTGACTTACCGTAGGCTATATGAACAAAAAAGTCCAGTAAATAATGATGAGCTGTAGCCACTAATTACAAAATGTATGAATCAAACTTGACTGTGTTACAAACAGTGTTTAGCTCTACTTTTTTTTTAATGATTCAAACTCTTTTTTTCCTTCTTTTTCAGAATAAGAAATGTCTTAATGAAACTCTTTCATGTGTGCAGCTGTTGGCTCAGTTGAAAACTTGGACAAACTACTATTTTCATCATATTTATGTATTAAAAAATGTTTGATGGATTAAGAATGAGGAAATCATGTTATTGTTTATCAAGAGGAAAACATCTGGTTGACTTGCTGACAGCTCCATCTGCTGGAGACTCAACAACATGGCTGCATTTCCTGCCTGTGATAATTTAATCATTGACAAGAGGTAGAAGAAAACGAAAGTACATTTGTCATTGTTGATCAGCGCTGAGACGCCATTACAGGGTGTGAGATCTCTACTGGAAAACACACGTTTGGATTATTTTCAAGAGCAGAGTCAGTGACTTGGTGAGTCTCCCTGTTGAAATATAATCAAGATAATAAGGAAATGGCTGAGAGAGCTCTCTTTGAAAGTTTCCTGAGTTGCCACGTGTGTTCAGAGACTTTCAGAGATCCTGTGTCTCTGAGCTGCAACCACAGATTCTGTTCAAGCTGCCTGAAAAAATTCTGGGAACAAGCTAAAAACAAAAACTGTCCCATTTGTAAAAGGAAATCTTCAAAGGAACATCCACAGATAGACTTTGCACTGAAGGATCTGGCTGATTCCTTTGCTGGGAGACAGAAATCTGGATCATCAGAGACTGAAAAGCAACATGAAAAACAAACAGTGGTTTGTAGTAAACACGAAGAGGAGCCTAGATTGTTCTGTAAGGATGAAGACAGAGCTGTGTGTCCTGTCTGTGAGTTTTCTCTTCACCAGAGTCACAAGGTGGTTCCTGTAGAAGAAGCAGTCAGTGACCTGAAGCAGCAGCTGAAATCTGACTTAAAGTCTCTGCAGGACAAGAAGGACAAATACAAACAAGTGGAGAAAACATACGATGACATGATTCAACACTCCAAGAAGCAGCTGTCGTCCACAGAGAGGCAGATCAGAGCAGAGTTCAACAAGCTCCACCAGCTCCTGAAAGAGGAAGAGGAGTCCAGACTGGCAGCTCTGAGGGAGGAAGAGGAGCAGAAGGGGAAGACTATGAGCAGAGAGATGAAGATGATTGAGGAGCAGATCTCCTCTCTGTCAGACAGTATCTGTGCTGTTGAAGAAGAGCTGCAGAAACACAAGGTGGCGTTCCTCAGCAGTTATAAAGCCACTCAGACCAGAGCCAGAGCCCAGTGCTCACTGTCAGATCCACAGCTGCTCTCAGGAGCTCTGATAGATGAGGCCAAACACCTGGGCAGCCTGTCCTTCAGAGTCTGGGAGAAGATCAAGGAGAAGATGAAGAAGAGGGTCCACTTCACTCCTGTCATCCTGGACCCAAACACTGCACATCCCATCCTCCATCTGTCTGATGATCTGACCAGTGTGAGACAGGGAGACACGTATCAGCAGCTTCCTGACAATCCAGAGAGAAACACCAAGTATATCACTGTTCTGGGCTCTGAGGGCTTCAGCTCAGGGAAACACAGCTGGGAGGTGGAGGTGGGAGATCATCCTCGCTGGACTGTGGGTTTGGCTAAAGAGCCAATTGACAGGAAGGGAGAAATATGTCTTTCACCAAAACATGGAATCTGGTGTTTCAGGCACCGTGATGGAAAATACACCAATGGTGCTGGTAAGACGGTGACAGTGGAGAAGAGTCTCCAGAGGATCAGAGTCCAGCTGGACTACGACAGGGGGGAGGTGTCCTTCTACGACCCTGAAGACATGACTCACATCTACACTCACAGAGACACTTTCACTGAGAAACTCTTCCCTTATTTCAGTGTTGGAGAAGCTGGTGATGCTAAAACCTCTGATATCAAAATGTGTCCCACTGAGATCAGTCTGTGACGTTCAGGGACGTTAGTTTTTCTAGAGAGTTTGTAGGTTGTGTCACTTCTTAAAATCAACATTAATATCCGAGAAAATGTGAAAACAAAATGCTGAAACTGTTTCAATAGCCTAATTGTCGTTGAGATTTTTCATTATGTTTTCATATTTTATTGTGAATTTTATAGGATTATTGTCATGAAAACAAAATGATGAAGCTGTAAATGAACAAAAAGAAGTACATTATGGGAGGTTTCCTTTATTTTATATGTAAAACATTTAAATGTATCTTTACAAGAGTTTCACTGAGAAATTCCTCCCATATTTTTATATTGGAGAATCTGGTGATGCTAAAACGTCTGATACCAAAATGTGTCACACTGAGATCAGTCTGTGATGTTCAGAGAAGTTAATTTTTCTATCATGATGGTTTGAGGTTTATTCAACTCTAAACTGATCTAACACTTTACAGCCAATCTGTTGTGTCAAATTTACAAGTGTCAGCGTGAACACTGACATTGTTATTGATGAGAAACAACTTACGATGAGTCAGAGATTAATAAAACACAAAAACATGTTACATCATCACACTACCATTTGACAGACAAGCAAATATCAACAGTTATTATTCATATAGCCTATCTTTTTTCTTTCTTTTTACCTGATTAAAATAACTTTTTTCAACTGTTTATACAGTATCAAATGCTGTGTTTCTACTTATTGCAGTTTCTCCAAGGGTCTTTTATCTGTGTCTCATTCGGTATAAATGCTTCCACAAGATTCCCCATGTTTTTTTCCCCCTCATGCATTGTCATGTATTTTCTATGTAGCCTACTTTCATCTAGTTTTGCAACTATTGTGCCTGGAAGCAAATGTGTCATAGCACTGGAAGATAAGATAAACGTTTCACTTCAAATAAAAGGACACTGTTGAAAACTGAAATGTCTCTGATTAGCCCGAAGTTTAGCTAAATTGTTCATGGGTTTTATTGTAAATGAAGGTAAACAATGTGTGAAAAAAAATAATTAAATTGTCATGATAATTTAGGCAACTTTATCGACAGTGTAATGTTATCGGTTTTTTTTCTCATTTTATTTAACTTTTATATTTTTAATTCGTGATGTTTATTCTTCATTAAAAGTTTTTCATTGATTTATTTCATGTGTTGCTGTTTGTGGCGAAACGGGCTCTTATTCTGAAAAAACCCAAAGCGGAAGTGACGTGACCTGTTAGCAGGAGCATGTAAGGTAAACAAAGGCCGTTTCCCTGATGTCTGTGTGGTAGTACTCACCTTCTTCAAACAACATTTCAGTCAACATTAGATGTGTCGAAGCGTCCGTTCGTCTCTTTCTCTCTTACGTCGGTGAATTTTCACTCGTTTTCTCAGCTACGAATAAATAACCGGCATTTCACAGGCTAACAAAGCTAACAGCTAACTGCTAACTGCTAATCAACGTAGCACCGCTTACCACCAGGTATTTTCACCGTGTTTCATTTCAGATATAAACATAGATTACCGTCCTCCCTCTCCCAGGATTTGGGACAAATAACTACGTTATCATCTATGAAATGTTATAGAAATGACATAGCCGACCTCACGGGTTAGCTGTTTAGTTAGGCTACATAAACATATATTTTTCAACAATCGTTAATGAAATATTCCAGTGTCATATAAAACTGTTTATAATTTGGCCATTTCTGCGTAACAAACTCACATACTCCCATTTAATCCCATGCACAGTTGAATAATATTTGATAGTTATTTCAAACAATCGTTTCCAGCTGTTGCAGTTGTGTTATTATATTACATATGAAACGTTTCCTATTCTCCAGTGAAGAACCTCTATATTAGGTGTCTGTAATATAAACTAAAACATAAACTTGATGTCATACCTCCTCATTTCTGGCTGTTTGTTATCTGGGATGTTCTATTATTTATATTTATATAGTTTATATCCAGCTAAAATCCCTACATTAGATCCAATATTTACTCTCCCTCTTATAGACAGTTGGTGCAAAATCATTTCCACAACCACAACACTCTGCTCTCATGTTGCAGTAGATCAGAGAATATGGGTGTTTTTTTCCCCAAAAGAAATACTACTACAACATGAGTATGATGATGTAAATGTTACATGTTGTTTTGCTCCACCAGGACGTGTGTCCAAAGGAAGTGGAACGAGAGATTTCAACAACAACAACAGATTGAAGATTATGAAGAATGATGGAAAACTCATCAGCAGGTAAAGGCCACCTCCCCTGTTCGTCGTGGTTGGGACAGAATGGCTGGACCGCAGCTTCAACCCCAGGAGGACCCCCCCTCAACTCCGTGGCCAGCTCTCAGCATCTTGGCCTGGGCTCGTCTTCCGGTCAGCGACCCTCCTACGGCCACCTGCAGACGTCCAATCAGAGCTGTCTGAGCGACTTCGGCACCTTATCGTCCACAAATAACATCCCGTACAAAGCCCCTCACGTCAGCAACCATTCTCTACCATCCACCATGATATTTCACAACACCGGTGCCTCTCCTCTTATGTCCTGTGCTCAGCAAAGCCCCCAGAATGCATCTGTGCTGCTAACGGCAAACCAACAGAAAACCGTACCTCCACCACCTCTTCCCCAAACAAACCAAGGACTACAGCTTTGCAGGCCGCAACATTTACCACCTCCCTTACCCCACGACCCTTACAAAGCGCAATTTCGACCTCCGTTAATCAGTCAGGGTTTACAAAGTGGACTTCAAGATGTGTCTATGAGCCTGCCGTCGTGTGGGCAGCGTGCGAGCGCATCTCAGCCGACTCTGGATGGAGCGTCTGCTGGCATCGCTGGTTACGCTCACAGCTACGGTGGAGCCGCTTCACACCAGCAGCCTCAGTGGGCCCCTTCATCACACTGCAGGGGTAAGCTGTGTTTTGTAATGTGAGCATCATACACTGGCAAAGGCTTCTGGCATTGTGGGTTTCAGACAATTTTTATTCGATTTTTTGAATTGAATGATTTACGGCTTGATTTGGATCTTTTAATTTGTAAAACCATAAACAGGAAAAAAAGAGGGGAGCTCAGTTCACATAGATGGTTTACAGAGCAAAATCTCTACGTGGTATGAAA
This sequence comes from Trachurus trachurus, assembly GCF_905171665.1. Lineage (NCBI taxonomy): Eukaryota > Metazoa > Chordata > Actinopteri > Carangiformes > Carangidae > Trachurus > Trachurus trachurus. The sequence goes on along the minus strand of NC_139895.1, from coordinate 11,650,355 downwards.
TAATAGCTGATTTTTAAGAATGAATGTGCAGTTAGATATAAGATTGAAATCTTTTGTTCATTATTTGCCTTCATATAACTTTCTAACATTGTACAATATTGTACAACATTGTTTTCCTCAGGAGCTGTGAAGCCTGTCCATGAATCAGCCGCGTCTTCCAACAATGAGCCGTCGCAGGAGAATGTGAGAAAAATCTTAAAAAACGTACCACAGAGGAAAGCTCCGTTGTTTGGTGTTTCATTTATTTATTATTTTGTAAATATAAAACTAAAGTGTGGTAGATTTTTATTTCACATAGCGAATTGCTACTAAGTTTAAGTGACTGTAATAGTATTTACCAAATGAGACTCTCTCTTTTAGCTGCTGTTGTGTGGATATTTCAGTCAACATGTGCTTTTTATCTGTTTCCAGGGCAACAATGATATATGGCGTTCAGCGCTTTTACTTCATCGTGCACAACTAGTCGAACAACTGGCTGAGATGGATAAACTTGTAAGTGTGTTGTGGCAATTTTACATTGAAGATGGACAATCAATGTTATTTCTTTAGATAGTAACTATTACTACTCAGTAAGACATTGCAAAACAGAGACTGATAAATAATATACTTCCCCTTCAAGCTGCAATCCGTCCCTCCTGATGACAGCGCTGATGGGCTGTCTCAACCCACGACTACTCAGGTGGCTAACATTTCTTGTTTTGGATGATCTTGTTTGATTTGCAATGATGTAACTCAATTCACACATTACGTACGCACGTGCAAAAACTTAGTATGGACCATTGTTTGTTTTCACTCGTAGTTTCCTCCATCAATGGTTGATCTATCTCAGTGTGAACAAACCAAGACCAGCAGTGCACAAGTACAAGTTGAGCCGCCCTCAGAAGAGTCAATGGTAACTAAAATGATTCCCTCTGCATCAATGTTTGTTATTTGATTAGATTGGATTACCTTAATGTTCACCCCCATAACTGTCATATAGTTAAAATAGCCTTCTTTTCATTGTTTTTTTTTCCCCAGACACAACAGACACACTGTCATTCAGACGATTGTGCATCACCTGCATCTTTTGATGACCATGATGAGGCCTGTGATAAGCCAATGTCACCAAGAGAGTCAGAGGTAGTTCCCTTATTATTTGGGCTTGTTTGTTTGATCCTCAACAAATAAAAAAGTTTATATTTTCAGATCAAGTCAGATCAGTTTCCCATTTCCTTGTGTTATAGTAAAGCGTTGCCCACAGTCCATCTCAGCTATGTTCTTCTGGTGGTTCAGCTGTGTTCACATGGTATCATGTAATTGCCACGACCACAGGTGCATTTCTGTAAATTATGGAAAAGTTTATTTATGTCAGTAATTCAATTCAAAAAGTGAAAACAATACATTATGTAGATCCATTAGACGCAGAATGAAACATTTCATGTCTTTAATTAATTTATTTTAATTGCAATGATAATGGCTTACATTTAATGAAGACCTAACAGCAAAAAGAAAAAAGCATAATATGGAAATGTTGACCTTCTGAAAAGTATGTCCATCTATATGCACTCAATAATTGGTTGGGGTTATTTGACTTGAACTACTGGAAACTGACTTTTCCATGATATTCGAATTTATTGAGCTGCACCTGTAATATATTGTGATGAAGTCATTTGTGAGTATTAAACAAGAAGACAATAGCAAACACCAAATTAACTGATTGAAGTCAAATGAAAATCCTTTTAAATTCTTTGATTCTCAAATAAGCAGCCATAGGTTGTCTTTTAAAATATTAAATATAAATACTCATAAGAGTAATATTTGACACAATCACATATTGTGTTTCCTCATGTTTTTTTTTTCTTTCAGAAATTGGAAAACATGTCAGCTGAGTCGGAGGATGACACTGATCCTGATTACCTGCCCAACACCGGTGGCGATATTTCTGATTTACAATCGGACAGTGACGGGAGCTCTTCAGATGAATCGAGCGGAAGCTGTTTGCCAACCTCTGCAGACGAAGCGTCTCCTCTACCACTGAAAGAAGAGGCTAAATCAGAGAGTTGCTCGGACGAAGATATAACAAAGTCCTGTGCAAATGATAAGAAGTCGTCCCATGAAGCTTTAGTGCTGTCAACTTTAAATTCCAAAGTGGATAACAAAAACAGGAAGAAGAATTACTGCTTGTTTTGCTCGAAGCCACAAACTAAAATGGCACGGCATCTAGAGAAAGTCCACAGTGACAAAGCAGAGGTTGCAGTTGCATTTCAGTATCCCTTGTTTTCCAGTGAAAGACTGAAGATATGGAAGAATTTAATGAAACAGGGAAACTTTAAGCACAATAAAGATGTTCTGAGAACGGGAAAGGGACAACTCAATCCTTACAAAAGACCAACCAAAAGTGGAGAGGCCAAAGACTTTATTCACTGTCTTTACTGTCAAGGTCTTTACTCGAAGAAATGGATGTCCCAACACATGAAGCAGTGTACGGAGAGAGTGAAGAACGGAAAACGATTGCCTACTGGAAAAAGGCGCATTGCATCGCGGTGTGCGCTTCAGATTTTAGGAGATCTTGGAGTAACGGATGGCTTTAGAGATATACTGTGTGAAATGATCTACGATGACATAACACAAGCTGTAATGGATGACAAGATTATCTTGCAATTTGGGGAGCATCAATTCAACCTGTACAGATCTGACTTGAAGAAGCACGATTCTATAAGACAAAACCTTCGCCAGATTGCGAGGCTTGTGCTTGAAGCTCGAAAAATCACCCCTCTGAGGAACCTACAGGATTTCTTTTCCACCCCCAGCTTCCGACACGTGGTGTCCGCAGTCAAAGTCTTAGCAGGTTATGACTCAGAAAAGAAAACATACAGTGCTCCGTCACTTGCCCTCAAGCTGGGCTACCTCCTGCAGAAGACTTGCGGTATTGTTGAGAGTAACGCAGAGAAGAGCGGTGACACCAGCCTGGCAGAGTCTGCGCAGAACTTCCTCCATGTGTACCAGAAGAAATGGACCAAGCTCATTTCCTCAGGCGCGTTAACAGCTCTCAAAGAAACGAAACGGACCACAGACAAGAAGGTGCCGTTCGCCGAAGACGTAAAGCGCCTGAATTTCCACATGGAGAGTGCTCATGTTGCTGCTGAGAAAAATCTCAGAGATGCCCCCACTGTTGAAAACTACGCTGCCCTGGCCAGGTTGACACTCGCTCGGACAATCTTTTTTAACAGGAGGTCAACTGTGGAGATATCAACGATTCACGTAACAGCTTTTATGTCGCGGAAAAAGTCAAACGTGCTGGATGACATGGACAAGTCTGTCTCAGACTTGGAAAGAACAATGTGTAGGTTCTTTGCTAGGGTTGACGTACGAGGAAGCACCGGGAGAATGGTCCCCGTTCTACTGAAACCCTCATTCGTGTCGGCTTTGGAGCTCATAGTAGAGACCCGCGAGGCAGTCGGGGTCCCCAGCAAGAACCCCTTTCTCTTCGCCCGACCAGCTACACTGTCAGCCTACAGGGGGTGTGAATGTGTCAAACGTTTTGTCCGAGAATGCGGAGCTCAAAACCCTGAGGCGCTGAAATCGAACAAGATCAAGAAGCATTACGCCACAATGCTACAGATGCTGAACCTGGATGATGAGGAGGCGAACCAAATTTTAGGGCCCAACAATCCAGTCCGAAGCCTGCGACAGGGCAGCAACGTGCAGCTGGACAATGTTAAAATGCGTTCTGGAGGTAATCATTTTTCACTTTTCTGGTATACGTGATGTCAACATATGAAAGTCAAGTTTTGTACAGTTTAGATTTAGATACAGGATTTAAAGGAATTGTTCACCATAAAATGAAATTCGGTCATTAGTGACTCACCCTCATGCTGATGAATACTCCGGAGTAGTTTTTTATCCCTCAAAGTGCATCTGGAGACCCGGGAGGCTGGTTCGTAGTCCAACGAAAACGTCATATGAGATTAATAGGGACCAACACAAAAACGTCCATAAAACTACACAAAAAACATGTAATATTCCTCCACACTGCTCGTCCACTGCAATCCAAGTGTCCTGAAGGGATATAGTCCAGAGTTTACTTGAAACAACGTCATTTAGGACATTTTTACAGCCTAAACAGTCCTGTATTGAATTTGCCTGGTGCATGCTCTCGCGTTCATGAATTTCATTTTTTGGTGAACTATTCCTTTAAATCAGGTGCCAATCTGACCCACATTGAATTTTGGACTGATCTTCTGATTAAAGTTGCATGTTCTTTATTTTAGCAAGTGTTAGACAGAAAATCTGGTGTCTCATCATGCCACTCATGGTGCAGCCATTTCACTCACCAGTTGAAAATGCAGAACTAAATCTCTTTCTAATGCAACACCTGACCTGATGGTCTCTTAAAATGAACCAACACAGTCTCACATGTATGCCAAAATTAAGAGCCACAATCTCTGCATAAAATGAAGTCATAATGCAGGCACATGAATTCACATCTGTCTGTTTTTGAGGAGTTGCACTTGCAAGGACCGAGACCTTTCTGAATGGAATTGGACAAGCTTTCATGTGGAAATTTCATTTGATATCATGAAGCAAACGGATGAGAAATCAGTGCTCAGTATTATCAGTATGTACAGTATCTAAAATAAGAATTCCTCTTTTTGTCGTCATTACAGGGAGATCAAAACAAGCTCCGTCAAGGCATCAAACTGCAACGTATGAACCCGGAAATTTTTTTCATCAAGAAGCACACGGACTAACATCGGGCATCGCTGGGACTGCATTTCCAAAATCTGACAACTTGGACAGCAAAGGTAGGAATAGAGATAGATAGATAGAGAATACTTTATTCATCCCTAGCAGGGAAATTCAAGGAATGGTGATCGTGTCCCTTTGTTTTTTTACATTTTTCTTGGGTGTCTTTTGTGCACAATGTTGGATTAAGAGTAACTCACAAGATATTTTTTAAGCTCCAGTGGGTTTTATAAATAAGAAATACTAATACATAGAGCTGAAGATTTCTTTTGACTTGCAACATGTTTTCATCATCACGCAGGTCAAAAGTTAAATAAAAACAAAGTTTGTCAAATTGTTGTTTATTACAATTATAGAATTATTATTATAGTCTAAGATTGGAAATGTGGACAACATTAGACATTAGCCTTTATGATAGTAGTATCTTGAAGAAACATCTGGCTTCACTTTAGATTAAGACTTCTCCCTATGTTATGAAAGGGAATATTTTGTTTTCTGGAGTTGTTTCAGTGATGATAGATGTTCATTTCTTTCTGCTTTTACCTCCAACAGGCTCTCAAAGTAAGGGCAAACATAAATGGGACGACGCAGAGGTTCATGCTGTTGAAAGACACATGATGAGCTTCATTAAAGGACACATAGTGCCTCAGAAAAACGACTGCATTCAGTGTCTAGAGGCTGAGCCAAAAGTGCTGAGGACACGAACGTGGAAAGGTGTAAAGGACTATGTCAGAAACAGGATCACTGCCCTGAAAAGACAAAGTGGCACATCCACAAAAAGTGACAGGCCGGCGCAAAAGAAACCACGGCAGAGTGCTGGACATTTTCAACAACTATAGATGTGAAAGTTTGATGATGGCAAAACATGTGCAACGTTTGCCTTCTCTACTTTCTTATCCTTCATCAGTTTCTCTTCATCATTGTATATCATTTTTTCTCAGTCTTCCTCTGGTATGTGAGCATTTCTGTCCATTATGATGGCCAAGGACAATTGATCATGTTAGTTTAATGTTATTGTTGTTCTCAGTCATTACTGTTTATTGTGATCACATTATGTCTCTCTCTGTGACTTTGTTCCATTTTAGTATTGTTCATTTAAACAGAGACAGACAGTTCATAAATACTGACAAATAAGGTGTTACACAGCTGATGGATATTCAAGTTGTTGGCGCTCCAAGTGCACCCTTGGCAAATGGCAACAAAGTTGTCTGGTACAATATACTGAATTAATTATTCTGTTTGGTATACTATGGTATTTTATTAGACTTTGTATAATACAACAATTTACCTATAATAAAATGCCAAAAAATAAAATTCTAGCAATTTATCTGGAAACAGAACAATGACTCGTCTGTATTCCACACATAGAATACAATCAAATCAGCGTTGGAGGAGGAAATAATCACATGCTTAATTATATTTTCAATGATATTGTTTTTAGGAGGAGTATGGTGACCTCTAACTAAGTTAAAATTTTAGGAGCGCAAGCAGAAAACATTCAAGAACCTATTTTCAGTGAAGGAAAGTAAATTCACACGATCGGCTGTGTTTATTGTTTCAGGTGTCATAGTTTGGACCATAGACTGTAAAAGAGGTTTGGACAAGTTAAGTGTTTCGTGACGTCACACTAGCCGCAGGCTTTTACTTTGAAAGGACAAGCGGAAACGCTCCCAAAGCGGAAGTGACGTGACCTGTTAGCTGCAGCATGTAAGGTAAACAAAGGCCGTTTCCCTGATGTCTACAGGTGTGGTACTCACCTTCTAACAACATTTCAGTCAACATTAGACATTAGATGTGTCAAAGCGTCTCACTCTTTCTTACTTTGGTGAATTTCCACTCGTTGTCTCAGCTACGAATAAATTACTTCACAGGCTAACAAAGCTAACTGCTAACTGCTAATCGACGTAGCACCACTTACCACCAGGTATTTTCATTTCATTTTACCGGTAGATAAACATAGATTACCGTCCTCCCTCTGTCAGGATTTGGGACAAATAATAACGTTATCATCCATTAAATATTATAGAAATGACATAGTGGCTAGCCGACCTCATCGGTCAGCTGTTTAGTTAGCCTACATCAACATATTTTCAACAATCGTTAATGAAATATTCCAGTGTCATATAAACCTGTTTATAATTTGGCCATTTCTGCGTTACAAACTCACATACTCACATTATATCTCATGCACAGTTTAATAATATTTGATAGTTATTTCAAACAATCGTTTCCAGCTGTTGCAGTTGATTATATCATGTTATTATATGAAACGTTTCCCTATTCTCCAGTGAAGAACCTTTATATTATATGTCTGTAAGATAGACTAAAATATAAACCTGATGTAATACCTCAGTCCTGGCTGTTTGTTGTTCTGTTATTTATATCTATATAGTTTATATCCAGCTAAAATTAGATCCAATAGATACTTTCCATCTTACAGACACTTGGTGCAAAAGCATTTCCACAACCAGAACGCTCTGCTCTGTAATGTTGCACTAGATCAGAAAAGATGGGTCTTTTTTTGTTTTTTTTAAAGGAAATACATACTACTACAACATGAGTGTGATGATGTAAATGTTGCATGTTGTTTTGCTCCACCAGGACGTGTGTCCAAAGGAACGAGAGATTTCAAACAGCACATTGAAGATTATGAAGAATGATGGAAAACTCATCAGCAGGTAAAGGCCACCTCCCCTGTTCGTCGTGGTTGGGACAGAATGGCTGGACCGCAGCTTCAACCCCAGGAGGACCCCCCCTCAACTCCGTGGCCAGCTCTCAGCATCTTGGCCTGGGCTCGTCTTCCGGTCAGCGACCCTCCTACGGCCACCTGCAGACGACGTCCAATCAGAGCTGTCTGAGCGACTTCGGCACCTTATCGTCCACAAATAACATCCCGTACAAAGCCCCTCACGTCAGCAACCATTCTCTACCATCCACCATGATATTTCACAACACCGGTGCCTCTCCTCTTATGTCCTGTGCTCAGCAAAGCCCCCAGAATGCATCTGTGCTGCTAACGGCAAACCAACAGAAAACCGTACCTCCACCACCTCTTCCCCAAACGAACCAAGGACTGCAGCTTTGCAGGCCGCAACATTTACCACCTCCCTTACCCCACGACCCTTACAAAGGGTCATTTCGACCTCCGTTAATCAGTCAGGGTTTACAAAGTGGACTTCAAGATGCGTCTATGAGCCTGCCGTCGTGTGGGCAGCGTGCGAGCGCATCTCAGCCGACTCTGGATGGAGCGTCTGCTGGCGTCGCTGGATACACTCACAGCTACGGTGGAGCCGCTTCACACCAGCAGCCTCAGTGGGCCCCTTCATCACACTGCAGGGGTAAGCTGTGTTTGGTTATGTGTGCATCATACACTGGCAAAAGCTTCAGGCGTTGTGGGTTTCAGACAATTTTTATGAATGATTTGAATTGAATGATTTACGGCTTGATTTGGATCTTTTAATTTGTGAAACCAAAAACATAAATAGGAAAAAGAGAGGAGTTCAGTTCACATACAGTAGATGATTTACAGAACAAAATCTCTACGTGGTATAAAATAATAGCTGATTTTTAAGAATGAATGTGCAATTAGATATAAGATTAAAATCTTATGTTCATTATTTGCCTTCATATAACTTTCTAACATTGTACAATATTGTACAATATTGTTTCCTCTTATAGTCTGTCTGTCTTTTCCTCAGGAGCTGTGAAGCCTGTTCATGAATCAGCCGCGTCTTCCAACAATGAGCCGTCACAGGAGAATGTGAGGAAAATCTCAAAACACCAAAAAGTTACTACAGAGGAAAGCTCTGTTGTTTGGTGTTTCATTTATTTATTATTTTGTAAATATAAAACTAAAGTGTGGTAGATTTTTATTTCACTTAGTGAATTGCTACTAAGCTTAAGTGACTGTAATAGTATTTACCAAATGAGACTCTCTCTTTTAGCTGCTGTTGTGTGGATATTTCAGTCAACATGTGCTTTTTATCTGTTTCCAGGGCAACAATGATATATGGCGTTCAGCGCTTTTACTTCATCGTGCACAACTAGTCAAACAACTGGCTGAGATGGATAAACTTGTAAGTGTGTTGTGGCAATTTTACATTGAAGATGGACAATCAATGTTATTTCTTTAGATAGTAACTATTACTACTCAGTAAGACATTGCAAAACAGAGACTGATAAATAATATACTTCCCCTTCAAGCTGCAATCCGTCCCTCCTGATGACAGCGCTGATGGGCTGTCTCAACCCACGACTATTCAGGTGGCTAACATTTCTTGTTTTGGATGATGTCGTTTGATTTGCAATGATGTAACTCAATTCACACATTACGTACGCACGTGCAAAAACTTAGTATGGACCATTGTTTGTTTTCACTCGTAGTTTCCTCCATCAATGGTCGATCTATCTCAGTGTGAACAAACCAAGACCAGCAGTGCACAAGTGCAAGTTGAGCCGCCCTCAGAAGAGTCAACGGTAACTTAATGATAAAATTATTCCCTCTGCATCAATGTTTGTTATTTGATTAGATTGGATTACCTTAAGTTTCACCCCCATAACTGTCATATAGTTAAAATTGCCTCATTTTCATTGTTTTTCCAGACACAACAGACACACTGTCATTCAGACGATTGTGCATCACCTGCATCTTTTGATGACCATGATGAGGCCTGTGATAAGCCAATGTCACCAAGAGAGTCAGAGGTAGTTCCCTTATTATTTGGGTTTGTTTATTTGATCCTCAACAAATAAAAAAGTTTATATTTTCAGATCAAGTCAGATCAGTTTCCCATTTCCTTGTGTTATAGTAAAGCGTTGCCCACAGTCCATCTCAGCTATGTTCTTCTGGTGGTTCAGCTGTGTTCACATGGTATCATGTAATCGCCACGACCACAGGTGCATTTCAATAAATTATGGAAAAGTTTATTTATGTTAGTAATTCAATTCAAAAAGTGAAAACAATACATTATGTAGATCCATTAGACACAGAATGAAACATTTCATGTCTTTAATTTATTTTAATTGTAATGATTATGACTTATATTTAATGAAGACCCTTTTAAAATGGAAATGTTGACCTTCTGAAATGTATGTCCATCTATATGCACTCAATAATTGGTTGGGGTTATTTGACTTGAACTACTGGAAATTGAATTTTCCATGATATTCTAATTTATTGAGGTGCACCTGTAAGTCATTTGTGAGTATTTCAAAGCATTAAACAAGAAGACAATAGCAAACACCAAATTAATTCATTGAAGTCAAATGATAATCCTTTTAAATGATTTGATTCTCAGATAAGCAATCATAGATTTGCACTTAGCTATGCCTGTCTATTAAAATATTAAATGGAAATACTCAGAGTAATATTTGACACAAGCACAGATTGTGTTTCCTCATGTATTATTATTTTTTCCTTCAGAAATTGGAAAACATGTCAGCTGAGTCGGAGGATGACACTGATCCTGATTACCTGCCCAACACCGGTGGCGATATTTCTGATTTACAATCGGACAGTGACGGGAGCTCTTCAGATGAATCGAGCGGAAGCTGTTTGCCAACCTCTGCAGACGAAGCGTCTCCTCTACCAGTGAAAGAAGAGGCTAAATCAGAGAGTTGCTCGGACGAAGATATAACAAAGTCCTGTGCAAATGATAAGAAGTCATCCCATGAAGCTGTAGTGCTGTCAACTTTAAATTCCAAAGTGGTTAAAAGGAAGAAGAATTACTGCTTGTTTTGCTCGAAGCCACAAACTAAAATGGCACGACATCTAGAGACAGTCCACAGTGACAAAGCAGAGGTTGCAGTTGCATTTCAGTATCCCTTGTTTTCCAGTGAAAGACTGAAGATATGGAAGAATTTAATAAAACAGGGAAACTTTGAACACAATAAAGATGTTCTGAGAACGGGAAAGGGACAACTCAACCCTCAAAAAAGACCAATCAAAGGTGGACAAGCCAAAGACTTTATTCACTGTCTTTACTGTCAAGGTCTTTACTTTAAGAAATCGATGTTCAGACACATGAAGCAGTGTACGGAGAGAGTGAAGAATGGAAAACGATTGCCTACTGGACAAAAGCGCATTGCATCACGGTGTGCGCTTCAGACTTTAGGAGATCTTGGTGTAACGGATGGCTTTAGAGATATACTGTGTGAAATGATCTACGATGACATAACACAAGCTGTAATGGACGACAAGATTATCTTGCAATTTGGGGAGCATCAATTCAACCTGTACAGATCTGACTTGAAGAAGCACGAAGCTATAAGACAAAACCTTCGCCAGATTGCGAGGCTTGTGCTCGAAGCTCGTAAAATCACCCCTCTGAGGAACCTACAGGATTTCTTTTCCACCCCCAGCTTCCGACACGTGGTGTCCGCAGTCAAAGTCTTAGCAGGTTATGACTCAGAAAAGAAAACATACAGTGCTCCTTCACTTGCCCTCAAGCTGGGCTGCCTCCTGCAGAAGACTTGCGGTATTGTTGAGAGTAACGCAGAGAAGAGCGGTGACACCAGCCTGGCAGAGTCTGCGCAGAACTTCCTCCATGTGTACCAGAAGAAATGGACCAAGCTCATTTCCTCAGGCGCATTAGCAACTCTCAAAGAAACGAGACGGACCACAGACAAGAAGGTGCCGTTCGCAGAAGACATAAAGCGCCTGAATTTCCACATGGAGAGTGCTCATGTTGTTGCTGAGAAAAATCTCAGAGATGCCCCCACTGTTGAAAACTACGCTGCCCTGGCCAGGTTGATACTCGCTCGGACAATCTTTTTTAACAGGAGGAAAACTGCGGAGATATCAACGATTCACATAACAGCTTTTATGTCGCGGAAAAAGTCAAAAGCGCTGGATGACATGGACGAGTCTGTCTCAGACTTGGAAAGAACAATGTGTAGGTTCTTTGCTAGGGTTGACGTACGAGGAAGCACCGGGAGAATGGTCCCCGTTCTACTGAAACCCTCATTCGTGTCGGCTTTGGAGCTCATAGTAGAGACCCGCGAGGCAGTCGGGGTCCCCAGCAAGAACCCCTTTCTCTTCGCCCGACCAACTACGCTGTCAGCCTACAGGGGGGCCGACTGTGTACGACGTTATGTCCAAGAATGCGGAGCTCAAAACCCAGAGGCACTGAACTCGAACAAGGTCCAGAAGCATTACGCCACAATGCTACAGATGCTGAACCTGGATGAGGAGGCAAACCAAATTTTGGGGCCCAACAATCCAGTCCGAAGCCTGCGACAGGGCAGCAACGTGCAGGTCGACAATGTTAAAATGCGTTCTGGAGGTAATCATTTTTCACTTTTCTGGTATACGTGATATCAACATATGAAAGTCAAGTTTAGATTTAGATACAGGATTTAAATCAGATGCCAGCCAGATCCACATTGAATTGTGGACTGATCTTATGAAAGTTACATGTTCTTAATTTTAGCAATAGAAAATCTGGTGTCTCATCATGCCACTCATGGTGCAGCCATTTCACTCACCAGTTGAAAATGCAGAACTAAATCTCTTTCTAATGCAACACCTGACCTGATGATCTCTTAAAATGAACCAACACAGTCTCACATGTATGCCAAAATTAAGAGCCACAATCTCGGCATAAAATTGAGTCATAATGCAGGCACATGAATTCACATCTGTCTGTTTTTGAGGAGTCACACTTGCAAGGACCGAGACCTTTCTAAATGGAATTGGACAAGCTTTCATGTGGAAATTTCATTTGATATCATGAAGCAAACGGATGAGAAATCAGTGCTCAGTATTATCAGTATGTACAGTATCTAAAATAAGAATTCCTCTTTTTGTCGTCATTACAGGGAGATCAAAACAAGTTACGTCATGGCATCAAACTGCAACGTATGAACCCGGAAATTTTTTTCATCAACAAGCACACGGACTAACAACGGGCATCGCTGGGACTGCATTTCCAAAATCTGACAACTCTGACAGCAAAGGTAGGAATGGTGATCGTGTCCCTTTGTTTTTTTTTCTTTTTTTTTCTTGGGTGTCTTTTGTGCACAATGTTGGATTAAGAGTAACTCACAAGATATTTTTTAAGCTTCAGTGGGTTTTATAAATAAGAAATACTAATACATAGAGCTGAGGATTTCTTTTGATTTGCAACATGTTTTCATCATCACGCAGGTCAAAAGTTAAATAAAAACAAAGTTTGTCAAATTGTTGTTTATTACAATTATAGAATTATTATTATAGTCTAAGATTGGAAATGTGGACAACATTAGACATTAGCCTTTAGATTAAGACTTCTCCCTATGTTATGAAAGGGACTTATTTAGAGGAATATTTTGTTTTCTGGAGTTGTTTCAGTGATGGTAGATGTTCATTCCTTTCTGCTTTCACCTCCAACAGGCTCTCAAAGTAAGGGCAAACATAAATGGGACGACGCGGAGGTTCATGCTGTTGAAAGACACATGATGAGCTTCATTAAAGGACACACAGTGCCTCAGAAAAACGACTGCATTCAGTGTCTAGAGGCTGAGCCAAAAGTGCTGAGGACACGAACGTGGAAAGGTGTAAAGGACTATGTCAGAAACAGGATCACTGCCCTGAAAAGACAAAGTGGCACATCCACAAAAAGTGACAGGCCGGCGCAAAAGAAACCACGGCAGAGTGCTGGACATTTTCAACAACTATAGATGTGAAAGTTCGATGATGGCGAAACATGTGCAACGTTTGCCTTCTCTACTTTCTTATCATTCATCAGTTTCTCTTCATCATTGTATATCATTTTTTCCTCAGTCTTCCTTTGGTATGTGAGCATTTCTGTCCATTATGATGGCCAAGGACAATTGATCATGTTAGTTTAATTTTATTGCTGTTCTCAGTCATTACTGTTTATTGTGATCACATTATGTCTCTCTCTGTGACTTTGTTCCATTTTACTAAGTTCATTTAAACAGAGACAGTTCATAAATACTGACAAATAAGTTGTTACACAGATTTTGCTGATGGATATTCAAGTTGTTGGTGCTCTAAATTCACCCTTGGCAACAAAGTTGTCTGGTACAATAATGAATTTAGTTATTCTGTTGGTATACTATGGTATTTTGTTAGACCTTGTACAGTATAACAATTTACCTATAATAAAATGCCAAAAAATAAAATTTTAGCAATTTATCTGGACACAAAACAATGACTCATCTGTATTCCACACAGAATTACAATCAAATCAGAGTTGGATGAGGAATTAAGCACATGCTTAATTATATTTCCAGTGTTACATTGTCATAATGTTTTTACGAGGAGCATGGTGACCTCTAACTAAGTTAAAATTTTAGGAGCGCAAGCAGAAAACATTCAAGAACCTATTTTCAGTGAAGGAAAGTAAATTCACACGATCGGCTGTGTTTATTGTTTCAGGTGTACAGTACAGGCCAAAAGTTTGGACACACCTTCTCATTCAATGTGTTTCCTTTATTCTCACTGAAGGCACCAAAACTATGAATGAACACATGTGGAATTAACAAAAAAGTGTGAAATAACTGAAAACACATCTTTTCTTCTTTGTCTTCTCTTTCTTCTTTTCTTCTTCCTCTCCTTCTTCCTCCTCCTCCTCTATCTCTGCCCCCACCAATTCTAGTTTCTTCAAAGTAGCCACCCTTTGCTCTGATTACTGCTTTGCACACTCTTGGCATTCTCTTGATGAGCTTCAAGAGGTGAACCTGACCTTAAAATGGTTTTCACTTCACAGGTGGTGTGCCTTGTCAGGGTTCATTAGTGGAATTTCAGTGAGAATCTACAATGTAAGTAGTCATGAAAATAAAGGAAATGCATTGAGTGTGTCCAAACTTTTGACCTGTACTGTATATAAAAGAGGTTTCGTGACGTCACACTAGCAGGCTTTTACTTTGAAAGGACAAGCGGAAGCGCTCTATGGTTGACCAGTGATAACAGTTGTATGCTACATTGCAGCAGCAGGGCTGGCTCATGCAGCCGGCTGTGGACCAACTTACGACCTTAAAGATGAGTTAGTTATTCGCTGTGGATTCTTTATTAATAGAAATGAGTATTATTACCTCCAGTTTCTGTAAAGTGTTTCGCTGAATTGGAAATGAAGACGCTAACGTTAGCAGTTAACGTCAACTGCCGTTCGCAAGGATGTATCCGTTGATGCTCAAAGGTATCCAATCTCTTCTTTTTCTTTTCCTTTCTTTCTTTCTTTCTTTCTTTCTTTCTTTTCTTTTTTAATACGATTGTTTTTCTTAAAAATTTAGCTTTTTATTTTACATTTTCTGTTTGTATGGATGCAGTTTCTGTCCAGCGACCGTATGAAGCTGTTTCATGTGTGTTGTGGGCAAATATTAGCAAACGTTAACGTTAACTTCAGAAAAACTGTTTCTTAAAAAAGTGAGTGGCTGTGAATGATGATTTTTAGACGTTTTGCTCCAACGTTGGTGTGTTTCTGTCAGGTAGCCTAGGCAGGTAACGTTACATTACGGTGGTTCTGATGTGACAAGCTAACAGATTTCCAGTCACAATTTTAACGATTTCAAATATGTGTATTTGCCAAAAACATACCGTTTGCCTTTAATGTTTACAGGTAGCCCTAAGCTATCTGTAACAGACGCTGTCATCTTTACATTTGCGTGGGAGGGGGTGGGACACACACGGGCAGAGTCACATCACGACCCTGGACTGCAGGTGACTGTTTTTTTGTATTTGCCCCTTTAGGCCCCGCCTCCAACCAGAAACGCACCAATCAGTGATGGTTATGGAGGATGATGGACGTCCCCACAGCCAATCAGAGCCAGACACCCTGTTACCAGTGGGCGGGACAGAACGGCTGGTCCACCACAGCTTCATCTCCAGGACCCCTCCTCTGCAACAACCCCCTGCCCGGCGTTCAGCATCTCAGCCTGGGGTCACCCTCAGATCACAGACCCAGCTTTGAGCACCTACAGATTTATAACCAGGGCTGCCTGAGTAACCTCAACACCGTTTCATCCTCACACAGCGGTTATCACAACAGTATGCCCTGTGCTAATAATGCTGAGCAGAGTCATGTGCAGCATATCATTCCCAATGCTTATGTTTCATCGATGGTTCTGCAAGCTGCAAGCCAAGGAAAACATCAACTTCCATGTGCTCTCCCTCTTGCGAACAAAGGGACACAGCCTTGCAAGCCCCCTGAAATGTCACCTTACGTCCCTCATAGCCAATATCAAGCAATACCTCCTCCTTTCCAGTCCCCGTACACACATCAGGGTGCACTGAATGGACCTCAGTCCCCACAACAGAAACATCTGCCCATGAGCCCTCAGTCATTTGGACAATGCGTAAACCAGAATCCACAGTGTCCACCACCTCAGCTGGGATTTGAGCGATCACATATGGAGTCTGCTGTTACTGCTGGATATATCCACAATCATGTCTCACCCACATCACCTGTCCAACAGCAGCCTCAGTGGACACTTCAACAAAACTCTAGAGGTGAGTTAATGTGTAGTATAAATGAACTGAAAGAATGAAGTGCCTCTTTTTTTTTTTTAACTCTTAGATAATTTTCATTTTTTAGTACAAAAGGTAAAACAAAAGACAAATACAAATCGCTGAACATTTACAAAAATTCAAGGTCCGAGGGCGAGGTGTATATCCAAAAGACAAAATACCATACTCAACACATCATAAACAGTTTCACTTATTGGCCAAATAAGCATTAAGCCATTTCTGCCATTGGTTTTCACCCAGATCTTATTGTAGTCGGATTGAATAAGACATTAGCTCTAGGACATGCAGTTGTTTTACAATATTAACAAACATATCTGTAGTGAGGAGTGGGGACATTTTTCTGGAGCCAGCTTTTTGTGATGGCCTTTTTTACTCGAAGCCAGCAAAACTTTAAGAAGATAAAGCTTTACTCAATCCATCCGGCATATTTCCAAGATAGAGTTGTGAATGATACAAAAATGATGTAAAAAAAAAAAAGGGCCTGGTCAGCAAAGACCTCTTCACATAAATGAAGTGCATGATGAAAACATCTCACCTCATCTTTCATTGTTTGACTCTTCTTCTGTTTTCTCATCAGGAACCGTTAAAGAGTTTGTCCCCAGTGCTGCTGCACAAGACAGGAACAACACACCACAGGTGGGGAAAATACAGGTCAAACTAAGCATTAAAACTGTTTTAATGTAGAGGTGAAACACAAATGTATGCAATCATAATTTATTAACCAGCAGTTTCTTTCTGAATTATTGCCTCATTTGATATGATTTACTCTATTTTTTCTTTGTGCAGTCTCCTAACTCTGAGTCCCGTTATGGCCTGGACCCGGAGCTGCTGCCCAGTGCTGTGAGTACTTTCATTGTCTCTCTTCACATCTTCTCTTGGCCACCTGCTGCATCGCAAAGGATCATATCAGTTGACACACCTGACATGTTGTTGATGTGTACTACTATTCTTAAAGGGATATTTCAACATTTTGGCAAATTTGCCTATTGCCATAATCCCTATAGTCATAGGGGTAGCTTCACTACCTTTTAACCCTCATCAAATTCATCAAATACACAATTCAACAACTCCAAAATGGTCTCGTGGAGAAGTTGTAACCTGCACATTTGCACATTTGCTACACTATGAAATAATCATGTATAATTAAAACACATAAAGCAAATACTCGTAACTGCTTTCTTGAGTAAACTGGAGAAGCTGCACAGCAACTGTGTCTGGGATGTAGGTCCAGCTGCATTTGCCTCCAAAACAACTCTCGTAATGTTGCATTATTATCTCATAGTGTGGTGACTGTGCAGGTCACAACTGGTCCACAAGAGCGTTTTGGAGTTGTTAGATTGTGTATTTGATGAGTTTGATGAGGGACAGGGGACCTGTACCGCTGAGCAGCTCACGTCTCTACCCCGCTGATCTCAAAACAACATGAACGCACAACTTTTCACAAATATAAATATTTTACAATAAGTATGCCTCTCTTCTTGCTGACCTTCCTGCTGTCTCTCTGTCCGTCTCAGGTGAAGGTAATGGCGGAGGACAGGGCGGAGTGGGAGGGCAAGGTCTTCGTCTCGGAGCCTTATTCCTGTCTTCCTCCTCTGGCAACAACTTCCTGTATCATAGAGGACAAAGGTAAATGTGCACGACACAAAGTGTATCTGTCACTCTGGATAAAAATCTGTTTTATCCAATACTGTGAGTTGAGATTTTGTGGTGCATCAACATAACCTATCATTATTGACCTCATCTCTGTTGAACTCCAGGTAACACGAGTCCTTTGGCCATCCGCTCCACCTCATACTGCGTGCCCTGCGAAGGTCAGACCGTCCTGCTCAGTCGTTTGCCGCTTGGAGCTCTGGTCACTCCTCTAACCAGTCAAAATGCTGGAGAGGTCAGTTTTTAGCTTCTATACTTATTTCTTTGATCTATTTCTCTCAAATTAAACAACATCAATTAAAATACAACAACCTAAACCTGTGTATTTTGTTTGTCTTTTTGCTGTCTCTAGAGACCCCTCCCACTTTGCAAAGAGTCAGAGTGCGTTGTGGGTTGTGGTTGGTGTGGAGCCTCCATGTGCCCGGCGATGGGCTGGCAGGACTGTGGTCAGAGATTCTACTGCCCCTTCTGTGGTAAACTCAGTGAGGGTAAGTTTGAATGTCTTGAGCTGCTCTGGATCAATGAATTTATCACTTCCTGTCACCCAGTGAACTGTTTTTATTCCATCACCTCTACAGTGTGTTGAACTCTGCTGCACCCAATGTGATTGCGCTTTTCTTTTCTTGTGTCTCAGTGCCGTGGCAACACTACCAACCAACCAAGGGGGTGGAGGGGGTTCGGGTCGACAGAGACAAGAGGCCTGAGCTCAGTCTGGGGTCGTATGAAATACTCCGTTCTCAGAAGGTTGGTTTCCCCGTCTTTAATTATCAGCTTTGCCTGCAAATTGTTGTGTTTGACAAAGTCGATATTCAAAAGCTGCTCATAATATGTACAGCTGTGTGTGGTGGGAAGCTGCAACCTGGATACTTTGCAATATAATAATGCTGTTTTTGAGCTAATTTTGAATATGTGATGTCCAATTTGTGAGGATTTGATATATGATTGTACTTGAATCTCAGGGTGAACCTGCAGCGCTGCTTCTCGCCATAGATGTGTCTGCCTCAGCGCTGAGAGTAGGACATTTGGAGTTTGTAACGCAGCAAATACACACTCTGCTCACCTCTATGAACAGGTGAAACACACTCTCCTGTGCACAGTATCTTCAAACAGCTTCACAGTAGCAGTGGTAAGGAGAAAGTGAACAATGATCCATCGATCTTTAAATCTCACCTGTGTAGGGACGATGATGATGGTGGTGGCGCGGACGTCCGCATTGGCTTGATAACATACGACAGAAGGATCCACCTGTACAACCTGAGCCCCGCCCTGTCTCGCCCACACATGCTGGTCATCACAGAGACAGAAGACCTGCAGCTTCCTGTGAGGGAGGGGCTTCTGGTGTCCATCAAAGACTGTATAGACAGTATAGACAGGTAACAGACACTGGACTTCTTTCTTTCTTCTGTCTATCTTTACAAACCAAAATATGAGGAGCTCAGTTTTTGCCAGATTTTTAATTTGAAAAGCCTCCATTTGAAATATATTGATCCCAGCAGCTGGAAGTAAACCAATCAGAAAACAAAACCCTGACTCCTCATACATCTTTAAACCAAGAGAAGCAAACAACACTTCACTTGTTGAAGAAACGGACACTTGTATGAATTTCACTTCACCCTTTGTGGTCCACAGAGACTACAAAATATATTTGACACTGACACTATTTTATAGGGAGACATATTGTATAAATTCTCAAACAGTAGTAAATTACTTTTCCTGCAAATTTAATCGACAAAGTGACAATATTTTTGCTGCTTTGCTGAAAATAATGTAATGTCTCTGTTGCCTTTGACATTAAGTGATCACAGTTTGCTGTTGTTTCATTGTCTTTCGTTGTTTCTGTGTAGTGTGTTGCAGCTTATTCCTCAGTTCAGTGCAGAGTGCGATGACTCCAGTGGAGTTCCCATGGAGCTGCCGATCAGAGCTGGTGTAGCTGTACTGCAGGTCGGTCAGCATGAGTTCCCATTCTACTCTCACTGAAAGTTTTATTCTGTGTATTGTGGTTGCATAGCTGTAGTTCAAACTATAATCCTAATTGTTTTATTAGTATTAATGGATTTTAAATCTAAAATGTGTTTGTTTCTTTGTCCAGGCCCTGGGTTGTCCTGGAAAGCTGCTGATCTTCCATACTGCCGCTCTGATAGAGACAGGAAACACAAACTCCTCCTCAGGTTTCTTTGGCTCCAACAAACCAAAGGTACATATACATATAATACACACACACACACACACACACACACACACACACACACACACACACACACACACACACACACACACACACACACACACACACACACACACACACACACATACACATTCACAGAAGTGTAACTACAGTATGTACTGTAACATTATGCAGTTTTACAAGTGTCACTCGTGGTGAAGTGTCCTTAAACCTGAACCCTTATCAGCTGTAGTGGGCCCTGGTCTTTAGTCGACCTCTGACTTCTCTGTAGAGCGGAAATTAGTAAAGATCTTACAACCAGGAAGCAGCCATCTTCAACCACTTCAAAAGCCTGGTGACATTTCCCAAAAAAGAAAGTTTAAAATGCTTTTTTTCCCTGCTACTACTCATGCACAAGTGCTGTAACATGACACATTCAGCTCATCTCTCCAGAGCTGTTGAACGGATGCAAGAGTTTGCGTCTGATGTTTGAATAAATTAAGTTGACACTTCAAACAAGTGTCTGTTTTGATTATGATTTTCTCCACAGCCAGCACAAGGTATTTTTTTTTTTTTTACAGTAAAGTAGAAAAGTAGCTTTCACTTTAACAGGTTAGTTCAGATGTTAAAGCTGTCAGCTGGCTTTGTTGAGTATAAACAGGGCAGAATATACAGCTCTGGAAAAAAAAAAAAAAAAAACACTTCAAAATGATAAGTTTTTCTGACATGTGTGTTGAGTAAAATGAACTCTTTTGTTTTATTCTATAAACTACTGAAAACATTTCTCCCAAATTTCAAACATAGATGTTGTCATTTAGAGCATTTATTTGCAGGAAATGGCAACTGGTTGAAATAACAAAGATCCAGTGTTTTTCAGACCTCGAATAGGCTAATGCAAAGAAACGGGTTCATATTCATTTTTTAACAGCACAACAGTAATTTTTTAACTTAGAAAGAGTTCAGAAATCAACATTGGTGGAATTACGGACTTTCCTATCCAGGATTCTCTCAGTGTTTCCTGTGTGGAGGTGTGACACGTGTTTCACAGCTGTATTGCTGATTTAACTCCTTCCTCTTTTATTTTTGTTTTTTCCCCTCAGTCCATCTTTCAGCCGTCAGAACAAGCCGTCTCTTTGTCCAAGGAGTGCGTCCGTCAGGGCTGCGGCGTTCACCTCTTTGTCCTCTCCCAACAAGATGTGGGCGGAGCTTGGCCTGGGCACATCCCATATCTTACAGGTGGAGCTCTGCACACCTACAGCCACCTACAGGTATTTAAGCAGCTCCTCCAGGTTCAGCTCTGGAAATGGCACAAAATTAAGAGGAATGTTATTTTTGAATATTGATTAATTTGTGTGGTGTTTTGTTGAAAAAATGGTGAATATAGCCACAGGCTTTTAATCAGCTGGTTAGCTTAGCTTAGCACAAAGACTGGAAACAATACCTGTAACCTGTACAATCTGAAGGTGTTTTTTTTCCAGATGAAGCAAACAGGATATAGCCTGTTAATTACTGAGCCATAGGTGGATTTTATTATTACCTGACTGTCGAGTTAGCTTTTCCAGTTTTTGTGCTAATAGATAACCAGCTTGTTATTGAATTCTGGCATGAAAATGAAAAAGCATACAGTATGTCCCGAAATGTTTCATAAATCATTGAAACTAACTGTTCATCAAATTCTTGGCACTCAGTATAGTTAAATATTTGGCTTCTTCTGTTATCACTTTGAAGCAGCCGATGGTGTGTGACTGGGACGTGCTGAGCATTCAGATGTATTTCAGTGGATGTCTTATTGTAGACTGGTGTTTTTTCAAATCTCCACAACAGGGAGAGTTGGACAGAGAGCGTTTCAGCACTGATCTAAAGAGGACCGTGGATGTGGACGCGGGCTACAAGGCCGAGCTCAGGATCTTTGTCAGCAAAGGTGCCAGGTCGTTTTTAAGTGTAATTAATTATCCAGCATCCAGTGTCTAGAAAAACACCCCAACAAATATACCTGTCTCACCAGATTTACGTGTGTCCGGCTGTTACGGGTTGTTCATCCCTGGACCTAGTCCTAGCCACGTCGCCATGGCAACCCTGGATCGGTGGACGACACTGGCGGTGGAGCTTGCCCACAGCAGAGCTCTGGATGAGACGCGAGGTGTAGCCATACAGGTGGGGTCATGATTGCTGTCATCAGGTTGCATGGTTCAGATGACAGTTTCACTTTCATAAGATTTGCTCTTTTAAAAAAACAAAACAAAAATAAAACATAATCCCCCTCTCTCCTCTCCCGTGTCCCAGACTGTGTTGTCTTACAGCACGCAGTCAGGAGACAGGATGTCCAGGGTTCACACTCTGACCCTGAGATGCTCGCATCAGCTCCAGGATGCTTTCCGCCACTACCAGGCCCAAACGCTGCTCACCTTCTACTGCAAGAAGAGTAAGGCACCGGCACCGAAGAGTAGAGGATTATTTAGGAAATAAGATCAGATAAAAATGTCATGCACCCCTGGGAAAAGTTCGACAATGGGCCAGTACGTTCAGAAGTTACTGAGCCGTTGTTTTTTATGTTAATACCATAACATGGCATGCACATACACAAATGGGAACAAGACCACTGTAACTGATAGACAACTGATCCCTTACCTGCTGTTTTATGAGCTTTTGTTGCTTTACTTCCAGTTGTAAAAGTAATAGAAATACATTGTACTATGTAAAAAGCAGAAAATATGCAGGAATAACAGTATTTTTTTTGTTTTGTTAAAATAACCATCCGATGTCACCTGTTGAATTAACTGTGTTGTCGTGTCTCTTCAGTGTACTGTGCAGCGCTGGAGCGCCCTCTACAGGAGCTGAGGGAGGAACTGCAGACAGAGATAACAGAAGCACTGATGTCCTACCGCAAACACTGCTGCTCTGCCTCGGTGTCCACTGGACAGGTGCGTTTGAAGAAAACACTACATAGTTTTACATTTTTCCAAAAGTATTATGTTTGATTTTTATTTTTTTTATACTTTATTGTGAGATACAAGACAAACAACACAGCGGACATACATCAATGCATACAC
Organism: Trachurus trachurus; assembly: GCF_905171665.1. Lineage (NCBI taxonomy): Eukaryota > Metazoa > Chordata > Actinopteri > Carangiformes > Carangidae > Trachurus > Trachurus trachurus. The sequence continues at coordinate 11,627,296 of NC_139895.1, read as the reverse complement.
AAAGTGTGAACAAGTGCGTGTGTATGTGTGTAATTCAGGTGTAGTATATGGATGGTGATAGCAGTGATAAAGAAAGAAATGAATGAATAATAATAGTCATATCAGTCATAATAATGGTATTAAGTTTAACAGTTGTGATAGCATTAGCTAGACAGCAAACATAATATAACTCATAATAGTGATAATAACAGTAATAATTCTGAAAATGAGAAAGAAAAATAAGAACAAAGGCTGAAAAGAAGGATGTGTGAGCGAAGGATGGGTACTTAAATGGAATTTTGAAGATAAAAAATAAATCCATAAAATGAGTGAATGAAGCTCTGAGAATGGAAAAAAGAAAGAAAAAGAGGGGAAAAAAGGAAAAAAACAAAATCTTTTTTTTTTTTTTTTATTAATTAATTAATGTATTTATTTAAGTACAAGAGTGCACTATTGGAAAGTTTCACATATGTACTGAACCCACTCTCTGTCTGTGTTTTGCAGCTGGTCCTCCCTCAGTACCTGCGAGCTCTCCCCGTTTACATGAACAGCCTGAGGAAGAGCGAGGTGCTGCTGCCGGGCCTCAGGAGCTCCATCCACCACCGCCTGCAGCAGCACTGCCAGGTGCTCAGCATGGACACCTGCAGCACGGCCACACACTTCTACCCTCTGCTGCTGCCTCTGGTCAGTACACACAACACACAACAGGTTGACACCAGCTGAAATCCTGCACCACAGGACTAAAGCAAATATTGATCCTGAAAGGAAAAAAGCTGTTTTCTGGTAGGTATTATTTAGGGAAAGAATCAATTATCATATCATGACACTTTTGTACATGTTGGTAATATGGGAGCGTTTCCTATCGGCCACACATGGAGTGGGATGTAACTGGAAGAGATAGCAGGTCTGTATGTGAGATGGACCGGGTTAGTACATTAGTTTTTGTGTTAACTTTAAAATGTGTCTTTTAAATTTAAAATAATAAAAAAAAACCTTAAGCCGGTGCATATTCTCATTTGTCCAGGTCATAGTATTTCAAAGGAGGTTAAATCGAAAGCAACTGAACTTAGTTATTTGTCTAGGAAGACGTTTCACCTCTCATCCAAGAGGCTTCATCAGTTCATGTACGCAGCTGACCAGGCTGGGACTGGTCCGACTATCTGGTGTGGAGACTCACTATTTAACCTCTTGTGTGGGCGTTTCACAAGGGTGATGATGTCACTGGTTCCCTTTTGTGCTCCAAGTGCCAACGACAGTAGTTGGAGTGACAGTCGTTGGTGGGAAGTTGGTTTCGACTTCGTTAGTGCCCTATTGTGTTCTAACGACAGTCGTTGGAGTCACTTGCCACTTGTGAACAGTAGTTGTTCTTTGAGGCTAGATTGTTGAGTCTCCTGGGAAGGGATGAAAGGGCAGCATTGTAAATTGGGGATAGGTGGTGTCTCAAACCTCCTCCCCTGTTGAGGGTTGGTTTTTCTACTTTTACAAAAATGGCTTCTTTAACTCCTCTTTCAAACCATCTGTCCTCTCTGTCTAGGATTTGGACATTGCTGTCCTCAAAGGAGTGGGCTTTCTCCTTGAGATGTAAATGAACAGCAGAGTCCAGTCCTGAGGAGTTTGCTCTCCTATGTTGGGCCATGCGTTTATGCAGTGGTTGTTTTGTTTCTCCAATGTAGAGGTCTTTGCATTCCTCGTTGCATTGGACTGCATACACCAGATTGCTTTTGTGGGTGTGTGGTGTTCTGTCCTTGGGATGTACCAGTCTCTGTCTGAGTGTGTTGCTGGGTTTGAAATACACAGGGATACGGTGTTTGTTAAAGATCCTCCTGAGATCCTCCTGAGAAACTCAGGAGGATCTTTAACAAACACCGTATCCCTGTGTATTTCAAACCCAGCAACACACTCAGACAGAGACTGGTACATCCCAAGGACAGAACACCACACACCCACAAAAGCAATCTGGTGTATGCAGTCCAATGCAACGAGGAATGCAAAGACCTCTACATTGGAGAAACAAAACAACCACTGCATAAACGCATGGCCCAACATAGGAGAGCAAACTCCTCAGGACTGGACTCTGCTGTTCATTTACATCTCAAGGAGAAAGCCCACTCCTTTGAGGACAGCAATGTCCAAATCCTAGACAGAGAGGACAGATGGTTTGAAAGAGGAGTTAAAGAAGCCATTTTTGTAAAAGTAGAAAAACCAACCCTCAACAGGGGAGGAGGTTTGAGACACCACCTATCCCCAATTTACAATGCTGCCCTTTCATCCCTTCCCAGGAGACTCAACAATCTAGCCTCAAAGAACAACTACTGTTCACAAGTGGCAAGTGACTCCAACGACTGTCGTTAGAACACAATAGGGCACTAACGAAGTCGAAACCAACTTCCCACCAACGACTGTCACTCCAACTACTGTCGTTGGCACTTGGAGCACAAAAGGGAACCAGTGACATCATCACCCTTGTGAAACGCCCACACAAGAGGTTAAATAGTGAGTCTCCACACCAGATAGTCGGACCAGTCCCAGCCTGGTCAGCTGCGTACATGAACTGATGAAGCCTCTTGGATGAGAGGTGAAACGTCTTCCTAGACAAATAACTAAGTTCAGTTGCTTTCGATTTAACCTCCTTTGAAAAAAAAAAAAAAAAAAAAAACCTTCATTGTCAAATCAAATAAAAACAGAATCTACATTTCCATCAGGAAAACGAACAGATGAAAGGAAGGAGCTTGTTTACTTCTTTTGCAAAGCAGTTTGTTGAGGTGTTTTGCTTTTAGTTTAGTTGAATGTATTTTGTACATGGCCACTGAAAGAAATAATCACATACAGAGAAGAGATGCTTTGTACCGGATTTAACTAAAAATTCTGCAGCTCCTTGGGCAGGTAGAAACAACAGGACAAAACACACGCATGCAATTTAAAATTCAGATGAATGGAATAATGCAGCGTACTGTATGAAGATTAGCGTTGACAAGCTGTTTGCGCAAACAGCCTTCTCCTTCAGAGCAATCAAAGCATGGAACAGTTTCCCAGAGGCTGTGCTCCTCTTTGGCAGACCACAGGCTCCCCTTGTAGTTGTGGTCACTCAGAATAATTTAGTGCGTCTCAGATGCTCTGGAAGGATTAATGTAACTTAGATTTTCTGTCTCTTCTCACCTACAGCCTCTGTCGGTCGAGAACGCCGACCCTCTCAACCCAGAGGAGGCGCTGCGCTGCTCTGCTGCCAGTCTGGAGCCCAGAGCTCTGTACCTGATCCACGCACCCCTCACCCTGCTGCTCTGGGTGGGCACCCAGGTCCCAGCCAGCACCCTGGTGGAGCTCTTTAACACCAACTGCTTCTCCTCCCTGCCCTCTGGAGAGGTAAGTCTGCACCCACTGTAGATTTTTAGATTATACTGAATATGTCCAACAAACTAAACCTAAAACAAATGAAATGTGACTTTTTTAAGTGTAAAAATGGAAAATAATGTCCTTTGCCAGCTTTAATGTTAAGATTACAACCTGTGTGTGTTTTTCTAGACCAAGCTGCCGGTTCTGGAGAACCCTCTGTCCGTTAGTATTCGATCCCTCATCAACACACTGGACTCCCAGGTGTCCTGCAGCCGTAAGGTGAGCAGCTGTCCCAGACAAAGAGTCAGTATTTAACAACAGCCCCAGTGTGTCGTCCAACACGACCTTTAATGACCTCACATCACACTCCTGCTGTCTCAACATATGAGCTCCATTAACGCCTCTTCTCTTACCTGCCTGCTGCTCGTTCTAGTAGTTCTCACTCCATATAACTCCACTCCATATAAATAAATAAAATTTGAATTTGAATTTGTGCTGCGCTCAGGTCAGATTTAGAGCCCGTCCACACGAATAGGGATTTAATGAATCCGTATCTTTTGGAAACAAGTCCAAGAGTGGGAAAATCTCAAAATGCCAAAACAGATCTTTTGTGAAACGATGTCATACCCCCCACCGCTCTGACCTGTAACCTGAGCCACACCGCTACATGTTACAGTCTATGGATGTAACGCAACAACAGCTGACTACTGTCGGTCCCTTGGACACTGCGGCTGAATCGCGTCCGTTAAATCATCATCAGTCGTCATATTTACACTGACACGACTCCCAGTCAACATTTGCAGTTTAACTACAGCGGGGAAGCTTTTTGTCTTCTTCCCTGTTTTTGGAGTTTATGTGTGGCAGCGTTACATCGCGACACACACTCCACACAGGCCTGGTGTATGTACTACAGCGTTTTCAGTCGTTTTCAGTGGATCCGTGTGTATGCAGATATTTACTTCAACGATGGGGCTGTTTATGGTGACAAGAAAATGATTGCTTTGGGTGAAGCTCCATTTTCGTTTCGAAGCTACTTTTTTTTTAGATTTTGCATTGTTTAAATACACAACCAGAGAAGCAAACCTCCACCTCCAAACACTGACCAAGGTTATTCAACGGTTATTCAACTAATCCAGAGCTGTAATAATAAATTTGTTCTGCTTGAAAGACACAAAGTGAAACAGAAATGTCACTGGACGTTAAAAGTAGTGTGACCTTCAGCGTTGGATATTTTCAGTTTCTCCACGTCTCATCTTGTCTCGTTGTAACTCAAAGCCCAGAGTGCAGCAGCCACTGATAACTCTTGTGTCTCTCTGCCTCCAGCTGTGGGTGGTGAAGCAGGGCGACGCCTGCGAGGAGGCTCTGCAGCGCCACCTGGTGGAGGACAAGAGTCCCAACGGGGGGGCATCCTACGCTGACTTTCTCTACCACCTTCATGTGAACTCTGTCCGGCTGCTGCAGTGACACACACACACACACACACACACACACACACACACACACACACACACACACACACACACACACACACACACACATTTTCTCTGGGTGCAATATCTCCTACAAAAGAAGACACTACAACATATTAACCCTCAAAAGAATAAAACAGAACGAGAAGGGGGAAAAACAAGTATTAATAGATATTACCTAAGCTGGGAAGACCACAGGCCTGTTCAGGTTGTGCATGAGGAAGATTTACGAGAAGATTTTATTTATTTAATGACTGTTACGATATCATGTGTGCTGTGATGAATGTGATCTGTGATACTGTGTTTATCGTGTTAATTTATTCCTGCGTCGTTACAATTCTCTAATACCCGAGTCTGAGGTTTGTGTGTCTGTTGGCTGCGTGTGTGTGTGTGTGTGTGTGTGTGTGTACAGTGGAAACAGTTGGCTGTGTGTGTGTGTAAATTCTCCTGTAAATAAATGAAGTCTTTAATTGAACCTAGATATCACTTTTAAATGTCTTTTTTTATTTTAATTTTTCCTTTCCTCAGTGCGCTTTAGCCAGGGGGAGAAATTCCTCTAATGTTTTGTGTGTTTTCTAATTAACGTGTCTTAAATGTCACCCAGCAACAGCAGATGAAGAAGATGTGACTCAGGAAGAAGCTGAAAGGGCAGCCGTCTAATGAGGCCAAGTGGCTAATGGCTCTAATTGCCCGTCTTTATGGTGTAGGAGGCGATCGAGCATGTGAGCATGAGGCAAAGCAGGTGGAGTGGCACTGATGTTATTTTGTTTTAGTTCATTTCACTTGTATTCTGACATCACTTACTCACAAAAGCGATCGGTCAGACACTGAACCATGGAGACCGAAGCTGTTAACATGTCCGCTTCTGTGCACCATCACCGTTAATCATCTGTGCAGGAATGACGACACTTCTCAATAGTATAACCGGTTTGGGTCACATGACATCCTCTCTGCTTGAGGACCCCATTTACAAAAAATTAGAAATTGCCTTTTTAATTGCATCATAGTTATTGCAATTTTAATACGGTATAATTTCGCAGAGGTGTGTAACAAACAGCAAATAGTGAGTTTTACACCATTTCGTGATATTTCACAATAAAAGCCCAATTAGTAATGGCGTAATGCGGTACATTTAGATAGATAGATCGAACTTTATTCATCCTGAAGGAAATTCTTCATGCTGGATTGCTCCAAAAGAAAATGTGCAAAAGAAATAAATACAATTTAAAGAGGAAATATACGATAAAATATATCCTACAATGTCTAAAACAGTAAAAGTATACACTACTAGTGTAAAGGCATAAATTAAATTGAGTACTACCGTACATAATTTGAATACAATACATAATTGAAATACACTATAATACTAGTGCAAAAGGGCCTAAGCATAATTTAAATAGGAGGTATGTTGTCTTTTGGACATGTTAGTGTTTATGTTCATCTCCTACAGAAAGACCATCAAAATGTGGCTTTTTATTAAAATATGACCAATTTGGAGGAAAATGCCAATTAGTTTAGCTTCTGTAGTTTGAAGGCAATATGGCTCCGGTCACGATTTTAGTAAAATGATAATTTTTTTCTGTAAAGGTCACTCAATAAAATGATATATTATCAAAATTACAAAGTACCCTTTCTAATTTCACCAAGTACTATTCTACTGTATCTCTAAAAAATATCACTACTGTAAATCACATCTTCATATCCACACTGAAAGAAAAAAGACCAAGGCAGCACATTTAAATGATTTCTCACAGTGTGTCCTGCCAAAAATCTGCTGATCACTGAAGTCTAATATCCACTTTTACTTTTTTTTTTCTTTTTGATTGGCACAGAGTACAGGGCGTCCCGGAGCGTTTTGGATGCAGCACAGTTAAGAGTCGGTGTGGCACTGTTATACTGACAGGGTGTGGGCTGCTGGAGCAGAAGTTTTAACTGCATAAAAGTAAAGTTCTGTCTGGGTTTGACACTTTCTGTTGAGGCGTGACAAATTTAAAATATGAATTAAAGAGATTAAATGAATAATGGAAAGATGGCGCTGTAGCTATCAGTGAGGAGGACGCTAAATTGTGCCGGTCGTGATTGTTCTGACGTGATAGTTCTCACGATTTCACTTTCTACAATTGCACACATATTTCTCATCGTGACTTTTTCTCATAAGACTGAAGATGATGATGACATAGTTTTGACAAAAGTAACAGAACTGACAAAACTCAAAACTTTCATCTTCTATTATTTTAAAGTTGAAATGTGCAGTGTTTGATCCTAGATATGATCTAAACTCATGATAAATGACATGGAAATGCGTGTAAAATGACCTGAAAACAGATGTACAGAAATATAATAGCAATTTAAGACATAGTAGAAAGCTATATTATAAGAAATATGTACACAACACATTAATAGAGATGTTCAGTGAGTACAGGAATCTATAATCTACTCCATAGACGGCATCAAAGAATACATTTGCTCACCAAACAGCACAAACTTTGCGATTAAACTTAGCCAGAGAACGCAAAAAAGAAGCCTAATTAAGATTAATGTTGGCAGCACGTTATTGGTTTAGATGATGTGGACCAGACCAGGACATAGTGAAATAAAGATGGAGATGGGTGAACTAACAGATGATTCTCATGAAGCCTTGAAAAGTTTGGCAGGAGAGGATGAATAATTGGCTTCACTCTTCTTTCTGCTTTGACTTAAAAAGAAGAAACTTTTATTAAAAGAACAGGAGCTGTAATTGCATTCATTTTTTTTGTGTGATATAGACCATGGATGCAGTGAGGTTTATTGTGTACTTAATAATATACATGTAGATATCTCCTTAATACAAAAAAGGCACAATTGAACAGGCAAATGAAAGAGAAAGTGAAATTATGTAATTTTTTATTCATTAATGTCATGTTTGCGGATGTGGTGTAGCATGACGTCCCATGACCTGTTTCTGCATCACCCTCTGTGTTTATTTTTTTTAAATATTTTATACAGAGCAGAGGGTGAATTAACATCAAACTATGTGTCTTTTTGTTTTTTTACACCTGAAACATGCAGTGAGATATTATTTTCCACCATGCAACAAAACTAGAAACCAACAGTATTTCCACCATATTGACCTCTGTCTTTACTGAATCATTTTCCTGTGTGGTTTAACAGAGCTGTTATCTCCTCCACCGACACACACCAGGCTGCTGCTGCTGTGATGTCTGAATTATGTCTTTCTAAAATTAACTGCAGCCTTAATGTGATTCTCTCTCTGTGATGATTCGTGGATGACACCTCGTGCACCTTGAGGCCAGATCAACACACACACACACACACGCACACACACACACACACACACGCACGCTTTCACTGTTCACGCATGGCGGCTCGTTTTGAAGGTAGCTACCAAACCAGCTCCTCTCATATTTGCCCCTATTTGGAGATAACGCACCGTTGCAGGCGGAGGGAGGAGGGAGGTGTGTTGCTCCATCACGTCGCCGAGCCGCGGCCACCAGAGGGCGGCAGAGAGCAGCGACTCAACCCGCGGCTGCAGCCGAACCAAACGGATCGTCAAGTTGGAGGAAGCGGTCAGCACTACACCAGGAAATGGGTGACGTTTCGCCTTCAAAATAAAGTGCAGGTTTGTGGTTTATTATCTCAAAAATGTATCTATGAAAATGTATGACAAATATGTAAATAATTATAAAAATACATAAACTAAACACTAGATATAGTAGTAGTAGTAAGTATAAGTACTGGCAACTAAAATTATGAATAAACTATAATACAGCATGTACAGTAGGATTTATATTATACGTATTTCAATATTACTACTCCTCCTACTTCATATTATATAGTAAATGTTTTTGTTTTTATATATAGTTTTCATTGCACTGACTTGGAAAAGCACCTTGAATTTCATCATGTTGATGCACTATCTTTATCTTATTAATAATAACACAAATTATAATAGTTATATTAATATTTAACACACAGACCACAACACAAGTTAAGTTGCAGCTTCAGGGGCTCAATATGCATTTAGTTAATAGCCTACAACCAATCCCACAACTTCCATGAACAGCATTTATAAATAATACAAGCTTTATCCTATTAAAAAAATGTAAGAAAATTGATCTAAGAACTTGACATAAAAGTTGCATTTTATTTTTGTGTTTTTATGTTTTTTCAGTCATGTACAAATTAATTTACTGTTTTGCTGCATGCATAAACAATGACAACGTTTAGGCTATGTGTTCTTATTTATATACCTGTAACTCTATAATATTTTTGTTAGTTAAAAAAAATGTTGAACAGACTTGAAATAACTTTTTATATTCTGTGGAAAAACACCAATGGGGGGAAAATTTTTGGCAAAACAAAACAAAAACCCAAGCTGCGTTTTATTGTGAAAATCTCAGCCGGAAGTGGCCTCGCTCAGGTCATATAGCTTGTTTACGGGTGTGCGGAGCGCGGTAGCTGTCAGATAGTGGAGAGACAGGCAGAGAGCGAGGACACACTCACTCCCCGGGAGCTTCGTCTTTCTACACCCGAACCCTCGCTCACTTTCAGCGGCTGCTTGAAGGCAAACTCACCGCTCCAACGGCCGCTAAAAGCTGCTGGGCGGACCAAGCTCTCTGTTTTGTTTTTTGCCCCCTTTACCCACCACCGTCCCCTCCCCAACGCCCAAAACAACAACTATCACGAAAACAAGCGACGTTTATTGATTATTACATTTTTTTGTTCGTTTTTTTGTTGTTGTTTTGTTTTTTAATCAATTAAATTTTTTGGTTATTTTCCGAGCTGAACCAGGAGAGACAGGGGCAGAGACATGGCCACGACAACCTGTACGCGATTCACGGACGAATACCAGCTATACGAGGAGCTGGGGAAGTGAGTATCAGCTGTTGTTGTAGTGTGTGTTTGTGTGGTGTGTGTGTGTGTTTGTGCATGCGGGCGTGCATGTGTGTGTATGTGTGTGTTATCTGTAGGAAGGCTGGTTTCCAGGCAGTGCAGAGCTGAGCGACTCTGCAGGCCAGCAGTGCTGTGCGTGCGTGCGTGGTTGCATGCATGTGTATGTGTGTGTGTGTTTGTTTCTTTTTCGGGATGACAGCTCTCAAAATACGCGCTCTCTCTCTCCCTTGCTGCAAGTCCATCTCTCTCTCTCTCTCTCTCTCTCTCTCTCTCTCTCTCTCTTTGACACATGCCTCCTCTTGATCTTTGGCAAAACTGGAGCTAAATGCAAAACTGTACGACGCGTTTCATGTTAAAATGCAGCCAGAAACATGTTGTGTTGAGATGTGATGTGATGTCATGCAGACACAGATACCAAAGAGAGGGAAAGGAAAAGAAAAATGAGACATTTGTGGTGTCTAATAAGAAAAAAAGTGTAATTTTTGGGGGGCTTTTTATAGCGAGCAGACATTCATTCATCTTCAGATGAGGTGATTACAGTGACTGTGCATGAAGATGAAGTCTTTTAATAGATGCACACATAATGACATGTGTTTCTGCTGTGAATTCTCCAGAGGAATTAATTACTGTCATCTGCAAAGCTTCAGAACAAAGTCATTTATTATGATCTTGAAATTAAATTATACATTTTGATCTTTTCTTCTTATCCTTTTTGAAAATCTCATTTACTTTTGAACTTTGCTTTTTTTGTTTGTTCGCTCTAGGCCTATAAGCTTCCATTCAAAGCTTTGGGTTAATGTGGACTATACATGTATTTCGTAGACGTACACATAGTTTTACAACTTTACTGCATGTTAGGTGAAGGAGTGACGTCTCTGTCTTCTCTTCAGGAGCCTCCTTTTTTTTTTGCAGGCACAGTTGTTGCAGATAACAGCAGATAAGACGCTCTGCAGGGCCATCGCGCAAAACAGTCCATCTGTGCATTAACAGCATTAACTGTACATGCACACAGAAAGCTGTTTTATCAACACATACACATAACTTCTGTTCAGTTCAGTGACTTGAAACAGGCGACAACAACATTTCTCAGAATTTTAACAAATGCATGAGCATAATCATTAAAAAATGGCTTTGTAACGGTCTAATTTGAGTTAAATTGCCACATCATTGTAGATATATGACTGAAAATTATGGTGCAGTGACGTTTCATTCAATACTCTCTCTCGTCAGTCGTCACAATAAACTAATGACGATTACACAAATCCCAGGCAAACTTAAATTTAGGTTTCAACTCCGCATGACATTTAAATGATAATTAATATGACGTCATAGGAGATTAAAACGAGTTTACAGCTCAGTCAGGTCACCAGAGTCACTCAGGTCTCTGTACTGCATCATATATACTGTACATGCATATACATACATATAGCCTACGTACAATACAGTTCTTCTGGAGGAGGATTGAGAAATCACTCCTCATCAGTGTGTGTTGTTTACATCACTGCAGAGTCTCCCATCACGCTGCTGTTGTTTTGATTATCACTGGTTATTCACTGACGGCTTCATTTGCCTCCGATCAATGAGAACAACTGAAAGTGCAGTGTGCAGAACGTGCATTTACTTCAGTGGGAAACTAGATTCAGTCAGACCTTTGGACCAGTCCTGTGAATTTCAGATTAAAAGTCCCTCATAAATAAGTAATATGCACGACCGTGATTGTGAATCAGTGAGTAGCAGTGATGAAGATCATGTATTTTTAAGGCTCCTGTTTTCCTTCAGGGGACGACTGTTAGCATGTTGTTTTATTTTTGTTTCTCATCTGACTTTAAATGAAGTGGCTTTTGACAGTTTTATGCAAAATTAATTTTTAAATCTGAGGACTTGTGCGTACTTGTACGTACCCACTTACCCTCAACCTGTCTCACAGCGTTTACCTGAATGCCAGTGTTTTTTATGGCATTGCTTCTTTTCTTACCAGGGCAAAGCTTTCAATAGAAACTATTTAGCAGAAGTGGTTACTGATTATGTAGTTTTAAAGGAGTTGTCATCGACCTTTTTCAGCCAGAGATCGGCCTACGTTGTAACATTAAGAGAAAAAGAACAACCCAGAGTGTATTTCTAACTTTAGGCCTGTTTATTTAGGCTAACTGTATACCAACTTTAACATGAATGCAACCACGAATGCAGACTATATCAATTACTTTCGAAACACAGTCAACTTAACCACACTTACTCTGGCCATTCTGGGTAAAATTTTTATACATTTTCTTTTTCTCTGCCATTACGTCGGTTAAAATTTTAGGAGTATTGACGTCTTCCTCTGGATTTGACGAGTAAAAACACAAACAGCGCCACCTGTGTTGTGGTGAACAATGGAATTGCAGCTTGAATTGACAGCAATAAAACCCCGCCCCTTTTTACGTTCTTGCACAACATTTACAAACACATTTTGTTGTCGCACAGCAAAAAGTCTGCATACGTAAATTGACAAAACTGGATATTAAATTAAGTTTTATTGGATTTAAAGGAGAAATACCTTAAGACAAGGTTTCATATATTTCTGCAGTAACTGTTGTGAGCTTGCTAAAGGTTTACTAGTTGTAGCAACAAAGAGCAGCAGAGGGACTAAACTGTGTGTTTGGTATTGTGTTGTAGTGAAAATGCATTGTGTGCATAGCAGAGAGCCGTAATGAATTGAGAAGTTTATATTAATGTTCCTTCTCCTCTCCGAAGTGGGTCACCATTTGAATTCACTGTAACTGAAGCTGTGAAAGTGAACTGAGGCGTGAAAGCTCAAAATATCGGTGTTTTTTCTTTTTCTTTTTTTGGGTGGGATATTCCCTTAATTGGATATTTAAAAAAAGAAAAAATAGCCCAACATGATGGATCAGGTTGTGGTCGACCATAAATGTTTGGTCACCTGCCAAACCGGCTGCTGAAGTTAGACGCAGGGATCAGGCTAATTTACGACGCCACATCCCCGAGATTCTTCTTACATCCCATAAGTAATAAATATTGTTAGCAGCAGCGAAGGGAAGGGAAGGTTTTTACTTGCGTAACTCCAATATATCCTAAAGCCAGTGAGACTTTCCTGGCTCCGGTTTTGGCTTTTGATTAAGAAACATTTGTGAAGAATGCAACAGATCAAATGTGTGTGGGCCTCGTCGCGTTTAGATGCATCTTAGCTCCGACACAATGCTCTCCAGTCAAAAGTGTGTGTGTGTGTGTTTGGCTTTGAAGCTCTCAGTGTGAGAGAGAGAAAGACTAATCTGCACACCCTGCTCTGCACAATCTCTCTTTCATAGACCAGTCTCATTATTCACAGTCTCATAAAGCTCAGAGGAGAGAGAGAGAGAGACAGAGAGAGCGCAGGTGTGGATGGCGAGGCGTCCTCATGATAACGCACTCTGTAACTTTGTAATACTAATCCAACATCTGAGGAGAGCTAATCGTTGTCCCTCTCCACCGGTGTCACTTTCTCAGCAGGGCTTGTGACATTTAAGCATTGTGCCTTTTGCTTTAGTAGTTTTTTTCTTTTAATTTTATGTTAATTCTCTTGGCTTTCCTTCACACACACCACAGCAAAGATGAAATAACCCTTTAAAGGTTCATATCGTACATGTTGATACAGAAGAAGATGCTATATATTTATATATATATTTGTGGTTTTAAGAGCCAAAAAACATCTCATCTCTCCTCTCTGGTGAGGTAACAACAGGTCTGTGTTAGCCAATCAGAAGAGAGGAGGCTCCAAGTATCTCTTCTGATTGGCTAGTTGGCTAGTGATCAAATAGAAAATATATCAGATTTCAAGTAAAACATTTAGAGAAGCCAAATCCTGCAGTTGCTGGATGGTGTGTCCATGTGGGCGGGGCTTAGGGCAGTGACTGCGTTGTTGTGACATCACAGAGTTACAGGAAGTCCCGACTGCCCATTTTAAGGCTCAGTTTCAAAAAATGTACATGTGTGCAATTCTCTGTCGACAGAGGCTTTGACACTTTCACAATATGAGCACCAAACATAGACCTGCTTTATCATTAAAAAAGACATCGAAATCGAAATCTATTCAATATTAAACCTTTAAAAATTAAAGGATTTCATATAGTTTATATATAATTGTCTATATTTACCACTGAATATGTCAATTAAAATCTTTGAATTCATGATTAGTTCTTCAGTGGCATTAGACAAAATAGTTAAAATATCTGTTTCTTCTCTTAAATAACGCAGGTTTGAAAAACGAGATGCTCATTTGAATTTCTCACATAATTAATTATAGTACAAATATCGACTTTCATGTGTGGGAACAATATGAACATGTGAAGATGAATAATGTGAGAGACACGTTGGAGGAGCAGCCCTCACAAGTCTGTCACACAGCTGCTATAAAGAAATCCGCAACAGTAAATAGGCTTCTATAGAAACATATATTTTGATGTGTTTTTTCCTCTAATATCATCCTGTGTGTCTCATTGAGACTGACTGAAGCTTTGGAGTATACACTTACAAATCCTGCGGTACGTAATTCCTCCATATCACTGGCACCTTGTGAGGCTGTAACTGCACACCAGAGTTATCCAGTTACAAAAGCCTTGACTGTTGAACGCAACCAATTTCCTTCTCAGAAATAATCCCCCCCGCTCCATTTAAATCTCCTCATGTCCACTTTCTGGGTGTCAAACCAAAACGCAGTGATTCACGACCGGGTTCCCTTATTTAACTGCGTATGTATGTGTGTGTGTTAAAGCATATTTAGCCCCTCGACGATGAGACACTTACCTCACAGAGTGTGAACTTTCCAGGCACAGCTGTGGAGTTTGGTGTCAGTAACATATGCGTTTGTTTGTGTGTGTGTGTGTGTGTGTGTGGTTGGTGTCGTGCACATACGCCACTGTGAGTCAGTGAGTTTTTGGGTCGTATTTCGCCCAAAGTGCACGTGGTCGCTTAAGAAACTTGGGTTGAACTCACCTCAACTAGTCTTGTTTTTTTGTTTTTTTAATCAGTATTGAACAGTTTCGAATGATCCAGCTGGGTTTCGTGTCCCACACACACACACACACACACACACACACGCACACAAGCACACACACATGCATATTTCGCAAACCAAGCCTCTGGTCAGCTGGTATCTCACAGCTCTGGCCTCTGACCCTGACCTTGTAGGTTGTCTCAGACCAGTGGCACCAGTCAACCTCCCATTACTGTCAACGCCACCGGCAACAGGACTGGGACAGATTGAACAGACTCTTTGCTGTTGCCAGGGAGATACTGATATTTTTGTACAGTCAATCAATCAACCTTTATTTGTAATGTACTTTTTGTGCAGGTCGAGATCGATCTGATCCAAATATCGCTTTTGGATCCTGTTGACGTGGTTTATTTATTGGGTATCTGATTGATTTGCACGTCTGTGACACTGAAGAAGAAGAGTGAGCTTATAGCACATAGCTAGAAGTTTTAGCAGTGTTGAAAACTTTAAAACTGCTGCAGGAGCTGCAACTTGATTGATCCCATTCACTTTTTTGTTTACTCATTTGAAGGGATGTTTGATTTTTGTTGAGATTTATTTCTATATTTTTTATTTTTTCTACCAGTTTGTATGATCTTATGTTGTTGCTGCTGCTGCTGCTGCTGCTGTAGCTCTGCAGAAACCAACACAAACTTCTTTGGATTACATTCAATTTTAATGAGGTTTTATATATTTTGGTTCCATGCCAGGTTTGGGTATCCTTACTCATAAAACCAACAATGATACAAATGATAATAATTATAGAAATACTGGAATTGGTGTCAGTATTTACACATATATGTATCAGTATTTTATTGGATTAAAAAAAAAAAGTGGAACGGTGCAACTGTAGAAAGAAATGATATAAAACTAGATAAGATATATAAATAGAAGATATAGGCCTATAAAATACTGAGAAATAAGATTGTAGACAAAGAGCTATATCTGACTGTTCGTGTTGTTACCTTGATTAAAATAATTGAAAAGTCAGTGTGAAGGATGTTGGAAAAATGTGACTAAAATATGACAAATATTCAGTGTTTCTTGTCAAAATCATAATTAAATATTCAGATATTTGGCCAAAAACGTAACAATTAGCTTCAGGAGCAAAGAGAAAAGTTAAGAGTGTCTCTTAAACCGTCGTGTGGCCGACGTGAGAGTTTGTGCATCATGTCGGTCGTTGTGGGTTTGTTGCATGTTATTTAAAATACGCTGACGGTGTAGCCTACTACTGTATGGCGAAACCTCCTGGGAGCCTATTAGGAAGACAAATGGTGGCAGCTCAGTTTCTTAATGTTGCTGCTTACAGGTAAAACGTGCATAAGTAAAGTGACATCAGGTTAGTTCTTCGCTGTCTCAGCAAAATCCCGATTAAGTCGAGGAGGAAGACCCCCACCACTCCCATCTAAGTTGCAGGTGCGCTGATGATGATGATGATCCCATAAACAAAACACTTCACAAACGTTCTTTCTGTCTTCTTTTTTTTCCAGGGGAGCCTTTTCAGTGGTGCGCAGATGTGTGAAGCTGTGCACGGGACAGGAGTACGCCGCCAAAATAATCAACACCAAAAAGTTATCTGCAAGAGGTAAGCAGCACAGCGTCGTTGCAGCCGAGGTCGGAGCACCTGCTGGTTCGCTCCAACAAAAACAATATAGTTGTATTTCTCCTCTGTGAAGTAATAGAAACGACTAAAAAAAGACGATGTGCAACGAAAAGAAAGACTAATTTAGTGTCTCCGTCCCAGTGGTCGCCTCCACACCTACAGTGCAGACAGTTATATAAGTAATATCTTCCAGCAGCAGCTACGCTCTCATGGAGCTGCGTAGGACAGCAGTTTATAGGCTGTGGGCTTCTCCCAATCCCAGGTTCACCAGGTTTCTGCCTTTTTTTTCTTTTCTTTTTTTACACCGGCCCCTCTGATCGTCATAACCGACCAACTCAGTGTTTTTGATTCTGCCTCATGCATCAAGGTTCCCAGTTCAAATGTGCTCTCTCCGTATCCAGGGACACATGGGTGACTTTGATATCTGGAAACAGGAGGCCGATGTGAGTTAGTGGAGCAACACAGCAGCTACGAGGTCGTTGTGATACCTGAGTTACGGACAAAATAATTCATTATAATAATATAATCACAATGCTATTAATGAAATTAATCATAAGTTTGTTTTGTTGTGTATTTTGGGAAATTAGTTACTCTGAAAAGGGGCTGCAACTAACGATTATTTTCATTATCGATTAATTGTTTGTTGAAAAATGTTGAAATGTCAATCAGTGTTTCCCAAACCACAAAATGACGTCCTCAAATGTCCACAAACCAAAGAGATGTTCAGTTTATTGTCATAAAGGAACCAGAAATATTCACATTTAAGAAGCTGAAATCAGAGAATTTTGACTTTTTTTCTTAAAAAACTACTCAAACCGATTATTCGATTATCAAAATAGTTGACGATTTAATCGATTAATCGATTAATTGTTGCAGCTCTACACTGAAATCCCAGTGTAAGGAGGTGGGGAGAGACATGAGCTGATGAAGAAACGATCCACAACTCTTCTTCAATCTGCAATTAACACCACACGTCAATATTTGACTTTTTTTTAAATATCATAGTTATCATCACCTATGTGTCGTGACAGCCTGTATTATGCTGTGACAGTCAGTCAGTGGTGTTTCATGAACATCTGGAGCTAAAACAGGAAAATAATCTGATAATATAACAACAGTTTTGACAACAAAGATTTTGCGTCGCTGTTAAAGTACACAGGTGCGTTTTGTGTGGACAGTTGATAACTAAGTTCCCAGAGTCAAATCTGACGCCTTCAAAGTGCTATAAGTATTCTCTAACACTGCAGAGACGATGTATAAAAGGGAAATTGAGAAAAATAATCTCTATATTTCATTCGGAGGAGTCGTTTTTTCATAAATCGTCCTTTTGAAATCATTTTAATAAAGTCAGTATTAAAATGAAATGTTTAATTTCACACGCTGCTCAGGCTCTGCACCAAAGGTTAATCTCTTTCTCTTGCCGTTCTGCCATTAAATCATCATTTAACAGAGAGAAGAATATGAAAAAGCACCGAGGCTCTTTGCTTTAAGTTCTTTAGTATAGACTGCTCGAAGCAGCCGAGCTCCTTCCACTGCTACACTTGTTGTTCAGTTCAGTCCAAATGTGATATGATGTTCACCCATGTAATAAAGAAATCTAATCATGTTTTTAATGTTCTTTTACCAGAGAATAAAAAGGATCTTTTTAAGCATCTTAATTAGTGTCACAAGCTCGGCAGCCAGTAACAGTTTAGGCCAAAGCCCAGGCTAAATGCCACGAGGACCGATCCGGCACCAGAGCGTTCGCTGTGGCTCTTCACGCCACCACTTGCCCCGTGTAAATCTCCTGTTGCCCCCAAAGCCTCGTAACTGGAGACCCACAGCCGAGGCCCTGCCAGGTGGCTCCGCACTGACACTCCACTGTTACCCTGCTGTCACACACACACACGCACGCTGCTTGTGTGTGAAAATGTTGAGTGTGGTGGAACAGGCATTTTAACAGGCATTAGCAGAGGGCATCAACCCAGAACGCCTGGTCTTATCTGTTTGTCTCTCATGAGCGTTAGTCTCAATTAGAGGCACATGGTTTGTCTGCACGACCCACCTGTTTGTGTGTGTGTGTGTGTGTGTGTGTGTGTGTGTGTGTGGGGAACATTGTGTAAGTGTGTGTGGTAAAACGTTAACAATGATGTGATGTGCAGGTTACAGGTTGTGTAGACAGTTGGAAACCGTGTTGTGTTCATAAATAAATGAGATGATGATGATGATGATGTTGTGCATCACTCTCGACCTCAGACAAAAATGGATCCTGCTGCTGCCGTCACTGTTATTTCAGCAATGTTTGTGCAGTATTTTTTTGTATGTGTGTGTCTGTAATTTTCAGCTTTTGTAGCCTACTTAGGCCTGACCAAAAGTGTGACACCGAGTTTCACTTCACACTGTTCCCCTTTCAATTGAAAACTAACAATTGTGGAACATGTGACATATGTTCAACTTTGCCACGTTTTGTTTACAGCCAAGTTGCACAACATTAAAGGTCATTGTAGTCGACTGGGTGGTTGTTGGTTTGACAGCTGGAGATGATCAAAGTCACGATCACGATCGTCATAATAACACATAGAATGCAACAAGGCTTTGTGCAGAGGCAGACCAATATCGCAGTAGAAGGTCAAATAGGTATGTACGTAAAAATGTAAAATATAAAACAGTTTTACATGATAATAAATAAATACAGAACAAGTTAAAGTGCAGAAATGTTAAATCATTAAAGCCAAATAGACAACCAGATCACAGGAGCTGCAGTTTCTTTTGATGAAGGTAAAATGTGTCACAACCATAGACTGTAAAAGGAATGGACGTAGCACCCGTGACGTCACCCATTGGTTTTGGGGAGTCCTTTTTGTGACTCAAATATGGCGGCCTGAACAGCGCCATGTTGGATTGGCCGGCCGAGAACCCGCCCACTGGCCTCGAAGCAGCCTGTCTCCGGAGCTGCTCGGACCTGTCACTCAACGTTTCCGCGCCCTAATTGGCCAGGGTTTTAACCTAATAACAGTAAAACGGTAGAGTTAAAAAAAATTCACCCCCCTCAGAGTGTGTGCGGGGGTAGAAACTATCGATTGAGAAAAAAAAACGTTCTGACACCAGGCTTTTAACATGTTTATTGAGGATGTAAAATCGGCGATTTTAACATGGGGGTCTATGGGGAATGCTCCCTTCTGACACCAGCCCCCAGAGGAAGCCGGGAGGATTGCAGTTTTTTGAACGCGGAAGTGAGCTTCACTTCTCAGACCGACAACCGGCCTCTTGGTCACAACATATCAGCTTTGTGGCGCTACTGTACACAGGCCTGCAAATCATAATCTGCAGATGTAAAGATAGTGTAGTACAAAATTAAATCTAGTAAATAACTAACAAATTATTTCGTAGCCCTAGTTTTAGTAGTAACAGTAACATGTCGTTAGGTCACTGTAAGTTAGTCTGGCCTGACGGAAGTGCGTTGCTGCGATTAGCCTCTGATTGGTCGGAACGAGCCACCCGGCGGAAGTCCCGCCTCCATGCTGCAGCTTTCACAGTCCGCCGGGTAAAGGGAAACATCAACAAACAACAACAGGAACCGAACCATACCGAACAGAAGAATACATATCTGTCAGCGGTTGCCAACCGCCGTTAAACCGAACAAAATAATAAATATCCGTCAACGGATGCCGACCGTCGTTACACCGCGGACCGAAATCCAGTTTCCAACCGGCAATATTTTGCAAGCGCGCCGTTGCTACGGCGTTGCTACGGCGCCGACCACAACGATTGTGACTGGTTGAAAGAATTCCAAACGGCCGGAGCGTTTTTTTCTCTGATCGCAGAATCATAGGCGGAGCAGCCAGACTCTCCTTCTTTTCTGGAGGAGGGTCTGGCAGGCGAGACTACTGTAAGTAGGCTAGTAGGTAGAGTCTAGGTGGCTAACATCAGGCTAATGAAACGTTGACTGCAGACTTTGCAGTTGTCTTTTACCATCATGAAATCATCCCACACTTTGGATTTTCTCTCCAACACACAAGTGTGTGTGATTACTCTCAAAGCACTGACCTCTGTTTACAGGTTTGGAGGTAATGTGTCCCTTAAGAGTTACCGTAGGACAGGAATCGTAATACTGAAATCCTGCTTGTGACGTGTGTTAGGAAAAGTGATGAAGTTATTGCTGCTGTTGAACGTGTAACATATTATAATACATTATATTATATTATATTATATTATATTATATTTGTTAAACCGATTGTTATTTGAAGGCTGTGTCTCTTTTTGATTGGCAGCAGTTATGTCACTCTCGTCGTGTTTCGACTCTATGTCAGTGCAGGGAGCATCTTTTAATGAGATTAAACCCATCCTAGATTATCCTGCTGCTAATAGCAGGAGGTTAACAGTTAATCCCTGTGAGTGGCTTAATGAGACCCAAAGCAACACACGCACACACACACACATGGACACACACATACACATACAGACAGACACACAAACATGGAATAAATAATTCATCCATAGGCTGTGCTATCGTTGGACCTATACATTTCACTCCAGCTGCTTTATCAGAGAGTGCAGCAGCTGCTCGCAGCTCTCCGCCATATTTCCGAGGCACGGCGTAATCTCCTGCCTCAACATTTGATAGGACGACTGATCTGAGCTGACTTGGTGCTGCGCTCTTTACTAATGGATGAACCATGTTCTCTGAAACAGCAGCGCTGCCGCACACTACTACTGCTCCACCAGCTCCTATTTATAGCTCCATGACCTATCTGACATGGGTTTCGCTACAGCCAGGTTTTGTGGCGGCCATGATGACTTGCTGCTCCACTTTGGAGCGTGGGATCTTGGGTTGAGGTTTGCTTTTTTGTTGTTGTTGTTGTTATTGTAATATCTCTCTCTGTTGGCGAGCAGCGGGTGAGGTCGGCGAGCTCAGAGCCGCGGTCGCAGCAGTTTAAGAGGAGCCGTTTGTTGGGCACCGGCAGATGGAGATGGTAGCCGAGAGCAGGGAGGGGTCATGTGAGAGAAGGCACCCCAGGCACTTGGCAGCTGAGGGCCATGCGCCTGTACGCCTACATGCCTTTAGCACGGGACTCTCATCTGACTCTCTCTTTTCTCTCTGACACACACACACACACACACAGACACACACAGAGACACACACACAGAGACACACACACACACACACACACACACACACACAGAAATTCAGACAGCAGCAGCAGACTGGACAGTGAATCTATCACAGTCTTGTTTAAAAACTTGAATCTGTGATGATTCACAGAGTCATAAAAGTCATAAAATACACATCAATTTGTGAAGAAACGTAGATGTAGAGGAAGATCTCTCTCTTCTAATAACGTCACATCCCAACGTGCAGCTGGCTCTTTCTTCCTCTCTCCTCTGTGTAACATCTTCCCACCTCAGCCCATCGCCTTCAGCGGTTTAATGCCAATCCAGCACATGTCAACAGGAAATGTAGGGCAGGTCTGTTGGGCAAGGCCTCCAGCCAATCACAGAGCTTGTTTACTGGCAATGATCTCTGGACAGCGGATGCCAGAGGTTGCTCTATGGCCTTGTAATTTATCATGATAGAGAGCAGTTGTGCTTGTGTGTGTGTAGATACAGGTGTGTGTGTGTCTTTGAGATCCACCTGCAATGCAGTAGCAATGATCTGACCTGGTTTTGGACACACAGCTTTGTGTCAAAGTCAAATAACCAGGACAGATGTAGTCGCCTCGGTCCAGTGAGCTGACGACTACAGTATGAAGCCTTGTTATGAAATTAAATCACTAAAACTGTAATTATTATTAGTAGCTTCTTATGTTTTATTAATCCACTTTTTTTTTTTAATACTGCTTCTGTATGTTTAGATTTCCAGTAGTATTTCACTTTTACATGATGATTTCATGTTCACATTGCAGTCTAATTGAAAGCTTATGGATTGTTTTTGTTGCTTATTTTGAATGTATATAATCAATAACATATCTACAGACTCCGCCCCCTCAATACGATCACTGTAAAACCTCCAGGAAACAGCAGGACTGTCTCCTGACCTCCCCGACCAAGGTGCTCACTCCAGAGCTGAGAGTCGCACTAAAATCTTGGGACGAGTCAAATGTCCTGAACAATGGTTTGGCTATATCTGGACGTCTTTTTACATCTCCTCCTCTCTCGGGACGTCCGTCCTCACTGGTGATGATTAACCCAAATTTATTCCTCTCCTCTGCTCTGCTCTCCTCTGCTCTGCTCTGCTGCTCTGCTGCTCTGACACACAGTGTAAACTCCCAGAGACTTTGCTGAATGCTGTCCTTGGGTTATCTCACTCACAGCGAACGCTCGGTGCCTTCATGTTCTTCTTCTTCCTCTCCTCCACCTATCTCCTCCTGCTTGTCCTCTTTTCTTCACTTCCTCTCTCGTTCCTTCTCACTCTCTCAGGACCAGTCCTCATCCTCCTTCCTCCCCCTCTCCCCCGCCCCTCTCCTCTCATCTCTTATTTACCCTGCTGCATCAGAGAGACGCTGGGTTTTTAGTATGCGACTGACCGGCTGTTTAACTGACTGACTGACTGAATGAATATTTGACTGGCTCTGGAGCAGCCTGCATCACCACGGCGACACGGGCACAGTTGCTGACTAATTACTGTAAACAACACACCAAGGAGGTTTTGTGTTGTGTGGTATCAAAAAGAAATAGGCAATATATGTTTTAACATTAAGAGATTTGCACATTCTGAAAGTCTGACACATGTATGATAATCTGCTGTCACCAGTGCAGTTTCATTTTTCATAGTAAGTTCAAGATTTTTCTACCAGAAGATGTTGTAAAAATGTGTGTGTGTAGGTTTTAAATGCTTCACAGGCCTTAAGCCGTTGATTCCTGTCTCCTTGGAGAGGGTTATATAACCACTGAACTTTTTTTTCTTATCACACACAGTGGTGGTGATGTGTTCACTGGCTGGATTGTGCCACTAAAAGATCAACAGCTTCAAGGGCCGAGAAGTGAAGCAGCAACACTGAGCTGCAGTTCTTTAAACCACCACTAGAGTCGATCTGCATAGACTCCAGTGTTAAAATGTGCATTTTTCTTCAATTCACCTGTTTAACTTTTATCAAGGCTTGTTGGCAGAAAATGTAGAATCAGTTAAAGCAGAAGTAAGTGATATATTTGTGTTAATATAAGTCTTAAATAGTTATATCTTCCGACAGCAATCACTTACATAGAGTGTTTGGACTGAAACACGGGTCTGTCAGTCCCTCTGCTCTGCTCTGAGCCGAGGAGAAAACATTTATCGTATCCTACAGTTTTTATCCAATGAGGAGAGAGAACGGCATGCAGGGCTGTGTGTGCAGCCAAGGAACGCCGTGAATGTGGTGACGTAGCGACGAGGACTGTTATGGTGCGTTCAAGGAAACTCGACCGTGAAGTCATACCAGTTCAATCTGGTATACGAGTTCACGGGTCGGAAGTTACGAGTGGCCGTTATAGTGACTTTCACCGGTAAAACAGGTCGGAAAAACACGAGTGGGTTGCCTGGAACGCTACAAAGTCGTAAGTTGTGACCTGAAGCTGTAATTTACGATTTCAAAAGCCTGCCTGGAACGCAGCATTAGCGAAAACGACCGGACCACTCACTTCTGCTTTAAAGCTCATGATCAATCAATCAATCAATCAATCAATCAATCAATCAATCAATCAATCAATCAATCACCCTTTAAAACATGTGTATTGTATTTGTATTGCTTCTATCGCATGGGTTTAAGGGGTTGACATCATGTCTGTCTATCTATCTATCTATCTATCTATCTATCTATCTATCTATCTATCTATCTATCTATCTATCTATCTATCTATCTATCTATCTATCTATCTATCTATCTATCTATCTATCTATCTATCTATCATATGACCATTCATGCATTCGACCATTGATCCATCCATATGACCATCCTTTGGTCTATCCATCTATGAATCAGTCCATCCATCCATCTATTCATTCAACAATCCTTCCATCCATCCATCCATCCATCCATCCATCCATCCATCCATCCATCCATCCATCCATCTATTCATTCAACAATCCATCCATCCATCCATCCATGCATTCAGCCATCCATCCATCTATTTCACCATCCATCCATCCATCCATCCATCCATCCATCCATCCATCCATCCATCCATCCATCCATCCATCCATCTCACCATCCATCCATTCAACGATCCATCCATCTGATCATCCATCCATCCATCCATCCATCCATCCATCCATCCATCCATCCATCCATCCATCCATCCATCCATCCATCCATCCATCCATCCATCCATCCATCCATCCATCCATCCATCCATCCATCCATCCATCCATCTTGCTGACTTGGTGATGATCTGACGCTCTGCATTCAGATCTTCAGCTGTGGAGCCTCAAATAAAACCTTGATACCAGAGACCATCTTTGAAAAGAGAACGACAGTCACCCCTCCACCCCTCCCACTCTGCCCCCTCACCCCCCGACCAGTGCAAACGCCCCGTATGACTGCTCTGTCATCAGCAGGTCATCTGTCTCCCCCGGTGTTGGCTGCAGGTTTATCTGCCATCGATCCAGGCGGCCTGCTAAAGCTGGGATAAAGGACGTGAATAGCGACGTTTCTTGTTACAGAGGAGGCCGTATATCTCATCTTCAGGCAAATCCAGCTGTAAATCCCCAAGACAAGTACTCGGTGACCCGTACTGGTTTCCAATCCCAAAGGATCTTAAGCTGAGGCGAGACCCAGGGAGGGAAGCTGAATCATACATAAATTATTATTTGTGGTTTCCCATGGAGGTAGAAAGAAATGAAGGTGTGAAGGTGGTCAGTTTTCATTCTTCTAGCGATATATATGTATTTTATTACCACTTGAGCTTTTTAGTCGCAGTCCTAGAAAGACGTGTAGATGACAAAGGCTCTGTCTGGCCATCTGCTGCGCTAAGCTAAGAGGAACCATAGCTCTTAACTCTGAGCCAATTCTGTACTTGTAGAGTAATGTCAGCAGATGCCACTGACAGAATGAAATGTGATGCTTGTGCTTATGACATGTTTTCCACCATTTGACATTGTCGTCTGATGTGTAACATATATCTGGGGAGGGTTTGGCCTCCGAGTGGGACAGTTGGGACATTTTCGGTCGGGGTGAGTCCGGCCTACGTGTGTCAGACTGTCACTGTGTGTGTGTGAGGATGGCATCACTAAAGAGAGGAAAGTTAAAAAGACACCTGATCCCCAACAACGATTCATCGATGTGTCTATTTTATCTCGGGAAGAGCAGCTGAGATGTCGTTCTGTCCAACAAACCAACCCCCAAAACCAAAATGAACAGCAACAGCAGCAGCAGCAGAAACACACTTTATGCGCTTTGTGTTTATTCGTCGCTCCTGCCTTCTTTCCTCCCTCCTTCCTTCCTTCCTCCCTCCTTTTCTGTCCCCCCTTCAACACTCCCCCAATCCTTTCTCCGCCTCGCTCCTCTCATCTTCTAAGACTATAATCACTGGGCTTACACTTCACTGTCACTCCTCGATGCCAGCGTGAGTGTGCTTCTACGCACGTGTGTGTGTGTGTATACAGTGTGTTTTTGTGCGCTTTTAAGCCCGTGCAACTTGTACAGGGGTGTGGGTGAACAGATGCGTTTCACACATGTTTATGCACATACACACATGCAGGGTGGTCGCCCCCCTGGTGTGTGTGTGTGTGTGTGTGTGTGTTTGTATGTGGGCTGAGATTGCTGCTGCATATTTGATAACCAGTGAATCCAGGTTGACTTGCATCTTTAAGCTGTTATATAAGCGCCGTATATGAACAATACAAGCGTGCATCATTTACATACACACTCCTGAGGTAACGCTTCATAGTAACTGCATACATTATCATCATCATTTATAAAGCATTCTTCCTACATTGATACTAATAAGTGAGTAATCTGGGTTAATAAACTCAACACCTATGAGCACACTTGCTTACCATTAGTACATGTCTAAATCATTGTGTGTTTAAGTTTTATTTTGTTGATCACTTTATAAATTGATATCTCCTAAATAATTGGTTTGTGATGGTGAATCCATTTTATATAAAGTGTGAAAATACAATAATCCAACAGTTTATTAATCAGGGGTTTAACATTTATTATGTGTTTTATAGCACATGCTAATTAGTATAAATGTAGGGACGTTTTAAATTATGAATTAAATATTTGATAGGGTTAAACTCTGTACTCTGACTCAAATAATACCACTTGACATAAAAACATTATTTCTAATGTCAGATATATTTCCTGTTTAACAGATATTGGAGATGTAACAAAGATATCAGCAACAGGATGTTGTTGTTTTTTTCTTCTAAAGAGCTTTAAACGTTATCAGATGTTAATTTTACAGAGGATCTTAACTTCTTAAAGACGTATAGCCTATGTTTCAGTTTCCAGGCAGGATGTCTAATGACATTTTCAATTAGTTTCATTCATAGTTTTCATTTCTATTATTTTATTTTTCTTGAGCTTTACTTTTTGTTGTTTCTATTTTGGAGCTGTGTGTGTGTGTGAATGTGAATTTATGCCTCAGTGACAAACATATTTGCAAATGAGGCAGGATGTGCCTTCAGTCTGATTTGGCGAGTAACACCGTGTCCACACAATGAACCGTGTATAACGGAGCCGATCAGCTGCTGACGTATCAATCGATCCGACTACTACAGGCGTCCTCGGGGCTCGTGTTTCACTCACCGCACACACACACACATGTTCGTCAACGTGGCCCTGAAGTGTATTTTCCTGAATCAATCTGGGTCTGTCATTATTTCTGTGGGAAACACCGACTATTGGTTATTGTTGTATTATTGATTTCTGCCCCTACATTGATAACATCCAAGCTCCGCTCTAATACAGAATTAACTGTTTCACCTTTAATCTGATAATCTGCATCAATAATCCTGTCAAAAACCCCACAATGCATTTCAGCTTCTTCACACCCACTGGATGGATCTACATACATACTGTACTATGAGTGGATTTTTTTTTTTTTTTTAATCAAACGTGGTAAAAATGACATTTTCACATTTAGCTCAATGGTCCGAAGTGGGTCGTCGTTTCTACATTATTAGGTCATAATGAAATGTCGTATCTGGAATAACTCCTCATTATCTCTCTCTCTCTCTCTCTCTCTCTCTGTCGCCCTTCAGATCACCAGAAGCTGGAGCGAGAGGCTCGGATTTGCCGCCTGTTGAAACACCCCAACATCGGTGAGGACGTGTTTTTTTTTTTTTTTTGCTCCTCTTCTTCACCTCCTCCAGTCTCAGTTTCTCTCTCACACCCTCTCACACAGTTTAGTTTTGACTTTGCGTTCCCACTGCTTTTTGTTATTATTTTTTATAAAGTGCAATCAGTTTGTTGTTATACTGTATTAAAATGTAACGTGATTATCATGGAAATGCAGATGGTTCAATATACAGATTTGATTTAATATGCATCTGTTTCTCTTGATGAAGCAGAGCCTTTTTTTTTTTGCACTAGATATACTCTCACTATCCTCAGTTATTATGACTCCCTGTGGTTTCTACCCCACGCACACTCTCGTTGCCTCTTTATCTCTCCTTTTGTGTGTGTTTTTTCATCCTCCTAGTTAAAATGCAGCAGCGTTATTCAGAAATGGTTGGAGACGAGGATGGGTGCGTTTTAAAACCACCATCCAGCGGTTGATTCTGTTTCCATCGACGCTGAGCTGAGCCGGAGGAACTGATGATAACACTTATTAAAATATTAATATAATAAGATGTTAATAGTTGATCTCTCAATCTGTTTGTCTGTCTCTTCCAGTTCGCCTTCATGACAGTATATCAGAGGAGGGCTTCCACTACCTCCTGTTTGACCTGTAAGTCCTACTTTCCTTTCCTTTCCTTTCCTTTCCTTTGCTCTCCTCTCCTTTCTTCTCCTCTCATTTCCTTTCCTTTCCTTTCCTTTGCTCTCCTCTCCTTTCTACTCCTCTCGTTTCCTTTCCTTTCCATTCCTTTGCTCTCCTCTCCTTTCTACTCCTCTCATTTCCTCTCATTTCCTTTCCTTTCCTTTCCTTTGCTCTCCTTTCCTTTCCTTTGCTCTTCTCTCCTTTCTACTCCTCTCATTTCCTTTCCTTTCCTTTGCTCTCCTCTCCTCTCTTTTCCTTTCCTTTCCTTTCCTTCGCTCTCCTCTCCTCTCCTTTCCTTCCTTTTCCTCTCCTCTCCTCTCCTCTCCTCCTCTCCTCTCCTCTCCTCTCCTCTCCTCTCCTCTCCTCTCCTCTCCTCTCCTCTCCTCTCCTCTCCTCTCCTCTCCTCTCCTCTCCTTTCCTTTCCTTTCCTCTCCTCTCCTCTCTTCTCCTCTCTCACCTACACCTCCATTCCCCACCCTTCCCTTCATATATATAGTTACATAACTCTCTCCTATATTTGCAACCCCCCCACCACCCCCCCTCCCCTCACCCACCCACGCCCTCCACATCTATCTCTCGGCAATTCCCTCTAGTTTCCATGGTAACGATGTGGTGGGAAGGGGTAGGAAGAGGAGGGGAGAGAAATGGGGGGTGGGAGGTGGGGAGGAGGGGGGAGGAGGGGGGATGCCAAAGGAAACAAGAAAGGGAGAAGGGATCCTTGCTTTGTAGCTTTGTAGCCTTTACTCCCCCCACCCCCCCCCCCCCCACCTCCTCCTCCTCCTCCTCCTCCTCCTCCTCCTCCTCCTCCTCCTCCTCCTCCTCCTCCGCCTTCATCTTATACAAACATCCCAGTTTTAATAAGCGTGTGTGTGTGTGTGTGTGTGTCTCTTTGTGTGTGTGTGTGTGTGTGTCTCTGTGTGTGTGTGTGTGCGTGTGTGTGTGCAGGGTGACCGGAGGTGAACTGTTCGAGGACATCGTAGCCAGAGAGTACTACAGCGAGGCCGACGCCAGGTAGGAGCGCAGCCTTCACCCCTCCTCTCCTCGTCCTTTTATGGTCTGTGTCTCCTGTTGTCCTCCTCTCTGTCTGTTGTCTTTGTTGCTGTTGTTGTTTCTTCTTCCTCCTCTTCTTCCTCTTCTTTTTCTTCTTTTTCTCTGCCTCTCTTCTCTAGTCTCTGCTTTTCCTCTTTTCTCTCTGTTTCCTCTTTTCCTCTCCTGTTTCTGTTGCTGTATCCTCCTCCACCTCTTCCCTTCAGTCACAGCTCCTCTTCTCCACTTCTTCTCCTCCTCTGTCCTTTACCTCCTCCTCCTCCTCTTCCTCCTCTTCCTCCTCCTCCTTCTCGTTCACATCAATGCCACAACACTTCACCTCCCACACTGACACAGGAGTTGTCTTCATGTCGGACCCAAGGTTTGACCAATAAAAAAAACTGTTCACAGCTGTTCAGGGTTTTTTTTTTTTTGTCCATTTTCAGGCAGAAAAAAAACAGTTTAACCTTCAGTGAGTTGCGGACGTTGCGGCATGAAAACCATGAAATCCGAGTCACATTGTGTTACTGTCACTGTCGACTCAAAAGTTGCAGGTTTCAAACTTTCTGTCACTTTTAGTTTAATGCTCACAGATGAAGTGTGAGCATATTTTGCATGCATGCATTTTTTTTGTCACATGTGATGATACAGCTGGTTAAAATAATAATAATAATAAAAAAAGTTGGCCATGTCGGTAATGATGTGCTAAAAACAAATGAACAAACAAACAAGGGCATGTGAACTTTTTTTTAATGAATAATTTATAAAAATATAAATATAACATTGAGAAATAAAATAAAACAATAATGCATAAAAATAGATAAATGATAAGAGCTAGTAAAACTGAACTAAATGTATGTTGAGTTATGGTGAGTTTAAGGTCAACATTATAACACACAACATACAAACAGTGATACATATTTGCAGTTGCACAGTTGTGTTGTTTATAAAAACAGTAATTAGATGATGATGTAACATTTGCCCCAATAATTAATGAAATCGGCATCATTACATCATCAGAGCAGAGTTTGCTGCTATTGGTCAAACCTCAGGTGTGTGTCATTAGCTCCTTTCTTTCTTTCTTTCTTTCTTTCTTTCTTTCTTTCTTTCTTTCTTTCTTTCTTTCTTTCTTTCTTTCTTTCTTTCTTTCTTTCTTTCTCTTAATTTCCACTCAACCCTCTCCTCCTCTACTTTCATATTTTTCACCTCCTCCCCCCCTTTCCCATCACCACCCCCTCCTCCTCCTCCTCCTCCTATGTTGTTTTACATCTCACTCCCACCACTCGTGCTGACTCATCGACACTTACACACACACACACACACACACATACATGCAGTTCTCTTTTGCCGAAAAGGAAATGGATGTTTGAGGGGGTTGGACAGACAATAGACTGAGAGAGAGAGAGAGAGATATTTGAAAAAAAAAAGAAAAAAAAAGCAGCATGTCAGTTGTGATGTGGGCGTTCGTCCATTCAGCTGCAGCATTAACACTGGAGCTGAATAGCTGCTTTTGTGGAGACTCACAGTCAACATGTGTCTTTAGCCCTGGTCTCTGTTCTGAAGCTGCTTGACTTGTTGAACAGGAGGTAATTTGAGAAAAGTGTTTTTATTTTGTCCAACTGGCTTTAGTCGAGTTGAAAGCTTTTATTATTTTAGCCTCTTGAGCTTTTCTTTTTTTCTTCTCTATGTTGAAAAAAAGCAACATCTTTTTGATACTATCATCTAGAAACTGATCCAAGACCAGGTTTGTGAAACACTCCTATGAGGTTTTGGTCCATATTGACATGATTTATCATCGCGTAGGTCAAAGCTCGAAGGCTGTTTGAGTCCTGTGAGCTCATTGTCATGTTTGAGAAACCAGTTTGAGATGATTGTAGCTTTGGGACTCGCTGCTACCCGAAGTGTCCATTAGAAGATGAGAGGCTGTGGTGTTTAAATGAGGCTCAATGGGCCTAAAGTGACACCGCTATACGCCTGAACCGCTGATAAAAGGCAAATCTTCTGGGGATGCACCAATTGTGAAATTCTGGGCCGATACCAATTTGGCGGACGGCTGATGCTGTTTTTTTTTCTCAGTTTTTATTTCTCTTTTGTGTAAAGGAAACCAAGAAATCTTCTTAACTCCCACACAATCGACATTTTCTGCTCACTTGAGTTCAACAAATTAAATGTGCACATGCCTTCTTGCATCTCGACAGAGTCACGACCCCTCCCCCCCAAAAAAAGAAAAAGAAAAAGTCAGCACAATACAGCACTTACCAGATAAACATCCGCAGCTACTGCCATCGGTGAATGTCATCAGTATTTTCAGTCAACATCGACCAATATTGACGTTCTGCTGATGCATTGGTCCATCATTGATATCTTCTCTTTTCAGACCATCCTCTATAAACGTAGAGATGGTCGTTGGTCGTGCATGAAAATCCCAGTGGATCATCAGTTTCTGAAACACTCAGACCAGCTGATGTTTAGTTTGAACTTCAGCAGATTGTCTCAGACACATCTATATATCGAACTGCTGCTGCCATGTGATTGGCCTATTGGATTTTTGCATTAAAAAGCAGTTGAGTAGGTGTCATCATTCAGTGTTTGTAATCCATGAATAGGTTCATACTCAGTTTAACAACTGAGTCACTCTTTAGCTTCAGGTTTCTACTATGTTAATTGTGCACATCAATAAGTGTAAAAATATTTCAGTGCTTCAGTACAATAATCACCAATCAGAATGAATCTGCCCGATTAGCTCATAGATTGCGGTGGATTATATATTATTATTGATGAAGCTAAATATTGAGGGAAATGTTGGTGTGATACGGCTGTCACTCACAGTGAAAAGGTCACATCTCGTAATCGGTTCTCTGTTAATACAAACACTGCAAATCCTGGCTCCTTGAAAATATGACAGAAGAAACTTGAAAAGTAGAAGTACAATCTCTATTTTTTTTTAAACATATTTGCAGGGAAAAACTTGCACAAATGCCTCATTGTTATTTAAAGTGCATCCGCTGCTCTCTGCTCCCTCACTGGGGTTTTTTGTGGCCTTTTTAAGCGCTGAATTTATCTGAGTTTGTGTAAATGCCAGTTGTGCTCAAATAATTGTTGCATCTATCATAAACAATACAAATCAATGCAGGTACGATCACAGGCTGCAATGAGACCCTCCTGGAACAAAGCCTCAGCTGAATGCAGCTCTTTAAAGTTGAGTTTTGAGCAATAAATAATCTGCATTAAATGTCAAAATGTGTGTTTACACCATCTGAGGCATGTGTGTCATACAGGAATCTGATTTCCTGTCACTAGATTCAAAACTGTTTAGGAAATAAACAGGCAGCACAGCAGCACACACACCATCCACCCAAATACTGTGTGTGTGTGTTGCCCTTTGAAAGGAAAGAGTGAGTGTGTTGTCATTGTAACTGATACGTAGTCAACAAACCAGTGCAGCTCTGTTGTGCAGTTTAGTTGTGAACACTCCACACTAATGTGAAGCATCTTTAAGAGATTAAAAGTAGCATTTTTATTCATTTTTATTAATATTTAAGCTCTGCCATTAAGCTGAAAGAGTCGAGGAGCTTTGTTTCTCTTAAAAACTGCAAGAGATTTTTTTAAACCCTGTTACTCTGGTGGAAAAACCTCCAGCTGTGTGCAGAATAGATTAGTCACTTAATTTGTTGGCGACGGTTTCTGCCGTTGCCCAAAGTTAATTTCCTAGTTATTGAAATAAAGGTTAAGGCTTTTAAGTTTGTTAATGGTGTAGGTGATTTGCCCCAATACATTAAACAGCACAGTCGTGATGCTGCGGAGCTTTAACAAACACTCAAGTGATGCAAAAATGTAAAAGTTTAATCCGCTCGATGCAGTTTATCCAGACTGTGACTGGATTTGTTGTCTGTTTGGTAAATGCAGGGTTTACTGTATGTCCCTTAGCAGTTTGTTTCAACTTTGTTTGTTTTTTAACACAGAGAAAATGTCAAGTTTTTATTGGTCTGATTGTTCAGCCGGAGCAGGAAGGTGAAGGAGGAAGAAGGTTACAGGACCCGTGTAGCTCATAACTGCAAGTTCTGCCTTTCAAAACCAAAAATAACCTGCTCCAGTAGTTTGTTTGGGACTGGACTGAGAACGTCTCCTCCAAAGGGACTCGACTGTTTGAGTCCACACCTGGTGACTGTTTTCACACCTGCACAAAGGATTTATTAAAATGAACCCGGGTTCAGCTGAACTGGACTGAAGAAGCACAGGATTAAAAACACCTGAAGACCCTATGGTCTCAGCAATAAAGTGTAAGGAGTTAGGTTTAGTGTCGACTTTAGATAAGGATCAGGGTTTGACATTTAGTAGGGATGTGTGTGTGTGTGTGTGTGTGTGTGTGTGTGTGTGTGTGTGTGTGTGTGTGTGTGTGTGTGTGTGTGTGTGTGTGTGTGTGTGTGTGTGTGTGTGTGTGTGTGTGTGTGTGTGTGTGTGTGTGTGTGTGTGTGTGTGTGTGTGTGTGTGTGTGTGTGTGTGTGTGTGTGTGTGTGTGGGCTGCCATGCACCTTGTGGATGCTGCAGCACTAATAACCGTCTCTCTGAACCCCCTGGTGATTGCTGCCTTTCCCACCCATCTTGTAACCCTGGGAGAATAACACACACACACGCGCACACACATGCACACTCCTCTCTGAATGTCAGTCATCGAGGCCAGCCCCCCCACCTTCCTCCACCCTCACTCCCTTGGAGACCTGCAAGAAGTGGGACTTTAATTAGCCACAATAATTAGTCTCTCTTACACACACACACACTCACACAGACCCCGAACTGCGCTGCCTCACCACCTTGTCGCCCCCGGTCAGACTCTGTCTTGTCAGTCTCTCTGCAGCTGCAGCAGCGTTTGAGAAGCTGAAGGCTGATAGAAGTAAAACCTGGAAGTGATTTAGCACCTGAAGCTGAATCCACTCGGGGGCAGATCCCCACCGAACCCCCCCAAAAAAAACAAAAAACAAAAAACAAATAGCAAAACTCCCAGAAGCGCAGCGCTGTTGAATTATTAAGTTGTTTAGTATAAACATATCTTTAAGCATCAGTCTGCCAACCTGTGACAGAACCACCAGAGTCTTAAAGGGACAACGAGGAGTTTCTATTCGGTTATAAAAAAGTCTCACGTTAATGTGGATGAATCTCCGCTACCCACACTTGTTAATGGGTCCATTTTCGATAAATATATCGATCTGTCTCTATCGTTATTTTGTTATTATTAGTGGTGGCGGAAATGCTGGTCGAGCCGACCAGCGTTTCCTTCGTGGCGAGTTATGAGAATAACGCCGCAGAATCGCCGTTTATGGTCGGAACTACGACGGTATGTGAACCTCTTTGAACCTCTGACTTTAATTATTGATGAATGAAAACATGAGTCCGTCTTGCGCCGGTCAAAGAAATGTACGGTGCGCGCGGAGGCTCATAAATGTAGTGTGAAAACGCTTCGCTTTTCCAAAACTCCTCGTTGTCCCTTTAATGTCTAGTGCTAAAGCTGCCGTAGATCCCATCAGGTACCACCTGAAAAAAAAACAATCGATCATCTATCGTACGTGATCAGATATGAGAAGATGTGATATCGATTCAATGGACAACAATTTGATGTTTGTCGATACCACAAAGTCTCGATTCTATTCAATCGACATCATCTGACGACATCATCTGATGTAACACAATCACTTTCATTCATATCAAACCACAAAAAACGAATAAATATCGTTTGACTTTTTAATTTCTGAGCTCAACCAGGCTTTTACATGTAAAAACAATGTATATAAAGAGGAAAACTGAAAAATTAAAGAGGAACTATGCAAGTCTGGTCGCTTTCTGTTTTGCTAACCCTCCTCCTGGCCATGTGCATAACAAAGCCGGCGACAAATCAATGCATGGAGCGGTGGATAACATTACATATCATATATGATGTTACGACGTGTATATTTGTGTAGTTTAATCGCTCATTAACAAAACATTACGGGTTACGGAGCACGTTTGTGTTGCGGTGCCGCAGAGACGAGTGCTGGGACACCGGGGCGGTGGCCAGGTAGCCTACTACACTGATGGTGCAAGGTTGATTTTCAGCCATCAGACAGCAGGTGGAAGATAGAGAGCCTCCATTCTCACTCGTAACAAGTCACAAGTCATGTAGTTAACAAATCACAAATACTCCGGAGCTTTTTAATTAAGGTAAAAATGTAGCATGGCCACGGGAGAAATCCTGCATAGTTCCTCTTTAAGTTCCTGTTTGTTTAGTGTGAACATTTCTCCTATTTAGAGTCTCAAATATTGTGAGTGAAATATGAAACCGCACTCAAAAATGTGTTGGTCACATTTTCTCGTATTTTGTTTGAACATGTGCGTGCTTAGGTGGAGCGAGATTAGAGAAAGCCAGGGGAATTTCAAAATAAAGGCGCATCAAACAAATGCTAACATACATATCAATATCTGATCGATGTTTTCGTTTTGGATCGATGCTACTGACTTTTTTGGTCATTGAATCAATGTAGATCAATCAGTTGGCTTTGATCGGCACAGATGTACATCTACATGAACCTGCTAACTTCTCTGAGCTGTGACATCTTTTTCAAAAGCTTAAACAGACCTGTCACCTGCCGCCCACCACAGTGCTCTTGTACTTTGAATAGGGATTTAAAAAAAAAAAAAAATGAACCGCAGCCTTGAAATTAGTTAAAAAAATTAAGATAATAATGAGAGAGACAGAGAAGGTGCCCTCCTTTGACACAGACTGGCTCTGTGTTTGATTTTTTCCTCCCAGTGTCATTTTACGCTCCTGCAGGGAACAGTGGGACATTGTGGCTCAAAGTGCTGAGCAAGTCACATTTCTTGGCCGGCGCAACAACAAGGAGAAGGAGAAGGAGGAGGAGGAGGAGAGCTGCACTTGTTTCGCTCCGTCTTTGTCCATACTGGGAGTCCGTAAACAGACAGGTCCTTTAAGAAAGATATAATGAGTTTGGTTTGGACAGTGAAGCTCTCCTGTGTCTGAATCCCACTCACCAGGGGTCACCGTCAGGTCAGGTCAGGGGTTCATGTGTTTATGCAGTAACATAAGAGTGGACCAGGTGGTGTGTGTGTGTGTAGTAGGACATGGTGAAAAATGAAGCAGAGAGGTGTGTTATTCGTTATTAAGCTGCAGACTTGACCTTCCTGGAAGAACAGAGCACGAAACAGGGAGTGGACGATGATGATGTCACCTATGATATCTGTTAATAAGTATGTGACCAAGTCCGTCCTGCACGCCCATCTAGCTTCCCTGCAGAGTTCACGTTTAGTCCTTTTTCAATTATCTGGTATTTCTTGATAACAAATAGTCACATTTCCTCTCCGTAAGACAAACAGTCAGATTGAAAATCATTAATACACGTTCACAGTTATGTGTGAGGCGGAGATGTACAGTACACTGTGAAATTGTTTTTGCATGAATTGGTGAGTAGGTTGTGGTGAGAAATTGTGAAAGGATCCATCTTGGTCTTTAAAGAGGCCCTGCAATTAAAGACAACAGGATTGTTATCGATTGATTTAGATGAGGAATCAGTGATGTTTCATTGGAGCCTTCTATAAAAACTCAGAAGTTGGATTTTCCAAGTTCCCAGGAGCGCCTCCTTTAAGATGAAATTCAGACTTCAGTAACCTTGAGCTTGCAATCCAAGATGCATCAACACAGGATTTTAGCCATTGTGTCTTATTTTTGTGTCATTTTATGAATTGTACTGTAGCAACTTCTATACCTCTAATGTCACGTAGTGTTTTGTACAGCTAACAAATGGGTTGCCACTCCGACATGTTACCAACTTCTAACTGGATGTTACATCATTCCCAGCTCTGATTTCCAACTTCCCATAGACGCCATTATTTTCCAGGCAGCTGATGCATTTAGTTAGTTCAATAAAACTGTCTCTGCTTTCTTTAGGAATGAAGCTGTAGATCAGATCAGATCAGAGCTATAGCTGCTAAAGCTGTCGAAAGGGTAAGTGGTAAAAAAATAAATAAATAAAGCGCCCACACAGGTTATACATTTTAACCTTGTTTGAACTTTATGTGGCGCTATATCACAGCCTGAAGAAATCTCAGGTTAAATGTGTGTTAAAGTTGATCTTGATCTTAATCTTAAACAAAAAACAAAAAAACAAGATTTTTAAGCTGCATTACGTCGCTCTTTAAGGTTTAATGTCAGGAAATCATGAGTAACAGAACAGAAACGTATTGTAGATGCTGAGGAGTGGCACCGTGTGTGTGTGGATGTGATGTTTATCTACATGTGTGAGTGTGTGTGTGTGAGAGAGTGAGCATGCATGTGTATCTCTCTCTCTCTCTCTCTCCGTCCTCCCACTCACTAGACACTGTGTGGGTGTGGATCCTGCAGGCTGCCTGTCTCCTTGCGCCTGTTATTAGTCACATATTCTGCACATTACACGTTCTCGTTGCACCAAGCCCACATACACACCTATTGAAAATGCACACACACGCACACACACACACACAATAGTGAGGTAGGTGTGTGTACCTCTTTATAGCACACACACACACACACACACACACACACACACACACACACACACACACACACACACACACACACACACACACACACACACACACACACACACACACACACACACACACTGATGTGTTTTCCTTTTTAGTGATGGAAAGGCCTGGCAGCAGCAGCCCACCAGTTTGCTATGATTCAGTCTCATCCTATACATAAGTGTTCCATCTCTTTCATGTATTCTTATCTCTCTCTGCTCTTCAAAGCCCCGTCCTCTCTTCTCTTTCACAATCTGTCACTTTTTCCTCTCCTCTCTTTTCTCCTCTCCTCTCCTTTCCTTCCATTTCCATTCCTTTCTTTTCCTCCTCTCCTCTCCTCTCCTCTCCTCTCCTCTCCTCTCCTCTCCTCTCCTCTCCTCTCCTCTCCTCTCCTCTCCTCTCCTCTCCTCTCCTCTCCTCTCCTCTCCTCTCCTCTCCTCTTCTCTCCTCTCCTCTCCTCTCCTCTCCTCTTCTCTTCTCTACCCTCCTTTCTCCTCTCCTCTCCTTTTCTTCCATTCCTTCTCTTTCCTTTCCTTCTCTCTTCTCTCCTCTCCTTTCCTTGCATTTCCTTTTTTCCTTTCCTTCCATTCTCTCTCCTCTCCTTTCCTTCAATTTCCTCCTCTCCTTTCTCCTTTCCTTCCATTCCCTCTCCTCTCCTCTCTTTTATCCTCTCATCCTCTCCTCTTCTTTCCTCCTCTTCCCTCTCCTCTCCTGTCCTTCAATTTCCTCCTCTCCTTTCCTCCTCTCCTCTCCTCTCCTCTCCTCTCCTCTCCTCTCCTCTCCTCTCCTCTCCTCTCCTCTCATTTCCTTTTTACCTTTCCTTTCATTTTCCTCTCCTCTCCCCTCTTTTCTCCTCTCCTCTTCTTTCCTTCCATTTCCTTTTTTCCTTTCCTTTCCTTTTCCTCTCCTCTCCTTTCTCCTCTCTCTCTCTTTTCCTTCCACTTCCTTTCCTTCCACTTCCTTTCCTTTCCTTTCCTTTCCTTTCCTTTCCTTTCCTTTCCTTTCCTTTCCTTTCCTTTCCTTTCCTTTCCTTTCCTTTCCTTTCCTCTCCTCTCCTCTCCTCTCCTCTCCTCTCCTCTCCTCTCCTCTCCTCTCCGCTCCTCTCCTCTCCTCTCCTCTCCTCTCCTCTCCTCTCCTCTCCTCTCCTCTCCTCTCCTCTCCTCTCCTCTCCTCTTCAGTGTTGTTGTGATTTTTGTCAGGCAGACTCTTGTCTCTCTCATCATGTTTGAAAAAGCAAATCGAAACGTTTTTGTCTCCTCCACCCGCATTCATCCCTTCCATCCTTTTTCCAACATCTCTTATCTGCATCAATCTCCCTCTCTTTCTCCCCCTACTCCTCCTTTCCTTCTCCTATCCTCCTCCTCCTCCTCTTCCTTCGTTCCTCTGACACCTCTGTCACTTGGCCTCCTCTAACCTAACCTGTAATTTCCTGGTGTTTAATTTCGTCTTATTCATTTCACATTCGTCCCTGCTCGTCACTCTGTTCACCTTCCTCCCTTTCATCTCTCCACCTTCATCCCTCCTCCTCCTCTTCCTCTTCTCCCTCCCTTCACCTCCACCTCCCCCTCCACCTCCTCCTCCTCTCTGTTTTGTCTTCACAGTCACTGTATCCATCAGATTCTAGACAGTGTCCATCACATTCACCAACATGACATAGTGCACAGGGACCTGAAGGTTAGTATGTGTAGAGGAGCATCTGCATCCCTCACCTCCTCCTCCTCCCCCTCTTCCCCTCCCCCCCTCTCCCCATGACCTTTGCCTGCTTCCTTTCCTTCCCTTCCTTCCCTTCCTTCCTCCTCCGTCTCGTCTGTTCGTGTCGTTCCTGTCTGACGTCCGCCTGTCCGACTTGTCTTCTTGGTATGCTCTCATGTTTCCTATTTGCTTTTTTATTGTATTTTATTCTGGTTTTTAATTGGAGGACGCCTGACCTGCCTCACCCCTCCTCCTACCACCCGCCCTTCCTCCCACTCCTCCTCCTCTTCTTTTCACTCATCTTACAAACAAACTACATCACGAAAGCTCCTGTTGCACTGACTGACAACCTGATCAATCAATAAATGAGCCTTGTACACACACACACAACCTTCTTCAGGTGTAATAAATATCCAGTGTTTGCTCATGTGCTCATACAACCATCAATTTCTCCCACCAGACTAATTATATAAAAAAAAACACACACACACAATTATTTACTGTGTTCTTCATTGATTTTTCCCTCCCTCCTTCTCCTCCTCCTCCTTTTCCTCGTCGTCCTTCGCTCTCTCTGGCTTTGAATCGTTTATTTTCTTGTATTGATTGCTGTGCTTTTAAGTGCGTCTTTATATCTCCAGCTCAAAAGACAGAAAAAAAACACACACATACACACACAACAAAAGAGCCATGATGCATTTAACACTACGAAGGCTTGTTATGGTTTAAGATATTCTTCTACATGTCTTCTAAGCTGCCGGTTTGTGAGTGAAGAAGCTTTTATCTCTTGCTCTGAATCGTCAATACTCAAACCAGCGTTGTCATAATAAACCCCCCACTGGACAGCCTGCTGCTGTGTTTCTACTATTCTCTCTAGTCCACAAATGAACTGCTTTTAATTTTCAGTCAATTCTCAAAGGTCCAATTTTGTGTAAAGTGAAATTTCCATGTCTACTCTGATTATAGATCAGCTCTAGGTTCATTATTAATACTGTGAAAGTATCAAAGCCTCAGTCCATAGAGAAATGCACACAGCCTGTATTCAGAAATCGAGCCTTAAAATGATCAATCAGGACTTCCTGTGACTTTGTGATGTCACAACAAAGCTCCGCCCCCTCACCACCTGGACCCTCCATCCAACAACTTGCAGGATTTGGTTTCTCTGAGTGTTTTACTCTGAAATCTGCTCTATTTTTTTATTGCAACACTCAGAAAACTGTGTCACTGTGACACGTCTTTTGCAACAACTCAGGACGGTTTAGTGACTTAATTATGACAGAATATCTTTTATTGAAGCCTAGAAAATCAAATTGCAACTCGACTGGCCGGCGGCGGCAGCGTGGAGCCATTGAGGCTGTAATTCTAGCTCATATGGAGTCGTCCTTTGGCAGCAGTTCTTATCTATTTATAATGGTATTTTCATTCATTAAAATTAGAAGTTCTTTAAGTTTGAAGTTCAAATTTATGAAAAAAACTTGCATATTCTCTGACAATATGAACCCATAAAGTTGAAGGAAAGACTTAGTTTTTATTTATTCATTTTAAAGTTTATTTAACAGGGACAATACATACAACATTGCCACAGAAAATGGGAAACTGTGATGCATATACGACATCTAGCTTCAGCTAATTTGCTGTCTTTGTCCCTGGTCAGGCTTTAGAATAGAATAAAATATACTGAATACAATTTTTAAAAAAAAGAAAATGCAATGACGGAAGGAAACACGTCTCTACACTTCACTTTGTAAGGCTGGACAGACGTTTGGTTTTTATTTTTTGCTCTTCCAGCGAAGACACGGGTGTGTGTCCCTCCTTGATTAAACAGCAACCACAACAAAACATGTGACATGAGAAAACCAGATCTGTAAACAAACACAGCTTATAACAGATTACACACACACAAACACAAAATTCAAGTGTGTACAAATAAATCCAGCTCGGATAGCTGTCGTCTTGCAGCCGTGTGCATGAGTCTAATTCACGTAAAGTTCACAGATTTATCTCCGAGCCGATTTCTGATTCACGTTAAACGCTGTTGTAAACACACAGGGGCGACAAGGATGGGTCTTAAAATACAGCAGAGATTGGGTGTGATATCCACAGCAGGACCAAACCTGAGCCGCTAACTAACACAGGAACGTTTGGGATGAGCTCCCTCATTCGAGCAACGCACACACACACACACACACACACACACACAGACACACACATACGCACACACACACATGCACAGGATTCTCACCCTGCGGGTTACAGAGCTCAACAGCTGACAAAGTGGGGGAGGATGGACACACACACACACATTGAACTGCATGCATACCAACACACTGGAACACATTTATGTATGAATGAGGGTGCAACAGAACACACACACACACACACACACACACACACACACACATATGAAACGATGGAAGTGGTTTTAGCCTCGGCCGCACATTTGCAGACACATGCAGCCACGTGCTGCTGTTGGCTCCCGGTGATCACTCAACACACACAGCTCTTAGTATTTGGGCCGTAGATGTGACCTGCCCAGTATTTATTCATTGGGAGACCTTTAGAAACAAGACACAGGATTCAAATTTATAGCTTTGAACTTTACAGCCATGCCAGTCCATCTTTCTATCGCTCTCCCTCTCTCTTTCTCTTTCTGTTTCTGTCTCTCTATCTCTCTCTTTGCCTTGTTTCTCTCGTGTTATAATATTTCGCAAACTGGCCACTGGACTCCTGCACATTAGTGACCTCAACAAGTATCTGATTTTAGTTTTAATTGTCAGGTTATTAGTTTTTAATGAATCTTAAATTAGGAGTGCCCCACATGGGTGTGGGTTTGAATCTGGCTTGTGACCCCTTTGTCACGTCACGTCATGGCTGTTGAGTTGTTGTTGTTGGGCAAAACAAGACATCTGGACATGTAAAGTTCATCTTCTGCAAAGTTTTGATCCTTTATAGATTAAACAACTGAGTGGAAACACAAACAGCAGGTTAACTGAGAATGAAAATAATAGTTGGCTGCAGTTACGTTGAAATTAATACACATTTATTTACATTCATTGCATTTAGCCTGGTAAAATGTGATATTAAAAACGCCTAAACTTGTTTTAATCTCATAAAATCTTCATTATTTAAAGGCACAGGAAACGTCATGCTTTCACAATAGTTGTATTTTCTCACATTTCCATATATATAGATAAACATTATGTGGGAAAATGAAGCATCAGATGACAGTTAAAAATCACCAGACTGCTCCAAACACGAGGTTTTTCTATTAGATGCGAGTGAAATCGAGATGACTAAGTAAATAATGCAAACGTCAAGGCCCCGCGCGCAAGCGATAATCCAATGCGGATGTGGTTGCTGTGGCAACCCGTGAACCCTGGCACACCCGGTGTTAGTGTAAAATAAACTGAAAAAAAAAATCCCACAAAAACGTCAAGGTCGAAGCTTCGCTCAGAGCTGCGGTTATAATTTTTTAATGGGATCATAACACCAGCCCTTCAAAGTAAAATACCAACACCCTTTCTAAGTTTTTTTAAAATCTGATATTTTTTCTCCGCCCAGAAGCAAAACAGATTTTTTTTTTCAAACAGTAAAGAAAAACAAAAAACAAATAAAGGAGTTTGATTTAAGTCGTTTGACTGCTGGGACGTGTTGTTCTATCACATCGCTGAGAGAAATCGATGCTGTCACAGTCGCAGCTTCTCATACACCCTCGTTTTATTCTGTGTGTGTGTTTGCATCTATTGACACACACACACACACACACACACACACACACACAGTCAAAGGGATGCTCCTTTTATCGGTCCTCCTCCTCAACAACACGGAGGTCGGCAGGCGGCTGCTCTCTCATCTGCAGCTGATCGATCAGACTAATGGCCTGTCAGTTAACAGCTGCCCAGCTGTTTCTCAAAGTCAGACTGGTTTTTTTTCTGTCTGTGACAAATCAATTCACAACTGAACGTCTGAACCTGGAAATAAATAAGATGTATTGAAATGTGTATAATGAAAAAAATATTTTAGTTTATTTCTATTGACACAATTTTTTGATAATGTGTCATTTAATTTTTTTGTTATTTTAATAAAGTCACTATTTAATAAATAATAAGTAGTATTTTTTTCTTTAGTCAGTTTTAATTCACAAAATGAGTTTACAAAGAAAAATCAATGTCACATTTTTACCATCAAGGTTCAATATTAAGCAAAATAACACAACAAGACACAGCTGATTCTACTCCAGAGGGTGATATGTGCTTTAGTTTGAAATAACAAAGTTTAATTTTATATCTTTTATTTTTCAGATTAACCTTAAACAGTGACACATAGAAGCAGCTGAAGTTTATTTCCAGAAGGGCTGGTGAAATAATAAGAAAGAGCGAGAGAGAGGATCTTTTTCCATTAAAAAGAAAGCCTCTCAGAACCCAAATATATTTTTTTCTTTTTTTTTTTTAACCATAATAGTTATCAGGTAAATTAAACATTCAAGTTTGGCCTCATTCAAAACTCCTTTGTAGTGTCAAGTTCAACAGCTTTGTCTCTTCTGGATATGACTCTTCCTCAATATCTAGAAATATACAAAAATGCAAAAACACAACAGCACAATTGGGCTTCAAAAAGTCTGCACGGTTCATAACCAACAGCAGGTTGGCAAAAACCAACAAACACACAAACCTCAGTCTGAACTTTTTGATACATTTGGAGCGAGTCAGTGCACAGGAAGCAGAAATGCACGGTCGAGCTTTTATCATCACACAACACAACATCATCAACAAGACAAGTGTGTGTTTGTGTGAAGCTCAGGACTTCCCATAGCTGGACCAACACAATGCACATGGACCTACACACACATACACATGTACACGCTGTGTCATCACACTGTATTATATCATGTTCCCAGCTCACAGGTGTCTCCTACCTGACTCTGTATACACTCACACCTCTGCCCCTCCCCTCCTCCCCCCTCCCCCCTCCTCCCTGGGTTTCCCTCACACCGTTCTGGACTTTTGAGTTTTTATTTATTTTTAGTGTCGGGTCGCTAACCGACCATCAGACGGGTGGGGGGTGGAGGGGGGTGTTGATCCCAAACACATCTTCTAAATGTTATTAATTGCACAATGACTCACTCCTTCCCCTTATACCTCCTTCATCAACGCCTTCATGTCCGTGGATGTGCTCATCCAAGAAGATCAGGGTTCAGAGGAGTCGATGTTCACTGGTTAGCTGCAGAATAAATCCACTCAAAGGGGTCTTCTGTTGCAGAGCACCCACATCCACACCCCCCCTCCCCCCAGCTA
Source organism: Trachurus trachurus (assembly GCF_905171665.1). Classification (NCBI taxonomy): domain Eukaryota; kingdom Metazoa; phylum Chordata; class Actinopteri; order Carangiformes; family Carangidae; genus Trachurus; species Trachurus trachurus. Next base: position 11,582,575 of record NC_139895.1, on the reverse strand, counting down.
CATCCAGTCCCCCCCCCTCCCTCGCTCCAAAAACACATCACTGACGAAGGTTTTTGTAGATTTTACAGTTCACCTTTTAAAGGGATAGTTCAACATTTTGGCAAATTGGCCCATTGCCATAATCCCTATAGTTTTAGCAGTAGGTTTGTTACCTTTATTTGTCGGTGCAAGCTATTTTTAGAACGACGGAGCAGAGCCGTGAGCTGCTCAGAGCTACGCTACGGAGGCTCACGGGATTTCTTGGTTTCCCTCATCAAACTCATCAAATACACAATCCAACAACTCCAAAACGTTCTGGTGGACAAGTTGGGACCTGCACATTCACCACGCTATGAGATAATAATGGAACGTTACGAGACAGAGTCGTTTGCACGTTCCCGCCGGGGGCAGTTTGGAGTTGTTGGATTGTGTATTTGATGATCGCTGTTCTAAAAATAGCTTGCACCGACAATTAAAGGTAACAAACGTCCTCCTATCAATTATGGGGATTATGGCAATGGGCCAATTTGCCAAAATGTTGAACTATCCCTTTAACCTAATCTGTGTCGCTAAAGAGAGTGAACACTTGGCAACAGACGAGTCCTTTAAACCTCTGTCCTACACCTCATACAACCCCCACAACCCCCTTCTCCTCCCCCCTCCCTCCCCCCCTCCCTCTGGCTTGTGCACGGGATTGTAAGCGCTGCTCAGACTAACATGCGCCCCCCCTCGCCCCCCTCCCCCCTTGGTGTTTGCATGCAGTCATTGCATCCAGCAGATCCTGGAGGCGGTGCTTCACTGCCATCAAATGGGCGTGGTGCACCGGGACCTGAAGGTGAGTGATGGTGTGATGCTTATAACGTCTGTGTAAAGCTGGGGACGCACTACACGATTCTCGCAGTCGTTGGCGATTTTTAGAGTCGCTGCACACAAACCGACCAACTGGCTTCAGCAGATTTTTTTAATTAGGACTGAGGATCGCACATTTAACGGCTGGACCAGATGAGGGATCACAGACTAAATAGACGATTTGTCCAACCAACTGAAGCCACCTGAACGCACCAAACTTTCGCAGGACTGCACATTTAGTTAGCCTTTGGAGCATTTCCTGTTTGTGTCCGAATGCAATCGACGTCTTAACGTTAGACATTAGAAAGTGTCTGCCTTTTTTCCACTTCCAACGGCTCCTCAGCTCCCTGGTCAACGGGAGACAACGCCTCCAAGGCGACCGCAAAGTTGGGCTACCACGGCTACAGCGCAGAGCCTCCTCAACAATCTGATAGCTAGCATGCTACGTGGCCAATAATTAACGGCATGTAAAAATCTTGGGATACGAGAGGTGACGGAGAATAGGTGCGTCGTGTCCAATTTTGGAAACCGTCAGACAGTAAAGAGGCCCGTTACCCGCGCCACTAACAAGGACGTTATTCTCCTCGTCTTGGAGGAGACCGAACTCCTCCCAAACATCTAAATTTAACCCTTGACGATTTATTTTCTCCAATTTCCGTACCCATTAACTTATAATAAAAGTATAATTTTCACCAGTCAGACACATTTTTTGCGGGTAAGCTGTCGGGTACGCGTTGCAGGACTCTGCCACGTAGAACAGGCGAGAGAAGGTCGCAATTCAAGGAGGCTTCAAATTGGGACAGGCCTCGTCCTGACGCTGTGACATAATCAGCCTTCAAATGCGTCCTGCCGAAAGATGCAGCTCCTGAATTGAGACACAGATATGGACGACGTACGTCTCGCTGCTACTGTCGTTTGTGCTGCCATCTGCTGTGAGAAATCATGGTATGGAGATCATGATGTGGAGGAGTCGACGTTGGCTTCTGACGCTACTTCCTGTGTCCCACCTCATCCATTTTCATTGGCGATTGGCAACATGTGTATAGCTACACACTACCCGATTGCGTCCAGACCCAAAAAACAACAACACTTTCCGATCCGTACCCCATCACACATTACTGTAACAGATTTCTGCGCCAACTTGCCGTGCCAAATCCCCAACCTCAAGTGCTGACTGGTGCAGACAAGGCCCCGACTGTGAATTTGGGGTAAAAAAGGGTAACAATTGTGTAGTGTGTCCCCAGCTTACGGTGGGTGGGGGGTATCTGTGGGTGTGTTAACTGTGTAGTCTGTGTTACAGTGTGTGTCTATGATAAGTCAATGAGAAGCTGTGGATGTTATAAACGCAGATAAAAACACACGTTTGAGGCTCCTCCTCTTCCCACTCGCAGCTATAACCGTCCTTGTGGCTTTGTGGCCGTCACAATGAGACTGTCAAACACCGCCACCGCCACCGCCACCGCCACCACCTCAGCCCGACCAACCAACCTTCCTCCAGCTCTGCTCTGCCACACTCAGCCTCCAGCTCTGTGCACTCGCCCTCTGTCCCTGTTGTTCTGTTGTTCCTCTTCTTTGGAACAGGACCCAGGGGAGGATGTTAACGTTAACGTGACCTCTGCTTCATTAACTTGTCAGTGAGAGACTATTAAACCAGACTATTGATTATCAGACACCTCCCTGTGTACTTTGATTGCAGCTATAGATCAGTTAATGACCCCTTGGTTGCTGCGAACGTCACGGCTCTTTCTCTGTAAACGGCCACCAATTAACTCGCCGTGTCGCCACATTTTGTTTATTATACCGGCCTGACTTGGCTGGTAGCACAGGTTCTTTTTAGGGCCCCTGGAAACTGAGAGCCAGTTACTAATCCTGTACCGGCTTCTTCTTCGAACTGTCTTTTGTAGACGTCCATGTACATGTGTCACATGGTTCCAACGGTCGATGTTTGGTGTTTCTTTTAAGGATTTTTACACAGAGACTGAAACACGGCCTCGTTAATGTGAAAGCTGCAAACCAACAACTCATGTGCAAGTTTTTAAATTTAGCTCGACGCTGATCAAACCACAGATCTGAGCAGCGTGAGAATCGGCGTCGACATTGATAGAAATCAAACTGTTTCCTCTCCTCATTGCTGTTTTGTATTGTGTGTGTGTGTGTGTGTGTGCATGCAGGCGTGTTCATTGCATCCTCTAATGATGCACTTCTTCTTCAATGCAAATGTCAGTCCAGGCATTCCAGCAAAGGCGCGTTGTGTTTATCAGAACCGTTGTGGCCATTTCTTTATTTAGCCGACGCGACGATCTGGTTTCACACCCAAGTGTCGTGGAGCATTTCATGCAATAGGTCATAGTGTGATGACTGAGGACAGCCTGGGTGACAAGAGCCCTCAAATTAGGAAATGGGTTATGGCAAATGAGATGACAACACAGTGAACAGATCTACATGTGTGGCGAAGAAAAAAACACCAAATTGCTCAACACTGTAATAGAGGAAATATTATATACATCATACAGGCTCCAAAATGCCTCCTTTGTCTTATTAACTTACTTTTTAGTCTGATAATTTCTTATTTAAATCACGTTTCCCATGTTTAAACTGTATTTTTATGCTACCAACATGGCAGTGTGTTTGATTTTGCAGAAAAAACTAATTGCCGGTGCAAGCTATTTTTAGAACGGCGGAGCAGAGCCGTGAGCTGCTCAGAGCTACGCTACGGAGGCTAATGGGATTTCTTGGTTTCCCTCATCAAACTCATCAAATACACAATCCAACAACTCCACAACGCTCTGGTGGACAAGTTGTGACCTGCACATTCACCACGCTATGAGATAATAACAGAACGTTACGAGACAGAGTTGTTTTAGAGGCAAATGCAGAGACTGCTTGATGAAAAACTGGCCCCGACGGGAACACACATCAGCAGTTTTGCATGAATTTACCTCTAAAACAACTCTGTCTGGTAACGTTCTGTTATTATCTCATAGCGTGGTGAATGTGCAGGTCACAACTTGTCCACCAGAGCGTTGTGGAGTTGTTGGATTGTGTATTTGTTGAGTTTGATGAGGGATACCAAGAAATCCCATTAGCCTCCGTAGCATAGCTCTGAGTAGCTCACAGCTCTGCTCTGCCGTTCTAAAAACAGCTTGCACCGACAATTAAAGGTAACGGACCTACTGCTCTGACTATAGGGATTATGGCAATGGGCCAATTTGCCAAAATGTTGAACTATCCCTTTAACTTTGGCCAGGTATCTAGTTGGGAATAGCATCAGAAAAGTTTCCTCAAGTGTTTTTCTGACAGGGTAAAAAAATAAGAAATAAAATTCACCACACTTCAGCGGTGCTGCTTAAACTGGAGGTCCGCATCTCTGCCATGTTCTCTTAAGGAATTAGTCAGGAACGCTGCAGCAGCTCCACATCCAACGAAGTCGGAGCGATAGAATAGAGAAGAGAGAGCTGGGAATCGTTCCACTTCAAACACCCACACATGACCTGCTCTAGAATACAGCTCTCTCTGTGCTCCCATCAACCCCCTCTCCCTCCACACACCCCCTCCCCTAACTCGCTCTGGTCCTCAGTGTGTTCAGACGTGTGTGTGTGTGTGTGTGTTTGAAGTGTGTGTGTGTGTGTGAGCGCTGAGGAGATGGACAAGGACGGAGCAGCTTCTGTCAGGAAAGTGACGCCGATAGCTGCTGTAATGTCTCGGCTCTTGATGCTTCACATTGTGTCTCTGCACCTTTTTGATGGAAGCACATGCAGGCTTCATCAGAATTTCCACCCACATCCGTTTTTTCACGGATTATCTTACTGCTGCAGTGTTGGCAAGTCCTAACTCTGCCGTTTACAAAAGCGTAAAAAGCCTGACCAAGTGGTAGAGAGCTGCGAGGATGTGATGATGACACGAGGTATAGGCACAGAGCCTCAGGATTACTGCCGAGCTCTCTCACAGTCCCTCACTCTCTCTCTCTCTCTGTGGCTGTCTTTTTCATTTCCCTCTCTTTTACTTATAGGCTCAAAAACTGCACTTTTAAAATATCTTGGCGCTTTAAATACACAGCGTTCTGTTGCCTCTAAACAATTGAGCTGAGGGGAGAGAGCAGAGGGAGGATGGCGAGCAATGCTGCTGTTGCTGCTGCTGTTGCTGCTGCTGCTGCAATGCAGGGGAGGCAGTGACAGAAATGCAGCCTAAATATAATGTCCTCATTCCCCCCCCCCCCCCCCCATCATATGCAGTAATGTTTGCACAGCAGTGCACTTGAGGAAACAGCCACACTCGCTAATTGGAAGAGAAAGTAGAGTTGTGCAAGTGACATTAAAGGGAGTTACTTTTAATCCCTGAAAGACACAAGAAAACTTACTGCATGCAACAACACTCGGCGGGGCCTCTGTGTAGTTGTTAGACGCCACCATCAGGCTTTTAAAGATTCACATCTTGTCAAAGGCTCCGCAACAAAACAATTAGGGGTGTGCAAAAAAATCGATTCACATAAGAATTGCAATTCTTATTTAATACGATTCAGAATCAATATAAAATGTCCCAAAATCGATTTGAAAAAAATGAAACAAATCTGCTGGCTGTCGGCCTCCATTTCCTTAGAATTTAAAAGGCAGCATGTTTACCTGCACTATTTTTTTTAAATAAAGAGGTACTTTTAATTTTGTTACTTAAGCAATATGTGATGTTGCTTTTATGCAACAGTTTAAACAATTCCATCTAAGCATGGATACATGTTTAAACCTCAATAAATGTGAAAAAGACACTTTAGTTATTCTGTCTTGCAAAGCAGACTGGAGTAGATCATGAGGATCCTTTGCACACTGATAGACTGAAGCAGAAATCATTATGAATCAAATCGTTTTGAATCAAAAATCGATTTTGAATTGAATTGTAGCCCGAAAAATCAGAATCGAATCAAATCGTGAGATAGTAAAATATTCCCACCCCTAAAAACAATGCATTCATTTGTTTCTCTATCTACAGCTTAGCTCCAGTACTCACACTAACTCCTGGCTGTGTAATGTGCAGGGAGGTAAACCCTGTGATTTTTGTCCAACATCATCAATATGTTATTTATGAGTTATTATCCCTACCTCCCACTGCTGCGCTTAAAAATTGTCTTTCAGAATTGCCAGCTGCCTTTTTAACAACAGACGCAACAGTAAAGTGAGATGAGAGAGAGCGAAAGTGTGAGCGATAGAGGCAGGGGCCAGTGGGGATAGCAGCCCATTATTAGAGGCCTCCTCTGACAGAGAATAATGAGGCTGGTTGCATTATCTGGGCCACAGAGATGGAGCCTATAGACCACGGAGCACACACACACATCGTACGAGGCCACGATGAAAAAGCACTGCAGACCGCCCAGGTTTAACACTCTGCTGAAATGCGGACTAACTTTCATTGTTTAGCTTTTATGTGTCCGTGTCAGTTAATGTGAATTAAATCTGTGTCTGTTGTGTACAGTATGTGGTGAAAACAGATCCTCCAGATGTGCATGTGTGTGTATACAGTATATACTGTATACATGTTTTTGTTTCCCCTTTCACTCTTCGTTTAAAAATGTTTATTAACCGTATTTCTCTCCGTGTCCCCCCCCCCCGTCTGTAGCCAGAGAACCTGCTCCTGGCAAGCAAATGTAAGAATGCCGCAGTCAAGCTGGCCGACTTTGGCCTGGCCATCGAGGTGCAGGGCGATCAGCAGGCCTGGTTTGGTAGGTACAGCACACACACACACACACACACACACATACACACACACAGGAGTCAAACACATCTACATGCACAGTAAGAGAGTTATGAAGTAACTTTGGAGGATTCGTTTTGACAAAGCGACATCACCTCATTGATGTCATGTTGATGTTCAACGTGTGCTCCCTCGTGTGGTCGTGTGGACGAGGAGCTGCAGAGATTCATGCACCAATTATAAACACGTGTCGAGTGATGTTTCTGGTCTTACCTCAGCTCACGTTGTTCCTTATTTAAAGATTGAACGTCTTTGTCAGTGAAAGAGGCTTTTGATTTTTTTTTTCTTTGTAGTTTTTTGCATTTGAAAAGTACTATACACACACCTGAATCCGTCCCCCACTCATCTTCACAGTTTAAAGCTCCATATATATAGTATATATTTTTTGCTATTAAACTTTTTATTTGAAGAAACAGCTCATACATATACATCTCATCAAGTCTTATCATCAAAGCATATACAGAAAGAAAATAGGTTAAAAAAGAAAAGGAAAGAAAAAAATTCAAAATGTATTCATTACAAAAGCTCAAAGCTCCATATTTTATTAAGATACATTTGTGGTTTTAAGAATAAAAAAAAACAGCTTAGTGTAGTTGATCGGCTGATTGGCTCCAATAAATTCAGAGCAGAATTCAGGTAAAACACTGAGAGAAACCAAATCCTGCAAGAGTTGGATGGTGGGTCCAGGTGGGTGGGGCTTCGTTGTGACATCACAAAGTAACAAAAGTCCTTAGTGTAACTTTGCATCTCTTCTCTAGAGCTCTGTCTTCTGATTGGCTGACCAGTTGAGTGATTGAAAATCTAGAAAAATATAGCAGGTTTCACTCAGTTAAAGCAAATCTTGTAAGGTTCATGTGGGTGGGGCTTGGCCCTGTTGTGACATCACAAAGTTACAGAAACCCTGACAGCTTGTTTCAAGGCTCATTTTCCAAACACATGCCGCGTGTATTTCTCTGTGGACTGAGGCTTTGATACTTTCACAGTATCATTATATAACCTAGAGCTGCTTTATAACCACAACACACATGGACATCTACCTTTCGCCTATGCGGGACATTTAATATAGATTTTTATTGCAGGTTTTTGTTTCTTAAATGGAGATTTACAAAAACTGTGAATGAGATAACTGATGATATTGAGATGCACGGCCACGTCTCACCTGGATTCTCCGCCACAAACCTCTTCACCTGTCAGTGAATCAGTCGACCTCAGCAGCGTTCGAGCCCTTAAATCTGTCTTGAAGATCTTGGTCTTAGCTTCTACTGAAGATTATCTTGATTTCTATACAAGCTGTGATCCAGGGATCGCAGCTACACAATCTGTTGCTTTTGAAACACGTCAATCAATATGTGTACGTGTGTGTGTGTGACTGTGTGTGTGTGTGTTTGTTTGTGTTTTTCCTGCAGGATTTGCCGGCACACCGGGGTACCTGTCCCCTGAGGTGCTGAGGAAGGAGGCATATGGCAAACCTGTGGACATCTGGGCCTGCGGTGAGCACAGGGACACACACACACACGCTTACCAACACACACACACACACTGGATGGCATTCCCTATATAATAACACACACTGAAGCTTGTTTTCTAACAAATCTTGTTTTTTTTTTCTCTGTGTGTGTGTGTGTCCATATGTGTTTGTGTGTGTGTGTGTCTCAGGGGTGATCCTCTATATCCTGCTGGTGGGTTACCCTCCTTTCTGGGACGAGGACCAGCACAAGCTGTACCAGCAGATCAAGGCTGGGGCTTACGATGTGAGTCTCCTCCTCCTCTTCTCTCTTCCTCCTCCTCCTCCTCTCCTCTCCTCTCCTCTCCTCTCCTCTCTCTCCCTCCCCTCTCCTCCCACTGCCCTCGTTCCTTTTTGGCAGCTCTTACATAACTCAGTCACCTCATTCATATTTCAGGGGTGCAGGAGAGGGAGTCTCACCTTAGATCACATTCAACGCCATGCCAAATACAGAGAGAGGGAGAGAGGGAGAGAGGGAGAGGGGGAGGTCGACTCTGGCAGTGATTGTGGGCTCACAGGGCAAAGACCTTGACATTTATACCTAGACACAACAGGACCTGATGGGTTTAGACTCTCTTAACAAATTGCCGGGAGGCCTCTGCGCTTGGAACCGGCCCTGTGATATTAAAAAAAAAAAGAAAAAAAAAAGCAGGCACACACTCACAGAGGGGAGGACACAGTGGATTAAATGTTGAAGGCACACGCACACTGGCATCATCCTTGAGTTCACATTCGGCCTCTGACGTGTGCAGCTTGTTATGCTGCTGTTGCTCTTTTGACCCAAAGCACGCAACGCAATAAAGGCACAAAAGAAAAGATGCAAGTATGAGGTCTGCATAAAAAATCATCATATTGGGATTATATGAGCTGAAACTTGGATTTTAATCGGACTAGCAACATTTGTTTTTTCATTTTCACTTAAAAATTGAATTGCTGATGTGAGTTTTGTTTGTGTCTTTTAGCAAACAAACAAACATTGTTCTGTTATATCTTAATATTACTATTTATTGGCCAGAGTGTGTCTGACAATGTTGTGACACATTTTTCCAAATTGCTGCTCCTGCTATTTGGATATTACATTTGGCCATACTGCAATTTCCATTACATTGCGATTAATCGTGCCAACATTGGCCGCCTTACATGTAGCTTCTTTCTATTTATAGCTATGGGATATTAAAATTAACACTTTGACAAATGACAAATAAAACATTCATCATAGCTCATAAGGATCCATTCAGTATCTGATCAGGTCCAATGTATTTATCGGATATCGGACTGACGGCGCTAACCGAGATTTCAGTGTTAGCCGTTAGCATTTCAGATAATCAATCTGAAAACTTTAAAGGTGTTGTTGCTGTAACAGTCCCAACTTGATCTATCCTGTTAAGCTGAAGCTTTGTTTTACTTATTCAAAGGTTTTCTTATACTTATATGAAGGTTGTTTTTTTTTATATTTGTTCCTACATATTGATTTTTTTTGTACTGTTCTTGCACTTTTATTTGAAATATTGATACATTTCTTTGCTCAGCTCATGTTAAATGTGAAGGTTGTTGTTGCTGCTCCTCTTGCTAAATGTGATATTACCGGTATGTTTCTTCTCTCCAGTTCCCGTCCCCTGAGTGGGACACCGTCACCCCAGAGGCCAAAAACCTGATCAACCAGATGCTGACCATCAACCCAGCCAAGAGGATCACGGCTCAGGAGGCCCTCAAGCACCCATGGGTCTGCGTAAGTGTCCCCCTGCTGGAGACAGAGGAGCAGACGAGACGTCAAATAAAAGACAGAAAAAACTTAAATTCCTGTCGTCCTTCTGTCTTCATCCTCCTCCTCTTCTTCCTCTTCTTCTTCTTCTTTCTTTCTGCAGCAACGATCCACAGTGGCGTCTATGATGCACAGACAGGAGACCGTGGAGTGCCTGAAGAAATTCAATGCGAGGAGGAAACTCAAGGTCTGTTTGCAGAGCTCGCTCTCTCCCACATCTTCTTCCTCTGCTCCAGTACAGGCTGAAATAAAGACAGCATTACATCTTTCCCATCATTTTGGAGTCACAAAGTGGTGTTTGCGATCATTTAAAATCAGATTAAAAGCCCTTTAAAGTGTAATTATAATGTCTTTATTTAAAGAAGACAGTGCAAGAATCACTCAGACCTTTCCAATATGATATTCTGTGTGGACACGGCAGCTTAGCCAACGGAGCGCGTCACTGTTTCCCTGCCGTGTTTGGCCAGTCCTGGCTCGGCTCGGCTCGGCTCGGCTCACATACCAACACATGGGAAGCTGGAAGCATAAACACAGGTGGCTGCAGCAGGCAAATGTCGAACCAGTCAGCCAAGACGCCACCTGCATGAACCAATCCTCTTTGGCTTTTTTCCCCTGTTTTTCTTTTTCTTTTTTCTTTTAAATCAAACAGACGACAGCAAGAAACCATCAGGAGGAGCATAATACACGAAGCAAATAAGACAGATCGGTTAATTTGACATAAACAATGTACAAAAACGCAGCAGCTTGTTCGTGCTGAACCTGTTTCGAGTGACTAATAGGAACAGACAGAACATGTTGAGAGAAGGTGCATGTGTCAAAAGTAGAGCAAAGAAAACGACCGGAGCGATATTGAACGTCACAGGCTGATCTATGTAAAAGTGTCTGGATGTGATATTTGTCTTGACAGGATGTGACTGTAACGGTGCAGTCAGACTCCGGGGCATCGGCTCTGCACCTAAATTTAAACCCACATTCATTAGTTTCATTTCGTTTCAGCTTCTTCTGCTCTGTTCATGTACGTAACACTAAGCATACAGGGTTCTGCTGTGTTTGTGTGTTATCATCGCCCTCCACCGCTCTTAAAATACGACGCGGTGCCATTTTCACAGCCCTATAAAAAGTTATCAGCTCCAGTTTAAAACGATCTCTCCAGAGAGAAAAGTGTCAAGATTAGCTGCGTTACTCATCTCTCCCCTCCCCTTTTATTTCTTTATCATGTCACTGTCGCTTTTTATTCCTCCTGCAAATTGAGCCCTGCACAAATTCTCTGCTCCAAGCGAGTTTTACAATAAAATGACATTTTTTAAATCAATTCAGATCTAACCTCGCTTTGCTCTCTGCCTGTCTGGGTCCACTGTTGATGCTTTTACATTAAATTTGTGCAGCTACAGGAGTTATTCTTCTCCTAGAGGCATGTTGAAATGGTTTCTCTTTTTCCTGTGTAATTTGAGGAATATTTGAACTGACTCTAAAACCCTCTACATTATTTCAATGTGAGTTTTTCTTCTGATTTTGTGTGTAATGGACTTTATGTTTCACCTGATAGGAGTCAGGATTTGTCTGCAGAAACTTTTAAGAGACGCTTTAATTTTAATCAACACTGCAATACAACAGTCAGTGACATAAAGTGATAAAAAGGTTTATTTGAATACAAATATCAATAGTGTTATATATCCAGTTATCAGTCCTGTATTTTACATTTTTCTTTTGCGTTATCAGGTAAAACACTTACAGTAAAGAAACTAAATCCTGCAAGATGTGGTTATTGGGCCCAAGTGGGCGGAGCTCGGGGCATAGTTGACAGTAGAGAGTGATGACTGCATTTTTGTGACATCACAAAGTTACAGGAGGTCCTCACGGCTCGTTTTCAGGCTCGTTTTCTGAATACAAACTGTTTGCTTTTCTCTGTGGATCGTTCAACCACATACAACTAGGGATGGGAACCTTTCACATTTGAACCGATACGGTACCGATACTCGGTTCCTCTGAAACGGTGCCAGTACACAACGGTTCCTGTTTTCTGTACTTTTTGTGTGTATGTGTGGTAATTAAAGCTGTTTTGTCTGTAAAAAGAAAAAAAAAGTAAAAACTTCTGAAATTGGAATATTTATTTTCCAACAACATCACAACTCCTCAGCTAATAAGGCGTGAAAAGCCAAAAAATATACTTGAAAAAAGGAAAAGAAAATGATGAAGCGTACCGGAGAATATTCACGTATTGACGAGAATTCGGCCGGTACCAATAAAAGTACCGAATTCAGTACCCATCCCTACATACAAATTAATAATAGGACAATGAAATCTAATTTTACATAATACTGGACAGTTTAAAACAAAGAGTTAAAACTGAACATGTCTTTTGTTTGTTTTCTCCTCAGGGGGCCATTCTTACCACCATGCTGGTTTCTCGAAATTTCTCTGGTAAGTGTTGCCTGGACAAAGTTAAACTCGTAGCCCCGCCCCCTCATGACTGTGACTCTACCATTCATAATCTGTACGTGACCCCATCAGTCTTAGTTTTACATGTAAAATCTAGAGACTTTCTTGTCTGCATGCCAATTATACTGATAAGTATAGAAACTTAAGGATTTAAATGTTTGTTAAATATATAAACAACTCTGTTAAAGTCTTAAGTTTTGAGGGACATGCCACCCTGTTGGAGTTGTCGTCCAACTTTTAGCAGAAGTTTGAGGATCAATTTAAGACAGAAAACACAATCAGAGTCCATTCAGTCCAAATGGTGGCATGTGCCTTGTAAACACTGGTAACTATGGAGATTCAGCGACACACGCCCAGTTGTCTCCCTGAAACCAATAAGATGTATTTTATTGTGAAGGTTACAAAGCATGCTTTCCTAAGCAAAACCACATCTTCATTTCATCTCGGTGCAACTTCAGCGTTTCCCTCAGTTTCCTCCAAGCGTTTCTAATTCTACCTGAGTTAATGAGACTTATAAGATGTATATATGTTTACATTTATGCTTATGATACAAAGCATTGTTCTTATTTAGACACAAAAACGCTGACATTTTCAAATTAAAAGCATATTCAGTTCAGTGAGATGACACTTCAGGCAGTGCTTTGTTTTAGCTCATTTTCAACACAACTACCTTGTGACGCCTGTGCTGATTTAAAAAAAAAAATCCACATTGGCAATAATTAACTCACACTCACTTATCATCACTGTAAAATGTAAAAGTAAAAAGGTTTGAACTTAGAGTTGAAGCATTGGAAATAATTAAGTCATGTCAGGCTGTGTAATGATAATAGCACTTTATATTATATATCATATTAAAGCAAAATTAGAGATTACAAAGTGTTTCATGATGGAAATAACAAATCAAAACAGTTTAGATAAAAGACCTGGAAACACAAACATATGTGAAATATTTAAAAGCTTTTAAGACAAAAAAGTATTTGGGGGGAAACACTGAATTTGACCAGCAAGCTGTGGATGTGTTTATGTACAGTGTGTGTGTTTTGTGTGTGTGTGTGTCTGTGTTTGTGTTTATCTCTGTACTAGATGATACTTTCTTTAAGAGTTAAAATTGTCTTAGTTTTTTTTTTTTTAAATCTCTGCTGTGATGTGATCCATGATGGACAATGTAAATTGTTGTACATCCTACGGCCTCAGAGTGACTTTCTATAAGTCTTTAAGCTGCTTTTTACTCATTCAGCAAGAAAAAACTCCAGTATTTCCCATCAGTTTTTTCTTAATGAGACATTTTTAGCACATCGTTGGATATTAAAGCTCGTCTTCAGAGATTGATCTTATAATTTATATTATAAGGAGTTGAAAAGAAACTTGATGCAGGAACTTTAAAGATGAGTCAGGCTTGAGTTGTGAAGTGTCGAGGGTTGAAAGCTGTTGAACGTACGGACTTTCTCTCAATGAATCACGACCACTGAGTCTGTGTTCGTGTACCGTGCGTTTTTACATATATAGATGTATGCGTGTGTCTGAGCAATATAAGTGTGTATGTGTGTTCGAGCATGCTGCCTCAGTACACATGACTCACAGCGGCCGCTCTGACACTATAAGCCTCCCACAGGGAAATGGTCTGAACATCCACTAAACAACCGCTCAGCTCTTTAAACTCCTGCACACACACACACACACACACACACACACACACACACACTGAGCCAGGTGTGTTTGTGTGTGTCACTACTCTCCAACTCAGCCTCTGTCCTCCTCTTTGGAAGCCGTACTCTGTTACAAGTGCGAGGTCGTCGGCTGAAAAGTTTTTACAAAAACACAAATACAAAAAAAGAAGAAGGAAAAAAAAAACAAGAAACAGACCTTCTGTAAAAAAAAAAGAAAAAGAAAAAATATCAGCACCACATGAAAGTCAGCAGTCGTGCTTCACGCCGTGTGTTTCTATATATTCTCATCATATATTATGAGTCATCTGTTATGTAGTGTATCTGTGTCCTTATGCCGACACAGAGGTGGATCGTACTGCTTCCACATGCTGCTGCTTTGAAGCACTCGAGGTAACTTCAGGTTTAACTCTGGGTTTTCAGTCCCTATACGATGTTATTACACCCTATACCATGGTAACTGATGCTAAATTTAACTAACTTAAAGGGATAGTTCAACATTTTGGCAAATTGGCCCATTGCCATAATCCCTATAGTCATAGCAGTAGGTTTGTTACCTTTAATTGTCGGTGCAAGATATTTTTAGAACGGTGGAGCAGAGCCGCAAGCTGCTCAGAGCTACGCTACGGAGGCTCATGGGATTTCTTGGTTTCCCTCATCAAACTCATCAAATACACAATCCAACAACTCCAAAACGCTCTGGTGGACAAGTTGGGACCTGCACATTCACCACACTATGAGATAATAACAGAACATTACAAGATGGAGTTGTTTTAGAGGTAAATTCATGCAAAACCGCTCTGATGCACGCTCCTGTCAAGGGCAGTTTTTCATCAAGCAGTCTCTGCATTTCCCTCTAAAATAACTCTGTCTCGTAACATTCTGTTATTATCTCACAGCGTGGTGAATGTGCAGGTCACAACTTGTCCACCAGAGAATTTTGGAGTTGTTGGATTGTGTATTTGATGAGTTTGATGAGGGAAACCAAAAAATACCATGAGCCTTCGTAGTGTAGCTCTGAGCAGCTCACAGCTCTGCTCCGCTGTTCTAAAAATAGCTTGCACCGACAATTAAAGGTAACAAACCTACTGCTATGACTATAGGGATTATGGCAATGGGCCAATTTGCCAAAATGTTGAACTATCTCTTTAAATAAAGTTTGGACCTGTTGGACTCAGCAGCATGTGGGAGCACGCTTGCTTACAGTAAAGCAGATTTACTGACTAACACTGACTAAAAACTCTGCGCCGCCGCCGTCACCTCCATCACCCCTAACGATGACGCTGTTTCCAGGTTTCCGTAGCGACAAAGCGCAGAGTCTCATCATCAGAGACCGAAACGTCGCAGCTGAACGACGTCATGTGTGTTTAACCCCTCGTCGTCTCTGAACTAATGAGCCCTGTTGGTTGTCTACGACTTTTTTTGTCCCTCACATTCTCTCTCTCTCTCTCTCTCTCTCTCTCCTTCCTCACCCCCTGCTGTGTCTCTCACCCACTCCCCCTCCTCCTCCTCTTCCTCTTCCTCTTCCTCTTCCTCCTCACTCCCACTGTCTTTCCTTATTTCCCTTCTTTCTAAATCTCATCCCGCCCTTCTTCGTCCCTCTGCACCTCTTTCCTCTCTCTCCTCGCCTTGTAACGCTCTCTCTCTCTTTCCTCCCCTCTCTCTTTCCCTCTCTCTCTTTCCCTCTCTCTCTCTCTCTTTCTCTCTCTCCGTCCCCGTGTGGTCGGGTATCGAACTCTGTAACAGTGGGCAGCAGGCAGACCACCGCTCCGGCCTCTGTCACTGCGGCCGCGGCAGCAGTGGCTGCAGCCGCCGGCACCACCGCAGGGCTGGTGGAACAAGGTAGCATGGTGGCTCACCCAGGGCATGCCACCCCTCACCCCCCCTCACCCCTCCTCACCCCTCCCTCACTCGCCACCTCTTTACTCTTTATTCTTCTTCTTCTTCTTCCTCTCTTTCATTCCTCTCCTCCTCCTCCTCTTCCTCCTCGCTCAGCATGGGAGCACAGAGCATGATGGCTGACCACTTTATCACATTTTATCTCTCACATCATCATCGACTCATCGGCAGGAGCTTCAGCTACGTTTCCATCCATCTACTGTACAGTCATGGAAAAAAATAAGAGACCACTTGAAAACGATGAGTTTCTCTGGTTTTACTATTTATAGGTAGGTGTTTGAGTGAAATGAACATTTCTGTTTTATTCTATTAACTACTGACGACATTTCTCCTAAAATTTAAATGAAAATACTGTCATTTAGGGCATTTATTGGCAGAAAATGACAACTAGTCAAAATAACAAAAAAATATTCAGTCTTTTCAGACCTTGCATGATGCAAATTGCTAAACAACACAAGATGAATATTTTAACTTAGGTGTTTATACATCAGTTTTAATGGGATGATGTCAATGTTTAATCCCAGCAGTGGTTTTTATAATCTTCCTATAAAACCAGATGTGTTTCAGGCAATCACCTAATCAGTGTCTTATTAAGTAGAATGACTTGTGTACCATACATGTAGAGATGCTTTTAAAGAAACATTAGTAAAAGTGGTCTCTTAATGTTTTCCGCGACTGTATTTTTAATTAAAAAAAAAAAAATCTTTGTAGTGGATAGTTTTCTACCGTCGGATGGAAACCCAGCTCCAGCTGTTGTTCTCCATCTCAGCACATCTGTCACCTCCTGTTCGAGACCTGAACGGCTGAAGGCTGCAGCAGCGCGGCCACTGACCCATGATCCTCATCCTCTCATCTTCTCATCTCCAGAAACCACGGAGCATGGCCTCGACCCGGTCAAACTCGCTCTCCTGTCTCTCTGTCACTCTCTCTCTCTCTCTCTTCCTCTTCCTCCTCCATCCTCCCATCCCATCCTCTGTCACATCACAAACACAAACACTTCAGCTCATCTTCCCCTCATCCTCATTCTGTCATTTCTACCTGTCTTGTAGCTGTCGTCTCTCCGTGTACTGTTCCACCTCTCCACCATCATTTTCTCTCATCATCTCACTCTTTCCTTTCCTCTTTGCCTCTTTCTTCTTTTCTCTGTCTGACAATGACACTGGAAAGCCCCCTCCTCCCCCCCTTGCCCCTCACTCCCCCCTTGACCGTCACTTTAAGGATGGGACTGCCCGGGAGCTGTCGGTGAATGCTGCATGGGGCACTGGACTGGTGCATGCGCTGCAACACTGGGGGATTGTGGTGCATGGTGAACACTGTGGGAGATGCAAGACTGGGCTGGTTCTCATGAAGTCAAAACACGTTGAAGCTGTGGTTTTACTTTCTTTCTTTTGTTTGTTTGTTTAGTTTCTTTTTTTTTTTTTTTACTTTTTTATGTTTTTATGCACAGAGGAAACTTCCCACAGTAGCTCCCGCTATGCAACAGCCTGGAGATACAACCCAGACATCGACTGAACTGTCAGCTGTGTAGTTTTTACTGTTGTATTTTGAATATCAGAAGTCAGATGTGCAAATTTGCCAGAGGCGTTAACAAACAATGCAAAAAAAAAAAGAAAGTTGAAAATGGTTGAACTTGAGCCAAAAAGTCGAGTTAAAGAGTAGAGAAATCAGTTCACAGCAGGAGCTGGTGTGAGCCGGACTAACACACACACACACACACACACACACACACACAGCTGTCGTCTGTTGTGTGGTGAATCAACGCGAGCTGCACAAAACTGTCCTGTGGTTACAATTTGCAGGAACTGGCACAAGGTGAAAATGTAGACATCAAAGCAGCAGCGAACAGCACCACAGCCGATGTTTTGAAAGTCGTAAAACTGATTTAAACCAAATCGAATGTGCAGAAACGCTGATGAGGCTTCATCTCACCCGCTAACAGTTGCCTCTCTGCATATCCTGCAACGCGCTCGTCCCCCGAGAGTCTTCTCTCTGCCCCCTTGACAAATGCAAATCCAATATTTACTCGCCTTTAGCTGTTGTTTGTTGGGTGAAACACCCAGCGATGAGCTCAGCTTCTCTGATCTCGTTTGCTGGAAAAAGGATGTTTACCTTTTTTATATGGAAGCATAAAAACAGTTTAATCGGAGGGTAAAAAAAGATGCTCAACTTAAAGGGACTATGAGGAGTTTTGGAAAGTGAAGTGTTTTCACATAAGGATTTCCCATGAACATCCGTGCGCACGGTGAAATTCTTGGACCGGTGCAAGATGGACGAAAGCGAAAACATTTGCAAAGAATGTTTTCATTAATCAAGAACGAAAGTCGGAGGTTCGAAGACGATCAGATACCGTCGTAGTTCCGACCATAAACGATGCCAACTGTCTGGTTTTCAATCGGAAAAAGAGAGAGGAAGACCATAATTCAAATGGCCATATCTTGAAAACCATGCAATGTACTGTATGACTCTGACTAGGGTATCATTTTAAAACTTATTATTTCCTTGATTGACATCGATACCAAAATCTCAATTTTGAAATTTGGGTCACTGTGACTCATTTTGCTGGATCAGGTCACAAATAACTACTGTATGAAGACAAAACAATATATTTATCAAAAATGGACCCATTAACAAGTGTAGGTAACGTAGATTCATCCACATTAATATGAGACTCTTTTATAACCAAGAGCGAACTCCTCGGGGTCTCTTTAATCATAAAGTCAACGTTGGACACATGTTACATGTGTGATGTAAGTGCAGTCGACGCTGAGGACATTTTGGATCTGATGTGTTTTTGTTCTGGGTCTTGCGGAAATGAACCGCGGCCCAGGCATAAACGACAAAGAGCTTCACATGACAGCGGAGCGCTGAGCTGAGGAGACACAAGTAGTAGCGGCGTCCTTGTTTCTGCGGCCCAGTGGGACTCCGCAGTCCTCCCCGTGTCCCTCAGCCTCCGCTCGGCTCCCATCAAATATTTATGGCGGGCTGCCTCCCCCTATCAGCCTCACTGTACCTCGCTGTGTCGTGCATATTCATACACATAAACACAACCACCACCTCCAGTACTAGACCTCCACTCCCTCTTCCCTCTCTTTATCCACTCCCAGAAGGAAAGGTGTTACTTTTATTTAGTTTTTTGTTTTGGGGTCTTCATGTGAGTCCATGCCCATCCTTGCTTCGCTCTTGCAGTGGTGCATCTCGCGTGTTTTCGGTTTCAGTATAGGAGTTGAAATCAGTGATACTTTTGTTTTTAACCTCTCCCTCCTCTCTCTTCTTGCTTCATGTGTAATTTGTGGCAAGGTAAGGAGCGCCCACTGCTTCCTCGCCTTCTGTTTTTAAATCAAATTAAGCTACCTTTTTGATTTTTTCAGGTTTCCACCGGGGATTTCATCTTCGTCACTGGAATTTATGCCATTTTTTCCCTCCGTCTTGACTGAATAATAATAATAATAATGATGATGATGATAATAACAGTGTTTAGTGATATACCCTCATGGCTTTCATCCCCTTGTCTCCTCTGCTCTCCTTTCACATCCTCTCCTCCTCTAACCGAGCCATTAGAGAATATGAGATGAGGTGGAGCTTGACACCGTTTTGACCCGGTTTCTTCTTCCTCAGTAACAACCGGCCTTCGGAGGGCGACTGAGGAAGACGAGCAGCACGACAATAAACCACTTGCACGTTTAACGCCACTCTCACATCCCTCCAGATTACTGTACCAAGCGCTTCTGTATCGCTTCCTCTCGGTCCGCTCCTTGACTCCTGAATATGCAAAGCTCACTTCAAGCATGAGACGCAACATCGCTGAGGCAGAAAAGTGAAAAAAGAAAAAGGAAAAAAAAGCCAAAGGACAAGGACGTGTCTCTTTTATTAGTCTGTCCCCCGTTTGAAGTTACATCCTGAAATCTCCTTGTAGGTTTTTCTTATTTAAAAGCGGCGGTGGACCAGGCCTCTGGTAGACTTTTCCTCACAGAACTGGAGCTTCTGTTGAAAATCCAATACAATCTGGCCTCGGATGTGTTTGAGGTATTCAGCTGAGCTACAATACGTTTCATGTTCAGAGAAAAAAAAAGAGAGAGGAAAGATGGAAAGAGAGAGAGAGAGAGAAAGAAAAGAGTAAAAACATCCCCAGAGTGTCAGAACCAGTGTCGGCTGCTGATGTGATAGGATGTGATAAGACTTGAAATTGCACTCAGTCCCTTTAAAAACGTCCCAGTGAAGATTCACATCTTCGTCAGGGACGTGAGCTGACAGGTGATTAGGCATCATCATCCCCCAAATTAATCTAAAAATAATCTCGCTAGTTTATTTTTCATTATTGTAACTGAGTTGTTCCCAAACTTTTTCTGACTCATGGCTCGCTTGAATATTTCAAAACTGCCTGCAGCCCATATTGGGCTCACAACAGTACGGTGGTCTTCTCTGAGATAATATGTGCTACTGAATTAGAAAACAGGTGATAAAAGGCGCTGGTTGTCTATGAGTTGTAACTGAGTTGTTCCCAAACTTTTTCTGACTCATGGCTCGCTTGAATATTTCAAAACTGCCTGCAGCCCATATTGGACTCACAACAGTACGGTGGTCTTCTCTGAGCACTTATTGATAACACTGCTCTGAGATAATATGTGCTAATGAATTAGAAAACAGGTGAAAAAAGCGCTGTTTGTCTTATGTTTTGAAGATATTTCACGATAAAGATTTATACAGGCAAGTATATTTGCCTACAAGAGAGGGAGGGTGTCTGATGATCATGACGTCTCGTAACTTCTCAACAAAATACAGTAGAACAATGAAAATGTCCCATGTGGAAGTTTATACATTTATCTTCACTTTGAGACTAAGGTTATTACCTAACTGCAATGTATTGGTCTTCTGTTGCAACATACATTTGTCCTGACCAGACCTACAGTATGCATCATACTGCACAGTTACATCTGGCAGCTTGTGATACTGTCATTGCCCAACGTTTCCAAGGAACAGTTGCCATGTGCTGCTCCTGAACCAGAGTGAAGTAAATGACCTGGTCAAGGGGTTTGGAAGAGATCAAGAGTTTATGGCAGAGCGACTGGGCTCCACTTTACAACAGTGGAACCTCTTGTTGAAAAAACAGCCACTGAATGGACAGTTATAGGCTATTATTGGTGTCAATGCTATTGCTATATCATTCTCAGTGCTATATCACATTTTGCAGAAAAGTTATGGAGCATAGTTGCATAATAATCAAATTATGTTGATGCAATTTTGACCTGAAGCTCTATTGTATCTTGGAAACTGGAGCCAATTAACACTCGGGACTTAATTTTCCTTTATTAATGACACAATTCAGGTAAAATCTAGCTACTTTCATGTCCAAGGCTTTTTCTTCGTAGACCAGTGTAACAATCAAACATTCAAGACTGAACTCAAAAGCGATAAGGGAAACATGTAGGAAGCTCCACAGTTGAGTATACAAGTTGATCCTGTCAGCAACAATGGGAAAGCTGACAAATGAATTTCCCTTTTAACATTAATAAAGTTATTTGTATTCGTATCATTAGCTCATCACAGTGACCAGAAAACAAAACAAGAGAAAAAAAAAAGCAAATGAATGTTTCTGTTGGAGAAATCTAACAATCACAAACCGATAACCCAAAGGACCTTGTTACCATTACCAACCTCCTGTGTGTTTCCTGAAGTGTTTCCTGGTGTGAATGTGTCAGTGGTTGAAGCTGTTTAATCCCGTCCCGCCTGTGACAGCGGTTTTTTTTTCTTCGTTTTTTTCTTTTGGGAATCAACTTTTAAGCGACAGAAGATGAAGATCCAACTCATTTGCTCATTGAATCTTGTCAACATCTGGTGTCTTGTTAGCGTTAATCCTCCTCGCAGACACAACCGCCGCCGCCGCCACGTCACAGAGTCTGACTCTCTATTTATTTATTTATTTATTTATTATTTATCGGAGGGAGGGGTGGCATCGGACCACCTCGATGTCTGCCTGTCTGCACTGTAGCAGTACAGTCGTGGTAAATACCCCGCGGACCCTTCTTCTGTTGTCTGCGCACAGTTTCCCGCTGTTGTAAGGGATTATGGGTATTACAGTCATCACAGGGCTGTGTCTACGGTATCACTCTTTCCCAGCCCCCCACCCCCCCTCCCTGCTCATTACCCTTCATTAGAGAGCAGACTGAGAAACTAATCCTCCTTAAGGCCCCCACGGAGCTCTTTAAGGCAGAGCTTATTGTTGGCTTTTAGATGGCTGCCTCGCACGGCCGCCATCTTTGTTTTGTCATGAAGTGAGTCACATTCGAACCCGAAGGCGTCTCTTCCGTGAAAACACTCGAGACGGATGGGGAATGAAAATGACGATGGGTTTTGAGTCGGGAGTCAACCTTGGACTCACTCCTCGCCACTCAACACCTGGCCACATCTGTTTCATTGTCTTACATCTTCTCTTACGTCACCGCTGTGGGTCTGGTGACTGCATAATGAGTTTGGTTCTGTATTGATTGGCAGCGTGAGGAACCGGTGGTTATTTTTAGACGCTATCTTGGCAGCGCAGCATCGCTCGAAGGAAAAACACAAACGACACTCATCATTACCCGACTTACAGTATGCATCATCAGTCGGTTTTACAACCTCGTTCTTATCGTGGGATTTTTTTTTACTCACCAGGTTTGTTTTTATAGCCCATCGGCGGTGGCTCCAAAAAAGAAAGCAACAACAACAAAAGTCTGATGCAGATTTGAATAAATCCAATATTGGGAGTGCAGCTTAATTGGAAGTACATGGAGAAGTTGAACAGTGGGTTGTAGTGTATGACTGACTCTGATCAATGACTCCAGTAACTTCCGGAGGCTGTTTAAGATCATTAGAGTGGAGAGTCTTTATTTTCCCCCAACAGAATACAACACAACTACCTCTCTCACATCGCAGAATAAACAATAAGAACATGTTAGTCATGGTTTAAACTTTAGATATTTACGTTAATGCCAGATCTTGTGGTAAACTTTAAAGGGATAGTTCAACATTTTGGCAAATTGGCCCTCAAAATTAAGTCTGTCTCGTAACGTTCTGTTATTATCTCATAGCGTGTTGAATGTGTGCAGGTCACAACTTGTCCACCAGAGCGTTTTGGAGTTGTTGGATTGTGTATTTGATGAGTTTGATGAGGGAAACCAAGAAATCCTATTAGCCTCCGTAGTGTAGCTCTGAGCAGCTCACAGCTCTGCTCCACCGTTCTAAAAATAGCTTGCACCGACAATTAAAGGTAACAAACCTACTGCTATAGGGATTATGGCAATGGGCCAATTTACCAAAAATGTTGAACTATCCCTTTAAAGACCCCATGAGATGAAAAATGTCTTTTCCCAGCTTTGATCTGTTATCCACATGTTAAAGGGATAGTTCACCCAAAATTCAAATTTCACTCATTATCTACTCACCCTCATGTCAACTAAGAGCTGTGAGAATTTTCAGAGTCCTCCGTTCCTTCTCTGAGTTACGGGGGGGTCCGCGCAGCAGTATTTGTCCATATAATGGTTGTGAATGGACACCACGTTTCTTCGTCCAAAAAGACACACCAAAAAACATCCAAATACCTCCATACTGCTCGTCTGTAATGTCCCTCTTGTATTGAAGCCCCGACATGAGAAATTGTTCCGAAAAAAATTAAATAAGTCTATATTTTAAGCTTGTTTGTAGCGGAAGCTCCCAGTGTCTCAGTTCACTGCTCTGCCTGTGTAAGTGCAAATCTCACGTGATTTGCACTGACCGGCGGAACAATTTCTCTTGTCGGGGCTTCAATACAAGAGGGACATTACATACGAGCAGCATGGAGGTATTTGGATGTTTTTTGGTGTGTCTTTTTGGACAAAGAAACGTGGTGTCCATTCACAACCATTATATGGACAAATACTGCTGCGCAGACCCCCCCGTAACTCAGAGAAGGAACGGAAGACTCTGAAAATTCTCACAGCTATTAGTTGACATGAGGGTGAGTAGATAATGAGTGAAATTTGAATTTTGGGTGAACTATCCCTTTAATTGTTCATTTATCTGATGATGTTTGCCAAATTTATGTCGGAATCAATGCATTTTTTTGGGGGGGTTCCTTTAAAACAAATTCAAACGTTTGATGACTTATCCAGTGCTCGTCCGAATTTTTCATCCAAATAAAATGTTTCTCCTCCTCAAACTATACATTTTGCACCTGCTACAGTACGTAGTTTGAGAGAGCGGGTCGACGCTGTATTTGTATTTTTTCAACTCACCAAGCGGTCGACAGGTGGAGGTGAAGGCGGCTGTTTTCATTGGTTTGAAGATCTCGGTTGCTGACGGTCCCTCAGGTGGTGCTTGACGTAAACTCCACTCTATTGGCTACTGCAGATGTCAATCAATGTCTGCGCCTGTTTTTTTTTTGGGAGGGGTTGCCAAAATCAAGAAGCTAAAACCAACTCCATAAGTCTCTGACTGATACGGTGTTCACATAAGAGTGGGCGTCGTGTCAGGAGCAAAGACAGGAAGATGCTGAGGTCTTCCTTCTCTTTCAGAATAAGGGCGCAAAACGTAAAAGTAGCTGCTAGTTTGTTAAGAGGCTTTTTTTTTTTATTTAGTGTTGGGTTTTTTTTGGTTTTTCCAATGAGTGTGATCTCTGAAGGCTTTATTAACGTAGCGATGAAACCTGAGCCTGCTGTTTCTTCTCCTGCTCACCTCTGACTGGGTTTTCTCGCCTGTGTTTGTCATTGCAGCAGCTAAGACCCTGCTCAACAAGAAGGCAGATGTGAAGGTAAGGCTCGTCATCATCACACTCTTCCTCCTTCCTTCCCTTCTTCCTCTCTCTCTCTCTCTCTACAAACTCTCCTCTTCCTCCTCCTCCTCTTCCTCTTCCTCCTCTCTCCGTTAGCTTCTCTCCAGCTAACGTCGCTGCTTCCAGCTGTAGCATCCAAACAGTTGAATGTGCTTTCATGTGTCTCATTCATGTTTTGTGAAGATTCTGGTTTTGTTTTTTGTTTTTTTTTGTGCCTGTGCATCTGTAAAATTAAAGATACACACAGATCATATGTGTTTGTGTGTCTATGTGTGTATGTGTGTGTCTATGTGTGTGTCTGCTGCTTTGCCAGTGCACAGGCCTCAAGTAGCACATCCCTCTCTCTGAAAGCAGCCTTTATTTTGATTTGGCATTATTGTTATTCAGCCTATTGCCACCTCTCCATCTCCATCTCCATTATTAAATGTAACCATCTGTCAGCCCTCCTACATTCACTTTCTTTTTCTTTTATGTTTCCATCACTTCCTCTCCTCTCTTCTCTCCTCAGTCTCTCTTCTTCTTCTTCTTCTTCTTCTCTCTCTCTTTCTCTTCCTTCTCTTTCACTGCTTCCTCTTTCCTGCTCACCCCATCTGGTCTTTAACCCCACATCCCTGCTCATCCTTCAATGAAGATCTCGCACCATCCCACGCTCGTGCATGCACACACACATCGGAGCGACACATCCCACACACACACACACATACGCAAACACACACACACACGCACACACACAGCTTCCC
Source organism: Trachurus trachurus (assembly GCF_905171665.1). Taxonomy (NCBI): domain Eukaryota; kingdom Metazoa; phylum Chordata; class Actinopteri; order Carangiformes; family Carangidae; genus Trachurus; species Trachurus trachurus. The sequence goes on along the minus strand of NC_139895.1, from coordinate 11,557,218 downwards.
ATGAACGCTTCTGTGCGTGCAGCAGCGTGCAGAACATGTTGTAGGCCTACATGCAGACCAACGTTCAGCATCATAACATCATCGTGTCCGGTTGAGCTTTGCGCATGTGCACGTGGACATACAGGTGTGTGTGTGTATGTTTGTGTGTCTCTATGTAAGGGTGTGTGACCGTGTGTGTGTGTGTGTGTGTGTGTGTGTGTGTGTGTGTGTGTGTGTGTGTGTGTGTAATGAGAATGAAAGCGTAAACGAGGGTGTTAGCATGCCTGCACATAGATTGTGCGTAAGCGTGGGTGTCCGCATGTGTGGTTCGCCCATGCGCATGTGCAGCTGTGTGTGTGTGTGTATGAGTGTGTGTGTGTGTGTGTGTGTGTGTGTGTGTGTGTGTGTGTGTGTGTGTGTGTGTGTGTGTGTGTGTGTGTGTGTGTGTGTGTGTGTGTGTGTGTGTGTGTGTGTGTGTGTGTGTGTGTGTGTGTGTGTGCGACCCCCCCCCCTCCTCTCTGCTCAGTCGGTTCAGCAGGGAATGTGACTCCAGTTCCAGGAATAGCTGCCAGTCTGGACCCTGGAAACTCAGACGACAGAAATAGACGCTTACTTCCACTGCGGCGCACTCATCGCCTAGCAACAGGCTCCCTACACACTCGCCCCAAACCGTTTCTGAAAAGGCGTCTTCTTCATTTGCTGCCGTCCCTACTGTAATTCACTCCTTCCCTCCCTTTGTTTTCTCTTTTTTGTTACTTGTTTCTCTTCTTTTTCCCTCCTTCCACACGTCCTTTTGTTCTCGTGGCAACTCACGCTTCCTCTCCTCCTTTGTTTTCCTTTACTTCTTCTTCCTGCTGGCTTATTAATTCGTAAACAGCCACCTGACGTTTTTTCAGCTGGAGCACCTGCCTGGCGCTAACTACTACTACACGCCACCTTTGGCCTCTCCGCACGCTGCCAACTCGCTGCCCACAGGAGCCATTCAGCCTGTTACAGTGATCGCTCACTCTGGTCTCGTCTTGTTCTTCCTGTTGTTATATGCAGCTTTTCCTTTTTAAATGCATTAATAATAATCCAACAGATTTGGCCTGAATACATAAAAATGTATAAAAAAAACCAACAACACTGAGGTGCAGATGTGGGTTCAGTGTGTTTCTTTTGCACAACAAAACACTGTGAGGATCAGAATCAGAGGAGCTTTTATTTTGAAGTATTATTACACCCACAGGGAATTGGACATGGTGTACGGTGCCAGAAACAAGAAGGAGGGTGTATAAAAAGAAAAAACAAAACAATAGCAACTAGACATAGAGACATAAATAAAGAAGAAACTGTGGTAAACAAAAGAAAAAAGGAGAGTATACAGGTATAAACTGCACATTGCAGGTTTAATTTAAATAATTAAGGACTTTTTTCATGGTGAATCAATTCCAAGTTTCTTATTATTTTTATTTATTTATCACATTCAACTCGGCCTTGTTGCAGATACAGGACAGTCAGAGGTAGTTTTAGTGTTTTAAAGTCACTTAAGGCCTTTTGTGTGAAGGTTTAACAGACTTAAAGTGAAGGAGAAATCTACCTCATCCCTTAAAAAAATACTTATATTAACATTTTGAGGAAACTCACTGGACTTTGCATGAGCACATGTTCCCAAATGTATAAATGCTGCATCTAACAACTGTGAAAATATTGAGATGAGCGATGATTTTAGTTTTTATTCTGGCTGGAAACATTTCCCTTCAGTCTGCCGACAGAAGAACCGTCTCCTTCCACCTCTTTCGTCCTCCTGACGACTTCCACTTAAACCACAGCTCCTTTCTGTCTGCTCACGCCTCCTCAACTCAACTCAGCAGCTCTCTTATCTCCATGAATTGAATTATTATCCTCCTCCTCTTTCTTCTTTTTCTTCTTCTGCTTTGTCTGGAAAAGTCTTCTCCAGCCTTTTTTAATTTTATTTTAAGGATTTGAAACTTGCTTCGCCATCAAAGAGTTCACGATTTGATTTTAAAAATGACAAGTGCTCTTTTTTTCTGTCCTTTGTACCAGTAAATTCACTTATTGTCATTGGTCACTTTACTCCCCCCCACCCTCCTCTCTTTTTTCTTCCGTGCATATCTGTTCATCCATCTATAAATCCATCCATCCATCCATCCATCCGTCCATACATCCATCGCCTGAGGACAGAAACGCAAGTCCAGCTCTACTGTCCAGTACATGGTGAGCATGCTATTTATGCATTTGCCCAGTCACTCCTCCTCCTCTTCGTTCTCTCTCTCCACTGGTTGTTTTATCCTCCTTTTCCTATTCCCTTCATCCGGATGTAAAGCCGAGTCTCCTTCCCCTTGAAAAGTACGAGTTTGTGGTCGATTCGGGAAACATTTTGTTCCCTCCTGCACAAAAAGGGATAAAGATAAAGTTGTTGTTTTTTTTAAACATCTACACAGCAGCACAATGAATATTTAACATAAACATTGAAACATTGAAAACTGGCACATGACGAACCCGACGACACGAGACGAGACTGATGTTGTGGGACCGAAAAAACTGGCTCTTCTTGGTGGACGGAGGGAGTCGGAGAGAGCTGAGACTCACCCCGACGTTATTCTGAGGAGGAGAAGGTAACGGAGGAGGTAACGGAGGAGGCAGCAGGATGCGACTCCAGGGAAGCTGCTCCAGATCTGTCAGGGAACATGTGCTCGTCTTTTTTTATTCTGACAAAGAAGATGCACGTTTAAACCGAGACGAGACAGTCGGCGCTTGTAGGAAATGTTAGATTTGACCTCTTCGCCTCCTTTCGCCCCTCCCCTCCTCCCCTCCTCCCCTCCTCCCCTCCTCCCCTCCTCCCCTCCTCCCCTCCTCCTCCCCTCCCTCCTTCTTGCCCCCTTCGTGCACCTGTGGACACTTGTAGCCACTTCACTCTCCCTCCTTGTTCCCGGTGACATTATTAAACCGCGTGGATGTCACGTGGCGTCTGCAGTTTTCACTCCCAGGTTGTCCCACATGTTTGGACGTCAGTAATCGTCTCCACCGCTGGAGAACAGCTGTCGTCATGGCAGTGTGTTTCTGTTTGTTGTTTTGTTATTTTGTTTTGGGGTTTTTTGGGGGGGGGGGTTGACTAAGACAGCAGCTCACCAGCTAATCGTGACTTTGATGAGGAATACATTTCCTGCTGCTGCTGCAGTGGATGGCTTTGGTTGGTTTTGTGTGTGAGTGTGTGTGTGTGTGTGAGTGTGTGAGTGTGGGTGTTTGTTTGTTTGTTTGTATGTGTGTGTGTTAAATGTTTATGTGTCAGCTTATTGTCAGCTTACACCAGCTTTTATTTTCATGGCTGTTTCCATGTCTGTATGTATTATGTTGTGTCTGCTGACGTATGTATGTGCTCCTCTCCTCTGCTGTCTTCCTCCACCTACAACTCTCCTCTCCTCTCCTCTCCTCTCCTCTCCTCTCCTCTCCTCTCCTCTCCTCTCCTCTCCTCTAGTCTTCCTCTCCTCTCCTCTCCTCTCCTCTCCTCTCCTCTCCTCTCCTCTCCTCTCCTCTCCTCTCCTCTCCTCTCCTCTCCTCTCCTCTAGTCTTCCTCTCCTCTCCACTTCCCCTTCCTCAGCCTCCAACTCTCCTCTCCTCTCCTCTCCTCTCCTCTCCTCTCCTCTCCTCTCCTCTCCTCTCCTCTCCTCTCCTCTCCTCTCCTCTCCTCTCCTCTAGTCTTCCTCTCCTCTCCACTTCCCCTTCCTCAGCCTCCAACTCTCCTCTCCTCTCCTCTCCTCTCCTCTCCTCTTGAATAAGCCCAGTGGCTCACAGACTTCACATTGTTACACACACATCCTACTGTCATTGCACCAACACAACTCATTATCAAACACTTTTCATTTATTCCGTTTTTCTTTGCCGAAAACTCTTGAAAATATGTAAAAACATTGATTTAAATTAAAAAAAAAAAATCGACCTCATAAAGTATTAAAGCTCTAAATTTAATTTAAAGGGACAGTATGGGACTTTATTGGCTTTTTATTGACAAAAATCAAATATCGCTTTCATAAATACGTATTTCACTGAAGTGGAATCGCGCCCGCATACAAACGAGCGCTTTCTCGTACCTTAGAATGAGATGTTACAAGTCGTTACAAACATACAGGGGGGGGTTCACCGAACCTTCTCTGCCATGTTGAATCGCCATGTTTTACGTTCAGTGTCACCGTGGCTGTAAGTAACCTCAAACTCGGGCCGCCGGAGCTTCTCGGCTCGGGGAGAAAGTTTTCCAGACAGCGCCTGTTAAAACTGTCACCACCGTGTAGCTAGTGTGAGGAAGGACGGAGGCACTGGTGTTGCCTTCAGGTGCAGTCAGACACCTGAATGACGCCGTGAGTGACGCCGTCGGCAAACCAACTGGATGTTATTTTACTCGACGAGAGAAAGCCGGTAAAACGTGGGTCAGGTAAACAATACGACATCACCATGACAACATATTGTCACGCCTGTATTGTTTTGCCTCGTGCTGGCGGACCGTTTGTTTACATAGAGGCTTGTTTATCCTGATACATGCAGTGTGTGTTGTTTTTCTGACTTCTGCCCGAGTTTACGTAAACGCAACAGCAAGAATACGTGCCGACATGCAACCGCACCGCTAGATGGGGGTAAATCTCACATACTGTCCCTTTAAGTTTGATATAAAATCATTTTGCAGATCATTATTGAACTTCACATCAGCATTGTTGTTGTTCCAGACCTCAGACTTTTTATTTGATTTGATTATCACTTAATTGATTAATCCGTCCTTCCATCCAGTTTCTACTTCTTCTGGTCCTGTTAAATGATGAGCTGAAACAATTAGTCGATGAATTGATTGTTTGAGTGTAATAAAGAAAAAATCAGTGATAAATGATTTCAATAACTTCAAACTGAACTCTTTTTAATTTTCTCATTATGAATCACAGTTAAATAAATATCACGAGCAACTCAGAAATGAACATAATGAAATAATAACCAGCGCTGCTCCAACAGGTTTAAATGCAAATGACTTGACATTTATTTCACTGGGTAAATGATTCCAGGTCGTATCATCATCATCATTGTTTCATACTGAGGCAATGATCGTGACATTAGTGACTCATGAGCGGTGCCTGAATGTCTCACCTCTTTGTCAGATTTCTTTTTTATCTTTCTGACATAAACTACTCACTAAAGTCAGGGATTCGCCCTTTGGATGACATTTCAGAATGACCCTAAAATCCACTTTAACCTTTTACAGATGAACTTAATTTGACCTTCTCTAAACTTTTGAATGCACATGTCCAACTGTTCAGTTCTTATTACATAACATGTTGTTCTCTAACAAGGTGATGAACCGTGAAAAATCCAAAGTGTTTTGATGGCAAGCCGTTTTGATTCTGATTGATGTTAGCCTGTAGCTCGGCTAATTAGCTTCAACTGTGCTTGCATTGATTACAAAGAAGTTAAACAAACGTAATAATAAGATCGTGATAACTTTGGGGCATCATGTAGTGGGTAGAGCAGGCGTCCCATATGCAGAGAGAGCCCTGCTGTCATATCCCCTCTTTGTCTCTGCATTTCAGATAGATAGATACTTTTATTCCTCCCGAGGGAAATTCATATCTTCCAGCAGATTTGGGATAAAAATATCAGAAAAAACTTTAAAAAGGCATGCGATAAATACTAATAAATAAAAGTCCATGGTTGTTCAGTGTGGTGTGAAGCAGTTGTCCTCTCAATTAAAGGCATAAAAAGCCCCAAAAAAGAAAAAAAGATATTGATAACATCTATGTACATCTTTGTGCTGGTCGTGTTGGTCAGGTAACTCCGACCCCAGCCCCCTGCCGTTATCTTCTCTCGGCTCTAGACCAGCAAGGAGTTGGTGCTTGTCGGCGCTTATACGCGATCGAAAAAGCAAAGACCCGGTGCTGAGTCAGGCTCTTCATTGTGCTGTTCACATCATGAGACCAAGATGACACATGTGTCACAATCCATCAACAGTAGCTGGAACATGTCGAGGCTACAAACAGGATGTTGTCAGAGTGTCACATAGCATCATCAGCAGGTTGAACAGAGACAGAGAGAGACCGAAAGGCAGAAAAGTGGCTGTCCTTTGGTCACATGACAACTTACTGACACATGGAAATGTTTTGTTGTGGTTGTACCCACCACTGTTGTTAGCTTTTTGTTTCAATACATAGTTTGAGATGAAGAAATTGCCATTCGATGCTTCTAGTTAAATGCCCTACTTTCATGATATAATATCACTGTAGCAGGAACTTTTTATATTTTCCATAAATTCCACCCTAAAGTCGAACATCCCTGACTTCTTGTGAGTAGTGTGTATAAGGACTGCTCCGTGTCTGGGCCTGGACCTCTGTCGCTGACTTGTAAGAAACGTCTTGCATGTAACAGTGTTACATGATTAAGATTTATGTAACGGAAGCCGACTTCCTAGAGTGAGTCACCGTGGTGATTCACTTCCACGCCGAGGACTCGATGTCAAGTGAACACACACACACACACACACACACACACACACACACACACACACACACACACACACACACACACACACACACACACACACTTCTCGGAGCAGGATTACAAATAGTGTCGTGTAGATGTTGAATGCAAATGGTGGTTGTGACTGAGCGCAGCGATAAAGGCTCCCGGCCGCTCTTTGATGTGTCGCTTCTTCAAAGCGGCGTTTGATTGAGGTGATTCATTACGGCCAAATGGCAAAAGCAGCCGATGTCACTGTGACGACGTGATGTCATCACGCAGTGCCACCCGCCACCTTGTGTCGCCCCCTCACTGTTACTGATCAGTAGATCTGCCCTCTACTGGACTCCACCCACGCACTGGTATTTACACCACTGGGCACTTTATTGATTTATTATTTAATAGGGCAATACATTTATAAATTAATCATTAAATTATAAATAACTAGTATTATAAATATCTAAAACAATCATTTATTTTGATACCACTTTTCATATATCTTAAAAAATCATGTACTTTGACACCACTTTGCATATACCATACTATTTAAAACTGTTTTTATATACTTGTTTTTAGGAATATTCACATCTATTGATTGTCTGAGTGACGCTGATTGTTTTTATGTACGCGTGCACGACAGACAGTGAAGGTTTTAATATGAAGGACACAGATTTAACAGTAGAAGAGTACTTTATTTTAAATTCACCGCTGTGAGAAAATTGTACCTGAATGGCACAACCAAAAGTTGCGGTTACACGCTTAGCCAATATTTATTTACCTTTAATTTAATTCTTTTTATAGTGTTTTATTGCTCAGATTGTAAATTTAAAACATAATCCTGACCCCAACAACAACAACTATGAGCATAGCTAGATGTTTCTATAATTTTATCATGTCAAGTAAACTTCATTGTCCCCTTGAGGGAAATTTGCCTTGGGCCACACATATTGCTGCAGATACAAACGATAACACACATTCATTAACAGTGACAAGAAAACAGTAAAAAAAAAGCAAAAGATCAAAGGTTAAAAACAACATGGAAACATGTTCAAGTGAGGTTGCCACAGCAGCAGCACAATGGTGTAGTATTACTCCTGAAAATAACCAAATAATACATGCTACAATGCTATACAACAAATACCGAAGATGCTACAGATAAAATTTGATGCAACATCTGACAAATAAAAATTGAACTTACCGCACAAGTTCAGGTCAGACTAGATGTTTGTGCAGGGGTCATCACTGTCAGGGTTTGATTCCTGGGTATTTTAATAATAATAATACATTTTATTTATAAAGCGCTTTTCAAGAACTCAAAGACACTGTACAGGAAGTAAAAAGTAACACAAGAAGCAGAGAAAAGCATTAAAACATCAGGAGCATTACAACAATTGACCTATGGCTAAGCCACGCCCCCAAACACGATGAGCCAATCACAGTGCGCATAGCTAGCCCATACACTCGGACATTCTCTGCTTCCACGTCCATTGAAATGCATTGCAGTTAGTCAGTTTTCATTCGTTTTTATATGTTTTTCTTGACAGTTTAAGTTTAAAATGGTCAAACGGTGTTCATGGGGTACATGCAACTCCCACACTAGGTATCCCGAGAGGCTGGCCGACTGGGTGGATTTTTTTTAACCCTTTCCCAAGCCACATCTCAACCAAGAGAAGTGTCTGCTCTGGATAAAGTTATGCAGTAGACCACAACACCAACTAAACGTGGATAAACTTAACAAGGATGTCTACATCTGTTCTAAGTTAAGTCAACAACGTATTTGAGGCAACATATTGTGAGAGATGTTTGGATTTTAGCCAGCATCACAACTAAGCATAAAGCCCGCTAGCTTAATGCTAACGTATAATGCAAAACTCCATAGACAGGCTAACAGAAGTTAGCCCGTCGCTATCGGCGTTTCGCGGCAAACGGCAACCATAGCAGTAAAGTTAAGTTAAGTTTTGGTGACTTCGAGATGATATTTAGGTCTTTCTGTCTCCAAAAACCATCAATTGCCTCCTGTGAAATGTCTCCTACTGTGACAGTTTCCATAGCGCCTGTCACTGAATGTTGACTGTTTGTCCGAGTGAGTGGAGGGGGCGGGGCTTAGCCAGAGGTCAATTAAGAATAAAAACAGGCCACATTTAAAGCAGAAGTGAGTGATCCGGTCGTTTTCGCTAATGCTGCGTTCCAGGCAGGCTTTTGAAATCATAAATTACAGCTTCAAGTCACAACTTACGACTTTGTAGCGTTCCAGGCAACCCACTCGTGTTTTTCCGACCTGTTTTACCGGTGAAAGTCACTATAACGGCCACTCGTAACTTCCGACCCGTGAAATCGTACCAGTACGTCTTTTTGTACAGTCTATGTACCAGATCGAACTGGTACGACTTCACAGGTCGGAAAAAACGAGTTTCCTTGAACGCACCATAACAGTCCTCGTCCCTACGTCACCACATTCACGGCGTCCCTTGGCTGCACACACAGCCCTGCATGCCGTTCTCTCTCCTCATTGGATAAAAACTGTAGGATACGATAAATGTTTTCTCCTCGACTCAGAGCAGAGCAGAGGGACTGAGAGACCCGTGATTCAGACCAAACACTCTATGTAAGTGATTGCTGTCGGAAGATATAACTATTTAAGACTTATATTAACACAAATATATCACTTACTTCTGCTTTAAGTATTACTATAAAAGCAAGGCAGGGTGAAGTTTGCATGTTCTCCCCTCTGGCTGCGTAGGGTCTCAGTCCAACGACCAATGACAGAGTGGTGATCTGTCCGGGCTGAAACCAACACTCACGATCCTGTATAGATAAACAGTGTAGACACTGGATGGATGGATGGAAGTAGCCTTCAAGGCCGAAGTGACTGGATTCAGTCTAAAAGTAGAAGATAAAGATAATATGGCAGGTTTTTAAATGAAGTTTTCAAGGCAGCAGAAACCAAAAATCCATCAACTTCAACCTCAATCAGAGCATCATCGATGGAGGTCGACACAGTTCACATGCATGGACACGGATTCACAAGACCATCTCCTGCTGTTGTTAACACTCTTGTTGTGTCTCCTCTTCCTCCTCCTCCTCCTCCTCCTCCTCCTCCTCCTCCTCCTCCTCCTCCTCCTCCTCTCCTTCTCCTGCACAGCCCCAGACAAACAGCACCAAAAACAGCATAGTCACCAGCCCCAAAGGAAACATCCCTTCACCTGCTCTGGTATTTACCTCCTAACCCTCCCCTCACCTGTGTGTGTGTGTTAGTGTTTATGTGTGTTTGTGTGTCTTTATCTCACCCGTTCCCTCCTCTTCCCTCCCCCACTATTTCTTCACCTTTTATCTGGTTTTCCTCTGCGTCTCTCTCTTCGTCCGTTGCCGTTGACCTTTTGGTTGTGCAGGTCTGGAACCAGCAGGTGGTGTCAGGAAGCGTTTGCGTGGTGGATGTTATGTGACGTGTTCTCCAGTTGATATCGTGTCATTTTTCTGCATCAGTGGAAGTTTGGCAAACGGGAACAGACAGCCGACGCCCGCCGAGCCTGTCAGTGCGATTTACCCCCCTCCGGCCTGTTGCTGCCTCTGTGGAGGAGCAGGTTCCCACCGTCCAAACGTGGGCAGATTGTCCTGAAAACCCTCCGCTGTTAGCTTAGCATCAGGGAGTTTTCTGTGTTCAGTGAGTGCTGCTCCTCTTAACCTGTTTGGATTTAGATTATAGTAGATTTATAGACACAGGAATCTGCAGCACCTTTCATTATGAAGCTGTTACTGTAAAGGGATCGTTCAACATTTTGGTTACGAGACAGAGTTGTTTTCGGGGTAAATTCATGCAAAACTGCTGTTGGGCGTTCCCGTGGGGGGCAGTTTTTCGGCAAGCAGTCTCTGAATTTACCTCGGAAACAACTCTGTCTTGTAATGTCCTGTTATCATCTCATATGTGCAGGTCACAACTTGTCCACCAGAGCGTTTTGGAGTTGTTGGATTGTGTATTTGATGAGTTTGATGAGGGAAACCAAGAAATCCCATTAGCCTCCGTAGCGTAGCTCTGAGCAGCTCACGGCTCTGCTCCGCCGTTCTAAAAATAGCTTGCATGGTAACGAAGGTAACGAACCTACTGCTATGACAATAGGTTTTATGGCAATGGGCCAATTTGCCAAAATGTTGAATTATCCCTTTTTAAATGAGTTATATTTAAGCTTTTTCTTCTGCCAAATGCTTTTTTCATTTGTGTTTTTTGGTAGTTTTTGCCTTTTTATTTGATCGTTGGCGAGGGAGTGATGGGGAAGTCAGAGGAGACAGAGACAGAGAGACAGGAGGACGACTTGAAGCAAAGAGCCTCGAACCCTGGACTTGAACCCACGACAGCTGCTCTCAGCACTGAGCCGCTGGGGCTTCACTAAATGCGGTTTGTTGCTGGGAGCTGATGGTGCTGCTGTTTTATTTTAGTTTAGAGGTTAGAGCGCGTCCTCCGATCTGAGCTACTGATGCTGCAGCAGCTCACAGTGTTACAGTATGAGACCAGGATGAGAGGGTGAGAGTTAACATCTTGAAGTTTGAAGCAGAACTGACAACGTTTCCTCCAGACTGGTAAGTACTGTAAACGCTCAAGCTGTCTTTGCAGCAGCTGCAAAAAATCGTGCATAGAGCTCCTTTAAAATGCAAAATGCATGATTATTAAAGGCTGTAGCTGTAAACACAGGATCTAGAGGCTTATATGAGTTTTTATTTGACAGTTCAGGCACTGGTTTGGTTTGGATCGGTGAGAACGTGGATGATGAAAACATTAATGTAAAGTAAATTAATCTGATATTCCCCTGACGTTATCCATGCTATGACTTTGTAAACAGAAGGTTTGATTGGTCCTTAAGTCGCTGGTTCTCAGCTCTTTGCTCTGGTTTGGAGACACCGGGCTCTGCAGGCTGATGGGTGTGGTGGTTAATGGATGGCAGGTGGTTGGTTTGCAGAAGAAGACATTAGATTTGTGATTTAACAGTTGCTGTTTTGTTTTTTCTTGTGGTTATTTCTCATGAACAAATGTGCAGGTTTAACTCTGCAATGCTCTCTGCAAACATCTAAAAAACTGGAGCTCATCAGTGGCATCTTTCTTTTTTAACCGGGCTGCTCTCGACGCCTCATGTTTCGTGTAATGACCCTGTTTTCTTCATTTTCTCAGTGAAGCCCTGAACCACCGCTGTGCAGGGTTCACCACCGCCGCCGTCCTCATTAATCAGTCAGAGATTTCCACCTCTGATTAAAACCGGCCAAAGACAGAGAAGCACCTCGCTCTGTTCTTTTTTCTGTTTTTATTATATGACACAAATGATCTGGTTTTGCACAAACGCTCTGCTGATCATTCAGGGTGAAGTGCTGCAGCCACAGGAGGCGACGGGTTCGTTGCATGTGCTCTTTTCTTTCTTTCTTTCTTTCTTTCTTTCTTTCTTTCTTTCTTTTTTTCTTTCTTGTTTTCTTTCTTTCTGCCTCTCAGAGCTTCTCCGAGCTCCTCTCTGTAATGTGAATAATTTATTTAGATGAACATTTCAACGTGGTTAGTTAACTTTACTGCTCTGCTGCCATTATGGCTCCTTTTAAAACATGGAGAAAAAAAAGTTGCCAGGTTTTATTTATTCTGAATTTTGGTTGTTGTTGGGAACATTTTAAAGCAGTAAGCTAAAAGGAGGGGAAGCCTGTCTCCTGTTTATGATCATTTCAACTCTAATCCAGCGGTGAGCTGTGTTTCCAAGGTTGTTTGTTTGTTTCTTACACTGTTTTCCGTGAGACATTATTAAGCCAGAATAGCACATCATATCATCCCGTTTATATAACCGGACCAGTAGCCACGCTCAATCATCACTGGCAGCCGCCGAGTCCCAGATGCCTCAGCACTGATCTCACCAACTTAGACATGAAACACAGCTGAGGACTTCTGCAAGTTCAGGGGGTTTGATCCTCAACACTGGATAGTTGCTTAGCTTCTGTCACGCCTGCTCACACTGTAGATCAAGTAGACCGTCAAGATGTGAAACCAAAGCTCACGATTGATATGCTTCACATGGGTTAAAGTATAAAAACGGCCCGTCATCCGCTGTGGATCGTCCTGGTAATCGACAGTTGTCAATAAAGATTCATTTGAAATCTCAGACGCAGGTTTATACTTTATTGTGACCACAGGGAACTACAAACCTACAAAAAATACACTTAACTACAACTAAAACTGTCACATATTCAGCACCAAATGTTGAGGACACTGTGACCTCAGGTAACATTGTGTAGAAGCTTTGATTGATTGATTGATATCTGCTTACAAGACAGATAAAGCTGCTGCACTCTTGTGTTCACAAAAAAGAAGAAGAAAGGATGACACATTCCTCCGCTATCAGATCTTCAGTTTGACACTGAACACTGAGTTTGACCTCGGCCGAACCAAAATTTCTGAAATTTAACAATGTCATCCAGCCGCCGTCCAGGAGCAGATGATCGGTCTGCGCAAGCATAATTTGACAATACGATATGTGCAGTTGTGTTTAGAAGTGTCAGCAGCGCTCATGAGGAAATTACACCTTAGATTTTTGAGCATAAGGAAGTTTTATCATCATTGTCAATCCACTACGAAATTCACTTTAGCACTCTCATAGCAGCACTTAAAAAGACACAAATCAATGTAAGACGACAAAAGAAACGAGATAAATGACAACAACAGTATGAGTAAAATATAGTGTAATAGTATAAATAAAGAAGGAAGAAGTAAATAAAACAGCCGTAACAGACAGAGAACAGAGTGCGGTACGAGTGTGTTTCTGTGGTGAACGTGGACGTTTTAACTTTAGCAACCGGCTCCACGGTGGGAAGTTTCAGCAGGAGAGACTTTTTTTTTTTTTTTTTTTTGGTCCTTGAAAAGAAAGGAGTGGGAGGGCGGCTGTGTTGCCTGTTGCTATAGGGACTTGAGCTAGTTACCGTTTAGCCGTGTGACCTTAAACTCCTGACCTGGGAGCAGTTTGGCTCAGAGATGGGAAATGTAAATGTATTTAATGGATTGTGTTTGTTTACATCACATCTGAATGAAATCCCTGGGCCACCTGACGTGTCAGGGTCAACCTCCTCCCCGCGCCCCTCCCTCCCTCCACCTGGTCATATTACATCATCACACTAGCCCCTCCCCCCTCCCCTCCTTCCTCCTCGTCCCTTCTCCTCTAATTTTGCAAGAACAACAACAACAAAAAGCCCGACCAGGTACTTTGTTCTTGCTCATCATTATCTCCCCAAGTTGCCGCCACTGGTTGTGCCTGTTGCTCTGGGCGACGGTTGCTCTAACAACATCGCCATCATCACCAGGGAGCCCAGCTGATGATGATTGGTCATCACGGAGGTGTCACTTCCTGTTGAGGAATGTGTGTGTCTGTGTGTGTGTGTGTAGATGGGGTGTTTTCTGCTTTACTGTAAATCCAGAGGCAGGAAGTCTCATCTGTCCTTTATGATTCATCAGCGGGGAGGAGGGGGAGGGGGGCTGTATGAGGGGTGACAGTGGGGGGGTTACAACACTGTGGGGTTTGAACACTACTAAAGGTCAGGGGTCAGTGTTATTAAAAGCTGATTTAAAGGGATAGTTAAACATTTTGGGAAATTGGCCCAATGCCATAATCCCTATAGTTTTAGGAGTGGGTCCGTTACTATCTCGAGTTGTTTTCGAGGTAAATTCATGCAAAACCACTGATGCGCGTTCCCGTCGGGGGCAGTTTTTCATCAAGCACTCTCTGCATTTGCCTCGAAAACAACTCCATCTTATAATGTTCTGTTATTATCTCATAGCGTGGTGAATGCCTACAGGTCACAACTTGTCCACCAGAGCGTTTTGGAGTTGTTGGATTGTGTATTTTATTGAGTTTGATGAGGGAAACCAAGAAATCCCATTAGCCTCCGTAGCGTAGCTCTGAGCAGCTCGTGGCTCTGCTCCGCCGTTCTAAAAATAGCTTGTACCGACAATTAAAGGTAATGAACCTACTGCTATGACTATTGGGTTTATGGCAATGGGCCAATTTGCAAAAATGTTGATCTATCCCTTTAAACACACAGTGTAGTCATGGCAGAAGGTTGAACGGCTGATGTTGAAGTGTCACCGTTTCAAACTCAAGTTCTTTTAGAGAGGGATCCTGAGATGATGCCAGGGTCTGCCCCATGTGTGTGTGTGTGTGTGTGTGTGTGTGTGTAGATGTGGGGCTTGTTGCTCCACTGCTGTGTAAGATGTCGAGGTTGTCGAGTGTTTATCTATGTCGGAGCATCTATATTGCATGAGCTCACTGATCTCCTCTTCATTTGTTTGTCCCCTTCATTTTACAGTTCAGTACATATTTGCGTCATGTCGCAAATGTTTTTTAAGAGTTTACACTCGCACAGCGAGGCAGCGCAGCAGGGAATAGACGATCCATGTTCAGCAAAAAAAAAACTAGGAGGGGGTACGGATAAAAAACAAAAACAAAAGTCACAGTTATGATTGCAACTCTTTGTCCTTAAGGCTGTGTGCCTACTGTGTGTTTGTGTGACAAAGTGCACGAGTGCTGGTGTGCTCATGGCAGACACTTCACCCTGAGTTTCAGCACTGCCTGTTCTTGCTATGTGTGTGTGGTGTGTGTGTGTGTGTGTGTGTGTGTGTGTGTGTGTGTGTGTGTGTGTGTGTGTGTGTGTGTGTGTGTGTGTGTGTGTGTGTGTGTGTGTGTGTGTGTGTGTGTGTGTGTGTGTGTGTGTGTGTGTGTGTGTGTGTGTGTGTGTGTGTGAAGAACAAAACCGGCTGCAGATTACAGTTTTCAGCTCATCCGCCCACTCTATTGCTTTGGAGGATTCTTCCCTCTCTTTTCTTGCAGCCTTAACGATCTCTCTTCATCCAACATTCATGTCACTCTTTCTTCCACTCTGTCCTTTCTCTCTTGTTTTTTTTTCTCGCACTTTGTCCATCTCTATCAGCTTATGTGTCAATATCTTTTTCTCTTTCTTTCCCCTTCTCTCTCTTCTCTCTCTCTTCCCTTCCATCTCCCTCCTCCTCCTCCTCCTCCTCCTCCTCCTCCAGGAACCTCAGACAACTGTCATCCATAATCCAGTGGACGGAAGAAAGGTATTCATCATCTGACCTGCTCTTCATCCCTCTCTGTCACTCTCCTCCTTTTCCTCTTCCTCTCCTGAACTTTGTTCCCTTCTTCTCACCTGCGTATCTGCACCATGACGTCGTTTTACTAATGTGTATGTGCATATGTGTGTTTGTGTGTGTGTGTGTGTTTAGGTATATCAAGTAAATCAGTAAATAACGAGGTAACTCACACAGGGACCAAGTGCTAATATCACCAGATCAATCAATAAAAAGATAATCAAAGACTTTGATCTGAGCAATTAAAGAGGAAATGACCAAACTTTCCAAAGCAGCACAATTAAAGTGCAGTGTAATTCATACAAGTGCAATAAAGAAAGTTTAAAAAAACTACAGAGATGCCCTAGAAAACAAATCACATCATCAATTTGATGTATTTTAAAGAGACAGTGTAAAACAAACAAGTGAACATTCATGCTCAGATTATATCATATCATATAATACATATAATCGCATAAATGTATTGTCTATTGTGCAGCCCCAGAACTTTTCCATACAAATATTACAGTATCATAATATAATGCTGATTATTTTTCATTTCTATAAAAGTTTGCAAAAGCTTTTACCAAATCAAGACTTTTTAACTTTTACTTGCCAGCTATAATTTAGTGAGCTGATAAGTTTACTAGTTTTGTTCTGTACTTATTATCTGATCTAATTTTTGCTGATATAGTCAGTTGACCGGTCTCTGACCCATCGCACATTGGATGACAACACATTATCATAATACAGAACATGTGTCATCTTCTATTTTTACAAATCAGCAATAAATTAAGATAGAAAATAACTCTGCAGTTTCACATGAAAAGGGCAAAAGAAAAAAACTAAATGAACCTCATTTTTTTCGACCAGATAAACAACACATCTGACACATCCACTTTTCTTCTTTTACACTCTGAGTGCAGAGGACGGAGCTCTGGGTTTATTTGCATCCTCTCAAATGAAGCTGCTACAGTTAGTTTGTGTGTGTGGAGGATGTGCATAACTTTGCATTATGAGTCCTTCCTCATTAGGAGAGCCGAGCATCTGGTGTGTGTGTTTGTGTGTGTGTGTTTGCATCACAGCAGAATGACCTTTGTATTGTATTCAACTTTTCCGTGTCTCCCCTCCGAGTGAAGTGCATGGTTTGGAGTTGTTTCCAGCAGCAGCAGCAGCAGCAGCACAGAGCGGCTGCACGTGAAAACACTGAGAGTATTTTGGGAGGATACTGCGTCAGCACGCTTTGTGTGTTTTTTTTTTTTTTTTTCGCACCAGGCTGGTTTAAAGCAGCGAGAACGAGCCGTCCTGAACTCCTGCGAGGACGTAGCTGCAGCGTTTGTACAGGAAAACAGCACGCGACCTTTAGTATTCGACAGATCTTACCTGGCATGGAGAAACGACCAGAGGGCAAAACCGCCTTAATACATGAGCTGAGAAGTGTATGTGGTATAAACAACCAAGAGGGTAAATTACAGCAAAGTGCACAAAACGAGCGTGTGATAATTATGAGTCGAGTTCATCTCCTGCCTCTGATGTTGCAGCATGGGAGGAAATGTCAGAAATAAAAAACTTTTCTATGATTCAGACAAGGAAAGGGTTAGGGTTAGGAAACAAACTGTAGGTGGGAAAAAAATCACACTTTTAATGATATTTGTGTCGTTACAGAACGAGGATGCTCTCCCTCTTCCTCTTCCTCTCTCTCTCACACACGCACACGCTTTCTCTCAGGTCACCAGCTGCTCTTGAAAAAAACACTGTGAAACCACTTATGTGCTTTCGCCCGTGATGCTGCTCGTGCACGTGTGCTGTGTGTGCGCTGCTAATGAGGTCGCAGAGTCTCTCAACTCTCCTCGACGTGCAGGGGAATTTAGGCTCATTTAATCTGCTAATTGGAAATCAGAGGCGAACTCCTCCTCTGGTGAAAGCCAGCGATCAGACAGACAGAGAGACAGACGGGACGGATTGATCGCTGCACTAGGAGAATCCACTCTGTCTCTATTGTGGAGGTAGATTGATAGAGCGCATCCCACTGAGTTTTCTGTCAAGTTCAGCGAGAGACGAGGACACCCCCTGTGGAGGAAAGACGTCATCTGTCCACATGGTGTCATGCACACACTTAACACATACAGTACACATACACACACACATCGGGGGATGAAGCACTTTGCTTGGAGTAGAAGAACAGAGTTTTCAGGCGTTTGGTGGCACGGTTTGGTTTGGTTTGACTTTGTAATTAAAGGGATGGTTCAACATTTTGGCAAATTGGCCCATCGCCATAATCCCTATAGTCATAGCAGTAGGTTTGTTACCTTTAATTGTTGGTGCAAGCTATTTTTAGAGCGGCGGAGCAGAGCTGCGAGCTGCTCAGAGCTACGCTACGGAGGCTCATGGGATTTCTTGGTTTACACAATCCAACAACTCCAAAACGCTCTGGTGGACAAGTTGTGACCTGCACATTCACCACGCTATGAGATAATAACAGAACGTTATGAGACAGAGTTGTTT
This sequence comes from Trachurus trachurus, assembly GCF_905171665.1. Classification (NCBI taxonomy): domain Eukaryota; kingdom Metazoa; phylum Chordata; class Actinopteri; order Carangiformes; family Carangidae; genus Trachurus; species Trachurus trachurus. Next base: position 11,539,151 of record NC_139895.1, on the reverse strand, counting down.
TAGAGGATAATTCATGCAAAACCGCTGATGCGCGTTCCCGTCGGGGGCAGTTTTTCAGCAAGCAGTCGCTGTATTTGCCTCTAAAACAACTCTGTCTCATAACGTTCTGTTATTATCTCACAGCGTGGTGAATGTGCAGGTCACAACTTGTCCACCAGAGCGTTTTGGAGTTGTTGGATTGATGGATTTGATGAGTTTATTAGCCTCCGTAGCATAGCTCTGAGTAGCTCGCGGCTCTGCTCCGCCGTTCTAAAAATAGCTTGCACCGACAAATAAAGGTAACGAACCTACTGCTATGACTATAGGGATTATGGCAATGGGCCAATTTGCCAAAATGTTGAACTATCCCTTTAAAAAGCCTGGGTGATTGTTACTCACTAACTTACTGTCTGCTGTCTCTTGATGCATCGTGGTTTGTCTTGGTGAAGACGTAACAAGGCAACATGGGAACTTAAAGCTGCCCTCAAGCCCTGCAACCCCTCCCTCCCTCTCACCTCCTCCTCCCATGTTCTGTGTGAAACCCGGCGTGTGTCTCGGTGCCGTCCTGTGTTTGACCTGACCTGTCTCCTCCTTTGTCTCTGATCTCCAGGAGTCGTCGGACAGCAGCAACACCACCGTGGAGGATGAGGATGTGAAAGGTAAGACACAAAAAAACACACACAAAACCAACATCAGGACAAAGTTTGAAGCACCGCATAAAAAACAAAAAGTGAATAATACCTGACTGACGTTTCTACATTTCAGCCGATTATTAATTGATTGAGTATGAAGGTGGAGTTTGAGCTGCTCCGCTCTCTGTGCTGCACATCACTGAGTTTTTTTTACGAAAGCATCAGACAGAAAGCTGCTGCTCTGCTTTGTGTGAGCTTCTTGCTCCTGCCAGCTGTTGAAAACCTCTGTCACCTCTCTGTCATCTTGATCTCTTATTGGTTCTTTTAGAGGATTTTTTTTTGTGACACTGTATTTTAAACTCCAGAGAGTGTGTTAACGCCCAAAAAAAGATGTTTTGAATCACACATGTGCACATGTTAAATTCATTTTCGGGGTGTGACTTTCAAAATAAGAGTCACACATACACATACACATACACTTGCTGTGCGGTGCAGCTGGGGTGAGTGTGAGTCTTAATTTAGCTCCGGCTCATAGCTGACCTCCTACTGACCCCTCATGGAGCCCGGCTGTATTGCTTCCTTCTGCTGTTGTTTTCTGAAGACGTGTTTGTGTGTTTTGGTGTGTGTGAGTGTGTGTGTGAGAGAGAAGTGAAGGGGGGGGTGCCGTGAAATGTAAACGGCCTTGTAATGCTGTTGTGGTTTGGCTTTCCTTAAAGTGTTGGCATTTGGCTGAAATCGTAGCGCAGAGAAACGCACACCTCTGAAATACCATCGTGCCTGTGCAGGGTGTCAGCTCGCAGAGTTGTGTGTGTGTGTAAAGTAAGGGTCTGTGCAGGGCATTGCACATTTATCAGCAAGTATACTGCTTTAATGTGTGGTCCTTTTTTATGACCACAGAGTTGTGTGATCGTGTGTGTGTGTGTGTGTGTGTGTGTTTGTGTGTGTGTGTGAATGCATGGGTCCTGGATCTGCTTATCTATACCAACACACTCCAACACCCCTGTTCTCCACATCTGAGCCGAGTACAATGCGTCTAAATCGGGTCATGACTGTATCATTTTGGTGCCAAGCGCACAGAACAGAGTGTGCACTTCCATCTCCTCCTCCTCCTCCTCCTCCTCCTCCTCCTCCTCCTCCTCCTCCTCCCTATAGAGGCTCTGCTGCTATGTCACAAATTCCCTAGCAACCGTGGCAGAGCCGTCATGTAGGTCTGTAAGAAAATTAACCAGCGCTAGAAAGCAAACTGCACAAACCAAGTCTACTGCCCAATTCCAATTCTAATTTTCATCACTACCCCTAGTCCTATAGCCCTTAAAGCAGAAGTAAGCGATCCGGTCGTTTTGGCTAATGCTGCGTTCCAGGCCGGCTTTTGAAACCGTAAATTACAGCTTCAAGTCACGACTTACGACTTTGTAGCGTTCCAGGCAACCCGCAACTTGCCTGTAAACTATAACGGCCACTCGTGTTTTTCCGACCCGTGAACTCGTACCAGATCGAACTGGTACAACTTCACAGGTCGGAAAAACACGAATTACGGGTTGCCCTGAACGCACCATAACGTCTTGTCAGCCGATGGAGTTAGCAGCCCCCGCCTTCGTCATGGCTCTATTGGTCCTCGTCCCTATACGTCACCACATTCACGCGCATCCCTTGGCTGCACACACAGCCCTTTATGCCGTTCTCTCTCCTCATTGGATAAAAATTGTAGGATACAAGAAAAGTTTTCTCCTCGGCTCAGAGCAGAGCAGAGTGACTGACAGACCCGTGTTTCGGTCCAAACACTCTATGTAAGTGATTGCTGTCGGAAGAGATAACTATTTAAGACTTATATTAACACAAAAATATCACTTACTTCTGCTTTAATTAAATTGACGTTTTGAGTCATAAACATGTATTAGAGTCACAACATTTTAATGATTAACAATAAGTAACTCTTGTCACAAGTGCTTGAACCATATTTGAGGGACCAATGCAAAAAGAAAGTGTAATGATACGTTATATTCCTCCCTGATATCGATGTCAGCATTGATCCCTTATCGATCGCCTTAATGTCATTGACAAAACAGCAACATTAGAGAGTTAAATCACCTGGGGAAGTACAGTGTTACAGGCTCTACTGTACCACACTGTACTGCCCCTGTGCACACAGTGAAGTTACCTCCCACCTCCACAACCCCCCACCCCATTTCCTTCCCTTCCAAGGTCCCAAATCAGAGCCACTGTCCTAAATTGGAGCCCCAGCACCCCACCCCTCTGGCAGGAATGGAGAGGGCAAGGGCACCTTGGGTGGTGGTAGTGGTGGAGGAGGAGGGGGGGTCGGGGCTGAAGGGGTGGGTGGGTGGTGGGGTGGGTGGTGGTGTCTAATTTAAGCCCTGGACCCAGAGAGAGGTGTTGGAAGAGACACACGCTGCTCTGCTAGCGCCACCCTGGGATAGCGCCGGCCTCCCACAGCAGAGTTTCAGACTTTTCAGAAACGAAGCGACGGCGATAAATCGTAGAGGCAGGGAACTACAAGAGCCAGGTGAGCGGGGGGGCAGAGGAGGGGCAGGGGTGGGGGGGGGCTCAGGTTGGTTGGACCAGTTTCTTTTATCACGTCGGCCCTTTGTACTGTACTGTAGGTTCCTATCAGGTCAGCGGGTGCTCGACAGCTGGTTTGTTGTAACCTGACACCTGCGCCGGCTTTTGGAGCATCTGAAACACCACATATCTGTTGTTGTGTTACGCGTTTATAATGCAGAACATGTTGCAGACAGGTTTCCTGAACTCGTTGTGACTCATTGATCATTTCTTCTTCTACGTCAGGTATGATTCATATAGTTTTTTTTATTTCCTGTTGAGCTGTTTGTGACATCTGGAGAATGAGATGTTTCTGCATCTGCATCTCCCAGGGGGTCACGTGACCTGACCGGGAGCTGTGACGTCGTTTTGTGTTTGGTTTCTGCTGCTTCTCCTCTCTGCTGAGGAGGGAAACCTGCATTTGTTGACAAAAAACACTGAATATTGTTCACATGTTGGCCTGTGAATTTCATTTGATCACAGCAAAGAGAGCCGTGGTGCTTCTGTTGCTGCAGCATCGTGGCAGGAAACTCTCTTTCTTTTAATGCCAGTGATGCTCGTGCCATCTGTTTTGTTATTTTTCCCTACAGGGACGTTTTTCTTTTTCCCTCTGTTTGTCGGTGACTGTCATGTGCTGCCAGCTGATAAAAACAGACGAGCGGTAATGAGTAACATCCAACTCTCTCTCATTATCGCGGCCATCACCGTCGTCGTCGTCATCATCCATCCTCCAAAACTCCCATTAAACCTCGGCATGCGCCAGCAGCAGCAGCAGTTGTGTGTAAATCCAACTGAAATGGAGCCATTAACTGGCATAATGAGAAAAATGCTTCTTCAATAAGATCTGGCGACAAGAAGGAGTGTGGGGGAAAAAGTAGCTGCAATTTCTCAGAGCCAGAAAAGAAAAAAGGGAGGGTGACTGAGTTTATCGCCGCCTGCCTTGTTTTTATCACCACTCTCACTCCATCTTTTCTCCTCACTGTGACATTTCTGTTGTGTTTTTTGGGTGCACATTTGTGCGACTGGTTGTCATCTCTCTCTTTCTCTCTGCATTCATATGTCTGTGCGTGCACGTTATCAGGGAAGAGCTTAGACAACAGCTCGCTTAAGGCGCAGTCCAGCACAAGCTCCCAGCCTGATAGCTGTCAGGGCCCCACAGCTGCTGTGTTCTGTAAGTCAGCATGGCCTGCAATATGTAGCCTAGTCTCTAACACACACACATGCACATACATGCACACACACACATTCATACGCTCTACTTGCAGTTCACCTTGTCTAAATCCTCCCCCTATGTGTCCTCCACTATCTATCTGCATGCATTAAAATCACACATTGAGCATCATGAAACATGTTTGATCAGCAGCTGCCATGATTTGTAGTATTTGTAGTATTTCTGCTCCTCTCCTCTCCCATCCTCCCCTCCTGTCCCGCCCACGCCACGTGCACTCAGAGTAACACGTTGTCTCCCCCTTATGGACATTTGTGGAAATAACAATGACGTTGGTTTGGTTGGTGTCTGAGCATGATGTCCCCCCACACTGCAAAAACTCAAATATCTTACCAAGAATATTTGTCTTATTTTTAGTCAAAATGTCATTTCTAGTCAAAACAAATCTCATTATACTTAAAATAAGAAACATCATTAAAAAGTAGCTTGTTTTAGACACTTTTTCCTTCTTTCAAGCATATTTTCACTTGAAATAAGTAGAAAAATCTGATAGTGGAGCAAGTTTTTCTTCCTTATACTGTACATGCACAAAAACTTGCTTTCACTGGCAGATTTTTCTACTTATTTCAAGTGAATATTTGTTTGAAACAAGTGGAAATTTTTAGGCGATGAGTCTTATTTTAAGTGGAAAGAGATTAGTTTTGACTAAAAATGAGACATTTTGACAAGAAAAAGGACAAATATTCTTGGAAAGATTTTGAGTTTTTGCAGTGCACACTTCTTTGTCCTGAGAGGAGCGTGTGAGGACAGTAGATGAGTCTCTGCCCGTCCCTCTCGTCTCAGCGCTCTGTCTCCAGGACTGAACTTTATTCCATCTCACTGCATCGTCTTCCCTCCCCCTCTCTGAAACCCAGCAGCTACAAAGTTTGCCGACTTGCTGGGCTCGGTGCGCCGAGGCTCAGGGCCCGTAGCCGACGGGGAAGGGAGATCGCACACGCCGCCGCCCGCTGTCCTCTCCGCCCCCTCCCCTCCTCACACCCCCGCTGTCCCCATGCAGAGTAAGTAGAGGAGAGCAGCAAACAGGGAGAGAGCCGTAGATAACAGAGACAACACACGTCACTGTTGATGTCTTTATTTATTACAGCTGTCAAAATGAACGTGACACAAAAGTGTTAATGTAAAATACCACTATTTTATATTGATGCACAATTAACACATGTGCTTTTATATCGACTGCCTCCAGATACCAGAAACAAATGAGCTCACAGTCTCAACCTAAAGCTTCTTGGCTAATAAGTAGCACTCAGTTACCCATCGTGTTATAATATAAATAATATATTATGCCAAATGGAGGTTCTGGAGAATGATTGTATTATTTATCCTCCATAAAACACTTTAAAACAAACAATTAAGAGAAGAAAAATAACATTTTTGACAAATAAAGCCCTATGAGTAACCATTAATATCTCTGGATCTTCAAGTTTTTGTTTTCAGACTCTCCCCATAGTCCGAACCTCTCAAATAAAAGCTTTGATGTGTTTTTAAGCAGCTGAAATCTAGTAACGTTTTTGTTATTGTCCAAAACTCTGATATGAAAAGCAAAAACCATCAATGATAAGTGTCAGTGAGCATGAATGGTACATATTATTTTAAATATATTATTGATATTTATACTTTATTTAGAGTCAGTCCCACATACAGTCTGCAGAAAATACCTCAAAGTTAGACCTGTGTATTAATCCACCGCAGAAAGTAGTCCCAATAAATATAATATTTAGGTTCCTCCTGCTTCGGCAATGTCATGTTTGTTTGTTGAGTCTAACTAAAGCCTATATTTACTATGACAGAATAAAACATTAAATTATAGTTTATATAAGAATATACTTTAAAATATTTTATCAGCTCAGTCCAAACCTGTAATTATGGATTTAAACGTGTAGTTTAATTTAAATCATGTTTTTTTAATAAATTTGACATGAACTTTTATAATTACCGTATGCAGATGAAAGGCTCAGCATTAATGAAAGGAAAATGGAGGAGATTAAACTTCTACTACGCTCAATCTTCCTCCGGCTCAGTCTCAGCTGTTGCCGCCGGTGCTGTATCATATCTTCATGTCTTTATTCTGTTTCCTGCTCATTGTTTCTAATCTGTTCTTCCATTCCTCCACCTCCACCACTCTTCCATCCATCCATCCATCCATCCATCCATCCATCATCCTGCCTGGACTGCTCTCAGTGTCCCGGCTCACAGACCTGGTAAGCAGCGTCCGCAGGGCGCCGGCGCCGGTGGCCCCTGCAGCCCCTGCACCCGAGACTGATGCTGCACCGGCACCGGTACCTTGCCCCAGGCCCGCCCCTCCACCTGCACACACTACCTCCCCTCCTCCCCCTCACCTCCCCTCCAGCCCCTCCCTGTCTTCCTCCCAGAGTGAGTACCGACCGAGCATGGCGGCCGTCCGATCGATCGGCGGCTCAGTCGAGTGACGTGTCTATAACTCTGCTCTGCTGTGGGCGAACGGCGGCTCGTTGTTGTGTGACAAACTGCTCTTTTGTCGGCCATGTTGGAAACTGACCTGACTGGGTGTGTGTGTGTGCTTATTGGCTCCTCTGTGTGTGTGTGTGTGTGGTCGCACAGAGAGCGCAGGGATTAATGCATCAGCTGTGATGTCTTTAAATACATGGGTGACTTTGTGCGCAGTGATTTCAGTAGATACTGTGTCCAGGATGACATCATGAACAAGGTCTCCTGTTTGAACAGCTTCATTTTTCCTGCACGTGTTCCTCGCTTCAATTTAAAAAAAAACCACTTAACGTCATTTCTCCTGCTGGTTTATTCCCAGTAAGTACAGTATGTTGGTACGTACGTTGGGGTTCCTCGCTGCCTTCACCTGAGCATCTGTGTTGCTGCGATTTCGCAAAAACTAACCTCTCTCCATCTGTGGTCGTTGCCTCTGACTGACTGGTGTTTCCCACTGTCCTCCGCAGCACGCAAACAGGAAATCATCAAGATCACCGAGCAGCTGATAGAGGCCATCAACAATGGAGACTTTGAGGCATACGCGTGAGTTTGCTTCTTCTTTTTTTCTTTCTTGTTTTTGGGTGCATTTGTGGAGTGAAGAGTTTGAAGTGAATGTTTGACTTGTTCAGTCTGAGCCTACCTGGTTGTTTTGTTGTTTTCCTCCTCCACAGGAAGATCTGCGACCCTGGACTGACCTCGTTTGAGCCGGAGGCGCTGGGCAACCTGGTGGAGGGGATGGACTTCCACAGATTTTACTTTGAGAACCGTAAGAGCGATAGGTTTATTAGGCATTTATCTATTTTTTATTATATTTTATTTTATTTTTTATTGTTTTGTCAGTGTATGAATCCATAGAGCTTTAGGCGATAAGCCAAGTCAAGTAACTTTATTAATACCCGTGGGCAGGAGGGTAACCCCAATTTAAAAGGACAAAACACAAAACAAAACACTTAGACAACACAAGACAGAGACATGGACAGAAATCAAGCTCACTGATTGTAGTTCAAATCAGACAAGACAACAACATTGATTAAAAAAAGTTATAAAATAAGTTAAAATACATAAATAATGTAGAGAGAAGAAATGTGCTGGAGCCCTGGATGTTTTACGCTGAAAAAGGTTATTGAGCTTGGCCAACAAAAGAGTCATCGATATAACAAGTGGTGCATAATGCCACTTCAGTTCTGAGGAAACAAACCACAAACCTCAGTTCTTATATGAAGCGAAGTGAAAAGAGTGAGTGTAGATGAGATGTGTGGGCGTTCAGTTGGCTAACAAAGCATTAACATAAAGATGAAGATGTAACAATTCATGGGTAAAGTGGAGATACAATACGGTACCATTTATTCCACTCTCTCCTCCGGTCCAGTGTTATCACACACGGCTCTGACTGTCAGTAAGTTCTGCCGCTGTGTGTAGAGGAGGAATGCCAAATACTGAGACCAAGACTCAAAGGGAGGCAACATGGCCTTGGCCTGAGCCTCAGAGGGAATGCAGGAAGAGATAACTGTCTTCTAGTTGAGTATCTACAAGAGGAGCGTCTGACTCCTTATGTCAACAGCTGGAAAAGATCGGTTGACCTTGGACCACATACAGTTTCTCATGGAATTATAAAATAAATGTCTTAGATCTTCCCGTACTGTACGTTCCTGATTGAGACTTATCGCTCCGAGTACCCTTCACTTGTTTGTCACACACGTTATGGGATGAAAACAGCCATCACTACATTCACTATGTTTTTATTAATCCTAACTTTTACATAATAGAATAATATGCATCGTATATTATAAAATACCATCACTCTGCTAGAAAGTTACATGGAATGAATAAACACAATAATTATGATATTTTTCTATGTTTTTATTATCATTTTAAGATATTCTTTAGTTTTTTTTTAATTATTTTCATTCGGTTCTTGTTAAGACTTGATTCAGATTTCATCATTGATGTCCATTATGCTTTCCATCTTGCAGATACATCCCACCGCATTACATAGAAACCGTGAAAAATGCACACACTCACCCACACACATTGACACGTACTGTATCATAAACATAATATTGTACACATTTTTATATATAAACATATATCAATTGCTTCTTTGTGTTGTTTTTGTAATGTTTTGTTTGCATGTTACTATAGTACATTAGAACATGTTTTAAATAACAAATGGCCTATATGACAATTAGTGATACTAGTGTAATAATAGTAGAGTAGGCGACACTCGTTGTTGTGCTGTCTTTGTCTAACTCTTCTATCTCCACCGTCTTTTCAGTTTTGGCCAAGAACAGCAAGCCCATTCACACCACCATCCTGAACCCCCACGTCCATCTGATTGGCGAGGACGCCGCCTGCATCGCTTACATCCGCCTGACCCAGTTTGTGGACGGCCAGGGTCGGCCGCGGTCCAGCCAGTCAGAGGAAACCCGCGTCTGGCATCGCAGAGAGAGCAAGTGGCAGAACATCCACTTCCACTGCTCGGGCGCGCCAGCCGCGCCGCTCCAGTGAGGTACAGACCACAGCGCTGGGACGACTGGGAGGAAAGAGTCGCCCTCAGATCATGTTCATGTATTTGGCTGCAGACGCTGCAGCTGTTGAGCTTCATCTGTGTTTGTTGACGAAGGGATTCTCGGGGTGGAAGTGTTGCATGTTGCATTCACTGACTCATTTTTAATTTGAAGCAGGTTAATGGAAACACACCTGTTGTTCAGAGGTGGAAAAATAACAAGGTGTATAGATGATTAGCAGGAAGTCAGCAAAAGAAATCCAGTACGTTTCCATCAGCCATAAAGGGATAGTTCAACATTTTGGCAAATTGGCCCATTGCCATAATCCCTATAGTCATAGTAGTAGGTTTGTTAACTTTAATTGTCGGTGCAAGCTATTTTTAGAATGGCAGAGCAGAGCCATGAGCTGCTTAGAGCTACGCTACGGAGGCTCATGGGATTTCTTGGTTTCCCTCATCAAACTCAAATCATCAAATACACAATCCAACAACTCCAAAACGCTCTGGTGGACAAGTTGTGACCTGCACATTCACCACGCTATGAGATAATAACGGAACATTACAAGACAGAGTTGTTTTAGAGGCAAATTCATGCAAAACTGCTGATGCGCATTCCTGTTGGGGACAGTTTTTCAGCAACCAGCCTCGAAAACAACTCCGATTATGGGCCAATTTGCCAAAATGTTGAACTATCCCTTTAAGTTTGTTTAAAATTACTCGCATGAAATAGTTTTCTGCTGTTTTTAATATTTTAAAGTGGCAGTCCACATGAAATCCAAGAAGTATCAAATACCTTGCAGTGTTTCCTCCTGCATGAAGGGTTAGGGTTGTGAATAAATAATAATAGACCTACTTCTTTTTCCTTTGTGTCTCTGCATTTAGTTTAAGGACTTTATTGGACTTTTGGGGAATTTTCTGTCCTACTGATTGAGACTGTTTACTTCACATGAACAGTTCTCCTAGTACTTCTGAAGCTGATTATAATACGTTTCATGTTGTTTGACTTATATGAAAACTGCAGGCAAAAAGAGAAGCTGTTTAGAGTCTGGCAGATGTTGACAGATGTTGTGACACTCAAGCCAGTTTTGCAGTTTCCCCCAGTTTGCAGCTAATCTATGCAAACCAGACTTTCCCCTTTGATTAAAAAAAAGTAAACCTTTATGGTCATTTATTCACATTATATGACGCTGTTTTTGTTTCCCCTCTCAGGATGAACGCCATAGTTTTGTCTGTGAGGAGTGCTCTGCTGGAAAGAGAGGAAGAGGAGGAGGACGAGGACGAAGGGATGAATGAACAAGTCCAGTGTCGGTTTGGGGGACAGGGTTACTACACGCCCCACATCAACAGCAAACCCTCCCTCCCTCCCTCCGTGGACGCCCCCGGCCTCAACCCCCAGCATGCATCTCTTCTTTTACTACTACTACTACTACTACGACTACGACTACGACTACTGCCCCCTGTCTGTCACCGCCGGACAGCTCGACTTCCTTCACCTCCCAGCTTCCTCTTCTTCCCTCCAGCACACTGGGTCATCGGTAGGGGTGAGGGTGAGGGTGAGGGTGGGGGTGGGGAGGTGTTTTCAGCACTCGTGTGATTCCTTCTTCCTGTGGTCTCTTCCCCCGTCCCGTCCCCCACTATTTTTGTGACACCTCCCCTCTCCCCTCCCCCTTTCTCGTCCTCCTGTGAATCCACACCTGTGTGACATAAACACTGCACTGGAAATACAGTATGTAAAGTTTTAAGTAAAATCTATTATTATCATTACTATATTAATATTATTATGATTATTATTATTATTATTATTACACATTTGCAATTGTATATGTAATTTGTATAATTTGAAATTCTTGATGCCAGTGGTTTCTAGAGTTGAAGGATTTTTTTGTTTGTTTTTCTCTATCTTTTTAAGGAAGCATGTTTTTTCCCCTATATTAACAGTGGCTGTTTTTTATTGTGGCTATTAAGTGGAAAATGATATTGGCAGTTTTTGTAATTTGCTTCTTGTATGTTAGCTATAATACCGCGCCCAAACTCATGGTCAACTTGTTTTTGTTTAGTTTTTTTTTTCTCTCGGCCTGTTTTTGTCTTCTTTTCTTTTTTTTTCGGAAGGGGTGTGCCTGATGGGTGTCGTGTGAAGGTGGAGAGCGAGTCCTTGTACGTGTGTGACTGTGGTTACGTACAGCAGACACATAGCACGCGCTATAGTCCAAACTATAATGGCTCTGTGCAGTCGGAGGAACCCTCTTTGTTTTTTCCCTCGTTGCAATGTGAATGGCAGTAGAGAGGCTTCGCTAAAGCTCAGTGTCTTCCTGCGCCGAAACTCTGAATATATCAGACACACAGATCAGACGGCATGCAATAAGAGTTTCACCGTGAATTCACGTTTCCATCTCCGTGTAAAACGCTGTAAAAGGCAGAGAGCTGTTGTGTGCTCCAGCACCGTGAACAGTGAGGTCTGAACAACGAAGCATCAACTTTGACATAAGCACAAGCTATCGCTGTCAGCTGTTGGCAGCAGTGCTCCCTTTCTTCCTTATTTTGTATCGATACCACTAGGATTTAAAAAAAAAAAACAGGATACAAGTGGAAGAACAAGTAACACATCTTATTATGACAAAATACATTGGTGTGTTGCTTAAAAACATGAGATCCAAAGAGGAGATATGACATCTAATGATTTCAGAGTTGTAATTTTACTGGTTTAGTAATGTAATGCAATATCTAATATTTGGTATTTTAGCCAGTTGCTGCTTTGATTGAACACAGTTGCTTCCACTAAAGAAAAGTAGGTTTATACTGTAGCTGAGAATTATTTTCATTAATTATCTGCCAGCTATTGTCACAAAATCCCAAAACATTAAGACCAAGAAAAGCAATAACTTAACAAGAGACTTATCAAACGTGTCACATTTTGCGAATGTTACTATCTATAAATGAACAAATTTAAGACATTTAGGGGCTTTACAGAGGAAAAACTAAGATTGGTAGCAGCAGTCCTGTTTTAAAGTAAAGTGATGATGTTTTTATTGCTGGATTTGGCTGCTCTTTGACTGCACAAACATATCAGAATATCACTGTTTCACTCAAATCAATCAATTCAATCAACCTATTATCCATTTGAGAAAGTGTAACAGTTAATTTGTGGTGACTTGATAATCAATATTTTCTACATTTTCACACTTAAAAGTCTATGAAACTACTGAGTAAAACTCGTGTGCCACACAATACCTTAGCCATCACTTTTAATTTAAATATTTCTGCACTATTTCCTGATTGACCTCTGACCCCTACTAACACCTCTCTGCACTAGGAACCTCAGCCCCCATCAGTCCGGCCCTGTCTGTGTCTTTTTCCAGCTCGTGGTGCTATATAAAGCTTCTCGTTGAAGAAAGAGGAGATGCACTGTTGGCAGCTCCTGCCGTTGCTAGGCGACAGCTGAACACCCGCTCGGCGCTCTTTGCCTAAAAAAAAATTGTGATATTTTTATCTCGCTGAAAAATCTCGGCGCTGTCTGGAACGCACCAGCAGGACTTTTTTTTTTTGGTTTTGTTTTCTCTCAGTGCAAATGTCAAATAGAGGAAGTCAGAGCGCTGTACATGTAGATGAAGGATCCTCATGGATGTGTGACCTTTCTCGCTTCCAGAGCCGTGGTGCAGAGAGCTGGTGCTCCTGAAACACACACACACACACACTTACACACTCTCAAACACTCTCAAACACTCACACACACACTGACGGAGAATAATGAAGGATGTGTGAGCTGGACGTGTCTAAAAGTGGGAAATATTCTCCCACTGTACCATGAGTTCAGAAATATCAAATGCAAATGTGAGGGTTGTGTAGGACTTCCCTGTTCGGACATTTGCCACAGGGTGCAATATTTGTGTGTGCCTGTGTGTGTTTGTGTGTATATGTGTGTCTGCAAGCATATACGGTACATCCATCGCTCTTAGTGTGTATTCTGGGTGGGGGGAGTGTGTGTGTGTTGTATAAGAGATGATGGAAGGAGGAGGCTTTATTTCGGAGGACGTATCAGTCCCCTGCCTTCAACCCAGGACTCTTTTTCTTATTATTTGATCTGTTGTGTTTTAGTTTTTTTTCATGTTTTACATTTACATTGTGTTTTTCATGTTTTTACTCTCATGCTCTTTGATTTGTGTTACCATAAAGTGTTATCAGTTATTCATATAAATATATAAAGTGCTTGTGCCAGGGGCGGCAGGATTGAACGGATGGACTCTTTAGCACTGAAGTTTTTGTGTGTGTGTGTGTGTGTGTGGGAGTTGGACGTGCGATCAGCTCCACTGTAATTTTTTTTTTTTTGCTTGTGCACCATTGGCTGCCTTCACATTTGTCTCACACCTATTGGTCAGACCAAGATATTAAGAGACCGGGCAGTCGGTTTTGGTGAATAGTCCTCAGGTTTCTATTTATTTTGAGTATTTATTTATTTATTTTAGTGGATATTTTTATTGTGCTTTGTTTTTGTTTTCTTATTGTACATCTCATGCACTTGTGCAAGTACTGTCTGTCGTTCAAGGGACACTGCTCCATGTAAAACATGGCTGTTTTTAAAGGGATAGTACACCCAGGTTGCATCCTGCATGTATTCTTTTTTTTTCTGTATCGACCAACATGGTGTGAATTACTTTTTTTTCTTCGTTTATCTGCTTTTTTTTCTCTCTCTCTGCAACTTCAGTTTAACGCTGGCTTGACATTTTGTTTGCAGTTCCGTTGTGTCCTTTTTATGCCTCCACTTAAGTCCCATTATGACTTACTTTGCCAGAGTGGGACGTCTGTTACTTTAATCTCATATAATACAGGATTGTATTTTGTGTGAACTATCCCTGCAAAAGCTTCATTGTCTTTTTTTAAGACGATGAAGCTTTGTTTTTTCGCTTTGTTTTTCTTAAATCAAAAGAAGGTTTCTTTTCAAGGTTGAACTGCAGCAGAGTCGTTGTATTGTACTCATGTCACAGTAACAATGTTCATGTGTAGTTGACCCTGACGTATACTAGTAAAAGGTCAAAGGTTACCTGAAAGCGCTTGTGCGTGATCGTGCTAACCAAACATGACCCCCCACCCCCTCCAGAAAAAGAAGAAATAGCAGCATGTACAGTACAAAGGTGTTGTTCTTCTGTTCTCCTTAGTGTGTTTACTAGCCTTGAAAATCAGTATAATAAGATTCACATATATTTAAAACGAGGGAGTACACAGTGTTACACAACTTGCAGCTAACTAGCAGAGTAGCTGGCGTTTTCTTTGCATGACAGTCAACAGGACACTTTGTTTTTTTTGGTGTTTTCCTTTTTATTTGGTTTCTCATTTTCTACTGAATGCTGGTATACTCCACCTTTCTCTATTTTCTCAGCTTTTTAAGTGCATATAACTATTTTTGTCTCCAGATGATATAATGAAGATGACTGTGATGGTCAGGATGATTATATTAATGACTGTGGCACTTAGGATGACACAATGAGGATGTTGACGGTGATGATGATGATGCTGATGATGATAATGATGATGATTATGATGATAATGTGGTGAAGATTATTTCGCATGCTTTTCTATGGGGCTCTGTGTTGTCAGTGCAGAACGGCTGCCTTATAGCTGAGAGAGCAGCAGCAGCAGCAGCAGCAGCACGGGTTGACCGGTGCACTGGAGTCCCACTGACAGATGACGGACTCCAGCGGTCGCACACAGTATAAAGCACAAACAGAGGCAGGTGGAGGGCAGATTAATGCTTCTGATGTAGCTGCACAATGAGCTCAGTGTAGTGTCAAAGCCAACAGAGACAACAGCAGTAGAATAAAGAACCAGCTTCCATCGTGATTATTGATCAGGGCTGCACAGTCGTGACTGACATATGGCTCCAATACCACTGATTAATCACAGTTGTGTGTGAATCCTTACAGCTAAAGTCATGACTGGATGTGATTAATTGTGCAGCCCTGCATATAAACTACAATAAGTGTCCTCTTGTGTGTTGGGGTCAGTGCGAGCTCCGCTGGCTTCCTGTCAGCTACAGTGTTTAGTCAGATGAAGCATCACTGAGATAAACTGGAGCCACTGCGTTCACTCTGAACCTCCACCATCTTCTCTCTCCAGCTAGTGACGAAGTTGCACTGACAACACTGAGCTGGCTTCTCTTCGTAGGCTGTCTTTCACTCTTTCTCCCCCCCCAGTCCCTCTGTTTTCAACCGTATTCAATCATTTCTCTGCAGCTGGCTCTTTCTAGTTTCCCCTCTGTCTCTTTTTGTCAGTTTGGGTTTCTTCTGTATAATAATATTAATCCTCTAGTTCTCTGATTCTTCGGATTATTGCTCTGTTCTCTTACGTGCTACACGTGTTTCTCTAACTTCAAGAAAATGTGTTAAGGTGTTATCAATAAAACGACAATTTAAATAGAAATTTCATTGTCTGTCTGTGTGTACACATGAGTAGGACTGCAGTACAGCTTTAAAGATTTAGAGGTAACTCAGGACAAAGTAACACATAAGATAAAAGTTATAACATTTAAAATCAGACTTACAGTACACCATCCATTTCCAAAACAAAACACCCAGCATTCATGGAATATACTTAAGTAGATATAAAAAAAACTCAAGGGGGTTGATTCACATGGATGAAACTAACTAATAATAATAACAGTATGATAGAATGAAACAGAAATGATGATGGAGAAATACTGAAAATATCTGATGAAAAAACAGGAACACAGACAAGGGTGTTCGTTTATTTCCAAGAGAGGACAAACAACGACTTTCCAGTTAACTATTTATTAAACTGGATCATCAAACGAATCAGATACAAAAACTCTCCTGTTCAAGAAATCGCAGTCTGCAAGCAGTTAGCTGCAACCACCATCCCAAGAGAGCGAGAATTCTCTGTCATCTGCAATTTGCATCTGGCAAAGAAAAAGGCGTTACATTGATTTTTAATATTTTGCACTATGTGTGTGTAATTAATTCTTATTGGTCAATAACAGGTGGGGAGGTGCTGTGGTTTAGACTTTAGCCCTCCCTTCGTTGGTGCACTCAGCCTGGCACAGGTTGGTCCCATCTTCCCAGCACACGAACTTCTGGACTTGAAACACAACAGAAACCTCCCTACACTGCAGCTGTATCTTATCTGTCCTTGGTCAGAGAGTGCAGAGCCATAATTCAGCACAATGTCTCATCCTCTCCTCCCTGCGACCTTGAAGATGTTTACCTCTCACAGTGGCTCTGTGTGTCCTCAACTTGCCTCTGAATGGACAAACAGGTTACTGGTGTTTATTGCATTATGAATTAAGCTCAACACAAATCTATATGGTTTGCTTACAGGTTTCAGTTGTCTTTAACCTCAGTGGGTTAGTCAAAAATATAAGACACAAAGTGAAAGCGTAAATATGTCCTGGCTCCTCTCTCTCTCTCTCTCCGTACCACAGGGTTAATGCTTGACTCCCTCACATTCAGTAGGCTACCAGGACACAACAGCTCAAAAATAATTCAAAACATCATACATAAGACAAGTGTTTCACTTCACTCAGAATGAACTTGTTTAAATGGGTAAATGTGTAAAATGTGTAAGTGCTCAATCTACTAAAACAATCATGAGTGAGATATAGCCTATTGAGTGTTAATTTGTAATCTCAAAGTGAAGAATAGGCCTACATGTTCACAGTGTTAGTTCTGATGAGGTAGCCTATCTGTGTGCAGTTCGGCAACTCCCAGTGTAGAGACACAGGTTCAGCTTTATTTCATCAGTTAGTAGGCTAAAACATTGGTGCTCTGCTTTAGGCTATTAATCATAAGGCACAATATCAAACTCAATAGTAAGGTAAATACTCAGTGTTAATACATTTTTCAACCTAACATAGTTTACAAAAATTGTATTTCATTGTAAATATGGTTTTTTAAGGTAAAAATTTAAGGTAAAACATGTTGTTTCTTGTTCGACATAAAACAAGATGGTGATAACCAGGATAATGAACAGATTTGATCTCTTGATGATGTGGAAAAAGTTTCAGCATTTTGTTTCCACATATTGATTTTAAAAGGAGACACAACCTACAAACTATAGGCTACTACCTAATAGGCAACAAATGTTTTTTTTTGTTGTTGTTTTTTTTAAATTGATAGTAGCCTACTATATATTTATTGTAGTTATCAATAATAATAATAAAATAAAAAAACATTTGTCGCCTAAATATTAGGAACTTCTTTCCTATTTGAAGAACATTTGGTGTTAATGAATAATGAGTTTGTGATGCAGATACTTTTGAATCACTTCCTGTCCTCCTATATTTTCGGAATAACCATATTTTAACCAAAGTACGACTGAATATGTAGTTTTACAATGGCTAATAGCACAGATGTCGCTATCAGAGCGATGTTATATCATCAGTCGCTCTGGCCGGCCGAGACCTGACTTTGACGTAAAAAGTGGCGCATACGTACGTCAACGGCTAACCGCTCTGACGTCACGCAAATCTAAAATTTGAACGTTGTTAGCTACTACCATGGCTACTACCGGGGCGGGGTGAAGTGAATTACCGGTATGTTACTGCTACAGCACCGACTTTACAAGTTACTGGGCACATTTTCTGTCGGTTTAAAAACTCTGTTGTGATTTAACCGACTACTAGAGGTTTTGTTCTCCACGCACGGAGGAGCGAGCTAACACTCCTACCACCTTTTGAGAAAATAGCCGGTGAGTGTTTGTTTGTTATCGTTAGCCTACAGAAAACTCCTATTTTCTTTGGAGTCGTTCTTGTTTGTTTGTTTGTTTGTTTAGCCCGCATGTTTCAATCAGCCTTTCAATGTAAAGCTACTCATGTGCTAATTGAGTGTGAACTGTGTTTTAAACGGCTTTTATCTTTTTCTGAAGTAATCTAGTCCATATATTTGACATTGATATTATTATATTATCATCTAGCTAGTTTCCACATTCTTCAATATTTCTCTTACGCTCTCTAAATTCAAGAAAATTAGTTTTCAACAAAATGACAATTGAAAATTCAGTGTATGTATGTGTTTACAGACATGTAAGATTGCAGCACAGCTTCAAGTGCTCAGTGTCAAGAGGAGTTATTAATTAACTGTGATTTAAAGACAAAATGACAGGTGAGCAGGTGTAGAAGCAGGTTGGCTGTGAAGTGTGATGATGAGTTTAGAGTTTAATAAACCTCAAACCATCATGATAGAAAAACTAACGTCCCTGAACATCACAGACTGATCTCAGTGGGACACATTTTGATATCAGAGGTTTTAGCATCACCAGACTTTCCAACACCAAAATAAGGGAAGAGTTTCTCAGTGAAAGTGTCTCTGTGAGTGTAGATGTGAGTCATGTCTTCAGGGTCGTAGAAGGACACCTCCCCCCCGTCATAGTCCAGCTGGACTCTGATCCTCTGGAGACTCTTCTTCACTGTCACAGTCTCACCATCACCATTGGTGTATTTTCCATCACCATTAGTGTGTTTTTCATTACCATACAATAAACCCCAGACTCCATATTTTGGTGAAATAAATATCTTTCCCTCCCTGTCGACTGACTCTTTTGCCAAACCCACATTCCAGTTAGGATGATCTCCCACCTTCACCTCCCAGCTGTGTTTCCCTGAGCTGAAGCCCTCAGAGCCCAGGACATTGGCATAATTAGTGAATCTATCTGGATTGTCAGGAAGCTGCTGCTCTGTGTCTCCATGTCTCACACTGGTCAGATCATCAGACAGATGAAGGCAGTAAGCTGCAGTGTTTGGGTCCAGGATGACAGGAGTGAAGTGGACCTTCTCCTTGATCTTCTCCCAGACTCTGAAGGACAGGTTGCCCAGGTGTTTGGCCTCATCTATCAGAGCTCCTGAGAGCAGCTGTGGATCTGACAGTGAGCACTGGGCTCTGGCTCTGGTCTGAGTGGCTTTATAACTGCTGAGGAACACCACCTTGTGTTTCTGCAGCTCTTCTTCAACAGCACAGATACTGTCTGACAGAGAGGAGATCTGCTCCTCAATCATCTTCATCTCTCTGCTCATAGTCTTCCTCTTCTGCCCCTCTTCCTCCCTCAGAGCTGCCAGTCTGGACTCCTCTTCCTCTTTCAGGAGCTGGTGGAGCTTGTTGAACTCTGCTCTGATCCGCCTCTCTGTGGACGACAGCTGCTTCTTGGAGTATTGAATAATTTCAATGTATGTTTCCTCCACTTCCTTGTATATATCCAACTTGTCCTTCAGAGACTTTAAGTCAGATTTCAGCTGCTCCTTCAGGTCACTGACTCTTTCTTCTACAGGAACCACCTTGTGAGTCTGGTGGAGAGAAAACTCACAGACAGGACACACAGCTTTCTGCTCATCCTCACAGAACCAATAAGGGACGTCTGGATGTTTATCACACACCACCTCCTCCTTCTTCCCTTTTTTCACAGGTGGACCAGTGTTTTGCTTCTCAAGAAACGAGTCAGCGAGTTCTTTAAGAGAAATGTTTACGGCTCGACAATCCTTTGAAGATTTCTTATTACAAGTGGGACAGTTTTTGTTTTTAGCTGGTTCCCACAATTGTTCCAGGCAGCTTAAACAGAAGCTGTGGTTGCAGCTCAGAGAGACAGGATCTCTGAAAATCCCTGAACACAACTCGCATGTCAGATAATTTTCAACGACAGTTTTCTCCATTTCCACAGATTTCCAGATTTCTTTAAATCAAGATCAAGACTCACCAAAGTTCAGTCCCTTTGACTTTCCCTCTACAATCCACCGAGTCTCTGTTGTCCAGTGCCGATCCAAACCTGTGATGCAACGTCTCAGCTCTGACCAACTGTTTTCACTTCAGTTTCATTTATGTACTCTGTTCTGGGTGGAGAAATGGTTGAACAGAAACTGTTGTTTGTTTCTCCAGCGGGTGGCACTCTTGCAGTCTTTACAGATGTTGAATGAAAATTCACTCAAAACTCACAAGGAACCTTTGTTTTCATTGTCAAATAACAGTTGAAAGTAGTAACAAGGACCACTTCCTGAAAGTTTTATGTCCTTGACTTTCCTTGAATATTTCCATTTCGTGTTACTGATATAATATTAAAAAATATATATAGATTCTCTACCTTTTAAACCACAAACTTTTGAGCCTTAATGTTTTTTTTTCCCAAAAAGGAAAATATGATCTTTTGTTATATCAATTTAAAGTAGATATCAGTGTGTTCAACACATTTTGATAATCAGCACTCTCCTCATTCTCTCCTGTTGAGGCCACAGGTTTTAACAAATTTAAAGGGTTTCTCATATAGTCACATTTAGAAAAGTCTAGGTTTTGTCCTTTAAACTGATATCCATATAAAAAAAACATCAATTCTATGTTATATTGTTTACGTAATACACTCTGTTGACAGTGTTTTTTTTTTTTTAAGACCAAGTTTTTATATTCAACTCAATTTTACCACTGCTTATAATTGACACAGAAATGCAGAAAAATTGAAGGAAGGGTCTAAGTGCCAGAATATTAATCAACTATTTTATAGACCAATATAGTGACACTCTGCCTCTTGTCCTCCTCTGAATCCAACCTTGCGTGGCATTAAAACTGCCGTGGAAATGTAGTACTGTCTGTAAGTGATGAAAATCACAACTGCAGAAAAGTAATTGTTAGACAGTGAATGTCACACTGTGGCTGATTCAGGCTCTTGATGTTTACTACAAATCATCTCATTCTTCTTATTTCCCTGTTCTGTCTCTGATGATCCAGATCCTTCAGTGCAAAGTTCACCAGTGGAGAATCCTTTGAAGATTTCCTCTCACAAACGGTACAGTTTCTGTTTTTATCTTTTTCCAACAACAGCAAGACTCAACAAGTTTTAATGTGTCCTCAACTTTCTGCTGACCGCCCTCTAAACATGTCTTTTCCAGTAGAGATCTGTCACCTTGTACTGACGTCTCAGCTCTGACCGACAAAGTTAAAATCTACTTTCATTCCCCTTTACCGTTTCTCGTAGTTAAATTATGAGCAGTAGAAAACACTGGTGTGTTGTTTTGTTACCAGCAGGTGGAGCTGTCGGCTTAACAATTGGAGTTTACTAGTTTATCCAACTCACATTATTTCCTTGTCGATCAGTTGGTTCCCAAACACAACTGATGACACCTCATGTTCAGTTCATGTGTGAACATTTTAACAGCCTGACTGACACTAAACCAGCATGTGTGTGATTGTGCTTCATGAGGGAGTACCTTTTCATGAACTACATTAGAACTAGGCCATACAACCATAGGAGTAGGTTCATTAATTATTGGTGCATGTTGTTTTGACATCCGCAGGGCACAGATGCCAGATGCTCAGCAATCACAACAGAGGTGAATGGCACAGGTCCCCTCTCCCTCAAAACTCATCAAATACACAATCCAAAAACTCCAAAACGCTCTCGTGGAGAAGTTGTGACCTGTACATTCACCATGCTATGAAATAATCATGTATAATTATGTAGCATTACAACACATAAAGCAAATACTCGGAAGTATCTGGCTTTTGAAATCGATCCGCCCAGCAGCCGTGTCTGGATTGTAGTTCCGGCTACACATTTGCCTCGAAAACAATTCTCTCTCGTAATGTTATATGATTATTTCATAACATGGTGAATGTACAAGTCACAACTTCTCCACGAGAGCGTTTGGGAGTTGTTGGATTCGAGTTTTGAGGGACAGAGGACTTGTACAACTGAACTCATGTTTTAACCAGGATATTTGACCATCACAAAGAAAACACAACATAAAGGGAAAAACAAACTCAAGAGAGTTGAGTCACATGGATGAAACAGAAATAATAATAATGAGAATTAGAGAGAAAATGTCTGCAAGTTAACAGATTTAATTGTAAACATGATAAATTAAACTAAAAAATCTGAAGTTGGGATAAAACATCAAACTATTATTCCAGCACATGTTTCTAAACTATTAAAGAGAAGACCCAAAACTGATGATGAACAGTCACAACAACTGAAACAAACAAATCATCAGTACAGTGGATATGAACTACTATACAATGTTGTTTGACACAGATCAAGATGCTGATAACCAGGATAATGAAGAGATTTGATTTCTAAAATTTTTGTCTCGATGATGTGAAACAGTTTCAACATTTTGTTTTTGCATTTTCTCACATATTAATCTTGATTTAAAAAATTTAATCAACCTCCAAATTCAGTCTGTTTTCTAAAAGCTGAGAAAAAAAAAAAAAATTATTGATGTAGAAGAAACAAGTTTGGTTGAGTATCCATTGAAACACCAAATAAAGATTTAAAAATAAAATTTAAAATCATGAAAAAAAAAGAACAGTATTTTTTACGGCAGTTCAGTGATGATGATCAATCTAATGAGATACAAATTAACTGTGATTTAAAGACAAAATATGAGCAGGTGTACTGTAGAAGCAGGTTGGCTGTAAAGTGTGATGATGAGCTTAGAGTTTAAAGGAATAGTTCACCAAAAAAAATATAATTCAGTCATTATTGACTCACCCTCATGCTGATGTAGGCCTAGCTGATGTTACACTCACCCCTGCTGAACTCACTCCACCCAGGGCATCCGGGTCACGGCACCACTGCAGCCGGGCGACGATGCAAACCGTTGTGCCAAGAGATCAATGACCGCTTGGCAGCTGGGTTTGCACTTCCATTATGGGTGAGTGAGTGCACCCGGACCCTCTGTTACACTGATGAATACTTGGGAGTAGTTTTTTATTCCTCAAAGTGCATCTGGAGACCCGGGAGCGTTCGTAGTCCAATGAAATCCTTATATGAGAGTCAATAGCACCCCCCCCCCCCCCAAAAAAAAGGTCCATAAAACTGCACAAAAACCTTGTAATATTCCTCCATACTGCTCGTCCACTGTAATCCAAGTGTCCTGAAGGGATATAGTCCAGAGTTTACTCGAAACGACGTCATTTAGGACATTTTTACAGCCTGAACAGTCCTGCTCTGATGTTCATGCACGTCGGAGCGCCATACAAGAATTTCAACTATTCCTTTAATAAACCTCAAACCATCATGATAGAAAAACTAACGTCCCTGAACATCACAGACTGATCTCACTGTGACACATTTTGATATCAGAGGTTTTAGCATCACCAGCTTCTCCAACACTGAAATATGGAAAGATTTTCTCAGTGAAAGTGTCTTTGAAAGTGTGGATGCGAGTCATGTCTTCAGGTTCATGGAAGGACACCTTCCCCCTGTCATAGTCCAGCTGGACTCTGATCCTCTGGAGACTCTTCTTCACTGCCAGAGTCTTACCAGCACCACTGGTGTATTTTCTATCATGGTGCCTTAAACACCAAATTCCATATTTTGGTGAAGCATCCCGTCCTCCCTTCCTGTCAACTGACTCTTTTGCCAAACCCACAATCCAGCGAGGATGATCTCCCACCTCCACCTCCCAGCTGTGTTTCCCTGAGCTGAAGCCCTCAGAGCCCAGAACAGTGATATACTTGGTGAATCTCTCTGGATTGTCTGGAAGCTGCTGCTCTGTGTCTTCTTGTCTCACACTGGTCAGATCATCAGACAGATGGAGCCAGGGACTTGCAGTGTTTGGGTCCAGGGTGACAGGAGTGAAGTGGACCTTCTCCTTGATCGTCTCCCAGACTCTGAAGGACAGGTTGCCCAGGTGTTTGGCCTCATCTATCAGAGCTCCTGAGAGCAGCTGTGGATCTGACAGTGAGCACTGGGCTCTGGCTCTGGTCTGAGTGGCTTTATAACTGCTGAGGAACGCCACCTTGTGTTTCTGCAGCTCTTCTTCAACAGCACAGATACTGTCTGACAGAGAGGAGATCTGCTCCTCAGTCATCTTCATCTCTCTGCTCATAGTCTTCCTCTTCTGCTCCTCTTCCTCCCTCAGAGCTGCCAGTCTGGACTCCTCTTCCTCTTTCAGGAGCTGGTGGAGCTTGTTGAACTCTGCTCTGATCTGCCTCTCTGTGGACGACAGCTGCTTCTTGGAGTGTTGAATCATTTCATCGTATGTTTTCTCCACTTGTTTGCATTTGTTCTTCTTGTCCTTCAGAGACTTTAAGTCAGATTTCAGCTGCTCCTTCAGGTCACTGACTACTTGTTTTACAGGAACCACTTTGTGACTCTGGTGGAGAGAAAACTCACAGACAGGACAAAATGCTCTATCTTCATCCTTACAGAACAATCTAGGCTCCTCTTGATGTTTCCGACAAATCACTTCCACCTCCTTCTGTCCCAGTTCAGACTCTGATGCTCCAAATTTCTGTCTCCCAGCAAAGGAATCAGCCAGATCCTTCAGTCCAAAGTCCACAAATGGAAATTCTATTGAAGATTTCTTTTTACAAGTGGGGCAGTTTTTGTTCTTAGCTTGTTCCCAGAATTGTTGCAGGCAGCTTGAACAGAATCTGTGGTTGCAGCTCAGAGACACAGGATCGCTGAAAGTCTCTGAACACACGGCGCAACTCAGGAAACTTTCAACAAGAGCGATTTTCTCAGCCATTTTCTCAGATTTTAAATTGTTCGTAACTAAAACACTCACCAAGTTTAATTTCCACTCAGTTTGTCCCCTGCAGTCCTCATGATAATTATAGTCAAGTTAGAGATCTCCCAGCCTGTAAAGTCCTCTCTCAGTTCAATAATGATAGTCTGCTTTCAATGTGATCATCATGTAATCATTAATAGTAACACCGATATCAGTCATGCGATCTTTGTCCTTCAGTCGCTGCTTTTCTCACACTGCTGTGCTAAGAACTTAAAAAGACAATAACACAATTATTGGACGCTGAAAATACACAACATGGCTGATCTCAAGTTTTATTTATTGTTTATTTACTTGATATTTGATCCAGAAGTCAATCAAGGTAAACACAGTCATTATCATCAACAGGTCATGATTTGGTCACATGTGTTGTAAATCTCTCTTCCTTCTTGTTGATTCCAGCTCTCACTTGTCTTTGGACTTTGTGTCACAGCTTTTATTATTATCGTACCCAATCTTTGGACTCAGTGGTGAATTGAAATAAGATTTCTGATTAACTTTCTTATGGTTTGTGCATTTGATTTTACACAATAGTATGGTTAGGACAGATAATAAAAAATATGACATCATTCACAAAATCTACCAATACTAAACATTTGTGTCGTATATGTGTTAAAGAGTGTTATGGGTTTGTATCAGACTCTGACAACATGTAGACCATGTCTTCTTCTATGACATGATCATTGGAGTCATTGTTGGTGTGATTGTCTCTAAAATTATTGATCTTCACACACAATAATCTGTGGTGGAAATACCTTGTTGATGAGAGAGGTCAAAGGTCATACTATAGCTGACAGACAGGCTACAGTAAGTCAGAGAGCCAATTAACAAGAAGTCCAACCTCAAGATAGTCGAACTAGAACAGCAGAGGACCAGGAGCTGTATTTATCAAGCTAGAATTACTCCTAAAAGTTGAGTAAAAAATTCTTCGCTGAAAGCTGCACTTAGAAGTTAGTTATCAAGCATCTTACTTGCACTTTTAGCAAAGTGTAGGACTGAGTTACGACAGTACTATGTGCTGTAAATAGAATTTTTAGATGACGTCACTTCCAAGAATGACCAATCGCTGAAGGGAATCCCTTATCTAGAAATCTTAGAAATACTGTATCTCAGTGAATAGTTAAATGGCCAATGGGAATGTATATTCAACAATATTTTGTCAATAATCTACAAAATAATACAAAATGTATTGGTAATGAATGAAAAGTAAATGTTTCCAAATCTTCCAATTCATTAATTGAGTGATACATTGTTGAATTTTTCCAAGGGCGAGAAATCAAAGCATTTTGATGACCTTTAATTCTGCCATGAAAGCTCTGCTGCGTGAGGTTATTGAAGAGATGACGTCCCTTTTTAAATCCGTGACAAAGAGGATACCCGCTCTGTCCCAACGATATTGTTTGATCAACTGCTCGTCATCAAACAAAGCCTGAACGTCCTTCTACTCCCGGAAGATTTGCGCACACATCTCACCTCAATGCTATCCCCTACTGGCAACTCCTGACCACTTAGGAAACCTCTCAAGGTCCCTTAAATACAGTATCTGGGGGAATAGGAGTGATTCTTAGTCATGAGAAAGTTGATAAATAGTTTTTATTCTGAAGTTTGAGAGTAGGACTGAATTCCACAAATTTTCAGCACTTAAGACTAAAATGGCACTCCCCAGGTCAGGTCCCCCTTGTCAACTGAGACAACACAGTTGAGGTTGGACTTAAGGCTGCAGATGATTAGGTCAACAACATGAATCCAATAATGCTCCATACCACAAAGCAAATATCTCAAACTGGTTTCAGGAACATGACAGTGAGTTCAGCTCACCTCACAGGCCTTCACTGTCTCCACTGACCTTATTATTAGTGGATGAACTGCTCTTCATCCAAAACCACAGTCGTCCCAATTCATGAAATAAAGCACTTGCTATTAAACTAAAAATAGAGTAATACAAAGGGCACATGCTGTATGGGCTTCAAAACCGTATGCCAATTTATAAACCCCCATGTTCATCCCGTTGCAAATATTTGGTCACAATAATAACACAACACAATATGGCAGATCAAAAGTTAGTTTCAGTAAAGGGTCATTGGTCAATACGTGTCCTTCCAAATGCCATAAAACAATTCAGACTTGAGGGTGGTTAATCACCTGGCAGATAAAGGGAGAAACAACACAGTCCAAAGACCCAAAATTCATTGAATAATGAAAGAAGTAAATCCAAGGATCAAAAACTAAAACTAAATGAAGGATATTTGATCATCACACACAAATAAAGAAAATTACAACATAAAGAAAAACTCAAGGGAGTTGATTCACATGGATGAAAGAGCTGTGCTCTGTATCCTTTAATATCATCATCCTGTAAAATCATCCTGCCCTGTGGTTTTTGTATTATGAGACCGTCATCTCCAGGACAGAGGAGCAGCGAGTCAAACAGAGTATCGAGTCAAACTGACAAATATCCGTGAATCTATAGCAAACATCCTATTCTCCTGCCTCTCTCCAGCAGTGAACACACAGGTGCGTGCCTGGGTTACTGTGGTCACTACGGTTACTGTGTTTGCCGTAGGTAGGCTACTGCCCTTCTCGTGATTCAGAACGTTTTTTTTTTAAACGTTAATCTGCTTTTACAAAAATCATGAATGTTATTGTAGCCTACTTTATTAACAAAATCTAAATAAAATAATTTTACATGTTGTTCAACATTATTAAAGAGAAGGAAGTTTCAGGTTTTGTATGATGAGGAAATAGACTTCTGTCTATTTAAAAAAGGGTGTAAACAAATGGTGGTGCAACAGTGCAAGCAGAAAAATCAGTTTGGAGCCTTGTGAAAATTTTACAGTCAAATCTGGTCTAGGGAGCATCTGCGGTGACACTGAACCAGTCTCAGCATTATATAGCATTATAGCATTTTATGTTTCACCAACTGCACCTGAGAACATGCTCTGCCAACATGTCAGTGTGAATTTATTTATTATTAGGGCGTATTCACACCAGGCTCGTTTGGTCCGCTTGAAACGGACTTTTCCACTGGTGCGGACTTTTTGGGGAGGTGTGAATACAAACCAGCGGACTCTGGTGCGGATCAAACAAGTGGACCGAGACCACCTTTGCAGGTGGGACTCGGTTCACTTGTTTGGTCCGCACCAAACGAACCCTGGTGCGATTCGCGTAGATACAGTGTGAATGCAAACCAAACCTTTCCCGAACCAAATGCAAAATCCAAGCGCCTTTTTGGATTCAACAGGCTTCCGTTGTTGTCAAAAATTGTGGAAATTATCAACAATGAGCCGTGGGTCAACATGGACATGGAAGACCCTGCTGATAATTTTTATCCAATGATTGAGCGACTGTGGGACACACGTGCTGTTGTTTACAAAGTTGATCAGCTTGTGAAAAAATGCAATGTGAATACAAACCGCACCAAGTAAAAAAAAATGTAGTCCGCACCAAAGCAAGTGAACTATCGGACTTTCCTGGTGTGAATACGCCCTTATATATAAAAGTTGTAGTTATTGACTCTAAATTCAGCAACTAAAAATTCAACTTTCTTCTTCTTCATCTTGTCCAGATGTTTTTTTCTTTGCCCCACATGTTCTCACTGATTAAGTTCTTCATCTATTAAGTTCTTCATCTATTCACTCAGTCATATGGCAGTCGCTGTCTTTGTTCAGGCTCACAGGAGGATTTTACTCTATATCCTAGCATGCATTAGATGGATTGATTGTCATAACATTAACAAATGACACAAATTACTAGTTATAAGATTTTAATGTTGAGAAAGGGCACAAATCTTAATCTTTGATAGTAACATTTCATAACTTCCGTTTATGACTTTAAGGTAAATTTAAATTATTTACATATAAAATAAAGGAAACATCCTATAATGTACTCTATTTCTCTTTCTTCATCAAATATCAATCAATAATCCTCTAAAATTCACACTGAAGAGAGAGGAAAGAGGAAAACAACAAATTGTGAAAAATACCAACGACAATGATGAGTAGCACCACGACTTACTGTATATTGATAGTGTTCGGGAAAACAGAGAGTAAAAGTCTCATCAAGAAATTTGTTGTTTTGAAAACAAAAAAACAAGTTTGAATCATTAATGAGTCAAGATGAAGAAATGCTTATGCTCCATTGGTAATAAAACACAACACAAAGAAAAAAAACAAGGCAGGAGATTCAAA
Source organism: Trachurus trachurus (assembly GCF_905171665.1). Classification (NCBI taxonomy): domain Eukaryota; kingdom Metazoa; phylum Chordata; class Actinopteri; order Carangiformes; family Carangidae; genus Trachurus; species Trachurus trachurus. Next base: position 11,510,110 of record NC_139895.1, on the reverse strand, counting down.
CAGAAATAAAAATGAAGATGGAGAATCACAAAAAAAAGTATGATAGCTAACAGAAATCTACAGTTCAATGTAAACGTTAAATTAAAAAAATAAAATCCACAACTGATCACCAACCTGTCACAAAACTGAAACACACAAAGCTGCAGTACAGTGGATATAAACGACTATACAGTGTTGTTCGACACACAAGATGCCTGATAACCAGGATAATAAACAGATTTGATTTGTTTTTGAGTTTTTCTCCTGATGATGTGATGTGATGAACTGTTTCAGTTTCACATTTTCTCTGACAGAACCAAACTCAATCTGACTCCTTAAAGCTGAGAAAGAAACACAAAACTATGACTAGCCTAAATTATGTAGAAACAGATTTTCAAGAACAGTATTTCTTACAGGCAGTACAGTGATGATGATCAGTCTAATAGACATTAAATGTGCTTCATCACATCACAGCACTTTTTCATCTGCTCAAAACAGCCCTGTTCAGAACGGCTGCTTTCAGAGCCTGTCCCTTTATGCAAATGAGCTACTGCTCACCCCGCCCTACCTCTATCAGTACCGTTACTCACAGGTAGGGCAAATTCAAAAACGAATGACATCATTGGATGACAACTGAGGGGACAGCTCGTAAAACAACATGGATTTCAACCCAGGGAGACAACAAATTACAGATTTTTTAGTCAATTCTCACATTTGGGGGCTGGAAGGCAAGCCAAATTTTTTTTTAAAGCCTTTAAAAAAGTGATGTTTCCAGGTCCCCTTTTTAGACAAAATGACAGGTGAGCAGAAACAGTTGGCTGTAAAGTGTGATGATGAGTTTAGAGTCTCAAACCATCATGATAGAAAAAGTAACGTCCCTGAACATCACAGCCTGATCTCAGTGGGACAGATTTTGATATCAGTAGTTTTGGCATCTCTAGACTTTCCTACACTGAAATAAGGGAAGAGTTTCTCAGTGAAAGTGTCTCTGTAAGTGTAGATGTGAGTCATGTCTTCAGCGTCGTAGAAGGACACCTCCCCCCCGTCATAGTCCAGCTGGACTCTGATCCTCTGGAAACTCTTCTTCACTGCCACAGACTTACCACCATTGAGGTATTTTCCACCACAATGTATGAAACACCAAACTCCATTTTCTGGTGAAATACCCATCTTTCCCTTCCTGTCAATTGGCTCTTTAGCCAAACCCACAAACCAGACAGGATGATCTCCCACCTCCACCTCCCAGCTGTGTTTCCCTGAGCTGAAGCCCTCAGAGCCCAGGGCAGTGGCATAATTAGTGAATCGCTCTGGATTGTCAGGAAGCTGCTGCCTTGATGTGTCTCCACGTCTCACACTGGTCAGATCATCAGACAGATGGAGACGGGGACATGCAGTGTTTGGGTCCAGGATGACAGGAGTGAAGTGGACCTTCTCCTTGATCTTCTCCCAGACTCTGAAGGACAGGTTGCCCAGGTGTTTGGCCTCATCTATCAGAGCTCCTGAGAGCAGCTGTGGATCTGACAGTGAGCACTGGGCTCTGGCTCTGGTCTGAGTGGCTTTATAACTGCTGAGGAACGCCAACTTGTGTTTCTGCAGCTCTTCTTCAACAGCACAGATACTGTCTGACAGAGAGGAGATCTGCTCCTCAATCATCTTCATCTCTCTGCTCATAGTCTTCCCCTTCTGCTCCTCTTCCTCCCTCAGAGCTGCCAGTCTGGACTCCTCTTCCTCTTTCAGGAGCTGGTGGAGCTTGTTGAACTCTGCTCTGATCTGCCTCTCTGTGGACGACAGCTGCTTCTTGGAGTGTTCAATCATTTTATTGTATGTTTTCTCCACTTGTTTGTATTTGTTCTTCTTGTCCTGCAGAGACTTTAAGTCAGATTCCAGCTGCTCCTTCAGGTCACCGACTGCTTGTTTTACAAGAACAACTTTATGTCCATGGTGGAGAGGAAACTCACAGACAGGACACACAGCTTTCTGCTCGTCCTCACAGAACCAATAAGGAACTTCTGGATGTTCATCACACACCACCTCCTCCATCTTCCTTTTTTTCACAGGTGGACCAGTGTTTTGCCTCTCAAGAAACGAGTCAGCGAGTTCTTTAAGAGAAATGTTTACGGCTCGACAATCCTTTGAAGATTTCTTATTACAAGTGGGACAGTTTTTGTTTTTAGCTGGTTCCCACAATTGTTCCAGGCAGCTTAAACAGAAGCTGTGGTTGCAGCTCAGAGACACAGGATCTCTGAAAATCCTTGAACACAGCTCGCATGTCAGGTAATTTTCAACAGCAGTTTTCACATCCATTTCCTCAGATTTCCAGATTTCTTCAAGTCAAGATCAAGACCTACCAAAGTTAAGTCCCTTCGACTTTCTCTCTACAATCCACCGAGTCTCTGTTGTTCAGTACAGATCCAAACCTGTCTCGTCTCTGCTCAGCTCTGTCTCTCAGTTTTCACTTCAGTTTCATTTACTCTGTTCTGGGTGGAGAACTGGTTGAACAGGAACTGTCATTTGTTTGTGTCTCCATCAGGTGGCACTCTTCCAGTCCTTTAGATGTTGAATGAAAATTCCCTCACAAGAACCTTTGTTTTCATTATCAAATATTAACAGTTTAAAGTAAGAAAGATCACTTAAAAGTTTATGTTAGTAGTTACAGTAGTTTAATATTTTAAAAAACAGCAACAATGAATTCTCTACCTTTTAAACAACAAAATTTTACAAAATAAAAAAAAACTCCCAGCACAAACTGTAGAGCAGATTGACAATTTATTTATTAACAAAGGTTAAAATATGCGAACAATGCTCTTCGCCTGTTGCGTCGTCAGGTTCACTCACTCACTGAACCTGACGAACGTGGCAAGGGGTCAATAAACGTCCTCTAAACGTCACTTTTCCAGTAGAGATCTGACACCTTGCTTGTACTGATGTCTCAGCTCTGACTGACAAAGTTAAAATCAACTTTCATTTCCCTTTACTGTTTCTGATGGTGAAATTCTCAGCAGTAGAAAACACTGGTGTGTTGTTTTGTTACCAGCAGGTGGAGCTGTCAGCTCAACAACTGGAGTTTACTAGTTTATCCAACTCACATCATTTCCTTGTCTATCACCTGGTTTCTAAACACAACTGATGACACCTCATGTTCAGTTCATGTGTGAACATTTTAACAGCCTGACTGACACTAAACCAGCATGTGTGTGATTGTGCTTCATAAATTTAAAACGAGGGAGTCACAGCTGCACTGACAACACTGAGCTGGCTTCTCTTTGTAGGCTGTCCCCCCCAAAATATAAAGAAAAAACACAAGGCAGGAGATTCACATGGATGCAACGTAAATAATGATAGAGAATAATTACTGAATGTGTCTGACACTTAATGGAAATGTACTTTTCATTGTAAAGAAAGGAAAATCACAAGATATTCGTCATAACACTGAATTCAGACTACATTTCACCATCTATTTCCAGACAGTAAAACAACAGATAAAAAATTCTTAGTGTTAATCAAAGGATCAAAAAAATAAAAATGAACTCATGGTTTAACCAGTTTATTTGATCATCATAAAAACGTCAACATAAAGAAAAAACTCAAGGAAGTTGATTCACATGGCTGAAACAGAAATACCAGTAATAATGATTGTAGAGAATCACAGAAACCTGAAAGCAGAAATTTACATTGTAAATTAAAAAAAATCTTGAGATGCAACTTCAGATAAAGCATAAAACTATCATTCTAGCACATGTTTCCAAAGTATAAAACAAAAGACTAAAAACTGATGATGATGATCACAAAACTGAAACAAGCTAAAACATTAGTATTAGTGGATATAAACTACAATGTTGTTTGACACAGATCAAGATGGTGATAACAAGGATAAAGAACAGATTTGATTTGTAAAGTTTTCCCCTTGATGATGTGAAACAGTTTCAGCATTTTGATTTCACATTTTCTTACATATTAATCTTGATTTAAAGAAGTGACACAATCCACAAACTCATTCTGTTTTCTAAAAGCTGAGAAAGAAACACAAAATTATGACAATGATGCAGAAACAGGTCTGGGTGAGTCTCCATGGAAACAACAAATAAAGATAAAACAGACTTATAAAAAATACTTGATGGACGAAAAAAGTCTAATAAATCAAGAACAGTATTTCTTACAGGCAGTACAGTGATGATGATCAGTCTATTGAGATATTAATTGAATATGTTGGTGAGCAGGTGTAGAAGCAGGTTGTCTGTAAAGTCTGATGAGTTTAGAGTTTAATAAACCTCAAACCATCATGATAGAAGAACTAACGCCCCTGAACGTCACAGACTGATCTCAGTGGGACACATTTCGATATCAGTGGTTTTGGCATCTCCAGCTTTTCCAACGCCAAAATATGGGAAGAGTTTCTCAGTGAAAGTGTCTCTGTAAGAGCAGATGCCAGTCATGTCTTCAGCGTCGTAGAAGGACACCTCCCCCCCATCATAGTCCAGCTGGACTCTGATCCTCTGGATACTCTTCTTCACTGTCACAGTCTCACCAACACCATTGGCATATTCTCCATCACCATACAATAAACACCAGACTCCATATTTTGGTGAAACAAATATCTTTCCCTTCCTGTCAACTGACTCTTTAACCAAACCCACATTCCAGTCAGGATGATCTCCCACCTCCACCTCCCAGCTGTGTTTCCCTGAGCTGAAGCCCTCAGAGCCCAGTATGTGGGTATGATTAGTGTTTCTCTCTGGATTGTCAGGAAGCTGCTGCTCTTTGTCTCCATATCTCACACTGGTCAGATCATCAGACAGATGGAGGCAGGGACTTGCAGTGTTCGGGTCCAGGATGACAGGAGTGAAGTGGACCTTCTCCTTGATCTTCTCCCAGACTCTGAAGGACAGGTTGCCCAGGTGTTTGGCCTCATCTATCAGGGCTCCTGAGAGCAGCTGTGGATCTGACAGTGAGCACTGGGCTCTGGCTCTGGTCTGAGTGGCTTTATAACTGCTGAGGAACGCCACTTGTGTTTCTGCAGCTCTTCTTCAACAGTACAGATACTGTCTGACAGAGAGGAGATCTGCTCCTCAATCATCTTCATCTCTCTGCTCATAGTCTTCCTCTTCTGCTCCTCTTCCTCCCTCAGAGCTGCCAGTCTGGACTCCTCTTCCTCTTTCAGGAGCTGGTGGAGCTTGTTGAACTCTGCTCTGATCTGCCTCTCTGTGGACGACAGCTGCTTCTTGGAGTGTTGAATCATTTCATTGTATATTTCCTCTGCTTCCTCATATATGTCCAACTTATCCTGCAGAGACTTTAAGTCAGATTTCAGCTGCTCCTTCAGGCCACTGACTATTTGTTCTACAGGAACCACCTTGTGACTCTGGTGGAGAGCAAACTCACAGACAGGACACACAGCTTTCTGTTCGTCCTCACAGAACCAATAAGGAACTTCTGGATGTTCATCACACACCACCTCCTCCTTCTGTTTCTCCTCCTGCTCCTCTGTCTCAGGTGAACCAGATTTCTGCCTCTCAAGAAAGGAGTCAGCCAGTTCTTTGAGAGAATAGTTTATGAATTGAGAATCCTTTGAAGATTTCCTTTTACAAATGGGACAGTTTTTGTTTTTAGCTTGTTCCCAGAATTGTTGCAGGCAGCTTGAACAGAAGCTGTGGTTGCAGCTCAGAGACACAGGATCTCTGAAAGTCTCTGAACAAACATGGCAATTCAGGAAACTTTCAATAAGAGCGATTTTCTCAGCCATTTCCTCTGATTTCCAGGTTTCTTTCGATTATAAGACTCACCAAAGCGCAGTCCCGCTGACTTTCTCTCAAGAATCCACCGAGTCTGTGTTGTTCAGTGCAGATCCAAGCCTGTAATGTGATGTCTCGTCTCTGCTCTCTTCAGTTTTGCTCAAGTACTTTCAGTTTCATTTACCCTGTTCTGAGTGGAGAACTGGTGAAACAGAAACTGTCATGTCATGTTTGTGGCACAAATACAGACGCTGGATGAAAATTCATGTGAGGATGAGCCATGTCATGCAGACTCAGGCAGGTAAAAAAAATCAACACAGGTGACACACACTGGGTAATACCAAGTGGGAGAACAAAGAAAGACGAAACGAGACAACCATAGCAGGGAGAACACAGGAAGACTGAACAAAATAAAACAGGAAATCAGGACACAGACTATGACACAAAATAGTAGGGTCAAGTGTGAATTGAGACACAGCAAGTGTTTGGTTTTTCCAAGACCAAGTTTATATATTCACTCAATTCTTACCACTGCTTATAAAGCAATGTTGAAAAAACGAAGGTAGGGCCTAAGTGCCAGAATATCAATCAACTATTTTATAGCCCAATTTATCAATCAGAAGTTATACTGTAGTGACACTCTGCCTCTTGTCCTCCTCTGAATCCAACCTTGCGTGACATTAAAACTGCCGTGAAAATATAGTACAGTAAGCAGCGTCGGAAATAAGCGGGGGCCATGGGCCATTTGGCCCCAAATTTGACCAAGAATGCCCCCAAAAATCATGATCCTGGGGCCAAAATTGCCCCCAAATTACCTCCGGGGGCATTTCCGGAGCAACGACATGCGCAGCCTGTAGCTGCTAAGCGGCAGCACCAGCAGTAGCAGTGTTGCCGCTGGCTTTCTTTTTCCTTTTTTTTTTTTTCACCCGCGGTCGGGTTGAGAATTAATTAACGCTCATGAGTCCGGCCGTGTTGGGTCCGAGATTCAACGAGCCGGTCTGGTTTTACCGTCACTACAGGCAGTATGCCTGTTCATCACCGATAAACACAGTAGAGGAGGGTGAGTGACTGAGCTCAGGCTGTCAGGGGGTCTCTGATGCAGCGAGAGAGAGAGACCTGCCGTGCCGTGTAAAAAAACAACAAAAAGTGTCACGACTTCCTGTATCTGGCCCTTCAAAATAAAAGCCCCATAGTCTTTCATATTGATTTTGAGACACGGCTCCAAAGGTTTGTTTGTTTTTTCCTGCGACCAATCGACCAAGGCTAATTTTTGGGGGCAGCCCTAGAAGTGATTTAAATGCCATATCCAATACATACCATTCAATTTTATTTCATGACATTTATGTCAAAGATACAGGAGAGTGATAATACACACATAGAAGCCAATAAAATCTCTTGTTCAATATCTCATGACTGATGAAAAATTTGCTGTGTTGAGTGCAGTAGAATTTTGATGCATTGCAATGCATCGCAATGCTTCGGAGAATCGAATCGAATCGTTACCTGCTGAATCGTAATCGAATTGAATCGTGAGGGCAGTGCCAATGCACACCCCTACTATGAGTATTAGTCAGGGTCTTATGCAGAATAATTCAGTTATACAAAGATTAGACTACTGGGGATTTTTGTGGGCCTTCTGGGCGCTGCATGGGCCCCTAGAATTATCATCACCTTTCTCCCCTATACAACGGCCCTGGCTGCTCACCCCAGAACGACTGTTGAGTTCACAACAGCCCCCCCACATCGCCCAGCCCTACCTACCAGTGATATTCTCATATTACTGGTAATATCTAATATCTAATATTGACCAACCATAACTTTATATAACCCATTATTTATAACGTTTATATAGACTATGATAGGTGTTTATATAGCTTAGTTTATGTTTTTGTGTGTGTGTATATATATATATGAAATGGCCCCCAAATATTTTGAAAATGCCCCCACTTTTTGGACTGTGGGGGCCAAAATTGCCCCCAAAATATTTTCTTAATTTCGTACCCTGACAGTAAGTGATGAAAGTTTTTTTTTTAATGACTGTGACACAAATACAGTGATGATGATTTGCGGAAGATTAGTTTGCATGATTTTCTATGGGGCTCTGTGTTGTCAGTGCAGAAGTAAGTAAGTAAGTAAATTCCTTTATTGTCCCGAAACGGGCAAGTGTTTTGCAGCAACTCTTTCAACATTTAAAATACATGAACAGCTGCCTCTTGTGACTTTAAATCTGAAAGTAAAACATATCATTTTACAATATGAATGTATTGTGCTACACATGTTTCTCTGACTTCAAGAAAAATATGCTAAGGTGTTATCAATAAATCAGCTGCCTCTTGTGACTGAAAGTAAAACATATCTTTTTAAAATATGAATTAGAATATAGAATAGAACAGAATACAACAGAAAAACTGAAACTGATGATCAACAAACTGTAACAGTCCTGAAACACCCAAAACATCAGTACAGTGGATTTAGCAGAGTCGATCAGAGCAGAGTTTGCTCATTGCTTTGGGTTTATTCTGTAAATCAAGTTTGGGTGACTTTTAATGGAAACACCAAGTAAAGATATAACTTTATGAAAAAAAAAATGATGAAACAAACAACTGAAGAAAGGTAATTGTTAGAGTCAGTGAATGTCACACTGTGGCTGATTCAGGCTCTTGATGTTTACTACAAATCATCTCCATCTTCTTATTTCTCAGTTCTGTCTCTGATGATCCAGATCCTTCAGTGCAAAGTTCACCAGTGGAGAATCCTTTGAAGATTTCCTCTCACAAACGGTACATTTCTGTTTTCATCTTTTTCCAACAACAGCAAGACTCAACAAGTTTAATGTGTCCTCAACTTTCTGCTGACCGTCCTCTAAACATGTCTTTTCCAGTAGAGATCGGACACCTTGTACTGACGTCTCAGCTCTGATTGACAATGGTAAAATCTGCTTTCATTCTTCTTCACTTTTTCCTCATAGGTTAAATTATCAGCAGTAGAAAACACTGGTATGTTGTTTTGTTACCAGCAGGTGGAGCTGTCAGCTCATCAACTGGAGTTTACTAGTTTATCCAACTCACATTATTTCCTTGTCTATCAGCTGGTTCCCAAACACAACTGATGACACCTCATGTTCAGTTCATGTGTGAACATTTTAACATCCTGACTGACACTAAACCAGCATGTGTGTGATTGTGCTTCATATATTTAAAACAAGGAAGTCACAGCTGCACAGCACTGACAACACTGAGCTGGCTTCTCTTCGTAGGCTGTCTTTCACTCTTTCTCCCCCCAGTTCCTCTGTTTTCAACCTTATTCAATCATTTCTCTGCAGCTGGCTCTTTCTAGTTTCCCCTCTGTCTCTTTTTGTCAGTTTGGGTTTCTTCTGTATAATAATATTAATCCTCTATTTATCTGATTCTTCGGATTATTGCTCTGTTCTCTTACGTGCTACACGTGTTTCTCTAACTTCAAGGAAATGTGTTAAGGTGTTATCAATAAAACAACAATTTAAATAGAAAATGCAATGTCTGTCTGTGTATAGACATGAGTAAGACTGCAACACAGCTTTATGAGTTTATTGATTGGAGCAACTCAGGACAAAATAACTCGCGCTTTAACCAGACTTTTTGTTCACTGCACAGAAAACAACATGAAGAAAAAAACGCAATGTAGATTCACATTGATGAAACGGCAATAATGATAAAAATAGAAAGTAATTACTGAATGTGTCTGACACTTCATGGGAATTATCTTTTCATTGTAAACACTATAAATAACGGAAATAACGATAAAAGCTTTAACATTAAATTCAGGCTATATTACACCAACAGTCTCCAGACTGTAAATCAACAGGGCAAAATAAATTCATGGAATAATCAAAGTCGGATCAAAAAATTAAAACTAAATTAACTCATGTTTATCCCTGGATATTTGATCATCACAAAGAAAACACAATATAAAGAAAAAACCCAAGGAAGTTGATTCACATGGATGAAATACAAATGATGACTGAATTAGAAAATGTCAGCTAGTTAACAGAAATTTACATTTCATTGTAAACATGGTAAATTAAAGCAGATATCAGCTTCACGGCCGTTTCGGCTAATGCTGCGTTCAAGGCAGGCTTTTGAAACCGTAAGTTACAGCTTCAAGTCACAACTACGACTTGGTAGCGTTCCAGGTAACCCGTAGCTCGTGTTTTTACCATCCTGTTGTCTGTGAAAGTTCCCTATAACGGCCACTCGTAACTTCCGACCCGTGAACTCGTACCAGATCGAACTGGTATGACTTCACAGGAAGGAAAAACACAAAGTACGAGTTTCTTTGAACGCACCATGAGTTAGCAGCCCCCGCCCTTGTCAGGCATCAATTGGTCCTCGTGCTACGTCACCACATTCACGCGCATCCCTTGGCTGCACACACAGCCCTTCATGCCGTTCTCTCTCCTCATTGGATAACACTTGTATCCCACAAGGAAAATTTTCTCCTCGGGTTACAGCAGAGCAGAGTGAGGGAGAGACTCGTGTTTAGGCTGAAATACTTCATGTAAGTGATTGCTGACGGAAAATAGGACTATTTAGGACTTATATTAACAAAAACATTCCACTGATATCTGCTTTAAGCAAAAAAAACTGTCACAAAAGTGAAACAAATTATCAGTACAGTGGATATAAACTACTAAACAGTGTTGTTTGACACAGATCAAGATGCTGATAACCAGGATAATGAACAGCTTTGATTTGTAAAGTTTTTCTCTTGATGATGTGAAACAGTTTCAGCATTTTGATTTCACATTTTCTCACATTATAGTATTGATTTTAAGAACCCACAAACTAAGAAGTTTTCTAAAAACTGAGAAAGAACCACAAAATGGTGACTGAGTGATGTAGAAACAAGTTTGTGTGAGTCTCCATGGAAACACCAAATAAAAATAGAAAAAAAGGTATAGATATAATTAACTGTGATTTAAGACAAAATGACAGGTGAGCAGGTGTAGAAGCAGGTTGGCTGTAAAGTGTGATGATGAGTTTAGAGTTTAATAAACCTCAAACTATCATGATAGAAGAACTAACGTCCCTGAACGTCACAGACTGATCTCAGTGGGACAGATTTTGATATCAGTGGTTTTAGCATCTCCAGACTTTGCAATTTCGAAATATGGGAAGAGTTTCTCAGTGAAAGTGTCTCTGTGAGTGTAGATGTGAGTCATGTCTTCAGGGTCGTAGAAGGAGACCTCCCCCCTGTCGTAGTCCAGCTGGACTCTGATCCTCTGGGGACTCTTCTTCACTGTCAAAGTCTCACCAACACCATTGGCGTATTTTCCATCACCATGCCATAAACACCAGACTCCATATTTTGGTGAAACAAATATCTTTCCCTTCCTGTCAATTGACTCTTTAGCCAAACCCACAGTCCAGCGAGGATGATCTCCCACCTCCACCTCCCAGCTGTGTTTCCCTGAGCTGAAGCCCTCAGAGCCCAGAAGAATGGTATAATTAGTGAATCTCTCTGGATTTTCAGGAAGCTGCTGCTCTGTGTCTCCATTTCTCACACTGGTCAGATCATCAGACAGATGGAGACAGGAAGGTGCAGTGTTTGGGTCCAGGATGACAGGAGTGAAGTGGACCTTCTCCTTGATCTTCTCCCAGACTCTGAAGGACAGGTTGCCCAGGTGTTTGGCCTCATCTATCAGAGCTCCTGAGAGCAGCTGTGGATCTGACAGTGAGCACTGGGCTCTGGCTCTGGTCTGAGTGGCTTTATAACTGCTGAGGAACGCCACCTTGTGTTTCTGCAGCTCTTCTTCAACAGCACAGATACTGTCTGACAGAGAGGAGATCTGCTCCTCAATCATCTTCATCTCTCTGCTCATAGTCTTCCCCTTCTGCTCCTCTTCCTCCCTCAGAGCTGCCAGTCTGGACTCCTCTTCCTCTTTCAGGAGCTGGTGGAGCTTGTTGAACTCTGCTCTGATCCGCCTCTCTGTGGACGACAGCTGCTTCTTGGAGTGTTGAATCATTTCATTGTATGTTTTCTCCACTTGTTTGTATTTGTTCTTCTTGTCCTGCAGAGACTTTAAGTCAGATTTCAGCTGCTCCTTCAGGTCACTGACTGCTTCTTCTACAGGAACCACCTTGTGACTCTGGTGGTGAGGAAAATCACAGACGGTGCACACAGCTCGATCTTCATCCTTACAGAACAATTTAGGCTCCTCTTGATGTTTACTACAAACTACTGTTTGTTTTTCATGTTGCTTTTCAGTCTCTGATGATCCAGATTTCTGTCTCCCAGCAAAGGAATCAGCCAGATCCTTCAGAGTAAAACTCACCCCTGGATCCCCTTTTGAAGATTTCCTTTTACAAATGGGACAGTTTTTGTTTTCAGCTTGTTCCCAGAATTGTTGCAGGCAGCTTGAACAGAAGCTGTGGCCGCAGCTCAGAGACACAGGATCTCTGAAAGTCTCTGAACACACGTGGCAACTCAGGTAACGCTCCAAGAGAGCTCTCTCAGCCATTTCACACACACACAACAGCAGCAACAAGACCCACCGAGTTAGTCCTCAACTCTCCTCTTACAGTCCTCTAAACGTGTGTTTTCCAGTAGAGATTTCACACCCTGTAATGGCGTCTCAGCTCCGATCGGCACTGTCAAATTTACTTTCATTTTCATTTACCTCTGTCAATGATTATGGCTTGAACACACTGTCATGTTGTTTTGTCACCCACAGGTGGTGATATGGACACATCAACTGGAGTTTAACGTTTTACTTGACTCACAATTTAATTTCATTGTTTATCACTTGTTTTCAAGACAAAACCAAGTACACCACATGTTTAATTTTTAATTCAAGAATACGATTTTTAATGAGACATATAAGAAGGTTTGTGGTAGTTTAAGTGTGAACATCTTAACAGGCTGACTAACGCTGAACCAATTTGACAAGGTTTTTATTTTCTCCGTCACTGCAAGAAACATATTGAGCTTGTTTACCTCCAGTTGCTTTTTCATTATGGTTTTATTCACTCACATTCATATGTACTCAAATAAGTCTTTTTTTAAACAAAATTATTTTAATCATCATCGATTGCAATCCTTCTATTTAGTGTTTTTCGTCGAGATCCTGCTCCCTGTTAAAGCAGAAGTAAGTGATTTGTGTTAATATAAGTCTTAAATAGTTATATCTTCCGACAGCAATCACTTACATAGAGTGTTTGGACCGAAACACGGGTCTGTCAGTCACTCTGCTCTGAGCCGAGGAGAAAACATTTATCGTATCCTACAGTTTTTATCCAATGAGGAGAGAGAACGGCATGCAGGGCTGTGTGTGCAGCCAAGGGACGCCGTGAATGTGGTGACGTAGGGACGAGGACTGTTATGGTGCGTTCAAGGAAACTCGTAACTCGTGTTTTTCCGACCTGTGAAGTCGTACCAGTTCGATCTGGTACGAGTTCACCGGTCGGAAGTTACGAGTGGCCGTTATAGTGACTTTCACAGGTAAAACAGGTCGGAAAAACACGAGTGGGTTGCCTGAAACGCTACAAAGTCGTAAGTTGTGACTTGAAGCTGTAATTTACGGTTTCAAAAGCCTGCCTGGAACGCAGCATTAGCCAAAACGACCGGATCGCTTACTTCTGCTTTAAGGTATTTCTCTTGGTAAAATTTACACTGATACTTTATTGTAGTACAAGTACTGTACAGTAGATACTGCTACTTTTTTAAGAACAGATTTTATGGCAACTTTACACATGGAGACCTTACAATTGTTTAATTATTTGTACATGTACATAAATGTGAATATTTAAATGTGAAAATCTATACATGCTGAAAAGGAAATTATACAAAATGTAAATGACCTTTAATATGAGCATAGTATTTTTATAAATGTGTTTTTATGTTTACTTAGTAACATTCTTTAAAGCCAGGCTTTTATTTTTTATACATTAAGCAGACGGATATTCAGTGCTTTTATTTTGAAGGCGTCTCGCCGAGACCTCGTACACATCCGGTGCTTCGGAGTTTACCGGCAGAAGGAAAAGTATGTCTGCAGGCTAAAGGAGTGTCTTCAATGCTAAAAGCAAGCAAAGTGTGTCTAACCCACATGAAACGCCCTAGCACCTGGCTAATAAGGGGCACAAGGTTTGTGTTGTTACCATTTAATGCTGTATTTATGTCCGGCTCGAGTTTGGTTGCCGTGGATATTTTCATGCATAAAACGTATTGTGGTTAGCGGTAGCTACTATTAGCATCGGCGAGCTGCCGTGTCGGTCTGTATTGAAGTGAGATGAAGCTATAAGCTAACTCGTAGGTTGTTTTGATAATGCAACAGGATGTATTTTGTCTGTTTTATATAAGGTCTGCTAAGGTTAAAAACTGTTTATTGGGTTAAAAACGAACGGTTAAAAATGCTAATTTCATGTTAAATACTGTTTTATATTGCACTCTATGGGAGGTTGTCTTTCAGTTAAAATGTGAATTTTCCCTCATGACTGTAACATCAATCGTAGCAGTTAAAATATATATTTAAATTCATGGAGTAAAACCTGTGAGTCTACAATAAGTTTATTAGATAAAAGGTCAACTTACATGATTGTTTGTGATAAAGGCAGTTAAAGGTAATTTCAAGTAAGAGTAAAGGTAACTGTATTTTGTTTTCTTCTTTTCATAGCTCTTACGGTGTGTTTGCATTGAATACGGTCCAAGGAATAAAACATTGTGAACCATCAGTTTGAGAGTCCGACCATCATTTAGCCGGGGATGCTACAGTAAGAGCTTCACCTCATCCGTCACATCACGCCGCTGACCAAGGACAACTGTAGAGGGACCTGATGTGATGGTCAAGGATTGTGGTACCTGCTCACAACATGGAAGCATCAGTAAAGACGCCTCCAGACGACAGAGACTCCGAACAGATGAAGGATAAGGATACTGAAGAGGAGGATCTCCGTCGCTCTGGTCGCCTACGGAATCCCACGGAAAAGATGCTTGCATTTCATGAGGAGGAGGCCCACAAAAAGGAGAAAAGGTTGACTCACATTTATGAACAATGGAAGATCCAGGCACGTAAGGCTAGAAAACAGTTAAAGTTTGACATTCCTGAAAGTGACATTGCAACTCTTATAGACACACTAGAAGAAGGAAAAAACTGTGTTATAAACCTGTACATAGACATCAGAGCTCACCTCACTCCATCTAATGAGACAAGACGTCGTATTGATGCCTGTGAGGCAGTTACAAGGGACATTGTTAAAATTGCTCTTGAAAGGATATCAGGCATAGATGAAGAATTTGATAGTGAAGCAGTAAAGCAGCGTCTTCATGAGCTTCTTAACAGAGACTATGCTCACTCCATCTACGGATCCACAGCTTCACCTCCAAGTCAACACTCAAGTAAAGGTTCAAGTCAACACTCTGTTATAGCAGCAAAAAGAGCAGACGCTGCAGCAGAATTAGCAGCAAAGGAAGCAGAGTATGAAGTGTTATTGAAGGAGGAGAAACAAAAAGAAAAGATTCAAGTCTTAGAGGAGAAACAAAAAGAAAAGATTCAAGTCTTAGAGGAGAAACAAAAAGAAAAGATTCGACTCCTAGAGGGACAACAAAGGAAAGAACTTGAAGCTCAAAAACGTGAGTTGGAAAGATTAAAGGCAGAGAAGGACATTAAAGCTGCACGAGCTAGGTTCACAACTTATGATCAGGAAGTAATGCAGGAAGCAAGTGTTCATTCTGTAGATCAGATGAGAACGAGAGAACATCAGTTTGTGTGTCCTCCTTCAGCTCTCATCCAGCAGCCCACTGATATCACAGTGACAGCATCACCTGCAAGGACAGATGTAAGTTATCTGGCTCAGGCAGTCCAAGATAGCATAGCTCTGAACAGGCTCCCAATGCCAGAACCGTCTGTATTTACTGGTGACCCTATCCAGTTCATTGAGTGGAAGGCTTCCTTCACATCCCTCATAGACAAAAAGAACATTGCTTCAGCTGACAAATTACATTATTTGAAAAAATATGTAGGAGGTCCAGCTCGAAAGACACTTGATGGCATATTTTATAGAAATGATGATGAAGCCTACAAAGATGGATGGAACCGTCTCAACCACAGGTATGGTCAGCCGTTTGTTATACAAAAAGCATTCAGGGAAAAACTAACAAACTGGCCAAAGGTCCATCCAAGAGATGCTGAGGGACTTAGAGCATTCGCTGATTTCTTACACTCATGTCTGGAAGCCATGCCTTATGTCAAAGGTCTGGACATTTTGAACGATTGTGAAGAAAACCAGAAATTGGTCCAAAAGCTACCTGATTGGGCAGCATCACAGTGGAACCGCAAGGTCACTCAAGTCATGAGAGTTGACCAGGAGTTTCCCAGCTTCCAGGAGTTTGTCTTCTTCATTGTAACGGAGGCAGAAATTGCATGTAATCCTATTACTTCATTCCACGCTCTCCACTCATCAGAGGCTAACTCATCACGTCATCTGAAAGAAAAGAAATGTAAATCCAGTGTTTATCACACACAGACAGTTACAGAGAATGAAACACAAGGACAGTTAAGAACAGGTTTAAAGCCACCATGTGTGTTTTGTCAAGACAGTAAACATCAACTTCATCGCTGTCCTGAGTTTAAAGGGAAAGCTCTGGAGGAACGACGGAAATATGTGAAGGAAAAGAAGCTTTGCTATGGCTGCTTGAGGACGGGCCATAACGCCAAGGACTGCCGCAATAGACATTCATGCGACAAATGTAAAGCAAGACATCCTACGCTTCTCCATGATGACACCTACACCAAGGCCAAGCCCACGTCAGTCTCAAATCAAAGTAACACAGAGGAAACAGCAACCACATTGGCTCTCAGTGTGGCAACTAAGGAGCCATCTACCAACACTTCAATGATAGTGCCAGTGTGGGTTTCTTCTGTCAGCAATCCAGGTACGGAAAGACTTGTTTATGCGCTGCTTGATACCCAAAGCGATACAGTCTTCATTGACCAAGAAGTCAGCAATAGTTTACAGACTGAAACTCATCCTGTAAGACTGAAACTAACAACCATGACAGGAAAGGATGCATTAATGCATAGTCAAAGAGTGTCAGGTTTGAGAGTGAGAGGTTACTGCTCTGCTATCCACATTGATCTCCCCCCTGCTTACACCAAGGACTGTATACCAGTGAATCGAACACACATTCCTACCTGTGACACGGCACGGAACTGGAATCATCTCATCAAAATAGCAGATGAAATCCCACCACAGCTGGAATGTGAAGTCGGTCTGCTGATCGGCTACAATTGCTCAAGGGCACTGGCACCACGGCAGGTAATCCTTGGAGGAGATAGCGAACCATATGCAGTTCAGACAGATTTGGGGTGGAGTATCGTAGGCTGTTCACCTCACCACAACTCACCAAGCATCACCAACATGTGTCACAGAGTTTCAGTCAGAGAGCTTCCTCCAGTGACCCCAGCTGAGGCACTCAGGGTTCTCGAGTCTGACTTTAAAGATGCCAATAAGGACGGAAAGACTGTGTCTCAGGATGACATCCGCTTCCTGGATGTGTTAAAGGAAGGGATCAAGAGGAACATTCATGGACATTACGAGATGCCACTCCCCTTTAAAGAGAGACCCTATCTCCCTGACAACAAACAACTGGCGATGGTACGGCTCAGTCACCTTAAAAGAAAGCTGGCGAAGGATGACAAGTACAAAGAACATTATGTGAAGTTTATGAATGAAATCATTGAAAAGGGTGAGGCAGAGGAAGTTCAGGATCAAGGGAAGGAAGGAGAGAAGTGGTACATTCCTCACCACGGAGTGTATCACTCGAAAAAACCTGATAACCCCGCAGACATCGCATCTAGGGGATCAAGCGTAAGTGAGATTCTCACATCAAGCTGGTTCAAAGGACCTCAGTTTCTATGGGAGAAAGAGATACCTCCAGCTACAGATGTTAGCGCAGAAATACAGATTGGAGATCCTGAAGTCAAGAGGATTCAGACTCTAAACACACAGACACGGGAACAGCTGAGTCTCTCAGACCGCCTGTCAAAGTTTTCTTCGTGGTCAAAAGCAACTCAGGCTGTCGCTCGTCTCATTCGTCGTGTCAGACATGATAAGTCAACAGACCACAGCACCGTCCAAGAACGAGAAGACGCACGCTGCATCATCATAAGAGACTTACAGAGACACGCATATGTGTTCTTGAAGATTTTGCATCAAAATTAGCATTTTTTCATCAATTTGCTGTATCAGTGCCTTAAATTGTCATACGGTGTGACATGAAAGCTATGTTATATAAAATGAAAATGGGGTACTTTTTTCTTTTCTAACTGACTGCATCATACATTTTAATCATGACTGATTTGATATTTAACATTTCCTTGTGAAAATGTATTATATTTTGGATTATTTTTCAAAATTGTCATACAAAGGATGACATCGCTCCTCAATCTTTCAAGATATTTTAGAATAATTCTGTTAAACCTTGTAATAACTCTAACACAATGCTTGAGACTCTTGGTAGTTCTATTTTCCTTGTGGTCTATGGATATTTTCACAATTTATCACTAACAAAGCTGTATTTTTGTCACAATTGTGAGCGTCACACCAAATGACATGAGTGTCACACCACATGACAAACTGCACCAAAAATGCAAAAAAGTGTATTTTATGTATTTGACATTCAAACAAAAACAATTGAGGACATATCTTGTAATAAAAAACTGATTTTGGGCACAGGTTACACGGGAATTCCAATTGCTGAACTAAAGTCTTAGAACAATAACATCATCCACAAAACCATGGTCCAATATAGACACATTACATTACATTGTGTACTCAGCATGAATTAGCATTTAAAATCTACTTATGAGTTAATGTGAATATTTTGTGATGAAATGTTAAAATTTCTACATTAGGACAAAAAATTATCAACACAGTTTTGAAAAAAACATCAAACATTTAACATTATTTCCCAGTTGGGGGTGCTCAGTGGTCAAGTCGTTAGACAATATGTCCCATGTTGGCATACGACTGAAGCCTTGATTGCCACTTCGACTCCTGACAGAGACGATCCTTTCCACATGTCATTTCACCAGTCTCCTTAAATTTATTTTTAAATAGGATCTGTTAATATGCACAGCATGGCAAATGGTAAAATATGGTTACATGAAATATAAAATTGGAATGTGAAATATTATTTGTATAGATAAAAAAAATCTAACATCAAACTTCTTAAATTTGTGTGTTTTGTATATTTATTTATATTAATATTAATGCAAAATAAAGTGAATGTCATATGGTGTGACAGATATGTCATATGGTGTGACTTAGAAAAACCGTCACACCGTTATGACAAAGTGTCACACCACATGACATTCTGCTCAGTTAAGTTAATATATTAGCCAACTAAAAACAGCTAGCCTATAGTTATCATGTTATTCACCACATGGCAGCAATACTTTTTAAGCATTAATAAGTAATATTTGTGAAAAATAATTATTTTTCATGCAAATAATGTCACACCATAAGACACAAAACATTGACCACTATTGATGATGTCAGATATATTGCTTTTTAAATAAAAATCTAAAAGGCAGAATTCACCTCTTGACCTGGCATACCACTCCAGAGATGTTACTGTAACTTCCTGGTTGAGTGTGGTCCTCTTTATCATTAAGATGTCCAAATTATTGCCCATTCAAAATATACAAAATAGTGTCACACCGTATGACGCCCATTTTGCGGACAAAATGTATTTGGTCAAAACTTGTTTGGACATTATGCACTGACATCAAATCTTTATGTGGGCTTTAAAAACACCTCATTATTTTATATGCATTGTACAACTATCAAATATTTATAATTTATTTGGAAATATGCTCGTATTATTAAGGTCACACATATGCCGGACAGTCACACCGTATGACATTTTTGATGTTTGGATCAAAATTCTGAGTAGAAATCTTAATACACCACCAACAACTTTGGTATTATTGTACTATATCTTGTCAGAGGAACAACATTTACATATATATTCTTAAAAAATATAATTTTTTATCAGTATGTGACACCCGGACAGTCAGAATTGTGTTATTCGTCAACCACCCATATCCAGAAGAGTTAAAGTTGCTCAGTAAGGTAACTCAACTTCCCTCTCAGAGTAAACTGTTTCAGATGGATGCTTTTCTTGATCAGGATGGACTCCTCAAGGTGGGAGGAAGACTGAAAAATGCATCACTCCCTACCTCACTGAAGCATCCAGTGATCATACCAAAGAGTCATCCCATCACCAAGGCAATAATTGCTCACTGTCACGAGAAAGTCCAACATCAAGGAAAAGGCTTGACTATTAATGAGATCAGATCAAATGGATTCTGGATTCCAGGAATCAACAGAGCTGTGGCAACGCATCTGCATCAATGTGTTACATGTCGAAAACTCAGAAGATTCACAGAGGAGCAGCGAATGGCAGATTTGCCGTCTGAGCGTGTGGATCCATCACCACCTTTCACCTATTGTGGAATGGACTGTTTCGGTCCGTTTTTCACCAAACAAGGACGCAAGGTACAAAAGAGATACGGACTGCTTTTCACCTGCCTTTGCTGTCGAGCTATCCACATTGAAATGTTAGACGACATGTCGACAGATGCCTTCATAAATGGACTTCGTTGTTTCATTGCAATAAGAGGAGCAGTACGTGACATAAAATGTGACCAAGGAACGAACTTCGTTGGAGCTAAAAATGAACTGAATGAAGCTCTCAAGCAATTGGATGCTGATCGTCTGACTACGTTTTTGGCTGAGAAACAGTGTGACTTCAGCATGAACGCTCCGCATGCAAGCCATGCTGGAGGCGTATGGGAGAGACAGATCCGAACGGTGAGGAATGTTCTTCGTTTAACTCTTTCACCCTCATCAGGCAGGCTGGACGATGCCTCTCTACGGACATTCTTTTATGAGGCAGCAGCTATTGTGAACAGTCGTCCACTCACCGTTGACAACTTAAATGATCCAGATAGTCCAGAGCCGCTAACGCCCAATCACCTGCTCACCATGAAACCCACTGCCGCCTTACCACCTCCTGGCAGATTCATCAGAGAGGATATGTATGCTCGTAAGAGGTGGCACCGTGTTCAGTACCTTGCAGAGCAGTTCTGGGGCCGGTGGAGAAGAGAGTATGTGTACAACATCGCCACCAGACAACGCTGGCATACTCCAAGGAGAAACCTCAAAGTCGGTGACATTGTGATGGAAAGGACAGAAGATCAGCCTCGCAACGAGTGGAAATTGGCTAAAGTTGTAGAGACAGTGACTGATAAAGATGGACTAGTGAGGAGAGTGAAGATTCGTGTTGGAGACCAGAAGATGGGAAAGGAGGGACAGCGTTCTGGCAAGCCATCCATCGTTGAACGTCCAGTGCAGAAGCTGATCCTGCTCCTAGAGACTGTTTAATCACCCCCTTCACTCCACAACCTATCCTTTACAGTATGAAGAGCTTATGGACATTTTTGACTCAAGCACTAAAGGTTAAAGGTCACATGGTTTAGAAATCATTCATGCTTTACATCTAATAAGGGGATGAAAAACCAGTAATGATTTGGTGGGAGTGTAAATGACCTTTAATATGAGCATAGTATTTTTATAAATGTGTTTTTATGTTTACTTAGTAACATTCTTTAAAGCCAGGCTTTTATTTTTTATACATTAAGCAGACGGATATTCAGTGCTTTTATTTTGAAGGCGTCTCGCCGAGACCTCGTACACATCCGGTGCTTCGGAGTTTACCGGCAGAAGGAAAAGTATGTCTGCAGGCTAAAGGAGTGTCTTCAATGCTAAAAGCAAGCAAAGTGTGTCTAACCCACATGAAACGCCCTAGCACCTGGCTAATAAGGGGCACAAGGTTTGTGTTGTTACCATTTAATGCTGTATTTATGTCCGGCTCGAGTTTGGTTGCCGTGGATATTTTCATGCATAAAACGTATTGTGGTTAGCGGTAGCTACTATTAGCATCGGCGAGCTGCCGTGTCGGTCTGTATTGAAGTGAGATGAAGCTATAAGCTAACTCGTAGGTTGTTTTGATAATGCAACAGGATGTATTTTGTCTGTTTTATATAAGGTCTGCTAAGGTTAAAAACTGTTTATTGGGTTAAAAACGAACGGTTAAAAATGCTAATTTCATGTTAAATACTGTTTTATATTGCACTCTATGGGAGGTTGTCTTTCAGTTAAAATGTGAATTTTCCCTCATGACTGTAACATCAATCGTAGCAGTTAAAATATATATTTAAATTCATGGAGTAAAACCTGTGAGTCTACAATAAGTTTATTAGATAAAAGGTCAACTTACATGATTGTTTGTGATAAAGGCAGTTAAAGGTAATTTCAAGTAAGAGTAAAGGTAACTGTATTTTGTTTTCTTCTTTTCATAGCTCTTACGGTGTGTTTGCATTGAATACGGTCCAAGGAATAAAACATTGTGAACCATCAGTTTGAGAGTCCGACCATCATTTAGCCGGGGATGCTACACAAAATAATTGTTAAAAAAATAAAGAATTGCAATTTAATTACACAATGTACATTCCCATGAAAAGTATTTTATTTGTGCACAAAAAAAACTGATGATTCACTACTACAAAAGTTCTGTTGATGGAAAAAAAAAAAGGTTTTCAAAATACACAAGCACATATAGTTTTGCATTGTGTAAAACCAAAAACAGTTATTTAAAAAATGGTTTTAAAAAATAAAATATGACAATAAATAAAATAATACCACAAAAAATAAATAAAACCACAACTGTTTCCCCTGTTTTGAAAAAGTGAGTTCGGACTTTTTCTCAGAATTCTGACTTTAGACTCACTTTCTTTTTCCGGGGGTCCTAATCCTCTTCCTTATATCCATATATTCCATATATCAGGCTTTTGAATTCAAAGATGAGTTGCCAGACAAATACATTTCCCCTCTGGAGATTAATAAAGTTATTTTTATTCCTAAACTGAAACAAACAGAACATCAGTACAGTGGATATAAACTACTGTACAATGTTGTCTGACACAAAACAAGATGCTGATAACCAGAATAAGGAAGAGATTTGATTTGTAAAGTTTTTCTCCTGATGATGTGAAACAGTTTCAGCATTTTGTTTTCACATGTTCTCAGATATTAATCTTGATTTTAAAGAGTGACACAACCTGCAGTCTGAGAAAGAAACACAAAAGTATTACTGATGTAGAAACAAGTTCAGCAGATAAAGATTAAAACAGACTTATTGAAAAATACTTGATGAAAGAAAAAAGACAAACTAGGCCTATGTAAAAGAGGCAGTAGTACTGTGACGATGACCAGTCTAATGAAATATGTGTTTTAAGACAAAATGACAGGCGAGTAGGTGTAGAAGCAGGTTGATTTTAGAGTTTAATAAACCTCAAACCATCATGATGGAAAAAACAACGTCCCTGAACGTCACAGACTGATCTCAGTGGGACAGATTCTGATATCAGAGGTTTTAGCATCACCAGACTTTCCAACACTGAAATATGGGAAGAGTTTCTCAGTGAAAGTGTCTCTGTGAGTGTAGATGTGAGTCATGTCTTCAGGGTCGTAGAAGGACACCTCCCCTCCGTCGTAGTCCAGCTGGACTCTGATCCTCTGGAGACTCTTCTTCACTGTCAAAGTCTCACCAACACCATTGGTGTATTTTCCACTGCGATGTAATAAACACCAGACTCCATATTTTGGTAAAGCACATATCTTTCCCTTCCTGTCAACTGACTCGTTTGCTAAACCCACGTTCCAGTCAGGATGATCTCCCACCTCCACCTCCCAGCTGTGTTTTCCTGAGATGAAGCCCTCAGAGCCCAGTATGTGGGTATGATAATTGCATCTCTCTGGATTGTCAGGAAGCTGCTGCTTTGTGTCTCCATGTCTCACACTGGTCAGATCATCAGACAGATGGAGGCGTCTGTTTGCAGTGTTTGGGTCCAGGATGACAGGAGTGAAGTGGACCTTCTCCTTGATCTTCTCCCAGACTCTGAAGGACAGGTTGCCCAGGTGTTTGGCCTCATCTATCAGAGCTCCTGAGAGCAGCTGTGGATCTGACGGTGAGCACTGGGCTCTGGCTCTGGTCTGAGTGGCTTTATAACTGCTGAGGAACGCCACCTTGTGTTTCTGCAGCTCTTCTTCAACAGCACAGATACTGTCTGACAGAGAGGAGATCTGCTCCTCAATCATCTTCATCTCTCTGCTCATAGTCTTCCCCTTCTGCTCCTCTTCCTCCCTCAGAGCTGCCAGTCTGGACTCCTCTTCCTCTTTCAGGAACTGGTGGAGCTTGTTGAACTCTTCTCTGATCCGCCTCTCTGTGGATGACAGCTGCTTCTTGGAGTGTTCAATCATTTCATTGTGTGTTTTCTCCACTTGTTTGTATTTGTTCTTCTTGTCCTGCAGAGACTTTAAGTCAGATTCCAGCTGCTGCTTCAGGTCACTGACTGCTTCTTCTACAGGAACAAGTTTATGTCCATGGTGGAGAGGAAACTCACAGACAGGACACACAGCTTTCTGCTCGTCCTCACAGAACCAATAAGGGACGTCTGGATGTTTATCACACACCACCTCCTCCTTCTTCCTTTTTTTCACAGGTGGACCAGTGTTTTGCTTCTCAAGAAACGAGTCAGCGAGTTCTTTAAGAGAAATGTTTACGGCTCGACAATCCTTTGAAGATTTCTTATTACAAGTGGGACAGTTTTTGTTTTTAGCTGGTTCCCACAATTGTTGCAGGCAGCTTGAACAGAAGCTGTGGTTGCAGCTCAGAGACACAGGATCTCTGAAAATCCCTGAACACAGCTCGCATGTCAGGTAATTTTCAACGACAGTTTTCTCATCCATTTCCACAGATTTCCAGATTTCTTTAAATCAAGATCAAGACTCACCAAAGTTCAGTCCCTTTGACTTTCCCTCTACAATCCACCGAGTCTCTGTTGTCCAGTGCCGATCCAAACCTGTGATGCAACGTCTCAGCTCTGACTAACTGTTTTCACTTCAGTTTCATTTATGTACTCTGTTCTGGGTGGAGAAATGGTTGAACAGAAACTGTTGTTTGTTTGTGTCTCCAGCGGGTGGCACTCTTGCAGTCTTACAGATGTTGAATGAAAATTCACTCAAAACTCACAAGGAACCTTTGTTTTCATTGTCCAATAACAGTTGAGAGTAACAAGGACCACTTCCTGAAAGTTTTATGTCCTTGACTTTCCTTGAATATTTCCATTTCGTGTTACTGATATAATATAAAAAAAAATATATAGATTCTCTACCTTTTAAACCACAAACTTTTGAGCCATGTTGTTTTTTTTCCAAAAAGGAAAATATGATCTTTTGTTATATCAATTTAAAGTAGATGTCAGTGTGTTCAACACATTTTGATAATCAGCACTCTCATTCTCTCCTGTTGAGGCCACAGGTTTTAACAAATTAATAAAATATATTTTATTTATTGCTTCTTCTTCATTTTTTTTAAAGGGTTTCTCATATAGTCACATTTAGAAAAGTCTTGGTTTTGTCCTTTAAACTGCCCATATCCATATAAAAAAAGAAACATCAATTTTATGTTATATTGTTTACGTAATACACTCTGTTGACAGTGTTTTGTTTTTTTTAAGACCAAGTTTTTATATTCAACTCAATTTTACCACTGCTTATAATTGACACAGAAATGCAGAAAAATTGAAGGAAGGGTCTAAGTGCCAGAATATTAATCATCTATTTTATAGACCAATATAGTGACACTCTGCCTCTTGTCCTCCTCTGAATCCAACCTTGCGTGGCATTAAAACTGCCGTGGAAATGTAGTACTGTCTGTAAGTGATGAAAATCACAACTGAAGAAAGGTATTTGTTAGGGTCAGTGAATGTCACACTGTGGCTGATTCAGGCTCTTGATGTTTACTACAAATCATCTCATTCTTCTTATTTCCCAGTTCTGTCTCTGATGATCCAGACCCTTCAGTGCAAAGTTCACCAGTGGAGTATCCTTTGAAGATTTCCTCTCACAAATGGTACAGTTTCTGTTTTTATCTTTTTCCAACAACAGCAAGACTCAACAAGTTTTAATGTGTCCTCAACTTTCTGCTGACCATCCTCTAAACATGTCTTTTCCAGTAGAGATCTGTCACCTTTTACTGACGTCTCAGCTCTGACTGACAAAGTTAAAATCTACTTTCATTCCCCTTTACTGTTTCTCGTAGTTAAATTATGAGCAGTAGAAAACACTGGTATGTTGTTTTGTTACCAGCAGGTGGAGCTGTCTGCTCAACAACTGGAGTTTACTAGTTTATCCAACTCACATTATTTCCTTGTCGACCAGTTGGTTCCCAAACACAACTGATGACACCTCATGTTCAGTTCATGTGTGAACATTTTAACAGCCTGACTGACACTAGACCAGCATGTGTGTGTGATTGTGCTTCATATATTTAAAATGAGGGAGTACCTTTTCATGAACTACATTAGAACTAGGCTTTAATTTCCCTCTTTATACTTTACTTTATACTTTATATCCTGTATCCATTTACCCCATAGCCCGTCATAATGTGCTAATATTTTTCTTTTTCATTCTATGCAACTGCAAAATGTAAATGTTTTTTTGTTTTTTGATCATGATTAAACTCTTAAAAGAATCGTTCAACATTTTGGCAAATCTGCCTATTGCCACAATCCCTACAACCATAGGAGTAGGTTCATTAATTATTGGTGCATGTTGTTTTGACATCCGCAGGGCACAGATGCCAGATGTTCAGCAATCACAATAGAGGTGAATGGCACAGGTCCCCTGTCCCTCAAAACTCATCAAATACACAATCCAAAAACTCCAAAACGCTCTCGTGGAGAAGTTGTGACCTGTACATTCACCATGCTATGAAATAATCATGTATAATTATGTAGCATTACAGTACAACAAATAAAGCAAATACTCGGAAGTATCTGGCTTTTGAAATCGATCCGCCCAGCAGCCGTGTCTGGATTGTAGTTCCGGCTACACATTTGCCTCGAAAACAATTCTCTCTCGTAATGTTATATGATTATTTCATAACATGGTGAATGTACAAGTCACAACTTCTCCACGAGAGCGTTTGGGAGTTGTTGGATTGTTTATTAGATGAGTTTTGAGGGACAGAGGACTTGTACAACTGAACTCATGTTTTAACCAGGATATTTGACCATCACAAAGAAAACACAACATAAAGGGAAAAACAAACTCAAGAAAGTTGATTCACATGGATGAAACAGAAATAATAATAATGAGAATTAGAGAAAATGTCTGCAAGTTAACAGATTTAATTGTAAACATGATAAATTAAACTAAAAAATCTGAAGTTGGGATAAAACATCAAACTAGTATTCCAGCACATGTTTCTAAACTATTAAAGAGAAGACCAAAAACTGATGATGAACAGTCACAACAACTGAAACAAACAAATCATCTGTACAGTGGATATGAACTACTATACAATGTTGTTTGACACAGATCAAGATGCTGATAACCAGGATAATGAAGAAATTTGATTTCTAAAGTTTTTGTCTTGATGATGTGAAACAGTTTCAACATTTTGTTTTTGCATTTTCTCACATATTAATCTTGATTTAAAAAATGGAATCAACCTCCAAATTCAGTCTGTTTTCTAAAAGCTGAGAAAAAAAAAATTATTGATGTAGAAGAAACAAGTTTGGTTGAGTATCCATGGAAACACCAAATAAAGATTTAAAAATACAATTATTAGTATTTTTACGGCAGTTCAGTGATGATGATCAATCTAATGAGATACAAATTAACTGTGATTTAAAGACAAAATATGAGCAGGTGTACTGTAGAAGCAGGTTGGCTGTAAAGTCTGATGATGAGTTTAGAGTTTCAAGGAATAGTTCACCAAAAAAATGAAATTCAGTCATTATTGACTCACCCCCATGCTGATGTAGCAGATGTTACACTCACCCCTGCTGAACTCACTCCACCCAGGGCATCCGGGTCACGGCACCACTGCAGCCGATGTTATTCTGGCCCTCTGCGTTGTGTGTCGGTACGGACTGCCCCAGGTGGGGGTGTGAACCCTGGTCTCCCGCACGGTGGGCGACGATGCAAACCGTTGTGCCAAGAGATCAATGACCGCTTGGCAGTTGGGTTTGCACGTCCTTTATGGGTGAGTGAGTGCACCCGGACCCTCCGTTACACTGATGAATACTTGGGAGTAGTTTTTTATTCCTCAAAGTGGAGACCCGGGAGCGTTCATAGTCCAATGAAATCCTTATATGAGAGTCAATAGCGCCCCCCCCCCCCCCCCCCCCCAAAAAAAAGGTCCATAAAACTACACAAAAACCTTGTAATATTCCTCCATACTGAAGGGATATAGTCCAGAGTTTACTCGAAACAACGTCATTTAGGACATTTTTACAGCCTGAACAGTCCTGCTCTGATGTTCATGCACGTCGGAGCGCAATACAAGAATTTCAACTATTCCTTTAATAAACCTCAAACCATCATGATAGAATAATGTCCCTGGACATCACAGACTGATCTCACTGTGACACATTTTGATATCAGCGGTTTTAGCATCACCAGCTTCTCCAACACTGAAATATGGAAAGAGTTTCTCAGTGAAAGTGTCTTTGAAAGTGTAGATGCGAGTCATGTCTTCAGGTTCATGGAAGGACACCTTCCCCCTGTCATAGTCCAGCTGGACTCTGATCCTCTGGAGACTCTTCTTCACTGCCAGAGTCTTACCAGCACCACTGGTGTACTTTCTATCATGGTGCCTTAAACACCAAATTCCATATTTTGGTGAAGCATCCCGTCCTCCCTTCCTGTCAACTGACTCTTTTGCCAAGCCCACAATCCAGCGAGGATGATCTCCCACCTCCACCTCCCAGCTGTGTTTCCCTGAGCGGAAACCCTCAGAGCCCAGAACAGTGATATACTTGGTGAATCTCTCTGGATTGTCTGGAAGCTGCTGCTCTGTCTCTCCTTGTCTCACACTGGTCAGATCATCAGACAGATGGAGGCAGGGGCTTGCAGTGTTTGGGTCCAGGATGACAGGAGTGAAGTGGACCTTCTCCTTGATCTTCTCCTTGATCTTCTCCCAGACTCTGAAGGACAGGTTGCCCAGGTGTTTGGCCTCATCTATCAGAGCTCCTGAGAGCAGCTGTGGATCTGACAGTGAGCACTGGGCTCTGGCTCTGGTCTGAGTGGCTTTATAACTGCTGAGGAACACCACCTTGTGTTTCTGCAGCTCTTCTTCAACAGCACAGATACTGTCTGACAGAGAGGAGATCTGCTCCTCAATCATCTTCATCTCTCTGCTCATAGTCTTCCCCTTCTGCTCCTCTTCCTCCCTCAGAGCTGCCAGTCTGGACTCCTCTTCCTCTTTCAGGAGCTGGTGGAGCTTGTTGAATTCTGCTCTGATCTGCCTCTCTGTGGACGACAGCTGCTTCTTGGAGTGTTGAATCATTTTATTGTATGTTTTCTCCACTTGTTTGTATTTGTTCTTCTTGTCCTTCAGAGACTTTAAGTCAGATTTCAGATGCTGCTTCAGGTCACTGACTGCTTCTTCTACAGGAACCACTTTGTGACTCTGGTGGAGAGAAAACTCACAGACAGGACAAAATGCTCTATCTTCATCCTTACAGAACAATCTAGGCTCCTCTTGATGTTTCCGACAAATCACTTCCACCTCCTTCTGTCCCAGTTCAGACTCTGATGCTCCAAATTTCTGTCTCCCAGCAAAGGAATCAGCCAGATCCTTCAGTCCAAAGTCCACAAATGGAAATTCTATTGAAGATTTCTTTTTACAAGTGGGGCAGTTTTTGTTCTTAGCTTGTTCCCAGAATTGTTGCAGGCAGCTTGAACAGAATCTGTGGTTGCAGCTCAGAGACACAGGATCGCTGAAAGTCTCTGAACACACGGCGCAACTCAGGAAACTTTCAACAAGAGCGATTTTCTCAGCCATTTTCTCAGATTTTAAATTGTTCGTAACTAAAACACTCACCAAGTTTAATTTCCACTCAGTTTGTCCCCTGCAGTCCTCATGATAATTATAGTCAAGTTAGAGATCTCCCAGCCTGTAACGTCCTCTCTCAGTTCAATAATGATAGTCTGCTTTCAATGTGATCATCATGTAATCATTAATAGTAACACCATCTGATATCAGTCATGCGATCTTTGTCCTTCAGTCGCTGCTTTTCTCACACTGCTGTGCTAAGAACTTAAAAAGACAATAACACAATTATCGGACGCTGAAAATACACAACATGGCTGATCTCAAGTTTTATTTATTGTTCATTTACTTGATATTTGATCCAGAAGTCAATCAAGGTAAACACAGTCATTATCATCAACAGGTCATGATTTGGTCACATGTGTTGTAAATCTCTCTTCCTTCTTGTTGATTCCAGCTCTCACTTGTCTTTGGACTTTGTGTCACAGCTTTTATTATTATCGTACCCAATCTTTGGACTCAGCGAATTGAAATAAGATTTCTGATTAACTTTCTTATGGTTTGTGCATTTGATTTTACACAATTATATGATTAGGACAGATAATACAAAATATGACATCATTCATAAAATCCACCAATACTAAACATTTGTGTCGTATATGTTAAAGAGTGTTATGGGTTTGTATCAGACTCTGACAACATGTAGACCATGTCTTCTTCTATGACATGATCATTGGAGTCATTGTTGGTGTGATTGTCTCTAAAATTATTTATCTTCACACACAATAATCTGTGGTGGAAACACCTTGTTGATGAGAGAGGTCAAAGGTCATACTATAGCTGACAGACAGGCTACAGTAAGTCAGAGAGCCAATTAACAAGAAGTCCAACCTCAAGATGGTCGAACTAGAACAGCAGAGGACCAGGAGCTGTATTTATCAAGCTAGAATTACTCCTAAAAGTTGAGTAAAAAATTCTTCGCTGAAAGCTGCACTTAGAAGTTAGTTATCAAGCATCTTACTTGCACTTTTAGCTAAGTGTAGGACTGAGTTACAACAGTACTATGTGCTGTAAATAGAATTTTTAGATGACGTCACTTCCAAGAATGACCAATCGCTGAAGGGAATCCCTTATCTAAGAATATAGAAATCTTAGAAATATCTCAGTGAATAGTTAAATGGCCAATGGGAATGTTCAACAATATTTTGTCAATAATCTACAAAATAATACAAAATGTATTGGTAATGAATGAAAAGTAAATGTTTCCAAATCTTCCAATTCATTAATTCAGTGATACATTGTTGAATTTTTCCAAGGGTGAGAAATCAAAGCATTTTGATGACCTTTAATTCTGCCATGAAAGCTCTGCTGCGTGAGGTTATTGATGAGATGACGTCCCTTTTTAAATCCGTGACAAAGATGATACCCACTCTGTCCCAACGATATTGTTTGATCAACTGCTCGTCATCAAACAAAGCCTGAACGTCCTTCTACTCCCGAAAGATTTGCGCACACATCTCACCTCAATGCCATCCCCTACTGGCAACTCCTGACCACTTAGGAAACCTCTCGAGGTCTCTTAAATATCTGGGGGAATAGGAGTGATTCTTAGTCCTGAGAAAGTTGATAAATAGCTTTTATTCTTACTGTAAGTTTTAGAGTAGGACTAAATTCCACACGTTTTCAAAATGGCACTCTACGGCCCCAGGTCAGGTTCCCCTTGTCAACTGAGACAGTTGAGGTTGGACTAAGGCTGCAGATGATTAGGTCAGCAACATGAATACATGAATTCAATAATGCTCCATGCCACAAAGCAAATATCTCAAATTGGTTTCAGGAACATGACAGTGAGTTCAGCTCACCTCACAGGCCTTCACTGTCTCCACTGACCTTATTATTAGTGGATGAACTGCTCTTCATCCAAAACCACAGTCGTCCCAATTCATGAAATAAAGCACTTGCTATTAAACTAATAATAGAGTAATACAAAGGGCACATGCTGTATGGGCTTCAAAACCTTGTGCCAATTTATAAACCCCCATGTTCATCCCGTTGCAAATATTTGGTCACAATAATAACACAACACAATATGGCAGATCAAAAGTTAGTTTCAGTAAAGGGTCATTGGTCAATATGTGTCTTTCCAAATGCCATAAAACAATTCAGACTTGAGGGTGTTTAATCACCTGGCAGATAAAGGGAGAAACAACACAATCCAAAGACCCAAAATTCATCGAATAATGAAAGAAGTAATCCAAGGATCAAAAACTAAAACTAAATGAAGGATATTTGATGATATTTTGAAAGGCAGGCTTTTTAACCCAGTCACGACTTCAAGTCACCAGTTACGAGTTTGTAGCGTTCCAGGCAAGTTACGAGTTACTTGGAACTGGGAGTAGATCGATCTAGTACGAGTTCACAGGTGGGAAGTTACGAGTTTGACTGTATGTTATAACGGGTAACCATAGGAACAGGTCGGAAAAACACGAGTTACGGGTTGCCTGGAACGCACCATTAGGTCCTAATTTCTCGTGATTCAGAACGTTTTTTTTTAAACGTTAATCTGCTTTTACAAAAATCATGAATGTTATTGTACTTTTTAAATGGTTTATTTTAAATGGTGGTGCAAGCAGAAAAGTCAGTTTGGAGCCTTGTGAAAATTTTACAGTCAAATCAGGTCTAGGGAGCATCTGCGGTGACACTGAACCAGTCTCAGCATTATATAGCATTTTATGTTTCACCAACTGCACCTGAGAACAGGCTCTGCCAACATGTCAGTGTGAATTTATTTATTATTAGGGCGTATTCACACCAGGCTCGTTTGGTCCGCTTGAGACCATAGACTGTAACGGACTTTTCCTCTGGTGCAGACTTTTTGGGGAGGTGTGAATACAAACCAGCGGACTCTGGTGCGGATCAAACAAGTGGACCGAGACCACCTTTGCAGGTGGGACTCGGTTCACTTGTCCGCACCGAACGAACCCTGGTGTGATTCGCGTAGGCTACGGTGTGAATGCAAACCGAACCAAATGCAAAATCCAAGCGCCTTTTTGGATTCAACAGGCTTCCGTTGTTGTCAGAAAATGTGGAAATGATCAACAATGAGCCGTGGGTCAACATGGAGCACAGATAGACACGCTGCCTCCTTGATATTTGGTCAGTGGAAAACATTTATCAGATGCTAGAGAGGACGCACCCGTCGCCGTTAAGGATGCACATTCTTAATATTTTTTAAAACTGATAACAGAAAGTCGTTATCCGATTAATAACCGTTAACAGAAATAAATGTGATAGGCTTATGCCGATCGGCAACGCGGCATCCTGAGAGAATGATTAGCCTATGTTTTTTTGTTTTGTTTTTTGCTGTGCCGTCCTTTTTTTCTTTCTTTTTTAGCGCACCATCCTTCAGACGCACATAGACGTCTGTGTGTTTGTTGTCTGACCATCCTTCACGGGTACTGCTGCATAACGGCCACATAGCCTCCAAGTGATGAATAAGGACAGGTGCAACTGGAAATACTACCAAATTGAAAGGGCAGCAAGAAACGCATTCATGACCTCTTTTCGTGGAAGATCCCGCTGATAATTTTTATCCAATGATTGAGCGACTGTGGGACACACGTGCTATTGTTTACAAAGTTGATCCGCTTGTGGAAAAAATGCAATGTGAATACAAACCGCACCAAGTAAAAAAAAATGTAATCCGCACCAAAGCAAGTGAACTATCGGACTTTCCTGGTGTGAATACGCCCTTATATATAAAAGTTGTAGTTATTGACTCTAAATTCAGCAACTAAAAATTCAACTTTCTTCTTCTTCATCTTGTCCAGATGTTTTTTTCTTTGCCCCACATGTTCTCACTGATTAAGTTCTTCATCTATTCACTCAGTCATATGGCAGTCACTGTCTTTGTTCAGGCTCACAGGAGGATTTGACTCTATTAGATGGACTGATTGTCATAACATTAACAAATGACACAAATGACTAGTTATAAGATTTTAATGTTGAGAAAGGGCACATTAAGATTCTGTTGACAATCTTTGAAAGTAACATTTCATAACTTCCGTTTATGACTTTAAGGTCAATTTAAATTATTTACATATGAAATAAAGGAAACATCCTATAATGTACTCTATTTCTCTTTCTTCATCAAATATCAATCATTAATCCTCTAAAATTCACACTGAAGAGAGAGGAAAGAGGAAAACAACAAATTGTGAAAAATACCAACGACAATGATGAGTAGCACCACGACTTATTGATAGTGTTTGGAAAACAGAGAGTAAAAGAATCTCATCAAGAAATTTGTTGTTTTGAAAACAAAAAAACAAGTTTGAATCATTAATGAGTCAAGATTAAGCTTATGCTCCATTGGTAATAAAACACAACACAAAGAAAAAAAAACAAGGCAGGAGATTCAAACAGAAATAAAAATGAAGATGGAGAATCACAAAAAAAAGTATGATAGCTAACAGAAATTTACAGTTCAATGTAAACGATAAATAAAAAATAAAAAATCCCCAACTGATCACCAAACTGTCACAAAACTGAAATAAAAACACACAAAGCTGCAGTACAGTGGATATAAACGACTATACAGTGTTGTTTGACACACAAGATGCCTGATAACCAGGATAATAAACAGATTTGATTTGCAAAGTTTTTCTCCTGATGATGTGAAACTTTTTCAGTTTCACATTTTCTCTGACAGAACCAAACTCAATCTGACTCCTTAAAGCTGAGAAAGAAACACAAAACTATGACTAGCCTAAATTATGTAGAAACAGATTTTCAAGAACAGTATTTCTTACAGGCACTAGTGACGATGATCAGTCTAATAAGACATTAAATGTGCTTCATCACATCACAGCACTTTTTCATCTGCTCAAAACAGCCCTGTTCAGAACGGCTGCTTTCTGAGCCTGTCCCTTTATGCAAATGAGCTACTGCTCACCCCGCCCTACCGCCTCTATCAGTACCGGTACTCACAGGTAGGGCGAATTCAAAAACGAATGACATCATTGGATGACAACTGAGGGGACAGCTTGTAAAACAACATGGATTTCAACCCAGGGAGACTGCAGGTTACAGATTTTTTAGTCAATTCTCACATTTGGGGGCTGGAAGGCAAGCCAAAAAAATGTTTTAAAAAAGCCTTTAAAAAAGTGATGTTTCCATGTCCCCTTTTTAGACAAAATGACAGGTGAGCAGAAACAGTTGGCTGTAAAGTGTGATGATGAGTTTAGAGTCTCAAACCATCATGATAGAAAAACTAACGTCCCTGAACATCACAGCCTGATCTCAGTGGGACAGATTTTGATATCAGTGGTGTTGGCATCTCTAGACTTTCCTACACTGAAATAAGGGAAGAGTTTCTCAGTGAAAGTGTCTCTGTAAGTGTAGATGTGAGTCATGTCTTCAGCGTCGTAGAAGGACACCTCCCCCCCATCATAGTCCAGCTGGACTCTGATCCTCTGGAAACTCTTCTTCACTGCCACAGACTTACCACCATTGAGGTATTTTCCACCACAATGTATGAAACACCAAACTCCATTTTCTGGTGAAATACCCATCTTTCGCTTCCTGTCAATTGGCTCTTTAGCCAAACCCACAAACCAGACAGGATGATCTCCCACCTCCACCTCCCAGCTGTGTTTCCCTGAGGTGAAGCCCTCAGAGCCCAGGACAGTGGGATAATTAGTGAATCGCTCTGGATTGTCAGGAAGCTGCTGCCTTGATGTGTCTCCACGTCTCACACTGGTCAGATCAACAGACAGATAGAGGTCGGGATGTGCAGTGTTTGGGTCCAGGATGACAGGAGTGAAGTGGACCTTCTCCTTGATCTTCTCCCAGACTCTGAAGGACAGGTTGCCCAGGTGTTTGGCCTCATCTATCAGAGCTCCTGAGAGCAGCTGTGGATCTGACAGTGAGCACTGGGCTCTGGCTCTGGTCTGAGTGGCTTTATAACTGCTGAGGAACGCCACCTTGTGTTTCTGCAGCTCTTCTTCAACAGCACAGATACTGTCTGACAGAGAGGAGATCTGCTCCTCAATCATCTTCATCTCTCTGCTCATAGTCCTCCTCTTCTGCTCATCTTCCTCCCTCAGAGCTGCCAGTCTGGATTCCTCTTCCTCTTTCAGGAGCTGGTGGAGCTTGTTGAACTCTGCTCTGATCTGCCTCTCTGTGGACGACAGCTGCTTCTTGGAGTGTTCAATCATTTCATTGTATGTTTTCTCCACTTTTTTGTATTTGTTCTTCTTGTCCTGCAGAGACTTTAAGTCAGATTCCAGCTGCTGCTTCAGGTCACCGACTGCTTGTTTTACAAGAACAACTTTATGTCCATGGTGGAGATGAAACTCACAGACAGGACACACAGCTTTCTGCTCGTCCTCACAGAACCAATAAGGAACTTCTGGATGTTCATCACACACCACCTCCTCCATCTTCCTTTTTTTCACAGGTGGACCAGTGTTTTGCTTCTCAAGAAACGAGTCAGCGAGTTCTTTAAGAGAAATGTTTACGGCTCGACAATTCTTTGAAGATTTCTTATTACAAGTGGGACAGTTTTTGTTTTTAGCTGGTTCCCACAATTGTTCCAGGCAGCTTGAACAGAAGCTGTGGTTGCAGCTCAGAGACACAGGATCTCTGAAAATCCTTGAAC
Source organism: Trachurus trachurus (assembly GCF_905171665.1). Lineage (NCBI taxonomy): Eukaryota > Metazoa > Chordata > Actinopteri > Carangiformes > Carangidae > Trachurus > Trachurus trachurus. The sequence continues at coordinate 11,473,795 of NC_139895.1, read as the reverse complement.
ACAGCTCGCATGTCAGGTAATTTTCAACAGCAGTTTTCACATCCATTTTCACAGATTTCCAGATTTCTTCAAGTCACGATCAAGACTCACCAAAGTTAAGTCCCTTCGACTTTCTCTCTACAATCCACCGAGTCTCTGTTGTTCAGTACAGATCCAAACCTGTCTCGTCTCTGCTCAGCTCTGTCTCTCAGTTTTCACTTCAGTTTCATTTACTCTGTTCTGGGTGGAGAACTGGTTGAACAGGAACTGTCATTTGTTTGTGTCTCCATCAGGTGGCACTCTTCCAGTCTTTTAGATGTTGAATGAAAATTCCCTCACAAGAACCTTTGTTTTCATTATCAAATATTAACAGTTTAAAGTAAGAAAGATCATTTAAAAAGTGACCGGAAAAAGGTGGCTTGCACCCTCCAGGTCGGGGGAGAGTTCCTGCCTCAGGTGGAGGAGTTAAAGTATCTTGGGGTCTTGTTCACGAGTGAGGGGAGAACGGAGCGCGAGATCGACAGGCGGATCGGTGCGGCGGCCACAGTAATGCGGTCATTGTATTGGTCCGTCGTGGTGAAGAAGGAGCTGAGCCGAAAGGCAAAGCTCTCGATTTACCGGTCGATCTACGTTCCCACCCTCACCTATGGTCATGAACTCTGGGTCATGACCGAAAGAACTGGATCCCGGATGCAAGCGGCCGAAATGAGTTTCCTCCACAGGGTGGCGGGGCGCTCCCTTAGAGATAGGGTGAGGAGCTCTGTCACCCGGGAGGAGCTCGGAGTAGAGCCGCTGCTCCTCCACATCGAGAGGAGCCAGCTGAGGTGGCTCGGGCACCTGTATCGGATGCCCCCTGGATGCCTCCCTCGTGAGGTGTTCCGGGCATGTCCCACCGGGAGGAGGCCCCGAGGAAGACCCAGGACACGCTGGAGTGACTACGTCACTCGGCTGGCCTGGGAACGCCTTGGGGTCCCCCCGAAAGAGCTGGAGGAAGTGTCCGGGGAGAGGGAAGTCTGGGGATCCCTTCTCCGACTGCTGCCCCCGCGACCCGGACTCGGATAATGCGGCGGACGATGGATGGATGGAGATCACTTAAAAGTTTATGTTAGTAGTTACAGTAGTTTATTTTTATTTTTTTTAAAACAATGAATTCTCTACCTTTTTTAATTTTTACAAAAAAAAACAAACTCCCAGCACAAACTGTAGAGCAGATTGACAATTTATTTATTAACAAAGGTTAAAATATGCGAACAATGCGCCTGTTGCTCACTCACTCACTGAACCTGACGAACGTGTCAAGGGGTCAATAAACGTCCTCTAAACGTGTCTTTACCAGTAGAGATCTGTCACCTTGTACTGACGTCTCAGCTCTGATTGACAAAGTTAAAATCTACTTTCATTCTCCTTTACTGTTTCTTATAGTTAGATTATCAGCAGTAGAAAACACTGGTATGTTGTTTTGTTATCAGCAGGTGGAGCTGTCGGCTCATCAACTGGAGTTAACTAGTTTATCCAACTCACATCATTTCCATGTCTATCAGCTGGTTTCTAAACACGACTGATTACATCCAATGTTCAGTTCATGTGTGAACGTTTTAACAGCCTGACTGACACTAAACTAGCATGTGTGTGAGTGTGATACATACTGTATATTCACTCTTTCTCCCCTCCCAGTTCCTCTGTTTTCAACCTTATTAAATCATTTCTCTGCAGCTGGCTCTTTCTAGTTTCCCCTCTGTCTCTTTTTATCAGTTTGGGTTTCTTCAATATTAATCCTATATTTCTTTGATTCTTCTGATTATTGGTCTGTTCTCTTTCTCTTATGTGCTACACGTGTTTCTCTAACTTCAAGAAAATGTGTTAAGGTGTAGTAAGTAAAACTGTAAAACTGCAGCACAGCTTTAAGAGTTTATTGACTGGAGAAACTAAGGACAAATTAACTCATGCTTAACCAGACTTTTTGTTCACTGCACAGAAAACATGAAGAAGAAAAAAACACAATGCAGGAGATTCACATTGATGAAACAGAAATAATGATAACAATAGAAAGTTATTACTGAATGTGTCTGACACTTCATGGAATTTAACTTTTCATTGTAAACACTATAAATAAAAGAAAATCACAAAATAAAAGCTTTAACATTAAATTTGGACTATATTACACCATCCGTCTCCAGGCTGTAAATCAACAGGGAAAATAAATTATGGAATAATCAAAGCATTAATCAAAGCATCAAAAAAACTAAAACTAAATGAATTCATGTTTAACCTGGATATTTGATCATTACAAAGAAAACACAACATAAAGAAAAAACCCAACGAAGTTGATTCACATGGATAAAACAGAAATGAGGATAGAGAATTAGAAAATGTCAGCTAGTTAACAGAAATTTACATTTCATTGTAAACATAGTAAATTAAGCAAAAAAACAAACATAAGTGAAACAAACAAATTATCAGTACAGTGGATAATCTACTATACAATGTTGTTTGACAACATCAAGATCAAGATGCTGATAACCAGGATAATGAACAGATTTGATTTGTAAAGTTTTTCTCTTGATGATGTGAAACAGTTTCAGCATTTTGTTTTCACAGTTTCTCACATATTAATCTTGATTTTATAACAACCTACAAACTCAGTATGTTTTCTAAAAACTGAGAAAGAAACACAAAAATATGACTAAGTGGTGTAGAAACAAGTTTGGGTGAGTCTCCATGGAAACACCAAATAAAAATAGGAAAAAAAAGCTATAGATATTAATTAACTGTGTTTTAAAGACAAAATGACAGGTGAGCAGGTGTAGGAGCAGGTTGGTTGTGAAGTGTGATGATCAGTTTAGAATTGAATAAACCTCAGACTATCATGATAGAAAAACTAACGTCCCTGAACATCACAGACTGATCTCAGTGGGACACATTTTGATATCAGTGGTTTTAGCATCACCAAACTTTGCAACACCAAAATATGGGAAGAGTTTCTCAGTGAAAGTGTCTCTGTGAGTGTAGATGTGAGTCATGTCTTCAGGGTCGTAGAAGGACACCTCCCCCCTGTCATAGTCCAGCTGGACTCTGATCCTCTGGAGACTCTTCTTCACTGTCACAGTCTTACCAACACCATTGGTGTATTTTCCACTGCGATGACTGACACACCACATTCCATATTTTGGTGAGGCCGGACACTCTCCCTTCCTGTCAACTGACTCTTTAACCAAACCCATATTCCAGTCAGGATGATCTCCCACCTCCACCTCCCAGCTGTGTTTCCCTGAGCTGAAGCCCTCAGAGCCCAGGACAGTGGTATATCTAGTGAATCTCTCTGGATTGTCAGGAAGCTGCTGCTTTGCTGTGCCTCCATGTCTCACACTGGTCAGATCATCAGACAGATGGAGCCATCTACCTGCAGTGTTTGGGTCCAGGATGACAGGAGTGAAGTGGACCTTCTCCTTGATCTTCTCCCAGACTCTGAAGGACAGGTTGCCCAGGTGTTTGGCCTCATCTATCAGAGCTCCTGAGAGCAGCTGTGGATCTGACAGTGAGCACTGGGCTCTGGCTCTGGTCTGAGTGGCTTTATAACTGCTGAGGAACGCCACCTTGTGTTTCTGCAGCTCTTCTTCAACAGCACAGATACTGTCTGACAGAGAGGAGATCTGCTCCTCAATCATCTTCATCTCTCTGCTCATAGTCTTCCCCTTCTGCTCCTCTTCCTCCCTCAGAGCTGCCAGTCTGGACTCCTCTTCCTCTTTCAGGAGCTGGTGGAGCTTGTTGAACTCTGCTCTGATCTGCCTCTCTGTGGACGACAGCTGCTTCTTGGAGTGTTGAATCATTTCATTGTATGTTTCCTCCACTTGTTTGTATTCTTTCCTCTTATCCTGCAGAGACTTTAAGTCAGATTTCAGCTGCTCCTTCAGGTCACTGACTGCTTCTTCTACAGGAACCACCTTGTGACTCTGGTGGACAGAAAACTCACAGACAGAACAAAAAGCTCTGTCTTCATCCTTACAGAACAATTTAGTTTCGTCTTGATGTTTACTACAAACCACTGTTTGTTTTTCATGTTGCTTTTCAGTCTCTGATGATCCAGATTTCTGTCTCCCAGCAAAGGCATCAGCCAGATCCTTCAGAGTAAAACTCACCCCTGGCTCATCCTTTGAAGATTTCCTTTTACAAATGGGACAGTTTTTGTTTTTAGCTTTTTCCCAGAATTGTTGCAGGCAGCTTGAACAGAAGCTGTGGCCGCAGCTCAGAGACACAGGATCTCTGAAAGTCTCTGAACACACGTGGCAACTCAGGAAACGTTCAACAACAGCGATTTTCTCAGCCATTTCACACACAACAGCAGCAACAAGACTCACCAAGTTACTGAGTCCTCAACTCTCCTCTTACAGTCCTCTAAACGTGTGTTTTCCAGTAGAGATCTCACACCCTGTAATGGCGTCTCAGCTCCGATCGGCACTGTCAAATTTACTTTCATTTTCATTTACCTCTGTTAATGATTATGGCTTGAACACACTGTCATGTTGTTTTGTCACCCACAGGTGGAGCTATGGACAAACCAACTGGAGTTTAACATTTTACTTGACTCACAATTTAATTTCATTGTTTATCACTTGTTTTCAAGACAAAACCAATTACACCACATGTTTAATTTTTAATTCAAGAATACAATTTTTAATGAGACATATAAGAAGGTTTGTGGTAGTTTAAGTGTGAACATCTTAACAGCCTTACTAACGCTGAACCAATTTGACAAGGTATTTATTTTCTCCGTTACTGCAAGAAACATATTGAGCTTGTTTACCTCCAGTTGCTTTTTCATCATGGTTTTGTTCACTCACATTCATATGTACTCAAATAAGTATTTTTTTAAACAAAATTATTTTAATCATCATCGATTGCAATCCTTCTATTTAGTGTTTTTCGTCGAGATCCTGCTCCTTGTTAAGGTATTTCTCTTGGTAAAATTTACACTGATACTTTATTGTAGTACAAGTATTGTACAGTAGATACTGATACTTTTTTAAGAACAGATTTTATGGCAACTTTACACATGGAGACCTTACAATTGTTTAATTATTTGTACATACATACATGTGAATATTTAAATGTGAAAATCTATACATGCCGAAAAAGAAATTATACAAAGTAATTGTTAAAAAAAAATTGCAATTTAATTACACAATGTACTTTCCCAAGAAAAGTATTATATTTGTGCACAAAAAAACCTGATGATTCACTACTACAAAAGTTCTGTTGATGGAAAAAAAAAAGTTTTTCAAAATACACAAGCACATATAGTTTTGCATTGTGTAAAACCAAAAACAGTTATTTAAAAAATGGTTTAAAAAAAAATAAAATATGACAATAAATAAAGTAATACCACAAAAAATAAATAAAACCACAACTGTTTCCCCTGTTTTGAAAAAGTGAGTTCGGACTTTTTCTCAGAATTCTGACTTTAGACTCACTTTCTTTTTCCGGGGGCCCTAATCCTCTTCCATATATCAGGCTTTTGAATTCAAAGATGAGCTGCCAGACAAATAAATTTCCCCTCTGGGGATTAATAATGTTATTTTTATTCCTAAACCGAAACAAACAAAACATACAGTGGATATAAACTACTGTACAATGTTGTCCGACACAAAACCAGACACTGACAACCAGGATCAGGAAGAGGTTTGATTTGTAACGTTTTTCTCCTGATGATGTGTAACAGTTTCAGCATTTTGTTTTCACATGTTCTCAGATATTAATCTTGATTTTAATGAGTGACACAACCTGCAGTCTGAGAAAGAAACACAAAATTATTACTGATGTAGAAACAAGTTCACCAAATAAAGATTAAAACAGACTTATTGAAAAATACTTGATGAAAGAAAAAAGACAAACTAGGCCTATGTAAAAGAGGCAGTAGTACTGTGACGATGACCAGTCGTAAGTAATTTCAGTAATGAAATATGTGTTTTAAGACAAAATGACAGGCGAGTAGGTGTAGAAGCAGGTTGATTTTAGAGTTTAATAACCTCAAACCATCATGATAGAAAAACCAACGTCCCTGAACGTCACAGACTGATCTCAGTGGGACACACTTTGATATCAGTGGTTTTAGCATCACTAGACTGTCCAACATGAAAATATGGGAAGAGTTTCTCAGTGAAAGTGTCTCTGTGAGTGTAGATGTGAGTCATGTCTTCAGGGTCGTAGAAGGACACCTCCCCCCTGTCATAGTCCAGCTGGACTCTGATCCTCTGGAGACTCTTCTTCATTGTCACAGTCTTACCAACACCATTGGTGTATTTTCCACTGCGATGTAATAAACACCAGACTCCATGTTTTGGTAAAGCACATATCTTTCCCTTCCTGTCAACTGACTCTTTTGCTAAACCCACGTTCCAGTCAGGATGATCTCCCACCTCCACCTCCCAGCTGTGTTTCCCTGAGCTGAAGCCCTCAGAGCCCAGTATGTGGGTATAATTAGTCCATCTCTCTGGATTGTCAGGAAGCTGCTGCTTTACTGTGTTTCCATTTCTCACACTGGTCAGGTCATCAGACAGATGGAGCCAGGGACTTGCAGTGTTTGGGTCCAGGATGACAGGAGTGAAGTGGACCTTCTCCTTGATCTTCTCCCAGACTCTGAAGGACAGGTTGCCCAGGTGTTTGGCCTCATCTATCAGAGCTCCTGAGAGCAGCTGTGGATCTGACAGTGAGCACTGGGCTCTGGCTCTGGTCTGAGTGGCTTTATAACTGCTGAGGAACGCCACCTTGAGTTTCTGCAGCTCTTCTTCAACAGCACAGATACTGTCTGACAGAGAGGAGATCTGCTCCTCAATCATCTTCATCTCTCTGCTCATAGTCTTCCCCTTCTGCTCCTCTTCCTCCCTCAGAGCTGCCAGTCTGGACTCCTCTTCCTCTTTCAGGAGCTGGTGGAGCTTGTTGAACTCTGCTCTGATCTGCCTCTCTGTGGACGACAGCTGCTTCTTGGAGTGTTGAATCATTTCATTGTATGTTTTCTCCACTTCCTCGCATTTGTTCTTCTTGTCCTGCAGAGACTTTAAGTCAGATTTCAGCTGCTGCTTCAGGTCACTGACTGCTTCTTCTACAGGAACCACCTTGTGACTCTGGTGGAGAGAAAACTCACAGACAGGACACACAGTTCTTTCTTCATCCTTACAGAACAATTTTGGTTCCTCTTCATGTTTACTACAAACCACCTCCTCCGTCTTTCTTTTTTTCACAGGTGAACCACTGTCAACAAAGTCAGCCTCTGATGATCCAGATTTCTGTCTCCCAGCAAAGGCATCAGCCAGATCCTTGAGTGTAAAATTGACACTTATAATTTCCTTTGAAGATCTCCTTTTACAAATGGGACAGTTTTTGTTTTTAGCTTGTTCCCAGAATTGTTGCAGGCAGCTTGAACAGAAGTTGTGGTTGCAGCCCAGAGACACAGGATCTCTGAAAGTCTCTGAACACACGTGGCAACTCAGGTAACGTTCCAAGAGAGCAGCTTTCTCAGCCATTTCACACACAACAGCAGCAACAAGACTCACCGAGTTACTGAGTCCTCAACTCTCCACTTTAAGTCCTCTAAACGTGTTAGATATACACACCCTGTAATGGCGTCTCAGCTCCGATCGGCACTATCAAATTTATTTCAGTCAATCTCTGTTAATGATTATCTCACACACAGTCAAGTTGTCACTGGTAGATAGAGCTATAAACATGTCAGCTGGAGTTCAACGTTTTACTTGATTCACAACTTAATTTCCTTGTTTATCAGTTTTCTTTTCAAGATGCAATGAAACCAGTGGTAGTGTAGGAGTGAACATTTGAACAGCCTGACTGACACTGAACCAGTTTAACCGTGTTTTTATTCACTGTAGCAGGAAACATACAGTATTAAGCTTGTTTACCTCCAGTTGCTTTTTCATTACGGTTTTATTCACTCACATTCATCTGTACTCGTATTGCAATCCTACTATTTAGTGTTTATTGTCAAGATCCTGCTCCCTGTTAGTGTATTATGTATTTCCCTTGGCAAAATCTACACACTACTGATACTTTATTGTAGTACAAGTAGATGCCGCTATTGTTTTAAGAGCAGATTTTATGGAAACTTTACACATGGACTCCTTACAATTGTTTAATTATTTTTCATAGAAATGTGCATATTTTAATGCGAAAATCTTTAAAAGAAATAATTTAACTACACACTGTACACTCCCAAGGAATGCCCTTTATTTGTGCACAAAAAACTGATGACCCACAACAAAAGTTCTGTTGATGGAAAAAAAAAAAAGCTTTTCAAAATACATAAGCACATAAAGTTAGAAACATCTTAGATCTGCATTGTGTAAAACCAAAAACAGTTATTAAAAATGGTATAGGCACATAAAGTTTTTAAAAAATATGTATAACATCTAAATACATCAGAATTAAAGAAAGCAAAAGGAGAACTATATACATTTTATGGAGATGGAGTGCTGCTGGTGCAGAGGTTAAAGGCTTGGATGTGGGGATTTCCTGTTGGTCCTTTCTGCCGTCAGTCATCATGGGAAATGTCAACTCTCTGCCTGTAATGAGCTGGAGATATTGGTGAAGACATTTCTGCCCACCCAATGGCAACAGCTGAAGTTAAATGTGATGTTATTACAGTATTAGGATACAGACTAAACAGGGCCGTGCATGGCACAGTGGTTAAGGCCCCCCTCTCTCTGCCTCAACCCTTTCCTGTCTATCTATACTGTGTGCTATCCATGGCAAAAACGCCCCCCCCCCAAAAAAAAAAAAAACTTTAAAAAAAGGATACAGACTAAACACCCTGAGGTATTTGGGTGTATTGGAGAAATGCTCACTGAAGATGCCAGAGGCCGTTCTAACAGATCATCCACTGCATAACAGAAGTGGTGGATGAAGAGATACGGAAGAGGATTAGGGGCGGGCCACTGTAAAAAGAAAAAAAAAGTGAGTTCTGACTTTTTCTCAGATTTCTGACTTTAGACTCTTTTTTTCCCCCGGGGGGCCCTAATCGTCTTCATATATCCCTATATTCCATATATCAGGCTTTTGAATTCAAAGATTAGCTTCATCTTCATCTCTCTGCTCATAGTCTTCCCCTTCTGCTCCTCTTCCTCTTTCAGGAGCTGGTGGAGCTTGTTGAACTCTGCTCTGATCTGATTCTCTGTGGACGACAGCTGCTTCTTGGAGTGTTGAATCATTTCATTGTATGTTTCTCCACTTGTTTGTATTTGTTCTTCTTGTCCTGCAGAGACTTTAAGTCAGATTTCAGCTGCTCTTTCAGGTCACTGACTGCTTCTTCTACAGGAACCACCTTGTGACTCTGGTGGAGAGAAAACTCACAGACAGGACACACAGCTCTATCTTCATCCTTACAGAACAATTTCAGTTCCTCTTCATGTTTACTACAAACCACCTCCTCCGTCTTTCTTTTTTTCCACAGGTGAACCACTGCTTTGGCTCTCAACCAAGGAGCCAGCAGCAAAGTCAGCCTCTGATGACCCAGATTTCTGTCTCCCAGCAAAGGAATCAGCCAGATCCTTGAGTGTAAAATTGACATATAGAAAATCCTTTGAAGATCTCCTTTTACAAGTGGGACAGTTTTTGTTCTCAGCTTGTTCCCAGAATTGTTGCAGGCAGCTTGAACAGAAGTTGTGGTTGCAGCCCAGAGACACAGGATCTCTGAAAGTCTCTGAACACACGTGGCAACTCAGGAAACTTTCAAGAAGAGCTCTCTCAGCCATTTCACACACAACAGCAGCAACAAGACTCACCAAGTTACTCAGTCCTCAACTCTCCTTTTTCAGTCCTCTAAATGTGTGTTCAGAAGATAAATGGCGTCTCCCCGATCGGCAGTATCAAATTTATTTCAGTCAATCTCTGTCAATGATTATCTCACACACAGTGAAGTTGTTTTATCACTGGTATATAGAACTATAAACATGTCGGCTGGACTTTAACGTTTTATTTGATTCACAACTTAATGTTTATCAGTTTTTCTTTTCAAGACACAACCAAACCAGTGGTAGTTTAGGTATGAGCATTTTAACAACCTGCCACTGACACTGAACCGGTTTGACAGTTTTTATTTTTCTGTTACTGTAGCAAGAAACATTACGTTTATTTACCTCCAGTTGCTTTTTCATTACGGTTTTATTCACACAATTCAATCCTACTTTTTAGCGTTTGTCAAGATCCTGCTCCCTGTTATTGTGTTATGTATTTCCCTTGGTAAAATCTACACACTATTTATACTTTATTGTAGTACAAGTAGATACCACTATTGTTTTAAGAGCAGATTTTATGGCAACTTTACACATGGACTCCTTACAATTGTGTAATTATCTTGGACAGAAATGTTCACATTTTAAGGTGAAAATCTGTAAAAGAAATAATACAAAATAATTGTGCAAAAAACTGCAATTTAACTACACACTCCCAAGAAAAGTCTTTTATTTCTGAACAAAAAACTGATGATCCACAACAAAAGTTCTGTTGATGAAAAAAAAAAAAGCTTTTCAAAATACATAAGCACATAAGGTTACAAACATCTTAGATCCGCATTGTGTAAAACAAAACAGTTATCAAAAAAATGGTAAAAAAATAAATAAATAAAATATGACAATAAATAAAACAATACCACAAAATAAATAAAACCACAACTGTTTTCACCATCAGGCCATTTTCACCAATCTCTCACTGGCCTCCCACAGTTTTTTTGCTACACCAGCGTCTCTCGCAAAAGGACGCACAGTGGCGGGCCGGCAGTCGACGAAGTAACCCCCGCTGTGTTTGGCAGCTTCATCGGACACAGCACAGTAGATAACAGTCTGAGCTCCAACCTCAGATGGCACGAAAAACATCCACATGATCACCTGCATCAGCATCCGGAACAGGAAGGAGAAGTGGCACGTCCAACCACTCTGGACAAAACCTGGAGCAACACATGTAAGCAGAGATATTACAATGGCAATGAACCCCAGATTTTAATATAAACTGGTTTGATTTATCAAGGTTTCACTGCCTAATAGAAATTTCAGTTATCGGAGGTGGATATCTTCTCTTGCTCCTCTGTACAACGTTCACCTTTGGACTTAAAGGGATAGTTCAACATTTTGGCAAATTGGCCCATTGCCATAATCCCTATAGTCTTAGCAGTAGGTTTGTTACCTTTAATTGTCGGTGCAAGCTATTTTTAGAACGGCGGATCAGAGCCGTGAGCTGCTCAGAGCTACACTGCGGAGGCTCATGGGATTTCTTGGTTTCCCTCATCAAATACACAATCCAACAACTCCAAAATGCTCCATGAACAAGTTGTGACCTGCACATTCACGCTATGAGATAGTAACGGAACATTACAGGACGGAGTTGTTTTCGGGGCAAATGCAGAGACTGCTTGCCGAAAATCTGCCCCCGACGGGGACGTGCATCAGCGGTTTTGCATGAATTTACCTCTAAAACAACAACTCTGTCTCGTAACGTTCTGTTATTATCTCATAGCGTGGTGAATGTGCAGGTCACAACTTGCCCACGGAGTGTTTTGGAGTTGTTGGATTGTGTATTTGGTGAGTTTGATGAGGGAAATCATGAAATCCCATGAGCCTCCGTAGCATAGCTCTGAGCACCGCCGTTCTAAAAATAGCTTGCATCGACAATCAAAGGTAACAAACCTACTCCTAAGACTATAGGGGTTATGGCAATGGGCCAATTTGCCAAAAATGTTGAACTATCTCTTTAAGGACTAACTCCAAATTTTGATCTATAATATGAGCAAACACCCACATCGGTCATTGTTGAGTTTTCTTTCAATAATATTTGAGATTTCAACTTCGTCTCATTCGTTCTCTCACCAGGGTGCACAGCGTAGGCAGTCACATCTTTCCCCTCTGTGATGCGGGCCAGCTCCTGGCTGAAGTAGAGGTTTGCCAGCTTGCTGCGGCTGTAGGTGAAGAAAGGCAGCAGGTTGTAGTTGAGGTCCTGGAAGTCCAGCTTCTGGTATTTGTAGATGGAGCATGTGAGCGTGATCACCCGGCTGGGGGTGCATTCCTTCAGACGAGGCAGGAGCAGATTGGTGAGGAGGAAGTGACCTAAGTGGTTGACGCCAAAACACATGCTGAAGCCGTCGTCCGTCCAGTCGAGGACACTGGGCATCCCTGAGGAACAAAACAGAGGTGGAAAAAGTAGAAGAATGATTGTCTTTAATAATGGTTTTCCACTGTTCACATGTGGACTATCCAAGCAATAACAGACCTTTTGTCTGTTTTGACAATGTACAGTAACAACCTATTTCACAACATAATTTTCCTTGGAAGAATCTTAATTCATTTGATTTGATTGCTCACAAATATGTGACATACATTCACAACATTTTTGTGCACAAAACTTCCCGAATTCAGCGAGTTCTCATTTATATAATCCAAAGTTTCTAAATTCTAACCAATATATAGTGAAATATATCCAAATGTAGGTTGTTATACTATTCTAGCTCTACAATATCAGTATTAATGAAAAATATTGTTGTTTTAGCCTCAGTCTTGTAGCTTTATGTCAAGTCTAACTGAACACATTTCTTCTGTGGTGTTATAATCTGTACCAGGAGACCCCTCACCTGCATTATTGATCAGGATGTCGAGCCTCTTCTCCCTCTGGAGGAAGTTCTTACAGAACTCCCTGACGGAGCGCAGGTTGGCCAGATCCAGCTCCATGTGGAGGACGTTCAGGCTGTGACTCTTGAACTTGATCTCCCTCACGGCCTTCTCAGCCTTGTCCAGGTCTCTGCAAGCGATGACGACTCGGGCACCTCTCATTGCCATGGCAATAGCCGTCTCCTTGCCAATCCCAGAACTGCCACCTGCACACATACAAACACACATTCACAGTCCAAAAGATAAAAATGATCATGTGAGGCTTATGACACAAGCAAAAGCCAGTGCTATGTGATGTAAATGTCATTTACCTTTTAAATAAAGGTAATTCGTAATTAAAACTACACTGAGCTACACGGTGTAAACCATTAACACACAAACGTAGGTAGGTAAACGTTGCTGCAAATAAGAAAGAAATGTTTATTTACCTGTAATAAGAACTGTTTTGCCATCAAGTCTTTTCAGGTCGGTGCAAAACTTCCGCTTTTTCATCCATTTTAGAATGAAAAAGGAGACTAAAGACGCGATAATTGTGTAGAGAAAATACATTTCTCTGTGATTATTACTACCTTGTTGAGAGCCAATATGTTTGTGTGCTGGTTATTGTTATTGCCAGTTGGTGATGCTGCAGGCTAACGTTAGCTGCCTTGTTAGCTTTCTAGTTCGCGAGTAAAAAACATAATTTTCCGTCTTGTTTTTGGTCCATTCTGGTTCCTGTCGCGGTAAACCTGGTGGAGACGAACCGGGACGAGTTGAACACAAATGTAGACAGGTATTTTTAGTCACTTTTTCAGTCCCTTGTGTTGGTGACCATCCAATTCATTCAGAAACACTGATGTGAAGATGCGAACTGCGCATGCGTGAACTCCTTACTAAAGTCTCGCGAGAATACGTATCACCCGCTGTCGTGATTAAATATACAGGAACCCAAAACAAACACAGGCGGGGAAGCTAAAATCCTTCTTAAAAATCACTTGTAAACAAACTAATGATCATGACAGTGCGCGCATCGTTTATAATATGTATCCGTGTGCTTTATTATAATGAAAATACGTTTTAAAACGACCGCCCTGCGTTAAATCGATGTCTGTTAATTCATAACTTAATAATGACCCGCAGTTAAAAAGTTAGGAGTTTGCTATTTGACCTTTGGTACACTTGACAACCCAAAAGCTGAAGTTTAATCCAAGGATGGTGTAACACGGACTGCTTTGCTCTAAACATGAGAGGAAACTTTAGAAAGGCACTTTTTCTCTGTGGGATTGTTTTTATCTGCTACACCACTAAAACAGATGGTAAGTTGTTTTAAAATGCATATTTTATTGACTCATTACCAATGCTGCATATGATGCTTTACCTATTTAAATCACCGTACGCATACTGGCAGCTGTTTCACTATTGTATAAAGTAAAGTAACGTCAGCATTATCATATAACAGAATACATGAAAACAACTTATAACCTTTATTTACACTTGGAATATATTAAGGTAGCAACCTCATTTACAATATAGCCGAGGCAAAGAAGTAGGCAACTGATCCAGTGTGGTATGTAGGTATTGTTTAAAGTTTATATGTGATTGTTTTATATTAAAACCAGATTTGACCTTGAATCTCACTTGTAAATAAATAAAATAAAAATAATCTTACAACTTTTTACATTATAATATAACTGAATACATGAAAACAAGTGTGGTATGTAGGTATTGGTTAACTTTCATGTATGATTATTTTATATTATTCAATCCAATCAATTTATGTTTCTGTGAATGTTTTGCATTGTGGTAACTTATTACTTCTGTTATTTTCTTCATGAGGTCAAACATGCAGGGGGAAGTGTGGAGACACATTGGAGGAATGCTCCTGCCATGCAACCTGTGCGTCTCTGCTGAACTGCTGTGCCGACTACCACCAGTCCTGTTTCCAGGTGTCGCCTCACTCCAGCTCCATGCTGGGTGGAAGAGCTCTCAGGATCCTCAGTCTGGTCCTTCAACCCCATGGGCAACTTCGCTGCAGGTGTGCGTCTATGTGCATGCTTGTCGTGTTTGTAAATGTGTTGGCCATAACATGCTAAACACATGCCGGTGAAGTTTTTGTTGTATCAGATTATCAGGAAATCTCTCTGTGTGTTGTAGATTTAAAGGTGAGCTCGTACGAGACGGGTTTATTGATGCTGAAGGCCGCGCCCACTGCGTCTCTCCTTTACTGTACGAGACGGGTTGGGTCCCATTTGAAGTCTCCACTGATGGAACCAGTTTTGACAGAGCTGGAGAGTACTTGTCAGGTACGTTCCTGAAATGTAAAATCGAGGGGCCCGTTAAACATACTGATGTAGGATCAGTGACCAAATATGATTTAAAATGCAGATTTTCAGCTACAGCTTCAAGAATGGTATTTTCAATGAGATTTTTCATTATGAAAAAATGAAATAACACACAAATTATGGAAGTTATTATCACTGTTGTCAGCAAGGTGGCTTTGTTATTGCAGGTACTGTATATTCTTGTCTCATTTTATTTTATTTTACTTATTCTATTTTACTCAACAAATGTTTGTTTTTGCATTATTTTTGTGTTTTCCTGTTCACTGCCAGTCCACCCCAGTAAAGTCAACCCTGCTTTCAAAGTCGCCCTGGTGAATGCGACTCAGTGGCAGCACTACGGGACACCGAACACGGCGGGGCGGCTCAAGATGACATGGAACAGCTCTTTGATCGGGGCAGATAAGGTCAACGTGGAGCTGTGGGGTTACAGAGAGTTCAACAGGAGCACCGATGATGCACGGATGGACCGACCACCCCCTCTGCAGGCTGAGCTGAGGTACCTCTACTCTCTGGGCAGAGACCTGGACAACACCGGGGCCTTCAGCTTCGTCCCTGAGAGCTCCAAAGACTTCTCCCACTGGGAGCTGGGGAATATTCGCATCACTGCTGGTTCTGAATCGGAGGGAGCAAGGTATATATGATATAATAATCATAATAATAACACATCAGTTAACTTGTAAATATCTCGTCATGTCTGAAAATGTGTTTCTGCCTGTATTTGATTGATTCCTTCAATGTAATGCTGTTGATTCTCTGCCTATTATAAACAAATAACCCCAATTGTAGAAAAACAGCTCTTTTAAAAATGGTTTTAAATTTTACATTTAGTTTATATCAGTCAGATGATAATAATGACAAAACTTTTTTTCTGCTTTATAGTGATAATAACCAGCATAAACATACCATAAACAGCTCAGGATGTATGAAGAGTTGGACAGTATTTGCAAAGTCACAGACCATTAAAATCATTAATCATATAATTGGTTAAATATTGATAGAAAATTGGCAATGTTCATATACAAATGATCGAATGCAAAGAAAAAAGTCAACAAATAGGACTTTTTACTGTTTCATATGTCACACAAATGGATTATTGTGTCTTTTTTTAATTTGACCATTTTCTCCAACATTTTATTTACAGATTAATCAATATTACCACAAAAACAAATGTTAGTTATTGTTTTTAGGTTTACAAATTATAACTTTAATGTAACTTTGAATGGTGCTTGTTGACACTCAGGGATGTAGCGGGGCTCTGGAGCAGAAGTCACGTCCTGGCCTGGCACTTGGAGCAGGCTTTCAGAGAAGACTCCACTGCCTGGGCCGAGAACAAGTGTCTGCAGTGGGACGTCAGGGAGAAAGGGCTGCCCAGCTTCCTCAGTGAGCTCATGGACTGTCCGTGCACCCTGGCACAGGCCCGAGCAGACACAGGCCGGTTTCATGTAAGTGCACCGACCTCAACAAATCCGTCTATTGTTATCTTATTAGTCCAATAACATTTTGAAGCCAAGTTCCTGACACAGACTCACAGCCATGTGGCGAGAGAGGAATTCATCCAGATGCCTCCAAACACAGAGAAACAAGACTCGTAGAAGAAATGACATCAGTATGAATTCAGGGAACTTGCTTTACACTAAATTATAACCTGTGTTTTTAAATAATTCTGCTTGCTTTTTAATCAAATCATTGTTTAATCGAGTAATCTTTGAATTTATTATTATTTTACTTATTTACTTATTTATTTACTTATTTTCTTACTGACTGTTCATTGTTTCAGACTGACTACAGTTGTGACATTGAGCGTGGCAGTGTGTGCACTTATCACCCAAGTAGTGTGCACTGCGTCAGAGCGATTCAGGCCAGGTAGATAAGAGAGGAAAAGCGAAGTTTTCAATTTTTTAAATAACAAAATTAAACACTTTTTCCTTTTCAACTTGATTTCTCTCTGATGTTTCCAGTCCCGTGCTTGGGTCAGGACAACAGTGCTGCTACGACAGCGCCGGTGCCATGGTGTTGACCGGAGACTCGACCGGCGGCAGCACCCCGGACCGGGCTCACGACTGGGGCGCTCCTCCGTACGGGGAACCACCACGGGTGCCGGAGTTCTCCCACTGGCTCTATGATGTCGTGAGTTTGTTCTATTGCTGCCTTTGGTCTGACCGCTGCCACATCTACCTCAGCCAGCGGCCTTCCACCGGATGTCGCAACTACAAGCCCCCAACGGCCGGTGAGAACCACTTTGCATAACTTTGCACAAACCCACGAGATGGTTAACACATTAACACAGAGACCAGACTTGATTATCCTGGTCATTTTAACCAGTTTATTTAAATTGTCTTCCTGTTTCAGACTTTATGCAGTTCCCTTGATCCTAAATGCAAAGTTGTTACATTATGTCTTAAAGCAGGCATGTCCAAAGTTCGGCCCGGGGGCCAATTGCGACCCGTGTTCAAATTCCCACCGGCCCGCAGCCTGTGTCATAAAATCAATAACATGTGGCCACCAGCACGTACAAAAAAAAAGTAAAAAAAACAAACTATTTTATATTTCACCAGAAGATGGCAGCAGACCTGTGGCTGCACTCTAGCCGTGCGACCTTTGACCCTTTTCAGCCCATTTCTATAATATAATATAATATGAAATATAATATGCAATGTTTCAAATGAACCTAGATATGTTTAAGCTTCCTGAAAGTTTTTTTTTTCCAGACAGACGTTTTCTTCATTTTATGTGGTCAAATATGAAAAGCAGAGTGATGTTTAGAGTTATTTATATTCTATGTGAAGAAATGAAAAGAATGCCATTTGCAATTTAAAAAAAAGTATTAAACAGTTCATTTGCATTTAATGTCAATGGTTCAAAGTAGAGTATGTCAGGCTGAATGGTCCCCACACATTTTCACCTCACCAAATCTGTCCCTCTTTGCAAAAAGTTTGGACACTCCAGGTCATCTTATTCTTGTGGAGTTGTAGTAAAAAGCAACTGGATTTATTTTCTTGCTTGAAGACTCAGAACTGAAGAAGCCTCTTGGATGAGGGGTGAAACGTCTTCAAGCAAGAAAAGAAGTCCAGTTGCTTTTTACTACAACTCCACAAGAATCGAAATGAATGTTTGTTTTGCATGTTTAGTGCCAGTAATTATGTTTTTAATTATTAAAGTAATAATGTGTACTGAGAGTCTCAGTTCTGGTTTGTGGAGGTAGAATTTGCAGTAAAACTGAAGCTAGAAAAAAGTAAATTACAAAGCACAAGAAATAGAGCTTGTGTGTGTTTGTTCATGTTTCGTGTTTAATCGCCTCTGTTTGGCTGCTCAGGCGCATTCCCCGCTGGGAAAACTGACATTAGTGCAGCAGGTTGGGTAAATGAATTACAGGCCTTACAGCTGAGGGTTAAGATGTGGGAATATATTGGATCATACAAATGACCACTTGTCTTCCCTAGAGACTATAAATGCAACATTAAGCCATGCTATGATGTAGGAAAAAAAACCCTGCAAGTGTTTAGATGAGCTAAAAGATCAACTAACGTAAATGTATCAACACTTTGCTCCCTGATGCCTCGCAGGTGTCGTCCTCGGGGATCCACATTTCGTAACGTTCGACGGCCTCGGCTACACTTTCAACGGCAAAGGCGAGTACAGTCTCGTGTCCTCGCCAGACAGAGAGCTGAGTGTTCAGGCCAGAACAGAGCAGCTGAAACTCAAGAACGGTGAGTCCACATTTCAGATGAATGCCCTGGCGTCTCCACCGCCTCTTTCATCCCTCCCCATGGTGCAATTGTACTTCTGACTTTCAGCTCGGAGCTTTGTTGGGATGCAGCTTGCTTCAGGACTTCTTTAGAGACCTAATTTATGGTCCAATGTGTGTGTATGTGTGTGTTTTTTTTATCAGCAGAAAGGTTTATTTCCTGCCTCTAGAGTTTGACCTTGTTTTTTTTTTTATTTGTTGCTGAATTTTTATTTGTCTCCTTTTGCCTGCAAGTGTATAAGGCTCTCTATAATCTCTCACACAGTCTCAGGGTCAGATTGGGTTGATTTTTATACAACATCCTCAGGCCAACTGACTATGAATGACCAAAAACTATTAATATTTTCCTCATTAGATCAGTGAAGTCACACATCTGGATTATTTTGATATTGTGGATAATGTGTTATGTGTGTTTGCCACTAAAGGTTCCTCGGCCAGAGCCACGAGGCTGTCGTCAGTCGCCATGAAGGAGAAGAGCTCTGATGTCATCGAGGTGCGACTATCGGAGGACCGACTGCAGGTGCTGAGGAACCAAAAGGTCCTGCCTTTCACCGAGCAGAGCTGGATGGACCTACACGGTGAGATGATTTAGACCTCTTCACATCTAACTCTACATCTGATCAGGTTAAAGCCGCACTGGAGATTTTTCTAGAAATTAAAATTCACCAGATTTCTCACCAGTGACCTTAAAATTAAACTTAAGTTTAAAAGGATAGTTCAACATTTTGGGAAATTGGCCCATTGCCATATCCCTATAGTCATAGCAGTAGGTTCGTTACCTTTAATTGTCGGTGAAAGCTATTTTTAGAACGGCGGAGCAGAGCCGTGAGCTGCTCAGATCTACGCTATGGAGGCTAATGGGATTTCTTGATTTCCCTCATCAAACTCATCAAATACACAATCCAGCAACTCCAAAACGCTCTGGTGGACAAGTTGTGACCTGCACATTCACCACACTATGAGATAATAACAGAACGTTACGAGACAGAGTTGTTTTAGAGGTAAATTCATGCAAAACCGCTGATGCGCGTTCCTGTCAGAGGCAGTTTTTCAGCAAGCAGTCTCTGCATTTACCTCGAAAAAACTCTGTCTCGTAGCGTTCCATTATTATCTCATAGCGTGGTGAATGTGCAGGTCACAACTTTTTTTCATTTGAATAAATTAAAGAACAACTGAATATGTTCAAAATGTCAACACCATCTCTCTTTCCAGGAGCGTTTGTGTTCGTCCCGAGCCCTGAGAACGTGACAGTGATGTTCCTCTCTGGTGTCGGCGTGGAGGTGCGTGTACATGAAGGACTCATGGCGGTCACTGTCCTGCTGCCTCCAGAGTTCGCCAACCACACCGAGGGGCTGCTGGGTCGGATGAACTCGGACCCGTCAGATGACCTGATGACCCCGCAGGGAGAGGTCGTCGTCTCCTCAGCTGACTCGGCCACGTCGGAGGAAATCTTCACCTTTGGAGCCGGATGTGAGTGTGGAAGACTGTTGAGCAACGACTCAATCGAACTGAATCAATTTTAAGGAGAAGACACATGTTTAAAGGCAGTGCAGCTTTAATAGATTACAGATAAATATTGAGAGAAGCCCACCACTGGAGCACAGCTGGAGTTGGGGCCTCATCATACTGTACTGCCTTATCCTGCAAAACTTCAATCAATCAATCAAACTTTATTTGTAGAGCACTTTTCATACAGGAAGCAGTTCAAAGTGCTTTACAGGATAAAACGAGAGATTTACACGCATAGACATGCACACACACATTTGCATACACATGCAAAAATTAAGACACTGAAGAAACGCTGTCTTACATTCACAACAGTTTGTACTTTGCAGTGGAGAAAACAGCAGACAGTGGATAAAAGCTAAGATAAAATAGGTAAATGGAATAAAATATAATAAAACTTGCACTTGCACTGATCAGCATTGTGATTGGTCGTCAGACGCATATGGCCTTGGCAATAATTCACATAAATGTGGTTAGCCTTGTTGAATGGGTTGCCATGACACTCAAGGTGCCCAGTCTGTGAATTTCCTTAGTTAACCATTATTGTTACCCTTGTTTTATTGCAACACTCGCTTTACTTCTGCTATATTAAAGCAGAAGTGAGTGATCCGGTCGTTTTCGCTAATGCTGCGTTCCAGGTAGGCTTTTGAAATCGTAAATTACAGCTTCAAGTCACAACTTACGACTTTGTAGCGTTCCAGGCAACCCACTCGTGTTTTTCCGACCTGTTTTACCGGTGAAAGTCACTATAACGGCCACTCGTAACTTCCGACCGGTGAACTCGTACCAGATCGAACTGGAACGACTTCACGGTCGGAAAAATACGAGTTTCCTTGAACGCACCATAACAGTCCTCGTCGCTACGTCACCACATTCACGGCGTTCCTTGGCTGCACACACAGCCCTGCATGCCGTTCTCTCTCCTCATTGGATAAAAACTGTAGGATACGATAAATGTTTTCTCCTCGGCTCAGAGCAGAGCAGAGGGACTGAGAGACCCGTGTTTCAGTCCAAACACTCTATGTAAGTGATTGCTGTCGGAAGATATAACTATTTAAGACTTATATTAACACAAATATATCACTCACTTCTGCTTTAAGTAGAACTTCTCAGATTCTGCCAGTTGTAATTATGGGGAGACTCATGATTTCACAACTCCCACTGTTATTCCACTTGGTTAAAGATCAGTCTGAGTTGTGTAATTAATCATCCTAACAGCTTTTAACTGCTGCTGTGATTTATTTATGTCCGCAGGGAATATCTCAAAAGCGTCTTCCCTTTTCACGTATGACTCAAAGCACCTCGTGGATAATTACCGCTCCCCTCCAAGCCACGACGCCGCCTTTGTTCCTGCCTTTTCTCTGCCCGAGACACCCGATGACCCTCTGGTGGCCGACGTGCTGACGACTTGCTTTGGAGAAGGGGCGGAGTTCTGTAAATATGACGCCCTGGCCGCTCGGAGCATCGCGGTCGGGAACGCCACACTCAGCGCCTACCAAAGCCTTATGAGCCTGAAGGAGGCTCTGCAGCCAGGTACGGCCTGAAACTACATGAATCCATGTCTGTTCATTCATACTTGTGTATATTTTAGGGAATTTCACATGTTTATTATTGCTCTTTTTTTATTGTTGAATATACTGTGGGTTGCCTGTTAATGCATCCATGAATTGCATCACCAAAACATTTCAAAACGAGTGGAGCATTCTTGCATCTAAGATAAATAAATGTGTATTTTTAGACATGTTTTGACAAGTGAAAGATTTCATACATTTTCCATCTCCCATACATACATATGGTTACACTGTTGGTTTACAGAGAAATAATGTTTGATATCCAAAATTGAAACTATGCAGCATTGATCCTGAATAGTGTATGCTGTTATCTCGTTTTATTTAATTTCTTTGTTATTTTTGTCTTTTGTCGTGTGATTGAGGATAAATGCTGAAAGCAGTTTCAAGCAAAGCATGAGACTTAACTGTACTGTGAAAAGAGAATGTACAGTATAAAGTTACTGTATAGATACACTGACTAATAGTCAGGATTTATGCAACCTTACACAGCAAGATACCATAAACTTTATTGAAGTAAATGCTTAGTTTTTAGGTTGTGTGTTCAAAGAAATAAGTATCTTTTCTTTGAATTTGTCACTATTTTTTGGTTGTGTGTCGTTGTGTGATAGTGGTTTCCTGTGGCTGGCTTTCCACACCTAACAACGGGAAGAAGAATGGGACAAACTACCTGAAGGGGAACGGCCTGAGCTTCTCCTGCAGCGAAGGATACATCCTGTACGGCTCAACACAACGCTCCTGTCTGGCTGACGGCACCTGGACCGGAGAGCACCCCTACTGTATAACAGGTCGGTTTTTTAATACTAAACAAAACAAACAGCTCATTTTGTTGAGAAGAATAAACTCAACTGAAAGATAGATATTCTCTGTAAACAATCAAAGAAGTTTTGAGACTTAAGCTCTGCATTCAGGAGCTATTTTCCAGAGAATAAACAATTACAAAGCACAAGGATCATATGAATTCTTAATTTAAATACTGTCAGACACAAAAAATAACTTGAAACGGTCACTTTTTCAGCATCACAATGTCAGGAAAGTTAGCCGTATGCAATTTTAGTTTCATTCTGGCTTGTACAGAAAACAAAAGTGTGATTACAGCAACTCTCACTTGCTGTTGTCTATTTTTTTCTGGATCAAATCAGTGTGTGAAGTAGCTTATTATTTTAGTTTTATCCCCTTGTGAAACAGTTTTGCCGTTATTGTTTTCGGAAAAATACAACAGAAATAAGCTCGCTCATTTATTTTGTTCCTAACAAGCTCCTCACATGTTTCGTATTCGTTCCGATTGGCAGAGAAAAAACTCCCAAAGAGGGACTCTGGGAATCCTGCTCCTCTTCTCGTCCAACCCTCTTGGAAAGCAAAGATTCAATAGACTTGGCCCTCTGCTGCTCATGCAGACCATTAGCTACAAAGCTGTAAACTTTTGAACCTGCGCTGGCTTGGCTTTGTGTTTGTAAATTGGAACCACCTGGGTCCCCGTAATGGTTTCATTCATCACCCCGACAGTGAACTCTGAATGAGTGTTGTTGTAGCTGTCAGCTCTCGCCACCAGATGGCAGAACTTCACACCAAATTCAGAGCACGTTAATGCATCCTTGTCCCACTGTGTATAGTTTTTTTGGAAAACCTTGAAAAAAAACATGGTCGTTCTTCATCCTGACTGCGATATAGGAAATTAGATCTTGACTTTAAACACTTTGTTGCACATCTTAGGTTCTTCTTTCTTCATTGATCGATCAGTTGTAATGAAGCGAGGGGAAGCAGAGGAACGAATCCACTTGACTTGCGATCCACCTTCACTTTCCATCCCTCCGTGGCGTCGCTGCAGTCCTCCATCCTTTCCTTGTTAGAGCTGCAAACAGAGACTTCCTCGCGATAGTAATCAGGGATGAATAGACTTCATATTATCAGATTTGGAGGCCGCGGGGTCACAGCTGGACACAATCGATCCAAATACTCCTTCGCTAGGAAAACATATGAGTTTCATGACTTGATTATCTAGTGCAGAGCTGTTTAGAAATGTTTCATATTAAGCCGCAGGGTTTATTTCTGTTGCTTCCTCTCACTGTGACACTGTGAGCTCAGGTTTACGTTAGCCCATCGCTGTTTACATCTTCATATGACCAAACACTTTCTTCTGTGATACAGCACATTCACATACATGTGCAGATGAGTGTGATCGGTGTGACTCATACACACACAAGCTTTTTTAGCCATTTGACAATCATCACACTTTGCTCTGATGCTCTCATTACGCAAATCACAGCCAACAACTGTCAACATGACCCGAGGTGCTAAATGGCAGGTGTTGCATGAGCTGTTACCTCCGCCATTGAAATGTGACCTCCAGCCATGTAAACAATACTAAATACAGGCCCAGAAAAAGAGACGCCGGCTGATCTCTCTCTCCCCTCCCTCCACCTCCACCCCCCCCCCCCCCCTCCCCCTTTGCATGAATCACTGCAAACGTGATGTGTAGGCCGAAACAGCCCGAGAATTGTTCTCATAGTTCAGAGGAACGGCATGCTGCCGGAGAGGTAGCGTAACCGCATCCATCCAGTTTGTCTTCCTCTTCTTCTCTGCATCGCTTTAATGAGCTACTGTTGAAACGGAGCCTGTCAGCAGCGGTGACGCTAAGTCCCTTCCATCAGAAGTGGATCTCTGCATAAATATCGCCCATCATCACCAAAAGCCCCCCACCTGTTTGAGATGGATTATGACCTGCTGCTGCGCTTTGACTCCAGGAAGGGCGGTGACGATCAGTGTTAAAGGGATAGTTCAACATTTTGGCAAATTGGCCCATTGCCATAATCCCTATAGTCATATGAGTAGGTTTGTTACCTCTAATTGTCAGTGCAAGCTATTTTTAAAACAGCGGAGCAGAGCCGTGAGCTGCTTAGAGCTACACTACGGAGGCTAATGTGATTTCTTGGTTTCCCTCATCAAACTCATCAAATAATAATAAATTTATTTTATTTAGAAAGCGCCTTTCACGCCACTCAAGGACACTTTGCAGCAGTTAAAATCATCAAACACCAAAACACAGAATAAATCATCAATAAACAATACCAAAGCATAAATCATCACACCGAAATACAAGAGCACAGAATAAACAACATTAAAAACATCGGTAAGAAAGAAAGAAAAAAATAAATAAAACTGTGCAGAGTAAAAGGGAAAAAGTTAGGGTGAGGAGTGGTGGGGTGGATAAGCAATTTTAAACAGGTGGGTTTTGATTGTTGTTTTGAAAAGAGGGAGAGAGTCAATGTTATACAATATACAAATACACAATACAAATACACAATCCAACAACTCAGGTAAATTCATGCAAAACCGCTGATGCACGTTCCCGTCGGGGGCAGTTTTTCAGCAAGCAGTCTCTGCATTTGCCTCGAAAACAACTCTGTCTCATAACGTTCTGTTATTATCTCATAGCGTGGTGAATGTGCAGGTCACAACTTGTCCACGAGAGCGTTTTGGAGTTGTTGGATTGTGTATTTGATGAGTTTGATGAGAGAAACCAAGAAATCCCATTAGCCTCCGTAGCGTAGCTCTGAGCAGCTCGCGGCTCTGCTCCACCATTCTAAAAATAGCTTGCACCGACAATTAAAGGTAATGAACCTACTGCTAAGACTATAGGGATTATGGCAATGGGCCAATTTGCCAACTTGAACTATCCCTTTAACAGGTTCATACAAACTGGGCCTGAGCAGGAGGCTTCAGGTGTATAAGATTAGTTTACTGAGTGTCACAGCAACCCAGGATGACGAGTATCAGACGCATACCAATAACATGATCATACCCCCCCCACACACACACACACTTTAATGGCATTGTAATATTAATAGAGTTCCTTGTGCAGAGGAGAGGAAAGTGATTAAAGGAAAGGTGACAGCTGCCAGAGAGGGATAGAGCGATTTTTCACAGGAAAAGAGTGACGTGGGCTGCAAGACAAAGCCTCAGCCTCAAAGAGAGAGAGCAGTGGAAAGCAGAGAGACACGGAGAGGGAGAGGCAGAGTTGGTTGGTAAATGCAGGTTGCGTAAAAGAAAGTTTTTGAAATGTCCTCCAAGATAAACACGGGAATCTAACCAGTCACGTTGCTGATACTTCACTGTCTTCATGTGGTCAACACTGCACTGTCACACCTTAAAACAATCCCTCTACCTCATTTGTCATCTTTAAATGGAAGAGGGAGCTCTGGAAATATGAAGAGATGCATTATAATCAAGTCCATCTCAAACTCCAGCGATCCACTCTCACAGTGTCAGAAGCACGGGAATGGAAAGCCTTCTCTTGAGTTTTGCGGTTGCACACAGATTATTGACATATTCAATTATTGTTTCTGTGCTGTGGTGAGGTCCAAATCTGAATAACAAGTCTGTTGTTTACCAGCGCAGGCCACAACACTGCATTCTTGTCTTGAAGACTTTGGGATAATATTAAATGAGGGAACAAGTGGTGTACAAAATAATAAAATCACTGCTAACATATTTATCTTTTCCATCTTAGTCAGAAAGAAAACAAATCTGCTCTCTGTGAGGACAATGTGTTTTATAGTTTTTTATTTTAATGTGGATTCTTTTAGACTTGTGAAGTTTAAACAAAGCGGACGGCTGGAAGCTTCTGAAATGTTTCTGAGGATCGTCAGACGGGCGATCGAGCCGAACTGAATACATCTCCAACATTTCAGGATGAAGCTGCAGTAATACCTCTGACACAAAATGGCTACTGATCATCTTGGTCTCACCTTCATCTTCGCAATCATCTACAACCATTGTGTTAAATCAACTTTTCACCGCAGTGGTTCCCAATTTGCTCTGACTAGCAGTACTTGTCTCTAAACAGCAGCATGTTGGTGTTAAAGAGAAAAACGACTGACACACAAACATACGATGACACATTTCAGCACCACAATCACCAATAAACTCTCACGAAGTAAACAGGGGAGACACAAAGGAAAGAAACAACAGGCCACTCTGGTACAGTACAAATAAGGAAATGAATCACAGTGTAATTAAAATCACAATATGGCCAAGAGCAATGTTTAAATCTTTTGATAATAGTTAAATGTGTCAACATTATTGTTCATTGTTGGCGCCACAAGTGTTGCTGTGTGCTGCTGCAGAGACGCCACGGCCAGTGAATCATATTCTCAAGACATAAAGGGACAAAGGGTCCCAACGAAAAGCTCATCATCAATTTAATATTGTAAGTGATAAAGAAAAGCAAATATAACCAATCCAAATAAGCGCCCAAATGTCCTAAATGCAGTATCTGCACATACAATTGCAATGTGTTTGTTTTTTTTCAGGGGGGAATATACTGTAGGTTCAAGGTTCAAGGTTTCTTTATTAGTACCAGACGGTAAATTTGTTGTGCAGACGGGAACTCAGCAATCCCAATATAAAAAGACAGACAAATCACACAATAGAAGAATAATACAATCATCCCCCCAAAAATAAATATAAATAAATATTATAGATATAGTGCAGCTGTTAAAGGGATAGTAGCATTTTTTTTTAAGTGGGGTTGTATGATCTACAAATAGCCCCAAAGTACTTTAATTGCAGTAGCAGACTCTCTGCACTCCTCCCGTTAGCAACGCCAGCCCATAATAGCCCTGCCCAGAGATTTACAACATATATTGTTGAGAACAGACCCAAAGAAACAGCCTATTTTCGCAGCCTAAAGGAGGTTTTACCTGAAAAAAAATACACAGTTTCCTTTTAGGCTGCGAAAATAGGCTGTTTCTTTGGGTCCATTCACAACAATGTATGTTGTAAATCTCTGGGCAGGGCTATGGGCTGGCGTTGCTAACGGGAGGAGTGCAGAGAGTCTTTAAAAGTACTTAGGGGCTATTTGTAGATCATACAACCCCCCAAAAAATGCTACTATCCCTTTAAATAATAATAGACATGTAGGTACATTGACACATTGATGTGACGCTGCTGGCTAACACTTGGCTAGCAGCACAATAACAATACACTCACAACAAACAAACAAACTAAAGGGTTGTAAAAAATGAATGGATGATTGGATAACCACATTTGTTGATCAACCCTACTAATAAAAACCAAGCCCGAACATGAACAATTTTAATGTGAAACAGCATCCAGGTAAAAACAATCAAACTGGACAGTTGGTGTTTGCTGAAGCTCATCAGCTCGTCTCATTAAAAAGACCAGTGATGAGCAGCGTCGATGTTGCACAAACCACTTTAAATCGACCAGATCCGTGTATGTGAGGAATGTAACTAGGAAATTAGATCACAGAAATAGACTGTAAGTGTGAAATTAAACTTTTTGACTATGATTACATTAAAAAAGATGAAATAGAGTTTGATCCAAATCGTTTACAGATTTACACACAAGGCCTCGGGGTCCCAGACTGTAAGAAAGTTTAGATATTGAAGCTGATTTCTTTGGACGCCATTACCTCCCAGAGCTGCTGCTGCTGCGTTAAGACTTTATAACCATGAACTCCTCAGAGGTTGTCCGTCTATCTCTGAGCCACGGATCGAGCCAAAGACACGATACGAGGTGGTGCGTTCGAGTGTGTTTGTGCAACTGTGTGCTTGTTAAGTTTGTGCATGAAAGACGAAGTTCACCGTCTGACACATGGTTCAAATTCCAAGAATACTTGCACCCATCACATTAAGTCAGACAGGGTGAGATACACATATCAGATGACAGCAGTAGCTTCACACAGAGACACACAGTTACCAGGGAGAGGAGGGAAAAAAAAATATCAACAGAATTATTTTAAGATGATATCAGCCCTGACAAAAAAGCACATCTCTATCTTAAGAAATGTTTTTATGTGATAAGAGTGTTGCTAAGGGGTAGATAGGCGTGGTGGGGTTATGGAAACAGTCCTGGGTTTCTGATCGGTATCGTCTGTTTGCAATTTCTTTGTGAGATAAACACTGGGAAACGGAGTGAATGACGATGAGCTGGACCGCTGCAGGAATAACGTGTAAAACGGCCTTTGCTTTTATCCACTTGAATCCATGCAGAGACAGTGGAGAAGTGTTGTATGTTTGAATTGCGTTCTCCTTTAGCTCCAGTTATTCCAGTCGAGTCATTCACAGGAAACATAGCGGTCCAACCTGAGAGCTACTGCTCCCTGGAGCTTCACTGTTTGATCAATGCAGGTCGGTTTAGTGGAGTAATGAGATAGCTTTGGGATTTTGCCAGCAGCACATAAAAAAAACAAGGAGGAAGGTGAATGTTAGACCCAATCGACTGCCAGGTCCTTATACATGCTCCCAGTACGATTATTGTCTGGGCAGCTTCACGTACCGATGCCGTACGGCCTCGGCGTCCAGCGGTTTGATGCCAACGCTGCTGCATCCAAGGCCTGGCCGTGGTGTGGTGGTGAAACTGATTGGTTTAGAAACTTTAGGGAATATTTTGTACCCCATCGGTGTGGTGGGCTTTGTGTGCATTTGTGTTTGATGTTCCCAAGCATTTTAAAGGACCTCGCAAACCTGACACTTGACATACCATACAGGATGTTAAGAAGTCAGAGGATGTCTGTACTGTACTTCTACTCTGATAGATGTTCCTTGTAACGTCTGTCTGTGTGTGTGCTCGATTTCCTTAAAAAAACACCTCCTGGCTATGTGTGATGTATGAACAGGGACATGGATTGGAGATCGCTGCGGTGAAATTGCCAAGACCGGAGGAAACTTCCAGATGCTCGAATTTAATCTAATCAAAATATTACCTAAGCAAGTGCAAACAATGTCAAGGCAACTGCTGGGGGAAAATCCAGCGAGTCGACGTCGTATCAGTCCGTCCAGCTTTGTTCTTGATTTGTCTTTATCTGAAGCCAATGTATCGTTTTATGTTCTGTTTGATCCCTTTGTTAATTATTAAGATGAATTAACTGGCAGGACACAGTGGCTCTGTGTGGGATTGCAGTGCATGAGGCACAATGTGTTAACAATGTTTTTGTATCAATGTGGAATAGGCAATTTCTAATCAATTTTTGCTTTAATTCCTAAATTCAGTGGAAACAAAACTGCGTCTTTGATTAGAATCTGGTCAGTTTCCTGGATTTGCTATTGATCCGTTTGGATAGTGACAGGAAAATCTCCTGTAATTCGCCGCAGTTGAGTGTAAACGTTATCAGTCCTTCTACATCTGCATGAGTGCTTGTATGAAACTGTGCTGAAACATAAGATGCCAGATGTAAGAAGGAGCATTAAAGGTCCAGTGTGTAATATTCGTCAAGGTTTATTGTTAAAATCTGAATATACTACCCATGAATATATTTGTATCAGTGTATAATCGCTATAATATAAAATTAAATTGGTTTGGTTTTCATAGCGTTATAATTCTTCTGCGCCGCCATGTTTGTACGGCAGCCCAAATGGACAATCCAGCCAGTCAGAGAGCGGCGCGCATTACACAAGTTTCGCGTTTATAAATAAACCAACGAAGAATGAGTAGGAAACAGCAGACATATCGTAAAATGGTTTAGATCTAGAATCTGAATGCTGGATATCACGGTTTTCCCCCCATTTTACACACTGGACCTTTAAGGCTATGAATGAGACCAAAAATGAGATAAACAAAAATGTTTTATGTATTTGTTTTATGTTTCCAATCACATTTACACATCCACATCCACTGTAGTGTAACCTGTAGTTCACAGGCTTTTTGTAAACAGTCATACAATATGACTTCCACAGAATTAAACCCGCCTCATTTGGTCGAACAAGTTTTGGTCGATCCTTTATTTACCCAAATGAAACTGACTCAACAGACATAGTCAATTTCAGACACACCTCAAGCTGCTACACCCATCCTTAATTTTGGAGCTTGAACACACACACGCACACACAGGACTGAGCAGTTGCCCCAAGAGACCATGAGTGTTTATTGATCTTTGTTCTTTGGTATTCCCCCATGCCCTCAACTTCCAATAACAGTGCCAGTGCCTCCATGCTAGATGAATAAAAGACATGCGGGATGACTTATTCAAAACGACCAGTGGTTGATGACAGTGACTAATTCTGCTTTGCTGTGTTTTTTTTTCTCTCTTGTCTGCAGACGACAATGTGGGGTTTGTACTCGGCGCTATCGGTTCGCTTTCGGCGCTGGTCACGATGGGAGTAATGATCAAACTGCACAACAGGAAAACAGACAGGTGGGTTACACATGGTTCACCTCACAGAAAAATCAATCCCTTTACTCCGCTGGTACTCCCGAATGCAATTAAGGACACGAGAAATATAAAAGAATTAAATATTAAATCAGTGCTTGCACTTGTAATTCACTTGATTGCTGCTGCAGATTGATTTTTCCTCTTCATTTATTGGTATTTTTAATCACCCAGCCGACACGGCGAATATTGTTTCACTACATAAAATATGAGTATTGTTTAATTTATTCACTGGTTGCATTGATGCCACTGAGTTCGCCCTAAGATGTTTAATATAGGTAACCAACAAACTGAGATATTACCTCAGTAAAATAAAAATTAAAAGAGTTTCAGCTGGTAATTCATGATATAACAACTGTGGTTACTATTGTAACATCAATTCTTTGGGGCATAAACTCTCCCTGAGCAGCTACTAGTTCATGTGTTCACACAGTGCAGGCAAACAAGCTTGTGCTGTTTTAATGATGACATCAGGCAATAAAAAATCCTGCTCATATTACACATACGTTAATCGCAGTCCGATTTCACAAGTAGTTTTCCACAGAAAAGGGAGTTGGTCGGTTACCTTTAGTGAGAAGTTGGGCGCCATGCAGCCAGGCGTCTGCAGCGCTTCATCTAACAGCTCGTTGTGGCTCGTGCATCTTGATGGAAATGACCCGTGTTTTGTTTAGTTTCGTTTTGTAAACAAGTTTTTGACAAATGAACGTTGGTCAGCGCATACATTGCAACTCTGTTTACAGTATTTCACAATAAAAGCCTCCCAGTGTTTCCATGAAGTTGAAGACTTGATGTGAATTGGGGGCAACAGCAGCAGGTGTTTGCATCAGCACAGACTTAAGACAGATCAGCGATGTTGAAACCAATGCATGAAATATCTATATCAATGTACATAATGTATAATATAAAGGCACTGTGACTCTAGTAACAACAGAAATTACCATATAGACATGTTATTAGAAATACCAACCTTATACAACATGTAGCCATATTTAATTTAAATATTAAAAAACAGGGTTTAGTTCCTGAAAATCTTGGATTGTAACTTTGAAGCCAGAATAAAACCAGTTCTAGAGTCAATCTAAAAACCTCTGTCTCTCCAGAGTGCTGCAGCAACGATGTTTTTATTGGCCGACCTGGAAGTTGGCACCGCCCTGGTTCCCTCTGCAATTTTGTAATTGCGTTATTGCAGAAAATAAGTGTTAATGATAGTTACGCGTTGCGGTCAGTGAAATGAATTTCACAAATCAACACCAATTTTATGATTTTTGAAGAAGTAAAAGTCAAATGTTTTGCTATAAATGAACCGCACCACGGTCTGGTTGCCACATCATCACCATCACTGGACTTGTAATTTGACCCAGCGTGCATAATATTTCTACATGACACCATCCTTTTATAAAATGACTAATACTTAGCGAGAGTGAAAACACAACAAAGCTGTAAAGACGGACTCGTCATCATGTTTGACCTTTCTCATTTCGTCACTCGTTGGCAACTTTTCCTTTTAATTTTCTAAATTATTGGGAGTGAGGTACTTAATGACATATTTTATGTTGTAGAACAAAATGTGACATTGTCTTGAACTCGTTGTTAACCACAGTTCTTAAGCATTTAACTACAAACCTACTGAAAAGATCCCTCACCTCTGGGACGAGGGAACAGGAAGTACAAAAATGGATTTTAGGGCAAAAAAAGAACAAACGCTGAGTTATGACACAAATAATGGCTTGTTTTTTGTTAAGCGGGCCTCCAGCTATTGCCATATGTCTTTCATTCTGTCTTTGACTGTATAGATTATACGTTAGAAATAGGAGGCCCTTGTTATCTTGTGAAAACCGGTGCATAGCTAGAGGTCTTCTTCTCCTCCCAGTTCCTCCCGACAGACAGACAAACCCTTTGTGCTGCTGCAACAAAGACTCACAAACACGAAAGTAATGAATCCCACCCACCTCTGTTTGATGTCCGACGTGTCTCGGGCCTCCTAAACGTCACTCATAATTTCTCTTTCTGATGTGAGCAGACCGAATAAACCCACACAGCCTGTGGGTTCACACTGCAGCAGGCCAGAGGAACAAGAGGCTAACGGTGCTACTCGCTCCTGGGCGTATGCAGGCTAATTAAAGGCCTGTTTTATGGGCTCATAGACTCATAGACTTTATTTGGGCTTTCCCCCACCATAACGACAGCAAGGGGAGGAAAAGGGGGGGGAAAAAATGGATGTAAGGAGTCAAGAGTCACATCCTCGCTCCCTGCAGCACATGCGGCGATGAAACGGCGTGTGTTTTCAAGTCGTAAGGGCAAAGAGCGAACCCACACACACACACACACACACATACACATACACACCTGCCCTTCGCTCTCCGAGCCTTGATCACGGGAGGCCAGGTGTAAAAAGAGATGAAGAGTGTCAGAAGGTCTGCAGATGTGAGGACGGTGAGCTCACACAAACGACATGCTGATACACATGCTAGCCAGGACACACACACACACAGACACACACCAGGAGCCAGGATACATACTCTGCATACAGTAGCCAAAATGTGTGAAAAGAAACCTTACACATTCCTTGCGTGTGAGTGGTCTCACCAGCATGCACACACACACACACACACATGCACAAACACACACACATGCACACACTCCCGTATCAACAAGTGCAGACACATTGATTCCTCCCAAACATCAGAAGCATAGCAGGATGGAAGTGGTGGGGGTCTTACTGTGTTTCAGATCAAGTCTGGGTTGCGTGTCTGGAGGAAAGAAGCAATGATACTGCACAACTGTGTATGTGTGTGTGTGTGTGTGTACATATGTGTGTGTGTGTGTTTATGTGCGACAGGTAGATAGTGTGGCGTGGGCCTCCTGCGCCTCGGTTCCCTGTGTCTCAGACTCAGACTTGCAGGGGTACTTTCCACATCTAGGATTACTCTGCAGGTTTCAACAGGCCGACTGGCAGCTCCCCACAGCAGCAGGAAAGTCATTACACCTTCGGATGTGTGTGTGTGTGTGTGTGTGTGTAGGGGGAATAGACACTGTCATGTCTATTCCACTTCTCCTACATGACACATCAAAAAGCAGAGGGGTGGGGGGCTTTGTCTGAATCTGGCAGGGGGTTCAGAATAGATTGAAGGAGAGAGGAAGGACAGAGACATAACACACTTAGGTAGAAATGAATCAACACACAACAGTACAGTACCAGGAAATTGTTGTTTATTTGTGTATCGGAAAAAATATTATATAAATGGGGCTCAAAATGACAAATGAGAAAAACAGCAACACTGAATCAGTAAAGCCGGAGGGTTAGTGGTGCTGCACTGTGGAGGCTTCTTTCAACATTTCATTACTTCAGTCACTGATAGTGATCTCTGAGTCACTTATAGTTCACTTCAATTCAAGTGAATCATAAAAATAATAATAATCAAAAAGGCCAGGTGGGTAATGAAATTTTCCCTTCCCATCTTATAAAGGTGTTGTTGTTGTTGTCCCCGGGCTTTTCTCAGCTGCAGACAAACCACATGAACGTCATCACCAGCTTCATGTTATTTTTCAAATGAATATTTTAGACAGGTATTTAGTAATTATTCGATTAGTAATAAAATGTTGGCAAACTTGTTAAATGTTTGTTTCATTACTCTAGAAAAAACAGACAGACAAACACTATCACAATACACTGAAATGATTGAACCCATGGGACTTACATGGATAGGTGTCGTCTTGGTCTCATGATGTCGGAAAGTGAACAGCAGGATGAAGACGACTTGATCAACACAAACTGTCATTGAACCAGAACGTTTAGTGGTGGATTCATGGCTCAGACACTTTGTTGTTGTGATTTTTTGCGGTTCATTACCTTGTTAGAGAACAGCGTGTTACATTAGAAGTACTGAAACACTAAACAGTTGGTCATGTGCATTCCCGTCATGCCAAGGAAGGGTTTGGAGAACTTTCAGAGTCATCAAAACGCTTTTAGAGTTCCAGGGGGGGTCCGGCTGGCAACGGATTTTCATATAATGGCGGCGGATAGAGCTCACTTTTGAATCGTCCAAAACACACACTATGAAACATCCAGATACCTCCATACTGCTCGTCTGTACTGACCCAAGTGTCCTGAAGCCGCCACATGGAAAAGATGTTCAGAACAAATTAATTTTATCTCTGTTTTTAGCCTTGTTGTTGTAGCAGTAGCTTCCAGTGGCTCTGTTGATGCGCATGCACAAGATTTGCTGCGAGATGTTCGCTCGTCGTTGTACTGTAAACTATTGGATGTGTGATGTAAACACTGAAGAACATCTTTCAGCAAATCTTGCACAACAAGGTTAAAAACAGAGATCAAATTATTTTTTTCCAAACAACTTTTTCATGTGGCGGCTTCAGGACACTTGGGTCAGTACAGACCAGCAGTATGGAGGTATCTGGATGTTTCATAGTGTGTGTTTTGGACGATTCAAAAGTGAACTCTATCCACCGCCATTATATGAAAATCCGCTGCCAGCTGGACCCCCCCTGGAACTCCAAAAGTGTTTTGATGACTTGATGAGTAGAAAATTGGTGAATTATCGATTTTGGGTGAAGTATCCCTTTAATGTAACTTCTGTCTCTGCGCTGCCATGTGAACTCAGCAGTCAGTGAAGGGGTTAACGTGGGAAACATGCACACTCCAACAAGTCTGAGGGCGAAAGGAAAAAATAATCATTATCATTCACCTTCAGTCATTCACACAAGCCATTAAGAAGTACCAGCGCTATTAGTTAGAGCTGCTACTGTAGAATGAGATGAAACAAAACAACAACCAGCAACTTGACAATCACTGTGTGACATCTTTCTGCAGAGCTTTGGCCTCAAAACCCCTCATGGCACAATGAACTTGACACGCTCAGGTGAAGAGAACAATCAGTACTTAACGATACAGTGCATTTTGATGCTTGTTTTGTAATGATACTTGCTCTGTAAAAACAATCTGAGTGTCAGTCTATATATAAGATAAGATGAGCCTTTATTGTCTTCTGAGGTGGAAAAATTTGTCTTGGGCATTCGAGAGATATAGACAGATACATACAATCAATAAATAGTTGCCGCCATACATATACAGTATATTCGTGTGTATGTAACTGTTTTGGTAAGGTCAGATGAGGCCCGTATTTTGCTTCTGCAGCCTGACTTGGCAGATGTGGCGTATTTAAGATGAAATTTCCTCTTTATGTTTTTGCTGACAGTTTGAGTTATAGAAGAGTAACACAAACAGGAAATGTCAATGTATAACTTAGGAATATATTCAGTAACTTTGACGAACTGCAGAGTGTCATATTAGTTTTAGCTGAACTTTATTGTACAGTTTTCCAGAAGTAGAGGTCTGTGGATTTAGTTTCTCATCTCTTTCAGTTGATATACATCTATAAAGGCAATGCAAGGCGAGTTTATTTGTATAGCCCATTTTTTTTTACAACTGTTTGTCACAAAGACCCTCACATCTACTGAGGAAAAACTCCCAAGAAAACCCTCAACAGGGAAAAAACGGGAGAAACCTCAGGGTGAGCAACAGAGGAGGCCTCCCTCACCCAGCATGGGCAGATGTGAAATACATATTGTGTACAGACAAGAAAACCGTTTACCACATGGAATATGGGAAACCATGGAAATGAAAGGAGTCTTTTTGTCGTCGTCGGTCTGGAGTAGAGGAACAATTATAAAGACCAAGAACTCTTTTGAAGAGTATTGTTTTAAGATGGACTATGAGATGCCAGTCTATCTTTTTAGGAATCCACACATTGTGTTGTAATTAAACAGCCATTAATCAAATACTTACATAGTGAAAACATGTATTTAATCAGAGTCGCTGCTTGTTCCCACACTGTAAAACAAGACAAGACCAATGCGTCACTGTTTCAAAAACCATGGGAGAGCTCAGTACCACTGCCCTTTAACATTTATGTCCCTGTTTTGCAAGTGTCCTTAATAGGTTTTATATGCACTGTTAATAAAACACTATTAATTTGAACAGTAAAGTGCTGTTATTAAAAATTCAGTTGGCGTTGATCCTTCCTTGCCCTGATGCAAGGTCACCAGACAGCTTTCCTGCTCTCAGTTTGGATTAAACAAGCGTTCCCCATTACTGCACTTATTCAACTCCCATGGTGCAACAGGACAAGCTGCCTCGATGGCTATTTACCCCAAAACAGCTTTGCAAAGGTGAGGATAAGCATCTTCGATTGAAGGACATGTCTAGAAACCAGATGGAGCGTAAAAAAAAATATGATGGACGGTTATTAGTTGGTTGATTCTCGACTTCTAAAACTTGTTTCAGTGGATCTTCTTTCATTTGTGGTTTTCTCTTTTTTTCAGAGAGAGGAAAGAGAAAGGAGACCAGATCGCGATCCAAGAACTGACTTGCTAAAACCAAAAGAAGTCCTTGCGGATTATGGATCATGCCACTACACAGCGAAAGCCTCAACTCCGCGGCCTATGGCAGCACATATATATTTAGCTGAGCATTTGGAAATCATATGCAGTCATGTTGTTTCGTTTGAACGTCTTCTCTTGACCTGTTGACCTTATCAGGAAAACCTCAGGCGGTAGTTAGGCTTTCAGCATGTTGTTTGGCCCCATGTTTTCCCCTCTTGTTTAGGTTGGAAAACCTCCAGGTTGTGGTAAATGGTGCATGGGGTGAGGATTGAGGGTATTGAAGTAAAGGAAAAATGTCACGGTTGTTTTTATATTCCCGTTTTGCATGACTGATCGCCCGATCTTCGCTAGAGAGAGAACTGTGTAAATACTACGAAGAGATATCATCATTACAATCAACACTCCCTTCTCCTGTTCAGTTTAAAATAGGACCAGATGTGTTCATATTCATGTCAGTCGTGAAGCAAACCTGATCATTCTCTGGTTGAAAGACTTTGAACTCGCATGCAGCCTCTGTGTGGGTTCACAGCCTTCAGTCAAACGAAGGGTTTTGCTGAGTGACTGAGCCAGAAAAATCCACAAATGTTACAGAAAGGTCACCCCTGTGCTGTATCAACTTAGTTTTCCTTCTGCTGTTACATACCTGTATGTTAAAGCAATGACTGAATGAAACATCTTTTAAATATTTCAAATAAAAGATGATAAATAATGGTGCAGATTCCAGATGTGTGCTTTTTTATTCATGTATTTATTTATAACAAACACGTATTCAACATAAAACTACAACAAAAATAACATTCAACAACATACATCTACACCAAAACATACAATAATACATCTACATCAAAACATATAATCAGTATGTGCATACTACATATCTCTCAACTTTTAATACACGCACCATAAATTCACATCATAACTCAAATTAATAAATGATGAAGTAACTCACTCTATTGTACCACCAGAGTAAAAACAGACTTTGAGAATAAAGTCATAAAATTTATGAGAATAAAGTCGTACATTTCCTACGAGAAAAAAGTCATAACATTATGAGAATAAAGTCGTAAATTCACGAGAATAAAGTCGTACATTTCCTACGGGGAAAAAAGTCATAACATTACGAGAATAAAGTCGTAAATTTACTTCTCAAAGTTTGTCATTTTTTTATTTGTCAATGTGGCCCTAATACTCCATTGTACTATTGCAACCCAAAAAACAAAAACAAAAGAAAAAAAACATTTGTGTGCTTTTTTTTTTTTTAAAGGAATGTAATTGTGTTAATTTGTAAGGCTGTGACTGTCTGAAGCTCAAAAAATAAAGAACGCCCCCCCCCACCCCCGCTCCGTAGCGCTCTGAGGCAGCAGGTATGCATCATCTGGCGCGTCCGCCTGCCCCCTCGGACAGACCGTCATCTCGTGTTACCCATGCGGCCTTCTTCTCCACTTTGAACCTGACTCGCTTCTCCTTTTTCCTAAACAAAGCCCTCGCGGGGGTAAGAGGAAACAGAGTGACAGGGTCCCGTGTGGCTGATCCTCAGGAGTGATAGGTGGGGGTCCAGCTGAGGAAGAAGAAGAAGAAGAAGAAGAAGAGGCCTTCTTGTTGGAGGCTAATTGAAATAACCTGGCCTGCTGGACCTGCAGAGCTTTGAAGTTGTTCGCTGCATGTGAACACTGTTTCCTAACTAGCTGTTGTGCAACGCTGTATCCGTTACCAGCTCCTGCAGACACTTGAGTGCTGCTGCTGCTGCTGCTGCTGCTCCGCCTTTTGGGGCCCTATTGTTTTTCACATTAAAAAAACATCAGTGTTCTTTATGAGCATGAATAACTGCACACATGCACCCACTTTGGCTCGCACTGTTACCTGCTAATGGGACTTGTCCCGATGCCCACGCTAAGGACAAGTAAAAACCTTCCCTCCCTCCTGTGCGTCGTCGCCGCCTGAGGTCTTTCTCTACTGTATCGGCTCAGATTTGACTCACTCACTGTATAATCTCCTAACTGAGTGCAAATTTCCCTGCTTTCATGTGTCAGTCAGTGCTTACAACAGAGGCAATGGAGCAAGCTGCTGCGTCTGTTTGCAGAGTCAGATGCTGATTAATTGCGTACGGATGAAAGTGGAAGGGTTTTTCATCTCTGTGGGGGCCTGTTCTAACCCCCGAATGTTTACGCTCGCTTATCATCCCAACAACCCGGCGTAATTAGTTCAATCAAATTCAAACACAAGTAAATGCTAATGTGTTCTGTGGAAGCCTGTTGCTTTCACGTGGGACTTTTCCCATTTCTCAGATCTGCCCCACATCCCTGGATTATGAAGAAAAGGCTTCTGAAGTGGCTTTTGGATGAGGCTTTTGTTTTGGGTGTGCTTCTTCTTTTTTTTTGTTTCTTGTCATCTCCAGCTTTGCAGGTGTGCTTTGTCCCTTACCTCTTAATACCTCACGGTTTAGCAGCGTCTTCTGATGTTAACTCCTAATTTTAAGGCGGAGGTTGAAATAAAGATTGGTTTCAGGATTAAGGTGTTTGCCCAAACACAGACTTTTGTGTTTGTGTTTGTCAGTGGCAACATGAACACTTAACGTTGGGGGGGAAGATTCTTTTTAGCAAAGTCAGCTAATCCTGAAATAGATTAAAAGGCAATCTTGATTTTTATACTTTATTTTTATATGCCTCTTTTTCAAATATGGCACAATCCTAAACCAAATAACTCATATGGCAAAGTCAAAATCCAATGACAGGCTTGAAGCTGTTGCAATATGCAGCATTAATACGCACATATACACATCCATATACTGATACAATGAAAATAAATGTAAACTAAGGACTAAAGTATTACACATATTCAGTAGGTAAGTGCACAAAATATGATTTTACATTACTTTTATCTAATATATCCTCACTGTTACGCATTTTATCTCCACATTTTTTAACTTCTTGAATCGTATTTTGGTCCTGGCGTGTCGCCCTTATTCCAATTTCCTGTGATTTGCTTCAGTGCTGTGATTCAAAAGATCCTAAATAAATATGCACAGATTTAATTTACTTGGATCTTAAGCAAAGTTGACAATCTTTTCAAAGCTATTGGCACGACAGGCAGCCCACAATCCACAGCCCGCCGTCCGACCCCAGAGCTGCGCCTCAGCTCCTGTGGGGACTTCTATACTGTAGCAGTGGTCCTTCAAAAACAAACTTCTCT
Source organism: Trachurus trachurus (assembly GCF_905171665.1). Classification (NCBI taxonomy): domain Eukaryota; kingdom Metazoa; phylum Chordata; class Actinopteri; order Carangiformes; family Carangidae; genus Trachurus; species Trachurus trachurus. The sequence goes on along the minus strand of NC_139895.1, from coordinate 11,433,257 downwards.
TGACGCTAACACTCAGTAGAACTTTATCACTCACAGGCCAGCTACTAGTCCACCACCACCACCACCCCAACCCCCACCCATCCTCGCTCCTCAGTCATCAACATCAGAGGCTGAACTTCATCCCCCGAGGCACTGTAATCCACTCAGCGACCAGCAGCCGTCAGGACCCAAAGCTCATTTTTCATTGGAGTCAGTTCTTTTTATAATGGAGCACGTCATTCACGCAGGCCACAGAAAAGGCAGATACCTCACTTTACTACACCACAGATGAGCGTAGCAGAGCAAAACAGACCCAGCATGCCCCACAGTCCACCCATACAGATGTTCATCCTAGACCATGCCCAACACAGGAAGCCATTAAAGAGCAAATCAATCAGTCAGCACTGTGGAAACCAGGGGGCAGGGGAGGAGATGGAGGAGGTGGGGGCAAACCTCCATGGAAAGCTGGTGTGTATGTGTGTTGGGGCTTGGGGGGGCACATTGCCAGCAGAGTGAGATGCACTACGCAGCTTGTACCAAATATAAATTCATTGTAGGCTCTTGGAAACTTGGTGTTTTCATAAACATGAGAACTGGGTGGAAGCGATTTCCCGATTTTGGAGCGATTCAAATGCAAAACAGCGGAGGGCACCGACAAAGGGGCATAAATAAGGAATTGTTGGCGTTATCCCTTTTATTTGCCTCGAGGGGGAATATTTTCAAAGCTCGATCTCATCCCAAGGAATCATTTCCGTGGTGTTAAGTCTCAAACGGCAGCCCACCCCGTCTCCTGATTTCTCAACTGAAAGGGATACAAACCATTTTCAAAATTACGCTTTTATGCACGGATCAACTGCTCATGAATAAAGATTTGCATCGTGGCGCAGCAAAGCAAAGATGAAGTTGTGCTCCGTCCTGGTTGTTTGTTTGCTTTTTTTTTTTTTTGCCTTGAAGAATTTCAGCCCTTAAACACACACAATCTCGTTTTTTTGTGTTTTTTTTCTCCTCCTGTGATCCCGCTTCTCTTTTTAACCAAGAATGACTGCAACCTGCCAACCCGTCGACTTCAATCATGTCCCATTAACAGCCACATGTTTGATTCTTGTGTGGTCTTTAATTTACTCAACACTAAGCTGGCAAAGGAATAAAAAAAATGTTTGGGATTTGACATCTATTGCACTTCAGAAAGAGATTCTTACACAAAAAAGACATTTCCATAATTTGAAATGCTTTTTAAATGATTAATTTATTATCTAATATCTCTCCCAGACATCAACAGTAATCACATGTATCAAAGGTAGAGCCTTCAATCAGTAGCTATAATCTGTCAAAGGATAAGTTTATCCCCGTATACCTTGAGCCTCAGTATGTAAAGCTGACTCAGTCGTTGCCTGTCTCTAGATTTATGATAGCACAGATCAAAATGTTTCAAAGTAAACTGTTCCAGCAGGCATGGGAATTCCCATCAAATCCAGCTCCAGAATCCCCCCAGATCATCAGGAACTTTGTTCTTGCCATCAGAGATAAAGCTTCGCAATCCTCCCCAACCATTACACTTAATGATCTGCTTAACTAGCCGCGTTACGCCAAAGCTACTTCCAAGAAGAAAGAGAACTTCAAAAGGCACACGCTCGGTTTGTGTTTTCCCCTCTTGTTTTCTTTTCTCTCTCTCCTTATCGCGCACTATGGAACTTGTACGATGCACAGATATGACAGAGAAGGAATTAAATCTCTGCTCTGTGTACGTGGAGTTTCATCTAAGGATTTGTTTGGAAGCCTCCTCACTTGTAGTACAGACACCACACACGTTTGGCGTACACATCCTTCAAATGAAGCCATATCAGTTGATACCATGCCCAGACTTGCCTCTACCTCATCTCTCACATTTACTGTCATTAGTGCCTTACTTAAGAACGCCCTAATATCCAGTGACTAGAGCATGCACTGCTTTTTTCTTTTTCTTTTCATTTAATCAGGTTTGCTTTCCGTGGTTTAAATCTTATCAAGTTTAATATGAAAGTATGACATGGCAAATTCACAGTTGTTTATTTAGACATATCTCACTTTCACAGCGTCTGCCCTCAGTTTTGAATGTAGTTAGCCCACATTCCTGAGCCATACAGTCAGATGTTGTTTACACACCAGACACAATAGCTAATGATAAAGCTGAGTGAGTGTCTGCACATATATATCTGCTTGAAGATGTGCAATTCACATCACGGGGGTGAATTAAGGGCCTGCTTTTTTTTTTCCCTTCTCAGGCTTATTATGAATTCTGACCTCTGTGACCTACAAGTTCAAAGATCTTATAAGTATTCATATCCCCGTCCCTGCTCAGCTCTGCTCTAATTTAGAAGACACGGCAAGCACAACGTCATCAGGTTCATTTCTGATTATTCATGCGTATTTGACGGAAGAAGAGTTTAAGTTTGCTTCGGTGCTGACATTCAAACTGGTTTTCAAAGTTGTAAAGGAGTTGTTGCAACCTACAGGTCATTTGACTCATGTTTTGACTCATCTTTGCAGATACAAAGCAACAGTGCTGTACCTGTTGGGCCGGCCTTTACACAATTCAGCATTTTGACTATATTTTAACTTTGCTTGCAGCTTTTAGAAGATCTGTTTTCCAGCCTTAGCTTCAACAGCTGTTTACTGTCTTACTTATCAGTATAAAAGCATCAGCATCAAATGTGTCTCCACAGATGGAAAGCAATGCCAATTAAGTTGTGTCGCAATTCAGGGGCTGCATCCTTTGGAGGACGCATTTGAAGGCCGATTACGTCACAGCGTCACAAAGAGGCCTGTCCCAGTTTAAAGGTTCTTTCAAATTGGCCTTATTTTGTCTGTTTTAGGAGGACACACCATACCTGTCCTTCATGGCCTCCTGTATCCCAAGATTTTTTGCACTCCGTTGATTATTTGCAACCTCGCATACTAGCTACTGTGATGGTACAGTAGCCCCACTCTGTGACCTGCTTGGAGGCAGGTCGCCCTCTGAGCAGGGCTCTGCTGGCCACATAGACCCAGGGGTCCCCATCCATTCACTTAATGATGTTCATTACCTGCCCGTTATTATTACAATATCCCAGAAACACACAACTTCTCACATGTGAGTCTGAAGCAAACAAATATTTCATATTTTTTCTTGAGAAAATAGGAGCAAAAAGAAAACGTATTTCTTTTCTTATTGCTACATAGCCAATGTTAGCATTAGTAGGTATTTCGAAACCAGTCCTAGAAGAAATGAATTACTCAGTTAACAGATAGAGGATCAACTATTTAAATAAAAAAAACTTTCAACTAAAATGTGCCAGTTTATCAGATTTATATTTCGTGTTTCATAATTTTGTCACTCATTTAGGTTTGGACTGGTCTTAGTTAGTGAAATGTTTTTTTTTTTTTTTTTACTATTTCATTTTCACAGATCACAGTTTGAGATAGATTTGCCTTTTTCACCCTGTTTATAACACGCCCATGTCTATTTTATGGTACATTTAGAAAGCAGTAGGCTAGAACTTTTACCAATTCATGATCTTTCATGTCTTTCATGGAGCTTACGGTATTAATTAATACATTTTAGAAATGCTCAGCAGGAAGGCAAACCAAAACATCAAGCTAGTCCTTTAAAGATAATTCGGTAACCATATTAGTATTTGTACAACTTCAACAAAAAGATTTCTTAAGATCACTGATTCACAACTCATGTGTCAAATTTAAATACACGCAGCAGCGATCTGTACTTTAGCTGCCAGTCTGTGCGGCGTCGTACTGTGCAGCACAATCTTGTTCTCTGCATGCAACCCCAAATCTTCCTGCTTTCTTTTCCTTCAGTTTCACTATGATTTCCAGGCAAAGACTCATGTCATGCTTTCTGAATTGACTGTTAGGAGCCGACATGGAGGACACAGTTTCCCCTGACTGGTTTCATTTCATAATTGGGGCTGAGACGTGGTGGGAGCCTTGCCAAACATCAGCACAACATGATGTATTAGCAGCGACTGTGCAGGGGATTGCCGTGTTTATAGCTTGAAACCATAAACCTGTAGAGTGTACATTTGTTCCTGCATTTCTGTGGCCTGAAACTTAGATCATGGGGTTTTGTCACTATAGTGACTCTACACTATAGAAATGTGTTTCTGTTTTCACTTGAGCCACAAAATGTTTATCTGCTGAGATGAAATATGACGTCAAGACACTTTTCATCTTCTTTTTGTTAAACTCTTGTAAACAAAGTAGCCGTACCAGAGTTTTGCATCCTCAACGTGTGTTTCTCATCAGCAGTTTACACTTTGCATATGGTGGGTTGTGGTTCTTCTCACATTGTGTTCCTTGAATGGATGGAACAGAAAAAAGGAAAAACCGCCCATCAGAGGATGTTTTTGCGATGTTGTCGTAGAGTTACAGTGTTAAAAAACAAGTCTGGCCTCAATATGCCCCACAATACTAAACCCCCCTGGAGTTGTTTGTGCTCGAAAGGAGCATTTGGATTGAGGTTGTTTCAGTGTGGTGACCACTTTCTACAGTCCTCTGAGGAGCAGGCCCAGGCAACCCTGAACATTTCCAAATGTAAAGAAAACATTGTTCTGTTGCAGCAAAGCAAGAAATCTGCAGTGTTGTTGTTTTAACCAGCATGTTTTTAGAGGCTCCTTTCAAGTAGATCTGAAACAGAAGTGATGCTCCTTTACCATTAGCAGCTCTTCTTCTTCAGTGTGAGTCAGGGTTAGACCACAGCAGAGATCCAGCTCAGGATGTTTCCCATAAACCAATGGGCTGTTTCATTGTTTCATGGCGGGAAATGCAGCATTGCTGGCCAACGACATGCTGGCTCTTTCCCTGATCTGAGACGAATTAATACAAAGTCATGTCTGATTCAGAAGACTGACGCTGTGGATCATGACGTTTTTATTTGTGAAGATTATATTAGAAAAAGAAAAATTCAATATTACTCAGTGAAGAAATACAGAAGCCCTCAGCGGTCCTACAGTACATTCATACATTTTACTTCCTCTGTTGAGAAAACAAAACGTTGTTTTCCCCAAGATAACAACGTCATTAACTGGAGATCTCGAGACAACAAAACGGCAATCTATATAAGCCGTTCATTGAGGGACACATCATTCAGTTTAGCAGTGTTAGAGAAGCCGGGAAGTATTGATTACGGTCTGAGACAGGCTGAAATAGCTTTTTAGTCTTGCTATAGACAAAATACACATTAGCGTGTGTCGTCTAAGAAGAGGTTAGGGAGGCCTCAGCAATCTTAGTGAAAAGCCCTGATATTCTCCTTGAATACCATATGATAACTGAGAGACACCACCTACTGTGTAGCCTAAATCTCAGGCACATCTCTGATTTATAAAGAATAGATGAACAGTAATAGGAACTATACTTCTCCAAAACACATGAGTGTTTTACATGAATCCATCACAGGAAGTTTAAATCTCCATTTTCAATATTTTTGTATCAACAATAGATGAACTGATTGCATGTGATCAAAATGTCTCACTCAAAGATATTAACCTCATAGTAACTTTGCATTTTCAGCATTTTAACATCTTTCCGCACTTTGTTTTGGTCATTGCTTCCATGGAGCCCTTGTTCAGCTGCAGCAGACAATTCAAAAATCTCTAATAAACCAGTTTTACTCCTAACCCTAAACTGCAGAACCAGAGACAGCGACTCGCTGGTGAAGCATTTAGCAGTTGAAGAGTTTGGAAACAGAGCTGAATGTTGAACTTGATTTCATAATGTGTCTATGATAAAAAGGGAACTTCTTTCAAAAACACATTCGCAACAACAACTTTATGAGGTGATAATATGGAAACGTTGTGCTTACAGCTTTCTCCAGTGCTCACTAGTGGCCAATAAATCACTTCATAATGCCATAATGTAATATCTGAAAAATATCTTGTGACGATATTCATAGATCTGGTGAAGGTAACATGTTTGTCGCATACGTTTTGTTTGGCACTTTGACTGAATCTAAATCTGTACCTATTGCAGCTTAAATATATACATACTGTAATAATGATTTATAGACTCTTCGTCATTGGGCTAGTATTTATCTTTTTTTTTTTTAAATCTTTTTTTCTCCTGCTATAGTGCCACCCAGCTTTGCAGTTCGGTAAACTTTTAGTCAAAGTTCACCGCATCACCCAATAAATCCATCACGTTTATAGGATTTCCCAAAAATGGAATGATCACTTACACAGGAACCAGCGTCTGGTTTACGAGGACCAAGGATGCTTTAAGTTTGGTTTTCTGGTTTGGTTTTGCAAACGTTTGAGGCCCTAAGTATTTTTGCCCTTTGAGGCTGATGGGCAAGGCTCGAGAAACATGAACGACCAGTGTGTCCGCCGTGGTTTAAAAGATTGCCACTGCGCTCCATGCTCCACCGGTCATTCTTATTTTGCACGGATAGTTTACTCCTCGTCTTCCCCACTTTTTAAAAACTGGACGCACAATACAATCAATGCAGATTGCAGATGGAAAGTAATGACATCAGACTGCCATCTTAAAGGATACTCCTTGGTTGTATTATTATTATATTCCCATATGAGCTCATCTGTGCTTGTATAAACAGATAAGTCCAATGTATTACTACTACTGCTATTGTTTTCATAGATCTGGTCAATGCTATAATTTGTAATAAACAGTAGTTATTTACCACGGCCAGCTAAGATCTGAGAATGTGAAAAAAAAAGATCTGATAGGACAGGAAACACGAGGAGTCAGACATGTTTTGGACAAACCCCCAGGTAAGAGGAGACAAAGGCAGTAAACAGTAAACTTAGACCCTGAGATGCGTTTTTTTTTTTTTTTGTAAACATCCATCAGAGTTCCCTGACAGAAGGTCTGGCTCAACTCTGACCTGTGTGTACGGTGTAGTGAGGGGTTATTGTACTTTCATCTCTACCTCTCTATATAACACAGTTTAGATAATCTGGATAAACTGCCCCACTATACTTGTCTGATCATGTCGTTGCTCATGTTTCTGTCCTGTTTGATTTGATCTGTGCAACTACGTAATGGTATTACAACCAGAATATGAAATATGACACAAGACCTAAGATATAATAAACTAAATACAGGTATTTAAAGTGATTTCATCATAGTAAATGTCTCGTACAGTCTGTACAGTACAAAAACATGTCGCTCATCTTTTCTCTGCTCGTGAGACTGTTCTTCATTATTTCTCTGACTCTTTTTGTCTCTCTCGCTTTTCTTTTCTTTTTTTTTCTTCCAGTGATGTTACAATAAACATTCCTGAGGGTGTCACCCACCCGGAGCATAATTAGAGACCCAGGAGGCCGAGCAGAAGATGGATGACGGCTGTGTGTGTCAGAGAGAGGGAGAGAGGAGGGAGTCGGAGCCGCGGTGCTACAGTGGCTGCTGGTTACATGCAGGTGGCTGGATGTAAACTTCAGCTTTTATCTTGGCTTTGAACACGGGGTAAAAGCTCAGGGGCCTGCACAGGTGCGTGTGTGTGTTGGTGTGTGTGTGTGATGTGTGTGAGGGGGGGAAGGGGAGGGGTGTAGATGTTTCTAGTATAGATAAAGCCAGAGGCAGTCATCCGTCAAGGGGAGCCCACTTCAGTGGAGCTTTGCTGGGGTCAGAGGGTGACACCATAATGTGTGCTGTGTTGTGTGTGTGCAGCCACTAATGATGTGGATCATATAGACACTGATGTGGCTGCGTGACGGGTGTTGGCCGAACCGCACAGGCTTTCAGACAACAACCAGATGTTTTGGTTGAGTAATCGCATTGACTCACTGTGTCCCCCCCAATGGGGGTATAGACACGAGAAGTTTTGTGTGAGTCAATGTGTGTGTGTGCCAGGGTCTTTTGTTTTTAATTAATGTAACGAGCCAAGTGATAGCAGAGATTATTTTGGCACTGCAGGAAAATGGTTGTGACAGCAAATCCTGACTCAGTGAAGATGTCGAAGAGGGAGACACACTCATTGTCACCATTTTCATAATGTCACGAAACGAGAAAAAAAAACAAAAAAAAAAAACACATTTCCCCGAATCCCTAAATTTAGCCTCAGAGGTGCAAAACCAGTGAAACATGCTAGTTTCAGAGGTCACATGTTGTATGAAGGTAGATTTTCATGTCTTAATTGATTATAGATCAGGTCCATGTTCTATATTAACACTGTAAAAGTACCAGATGTTCAGTCCAGAAAGAAATGCACACAGCATGTACTCAGAAACTAAGCTTAAATTTAAAATTAAAATAGCTGTCAGGACTTCCTGTAACTTTGTGATGTCACAACAAAGCAGTTACTGCTCTATGCCCCGCCCACCTCCACCCATTATCCGACCTTGCAGGATTTAGTTTCTCTGCCTGTTTACCTGACATCTGTTATATTCTTTAATCCAATCCACTGGAAATCTGTCAGCCAATCAGAAGAGAGAATTGCCTGAGACTAACCTTTACTTTCCAGAGCTGAAAAGTTTTTGCTTCTCAAACCTGAAAAAATATGGATATGAAAATCTCAAAATGTGTGAAATTTAACAGACAAAGTTTTAACAAACTTTAACAGATTGATTCACTAAATTACAATCGAGCAATTTGTTTAATTTATGTATAGTTGTGTTATTTATGTGCTGCTGCCTTCCCAGCATTGCTACTGGGGAAAAAAATCCATGTTTCTGTTGATTTATTTTCCACAATCCCTCCAGAAATAACATCCAGGTTTCTCTGGGTTATCCACAGAGCAATGGCCTGTGAACAAGTTTTCTTTGGACATCTTTCCATTGTTGTTTTCGTTTTCACTCAGCCAAGTATTTTCTGGTAACTGTTTTGTCAGAAACTTGTGAAAAATGCCATTTTCCTCAAGCAGCCCAGTGTGAAATATTCAGATTATTATGTCCAGGCAAGAGCCCAGAAGCCAAATATATTCAGTTTACTATTATCCTGGAGAGAAAAGAGAAAAAGAGAAGCAGCAAATCATAACATTTGAGAAGCTGGGACTTTGTTGTCTTTGGTTGAAGTATGACTCACGAGGATTAATTGATTTCCCATGAACACCGCTCACAGTGAGGTCTGTGGATTATCTTGAATAAGCAGGACATTGTTTCTGCAGCGACGTGCTGCTGTTCAGTTTGTAAAATGCCATTCTCATTGCTGTGAGCACCTCAAACGAACTTCTGTTCACCTTTCATCGCACTGAAGTGATAGAACAAATGTCAGTATAGCTCAAAAACCTGGAATAATAAACACACGGAAAGAGAAAAAGTGAGGAAATACATTTGAATTTTTCTTTTCTTTTCTCTAATACAAACTTGAGTCAAGTGAACCTTTAAATTTGGTGCTGCTCTCTCTTAGATGAATTGGAAGGACGTTAAGAAAAAACCCCCAGCATTTGTCATGGTACAGTACAATGACAGATCCTCTCGCAAAGCCAAGAACAAAAGCCTACAAGGAGAAATGGTTTTGACCACAAAGGAGAGAAATGTAGCATTAAAATTCAGGGCCAGGCACTCGTGTTTACCCAAGAGAGAACAAGGACACGACACAGTCTTGGCTCCTGAATTTGTGAATTCAAAGCATCTGGGCCAACTTCTAATTCAACTATGCATAACTTCCCATTGGCAGGCAGGTCAGGGATGCCAAAGTACTTTCTAATATATCTCAGTGGATTATTCTTGCTGTGACCTCCAGCCTCCGTCTTGCATAACAGGCAGGTCGAGGTGAGAGGGGGGCTCAGCGCTGTCCGCTCTCACTGCAGCCACCCATACTAAAGAAAGGAAAAAGAAATACACACACGGTCCTGAGAGGAACTATTGGAAATGAGTTATCTGATCTTCTCGACCTATAATGAAAAGAAAAAAAAAACGATTGAACCGACTCAAAAAGGCAAAATGCCAAACGAATAAAGTGTGAATTTCATGTGAGGAAGTGCCAAGTTTTATCTGGAGAGAGCAACACAAAAAAAAAGACAGAGCAGAATTACAGTAACTCCAGCAGACCACAAGGAATGTGGCCAGGCAGCGTGTACAGACAAGCCCAACATGTGATCTCACACACACACACACACACACACACACACACACACACACACACAGAGAAAGAGAGAGAGAGGAAGAGAGAGACAAAGAGGACAAAGGAAGTCTCGCCACCACAACTGCACAGCATCACAGTCTAGCAGATAGCAGAGGAGTTAATGACAGGACTCCAATCCCGCTTCATTTTTATATGGACGCGGTCGTTTTTATTCAGTCTGAGAGAGCTACAGTACAGTACGACAGGCCCATTATTAAATATTGATAAACCACACTGGTTGGAAGATGTGATCACGTACCTTTTAATCAAGTAAAATTCATGCCTCAACCTCACTGTGAAAATACTCAGTAGTCGGTTGTCCTATATATTAAATATTCATACATCGTTCTGTAAAAGTAGAAACTCCAGTGATCGGTCGTGTAATTGAATAATTGATCAACAAAAAAATGAATCTGCAAGGTTGGCTGGTCAGGGTGTCTATTCATTTACAAAACCTTATTTGCAAAATTACCTACACTACTCACAAAAAGTTAGTGATATTCGAGTTTTGGGTGAAATTGATGGAAAATGTAAAAAGTTCCTGCTACAGTGATGTTATATGATGAAAGAAAGGCATTGGAATTGGTATTGGTATTGGTATGTCCATTGGTATTTTCTTCATCTCAAACAAAATATTGAAACAAAAGCTAACAGCAGTGGTGGGTATAACCACAACAAAACACGTCAATGTGTCACTTCTCTGTCTTTCTGTGACTCTTCCGGTCTCTCTGTGTCTCTGTCCAACCTGCTGATGACGCTCTGTGACACTCTGTGACACTCAGTGGAGACTTCTCTCTGACAACATCCCATCGTCTGAAGCTTTGACATGGTCCAGGTCCTGTTGATGGACTGTTATATACTGTAGGTTCATCTTGGTCTCTTAATGTCAGAATGTGAACAGCACGATGAAGACGACAGTTTCTATACAAACCGTCACTGAACCAGAACATTTAGTGGTCGATTCATGGATCAGACACTTGTTGTGATTTTTGCAGTAATCACCTTGGACTGAAACACTGAACAGTTGGACATATGCATTCAATAGTTTAGAGAAGGTCAAATTAAAGCCCCTGTACGGAGCTTTTAACTGGATACGCAAAAGTCTCTGGTTTCTGCTGATGTGTCTCTGTTACCTACAACAGCAAATGAGCCCATCAGTGTGAAGATACGCTATTTCTAAGTAGTCTAATTCTATACCTCTGGAAGGCATGGTCGGGTCGGACCACTGACGAAGCGATACGAAAAGATACATTACGCTGCTAAAAAAAGAAAAGAAAATCAAGTCCCGTCTTTTTTCCGACGTTTCCAAAATAAATCTACACGCGCCGGCCAGACAAACGTCTTCATGACAGTGGGAAAATGCAGTCCCACCGCCGCTTTCGTCCACAAGGGCCGCCAAAATCAACACTAAGTGAAAAGTCTGTACAGGGGCTTTAAGTTCACCTGTAAAGGTAATAGTGCATTTTAGGTGCAATGTGAAATTTCATCCAAAAGACGAATATCCCTACTTTTGAACATGAAACTCTGTCTCATGATTGCCCGACAGTCCATTTACCTAGAGGTTCACCTTAGACTGCATTAAGATTCAACAACTCAGTCTCATGCAGCAAGTTACAGTGCATTTTAAAAATAGACAGATTTCTAAGTTATCCACTTTTTAGACTAGAGATTTTCAACCGTCCTAAAACAGAAAGTTCATAATCGTAACATCATATTGTACATCTCATTTACTAGAATTTTGAATTTCTTACTCTGATTCATATTTAATATCCTGTATAAATTATGTTTTCATTATGTTCTTCATAGGTGTCTCTGTGCAAAACACTTGAATTCACAGAGTTTTCATTCATGTCATCCATTAAAGCAGAAGTAAGCGGAATAGTTGTGTTAATATAAGTCTTAAATAGTTATATCTTCCGACGGCAATCACCTATATAGAGTGTTTGGTCTGAAACACGGGTCTGTCAGTCACTCTGCTCTGCTGTAAGCCGAGGAGAAAACTTTCTGTGTATCCTACAACCTTTATCCAATGAGGAGAGAGAACGGCATAAAGGGGCGGTCCTCTCTGTGTGTGCAGCCAAGGGATGCGCGTGAATGTGGTGACGTAGGGACGAGGGCGGGGACTGCTAACTCCATCGGCTGACAAGAAGTTAGCCAAAACGACCGGATCGCTTACTTCTGCTTTAACCTTTATTTAGACTCGGGAAAATATTGAGGTAGAGAACTAATTTACAAGATGGCCAAGCAAAAAAGACACATAAACTACATCCAGGATACACAAATAACATATCTACCGGTAAGTAGATACAGTTTGAATAGTTTAGCTTCAATTAAAAAAAAGATATTTGATCAATCAGGTGAATATAAATATGTATTGTACTATGAGGGAACTGGGCTTCTATTCACAATAAATGAGCATTAAAAAACACAACTTCTGGATCTGGGAACTTCATTGAGAAAATATTTGCTGGATTAACTCATTTCTAATGCAAATGAATTGTTGGTTGAAGCTCTCCAGTGAGGTTCAGGGACATCCTGTGTGTCCCCCGCAACAAAAAGAGGAACCCTTTATTTTTACTTTAATTCCATCCACATGTGACACAGTGACAGAAAATCTATCAGAGTGTTTTGGCCGTAGGGTTCAAACACTTTCTGTGATGAAACATCTTAAAGCCAAAATCCAATCAAACTAAATAATTTAGTACAGCTCCTCTGGGACTACAACTGTGACTCAACTTTACTGTATGTGACTCATTTAAACATTGTTACATAATGAGAAGTACTTTGATTGTTATTTAACATCTTGAGCTGCAGCAACAAGATAAATGTTCAGTATTAAAGCACAAAACTTCACATGTTATTTTCCATCACTGTATGTTAAATACGTATAATATCAGTTCAGACAGAAAACCAGTGCTGGAAAAGTTCAATATAAATCACAATAAATCTGAGTCTGTAGGCTACCAGACACTATCCGAAGGCCGCAGCTACATTTCTGAAAAAGGGCACACGTCATGCGAGATCACTTTCGATTACTTTCCCAGTGCAACCCCGTCTCAACCCCGTCGGTTTTGGCAAAATAAATGTTGGGCTTTTCTTCTTCTTCTTCTTCTTCTTAGAGAGTGGTGAGATCATGCTGGACTTTCTATTTTTAGGCTTTAACTGGCTGCTTTTTCCTTTTTTCTTTTTCTTTTTGGCATGGACGCCTTCTACCCAACCTCAGTGCTGCGCGGTGCCTGCAGTGAAACACAAGAGGGTGCTGTTTCACACACTGAAGATGAGGTCAGCTGTGTTGAAGGTGAGACAGTGGACTCACAAACACAAACACACACACACAGAGACACACACACACACACATGCCCCATGCACCTGTTTCTATGCAGTGAGAGAGATAGGAAACAAGCTTTAATGGAGACATTGTGAAGGCAGAGACTTCCACTGGGTGCATGAAGAGCTGATTTGTTGTTAGAACATTTGTGCAGAAACATCAACATCTTTACAATCAGCGTCTGATTATCTGTTGGTGCAGTGGTTGGTGCTGTCGCCTCACAGCAAGATGTTCCTGGTTCAAACCCATCGGGCCCTTCTGTGAAGAGTTGGGCTTCATCCAATAGACCAAAGTCATGCAGGTTAGGTTGACTGGCGACTCTAAATTGTCCATAGGTGTGATTGGTTGTCTGTCTGTATGTGATTGAGGCTCCAGCTCCTCCACTGCAACTCCAGTGACAAGAAGATGAATGAATGAATTGCATGGTAATTGATAATTATTCATGTTACCTAGTGGTTTCTTTATGCAACTCAGTTTGGAAGACGATTTGGACATGATCGACTAAAGTTCACGCCAAGAAACAAGTCTTTGATTCTCCAGAATCCAGATTCTGTTTATCAGATGTGAGGAGGGGAAAAAAGTTGTCAATGATGAACACATCACATCAAATGTTCTTTATTTTGCGATCACGGTTCAGTAACAAGAACAAAAAGTGAAAAGTGAAGTAACTTTCCTCCTGCCTCTTCGTCCAAACCCCTTCATTAACCTGCTGTTGTGTTGGCCGGACCCTCCTGCAGGATCATGTGGAGCTATGACACACAACAGCCCACAAGGGGTTTCCAAATGTAATAGATACCCCCTCACACAACCCCAACCCCCCAATTAGATTTAGACCCCAACATAAAAAAAAGAAAAAAGAAGGAAAGAAACCCAAGACAGTGCTCTTATTGTGCCTCTCTGGTAGACCAGCATGTTTACAGTGAACTTGTCATGGTTTATGGCAGCTCTGATCTCCTGTGGCATCTAACTAACAGCGAGAGCATGATGATCTTATGATGCTTTCAAATGCAGTCGTTCATGTTTGTTATTGTATCCCCTGCCTGCTGTTTGATTGTTTCCCTGATATGAAACTTATAATCTGGTTATTACTGCGGGTTTAATCTTTAAAGAAGGAGGGGAAAAAATAAATGTCTCCTGAACTAACCTGCTGCTCACTCACTGCACCACCAGCCACCCTCTCTTCTCTTCTCTTCTCCTCTCCTCCCTCTCTCCTCCTCTCTCTCTCCTCCTCCTCTCCCCTCCTTCCTCTTTTTCTTTCTGCAGGTTGAATCTATTGCCCCCATTTCCTGTCACATGGGTTGGAAACAGGATCCCTGCTTCTCTCTCTACTATCTGGTCCCGTCTTTGGTGGTGTGTCAGTCAGTGTTGTTGTAGTTGCGGGACCTGCCTTGAAGTTCAGGGACTTTTTAACGCGGGGCCACAAGAGCGACTCCTGCACAGACCCGGACAGACAGTCAGACAACCAGCACAGTCACTCCGTCATTCACTCAGTCAGTCAGTCAGTCAGTCGGACCACCACCACCACCACCACCACCACCGCTGCTGCCGCTGCCGCCGCTGCCGGTCTGCGCATCCGTCCGTCAGGCTGCACTTCACCTGAGAGCCGGTGGAGACTCTTTTAAATCACGCCATGGATTCCTGGACAGTCACCTCTGCACTTCTTCTCGCTGGCTTTATTTCCTCCGCAGCTTTAAACCCATTCGACACCGGTAAGACAAACTTTTCTGCTCGCCTTGTTTCTTTTTTTTTTTTTTCCTTCCTAAAGATGTGTTCCCATGAATATGCGGCTTCGGCGGCGGCGGCGGCGGCGTCCCCAAAGTTTCTCCTTTACGCGCCAGACTAGACGAGCTTTTAACGCATTAGAAAACTGCACGCCACAGACTCAATAGAAGCTTTATTTTGATGTTACAGTGTTGTTTTCTGTTTGGTGTCGAACAGCGGAGTCGCGTTAACTCCATTCATAGTTCATCGCCTCGTTCCGGATCTCGTTTCCCGAACTACTACAGCACACGCTGACTCTAAAACTGTGAGTGAAACTAAACAAGCAACAAACTAGAAAGAAAGAGGGGACTGGTTGTGTATGTTAGTCAGTTTATAGAGACAGAGAGGAGCGTGCACGGTGTGCTGTGAGCAGAGACGCTGGTCCGATCAGATATTTCACTGTTGCCTCCACACCTACACGGTAAACACATCTGATCCAAATCGTGTCCAAAGATGTCCTCAGACCTGCAGAGTCCCGCGGGAGCAACAAGCCAGATGCGGGTCCGTTGTGCAGCCTGAATGTGGGAAAGGCTTGTTGTTATGAGGCTGTTTTACAGTAACAGTAACAATGTGACTCTATGTCGAAGAAGTGGGAAAGGAATCTTTTTTTCTTTTCTTTTTTTGGCTTTTACGCACTAGATTCTCCATAACGCATCCTGCGCTGCTTCTGCTGTGTTTACCTGCTCTGCATCCGCTGCTCTCAGCTCAGCAGCCGCACTCCAACATGTTTGATTTATCCTATTTTACATGCGTATTATCTTTTAATCTCCATCGAAAATTATGCACAGTTGTTTGCGTTGCATCACCACCAGCTCTTTAAACCAGTAACTACCCCTTACCCACCTCCCCTGAAATAAACTTGAAAACCCGCAGCTCGGCCATCTGATATCATCCGTTTAATTCGCCATCATCAAGTTGAGACTAATACGCAATGGTACTGTATACTACTGTGCCTGCGTCTATTCTGCACAACTTCAAAGTTACAGAGCCCCCGTTCAAAGCTGGAGAATATTTTGTTTTTAATGTGAATATCTAATAATGATGACCACACAAACCGAGCTTCTGCTTTTGCTGTAATTTGCGCTGCGTTTCATGTCGAAGCAGCAAATCCTCATGCTTTCCTTTTTAATTTTTTTGTCTCTTAATTATAGCCTTGCATTTCAAATTAGAGGGTCCACCATCTGGGCTAGTGCGTAAGTACTCCCATGTGTACCTATGTATTAACAAAGTATTTAAAGCAATGGTATTCCCCCTCATAACACTGGGGAGAAAAGAGAGGGAGAGAGAGAGAGGGGAAAAAAGGCAGAGTTTAGTTAAAGTCAGCTGGGCCATATTTACTGTACAGTAAAAACAATCATCTCAGTCTCTCTGCTGTAAATGCAGGGGATGACTGTTGCATGCTCAATTTGCTTTGTTTTGGTCCGATGCTCCTAATATGTTTGGACTTTGCAAAGAAAAATCCAAGTGCACTCACACGGTTGTCACTGAACCTGCCGTTGTTGTTGTTCAGTGGTGCATTTTTCTAAACATCTGGAACCGTCACATAGTTTAACAGTAAAAAAAAAAGTGGCCATATGTGTGTGGATTGTCGCCATTGAAGCCCCTCCACAGAGTGAAAACACAAAACTGAATGTTGAACAGGACAAATCTGTCAAAAGGGAGATGAAGTTGTTGCGATGCTGGGAAGTGTACAAACCTCAGGGCAGGCTGTGGGAAAGTGGACACAGTGAAGCAGCTCATGTGGATATGATGATGAAGTGTGCTGCTTGAACATCGCCTCATCATGTTGTTCTGGTGGCTTTGCATCGTTGAAAGAGGGAGAGAGCAAGAGAGATTTCGGGAAAGAGACGTCAGGGCATCTCCGAGATGTTATTAAAGAGTACAAAAAAAAAAAATCAGTGCATGTGCCAATTTGAATTCTTAAACGGCCGAGTTTCCCTTTAACTGCTACAGCTGGGTCACGCTGCGGCTCATTAATTAATGCTCAGCAGAAAAGCGAAGCCACCGTTGAGTTTGTGGCACAGTGTCGAAAACAATTACGCCGGAGTGCTTTCACTGTCCTGGTGGACTGCAGCATTGCATCAAGCAGAGTCGTATTAACAGCAGAAGTGTGTGTGTGTGAGTTTCTTTTTGGTCTTGCCCTCATTGATATTCACACACCCACATACACACATGTTCAGGGTTAAAGGTCCCATATTTATACTTATCCTGTGTTTTATTTGAAGTGTTGGTGTATTTATGCTGTTCAGAGCCAAAAAACATCTCGGTGTAGTTTTACATCTCCAATTTCAGGGTACTTTCTGGTGCTTTACTAACAACAGGGCGGTTTCAGCCAATCAGAAGAGAGGAGGCTCTGAGCCTTTCTTTTGATTGGCTGACTGTTTTCTGACTGCACCTGATAAGTAGATATCAGATTTCAGAGTAAAGCACTCAGAGAAACCAAATCCTGGTGGCTCCAGGTGGGCGGGGCTTGGTGACCGCTTTGTTGTGACATCACAAAGTTACAGGAAGTCCTGACGGCTGGTTTTTAAAAGCTCAGTTTCTGAACACAGCTCATGTGTATTTCTCTGTGGGCTGAGGCTTTTATACTTCCTCAGTATTAAAAATAGAACCTAGAGCTGCTTTATAATCAAACAAAATGAAGATCCCACTTTATCCAACATGGGACCTTTAAAGATTATGTGTTGCTAAGTGCCTTTATGCAACATATCATATCAGAATGGGCTCTTATTCCACACAGCACACTTCATACTCTCTGTATTGAGTGTTGGCTAACCGCAGCCTCTTATCCTTAATGCGTATGATTCCTCGTCCACCTGAACTCAGAGGGCTTTGTAGAGAAACCCATCGAGACTCCCACATGCTGTTGTGTCTGACTGCGGCCTGTCTTTGCTCACTTGGCAGCTGCTTAGGCCCCTTCACACAAATGTACACACAAGTGGAAGCTGAGCGCTGTCAGAGCTGTCAAGATGAGGCGTAATTGAGTCGCTCTGTAAGCCGGTAATAACGTAGCTAATCGTGTTGCAGTCGCGAACAAGCTTGAGCTGGTTAATCAGCAAAGCAAAGGAGAGAGGGGGGGCGGGTGGGGGGGTTATTTTGTTCTCGCTGTCCTTGGCATCTGTAAACAACGTTGTGTGATGTGGGCCGGTGGTGAAGCCGGTGGTGAGAGACACCCACACCGCATCGTGCATCCACATACATAATATGTGTTTTTTGTTGATTTAAATGATTCCTCCTGTTTGTTCTTTGAGGCAGCTTTTCGATGAAGCTGCCAGAGTGTTGCTCTCACCTTTTAAAGCGATGCTTTTTGAATTCACCGGCAGGATGAGCAAGCTGTTTTCCTGTTAGTACATGCATGGATAACCTATAATCTATCCTAGCGGTTCTCCACCTGGGGTCGGGGGATGATTAAGTCTAGTACAGGGGGGGAAACACCTAACCTGACCGTGTCCAGAGGTTTCAAAACCCTCCTCCTCCATCGCTACAGCTCACTAATTAACACATTATATCCTATTTGATTCATCTACACTTTAAATCACTGTGTTAAAAGAAATTGCAATAGTCCATCAGAGCCCTGAGCTGAGCAGTATTTCTGCCTAATCAAAGCTAACTGGCTACTGACTGTACTGTAGCTTCATATTTAATGGACAGATATGAATCTATTCATCTGAACCACTGCCAGGAAAGCGGATAAGCATATTCTCCCCCCAAAATCTCAAACTATTGCCCTCTGAGCTTCACATCTTCAGCTGCGTGGAAATTATTCAAATGAAAAGACTCTGAAAATGTAAAAAATCACTCTTGTTTAACCGCTCACATATATATATAGTCGCACACGCAACTCTCTGACACAGGATTGCAAGACGGGGGCACCAGCCGATCTGATCCCTGTTTCTGTAGCCACAAATAAGTGCAACATGAAAACCGAGCCTTGAAACTTTGTGTATCGCTTCTTTCTTTTAGCTCCTTAAGCAAAAGCGAGTTTGCTTTGGTTTGTGTCGAGCTGAGGCTTGAAAAGGGCACGCTGTGACATTTTGGCAATATGGAATGCGCGCTCATTATGTGATCAGAGAAGACAGAGCTGTCAAAAACGGAGAAGAAGAAGAAGAAGAAGTTGAAGAAAACATCAGGTTGGTATCAGGCCCTCGCTCAAGTCGACCAACTAGTGAGTCCCGGACTGATCTGAGGAGGTGTGCCTCATGGGCTTTCTTTTCATCTGCAGTCTTTGCTGAGCCTGTAGTTATAACTAGACATGCATGAAATAACTTGTAAGGAAGACAGGCCACACTGGGAAGATCTGCAAAGGCCGATTTCTGAGCAGTGAGGTACAGTACCTTATCGAACTGACTTGCCTCAGGCGAAGCGCTGAGATTATTTATGGACCGGACTGGAGGTATTTAGAGCTCTTTACTCCCATTCACCACTCCTTAAAGGCACTAAATCGAGTAATGGGTGGATGAATGACAGCGTGTCTTGGGATTTTTTTTCCCCTTTGTAGCCTGACATGCATATAAGCTGCTGCACAAACTGGCAACCCTCAGTTTCATCTGGCAACCCGCCCTGATTTCCTGCTCCCCGTCTGATCGCTGTCCAGCAGGGCACGGTGTCGGCCTGGGCTTTGTCAGACGGAACCGAGCGCAGCAGCAGCAGAAGAGACCAACGTTTAGGTTCAGATCCTGAACAGTAGCTCTCACAGTGGTTTGGACTTAACTGTGTTTTTCTTTTTTTTTTGGTTCTGGCATCAGTCATGTAGCTTCTGCGTTCGCAAGGTTGACGTGTGATTGATAGCAGTCTGTGGGATGTGTTATCTTCAGGTGTTTGGCTCGAGTTCAAGTCAGAGTGCAGGGGCTCTGCGGTTGTACACGTCCTGTATATATACATACTCACCTGTAGCAGCAGAGAAGATGCCAGATGCTTCACAACCTTTGCACATATGCGAGTCCAGGTGTCTGGAGTTGCATTCCTGTGTGAGTGTTTCTGCTTCTGGATTCACCTGCATGTGTGCACGTAACGTTACGAGACAGAGTTGTTTTCAAGGTCAATTCATGCAATTCACCGCTGATGGACGTTCCCGTCGGGGGCAGTTTTTCGGCAAGCAGTCTCTGCATTTACCTCTAAAACAACTCTGTCTGGTAACGTTCTGTTATTATCTCATAGCGTGGTGAATGTGCAGGTCACAACTTGTCCACCAGAGCGTTTTGGAGTCGTTGGATTGTGTGTTTGACGAGTTTGATGAGGGAAACCAAGAAATCTCATGAACCTCCGTAGCGTAGCTCTGAGCAGCTCGCGGCTCTGCTCCACCGTTCTAAAAACAGCTTGCACCGACAATTAAAGGTAATGAACCTACTGCTATGACTATAGGGATTATGGCAATGGGCCAATTTGCCAAAATGTTGAACTATCCCTTTAACTAGTGCTTACTACATAATTGCGTTGAATTTCTTCCCCCGATCTTTTTGGCTGTGGTGTTTTTACACTCATGTCTCCTTTAGAGACGTTCCTCACCTGTACATCGCTTTGGATAAAAGCGTCTGTCAGTGAGTGGGTATAAATGAAGTCTGTCGAAGTCTGAACTGATCTTGTCCTCAGAAACCGCAGCTGAGAAAACGACCTCAGCACACGGTCCATTTAGCAGGTCGTCTGGAGCTTTTGATCGTATCGCACACACACACACACACACACACACACACACACACACACACACACACACACACACACACACACACACACACACACACACACACACACACACACACACACACACACACACAGTCTTTATCGGCAGATGGAGTTTGCCCACTTTTCATAGAAAGGGAGACGATAACATTGCTTTTCTTTCTAGACCTCCGTCAGCGGCGGCCAAAACATCTGAGTCCCAGAGTCTCTTCAAGATTACTTGTTTGTTTTTAACTAAGCCAAAGATGTTCAACATTAGAAAGCAGCAAAACTAATTTTCAGGAATTTTAACAACAACAAATGTCAAACATGTTCACCTTAGGTATGGATGGTTAATTTTCTGTCACTCAGCCGGTTTCATCATCGGCCAATAATTTCAGCGCTGCTGCACGTCTTGTGTTCGGGGTAGAGTTCACATGTGAGGCAGCTGTAACCATCTGCAGGCGCTATAAACCTCTAAACCCTTCCTGCTCCGGGTTTTAATTTTAAAGGGGCCACGTCAAGTGTCAAACCAAGAGGTCTCAGTCACATCCATCTATCTCACCCCCCTCCCCCTCTCTCCTCCTCCTCCTCCCAAACCCCTGCATGTCACCATATCTGCCTCAACCTGATCCACTCTTCACTTGTAAACACAGTCCATACAGCGCAGTTTATGATTGGGTTCCCTCAGCCTTTGTAACCCCAGAGACAGAGAGCTCTTTGTGAGTGTAAGTGTCTGAGTTTGAGTGTGTGCATGTGTGTGTGTGTGTGTGTGAGAGAGAAAGAGAGAGGGAGAAGAGAGAGATACTCTGAATCGTCTGCCTGGGAAGATAATAACAGACCGTCTTCAGCCGTTTGAAGAAACACGAGCTTGTGTTGGCAGAGGTGATCACGATGGAGTGTTGGTTTGAGGAGAGACAGCGGCTTCTTAAAGAGTTTAACATAAGGGCTTTTCGGTGTGCGGCGGGTAAAAAAAAACCCCTCTCCGTGCTGATTGTGGGGAGTGTCGCAGTGGCATTATGGGAAGAGGGCGCATGGGGTCTGCGTCTCAGATGTGGGCTCTGTGGTCCCCCCCGCTTTTCCGGTTCAGAGATGGAGATGGAAACCTCTCCTCCCTTGGTGAGCTTCTGTGTAGCAGACACAAGTTCAGACAAAACCACTGGGGTAGATTGGTGTGTGTGTGTCTGTGCTGTGTGTGTGTGTGTGTCTGTGCTGTGTGTGTATGTGTGTGTGTCTGTGAGATACACATCTAAGTAACTGTTAAGGATGTGACTGTAGGAACCAGTGGGAGTTAACAGGCTTCTCCCTGCGTTTAGGTTTAAGTTGAATCAAGGCTCAAGACTTTGACTTATAATTTCTCACAGTAATTCAAACTTGTCTGTAAACAAAAATCAACCTTATTTTAAAATGACTGTTATTAAAGCTGTAGAATATGAAGTTTAGATATTGCTCTTAGACGTATATGTTAATGTGGTGCAGAAGTCGTTAAAAACCCTGCACTCAAAAGGTCAGAGTGAGTGGTCAGGGCTCAGGCCTGTTAATCAGAAACAATAATTGAGCATTAATAATAAATTAAATGGGTTAAATGTCATGTGGAAAAGAATTATAGTGTGGTTTTGTTCACTGCCCAGCCGCCAGTGCAAGAAAACCAGTTTTGCTTTTTGCCAGGTGACTTGTAGCAGTCGTCATTTATGTTTGATAATTTCACATACATTGGTGAAATCTGTACCTTATACTTTCTATTCAAACACCGTGGATTTATTTTTACCTTAATCTGCAAATGATTCATATGGAGCTACTGAAATGGACACATGGTTTCAGTGTGAACCGTCCATTTCCAGGTATTAGTCGTAGCCGTGTCAGTCATAAAGTGAGCCAGAGGTGTTGTGTAATAAATGAAATGGTTAACTGTGCAGCCTTTTTGTGAACTGAGAGAGAGAGAGAGAGGAGCAGTTCACAAGATGTGGATTAGTCTGAGGGTTATCATGAGTAACATCATCTTTTTATTATGTAAGAGAGGCTGAGGCTCAGAGTTTTTAAAATTTATGTTTTTGGCCCTTTGAGGACCTAATGCCATGTGACATTTATTACCATTGTAGTGGGATGAGCTTTGGCCGGCGTCTTCATACCTCTGGCATGTCACACCAAAACAATTTGCATAAATAGATTAAACTCTGGCCAAGAGGAAACTAAAGTAAAGTTTTGGAGACGCTGTGCTTCTTCTTTTTTCTGTCTTTTCTGTCTTTTCTGACTTTAGAGATAAAGTGAGTCCCTCGCCTTTCACTGAAGGGCATGTAGAAGTGTTTGTATCAATCACTTGGAGCTGGGGACACATGGCCGACTGCTTCCACTATCTCCTCCCTCATCACTCATCGTGTAGTAATGTGTAAACTGATGAATGGACTAATCTCCCTTAAAAAACTTTATGCTTCTTTAAATGTCATGTTCAACCCAATAGGAGGGCCCAGTCAGTCGGTATCCGCTGGTCGTCGTCACAGTAAAAATCCGGCGGGCCTGTGTCCTCTTTGTGTTGTGTTCGCGCATAATCAGGTGCACGCCGAGCCCATATGGAGCCCTCATACTGTAAATCTTCAGAGGAATGCCAGAGGAGGTTAAGCTGAGCAAGACAACAGGACACACTAACAAAAACCAACCACGCATGTCGACTTCAACCGGGAACTGGGAAAGTGAGGTGGCCCACGACGAGAGATCAGGCTGTTGGTGTGTTTTTTTTTACTGCAGAGATGCTGGTTCGCTCTGATGTCTAATGAAACACATGCAGCTGTAGCTAACACAGCTAACAGTGTTACTGCTTTAAAGGGATAGTTCAACATTTTGGCAAATTGGCCCATTGCCATAATCCCTATAGTCATAGCAGTAGGTTCGTTACCTTTAATTGTTGGTGCAAGCTATAATTAGCTACGCTATGGAGGCTAATGGGATTTCTTGGTTTCCCTCATCAAACTCATCAAATACACAATCCAACAACTCCAAAATGCTCTGGTGGACAAGTTGTGACCTCCGTAGCATAGCTCTGAGCAGCTCGCGGCTTCTAAAAATAGCTTTCAACGACAATTAACAGTAACGAACCTACTGCTATGACTATAGGGATTATGGCAATGGGCCAATTTGCCAAAATGTTGAACTATCCCTTTAACTTCTCCAAAAGTTTGGTCCAGCCTTTCCTATAAATATCACGTAAAATGCTCAATGTCCACACACGGAAAAACTGAGCGTAATGACAGTTTAGCAGGAGGCTCTTCCTCTGAGCATCACCCAGATGTTGTTACACACTTGTACGGTGCTTTATTGACACTACGGTGAGAGACAGAGACACAGTGACACCAGTTATTAGCCAGCAACCTGCTACAGCAGTGAAGAGACTGAAGAAAGAAGCCAGATATGAAGAGTTGTACGCCTGAAAAAGAGTATTATCCTTTTTGCATATCCCAACACTCATGATACTCAGCGTGTCTTGACTTGTGACGACAGGCCGAGGTTTTTGAAGAATTCCCTCATTTACTGAATGTAAGTTGAACCTGACTCGCTGCAGGTAACAGGAGAAGAGAAGAGGGAGAAGGAGAAGGAGAGGAAGGAAAAAAAAAACACACAAAAAACCCCCCGCTCTCGGTCAGAAGTGGATGCCCGGCCCTGCGTCATCGCCGCCGCCACGCTGTGCTGACTGTTTACTTCCTGTTGACCTCTGGGTGGTGTCCTGCGAAGGTCAAGCTGCGGGCGACGCCCTTGCACTTCCATGCCAAAAGGGTTTGGACCGCCCATGAAACCACCAACCGCTAAGACGGAGAAACAGACCTAGTTATTATAAACACAATCATGCTTATTATCATGCCACTGTGATTCTCGTCCTGTCGTGTTCAAAGGCTCGCAATTGTTTGATCAAAGCACCTCTCTCTCTCTCTCTGTACGCGTCTCAAACTTCCGTTGCCGACTGCAGCTCTTTCATATATTCTCTCTCTCTCACCTTGTGCAAATCACCACCTGCTCGGTCGGTTGGCCGGGGCCGACCCAGCATGCAAAGCAGGCGCGGGCCACATCGGCGTCGGGGCCTGTGATGGTGGCAGCAGCAGCAGCAGCAGCAGTGGCGGTGGCGGCGGACGTGCATTAGGTCGCTCCACCTTTTTGCAGAAGTGACGAGGCGTGACGGATGTGATAGTCATGTAAAAGTTGCAGAGCTGCTGCAGGAAAAAAAAAAAAAAAAGGGGGCGTCCTCCTCCTCCTCCCCGAACACAAAGTGGCGCTGGGCTGAGCGTGGTGTCACTCCGGTCCCTGATCTACGGAGGCGGTCCTGTAAGGCAACATGGAATTAAGCTGTCAAGGCGCTGCAGGCTGTACACAACTGTCAGGCTCGAAAGAGATAAACAATGTTTAGGTAGGAGCGTGCACTCATGTGGCCAGAATAGCGGTTTGTGAGGTTTTGTTTTGCTCAAAGGGTCAGTCAAGACGAGTCACAGTTATACTTATGAATGAGCTGTGACATGTTGGTTTTGGACGGAGCTCTTTACTCATTCTTTCACAACTTTTTTTTGTTTTCTTTTCACCTCAGAGTGTTTCCCCCCAAAGTTTCCGTCTCTCTCCTCGTCCTCGTCCTCGTCCCGTCTATTTCCACACTGTCGCCGGCCGGCGCGCTCCCTGGCCTCTCCGTGTACCTTGACATTTGCTTATGCATGAGGGAGACCCACTCCAGTCAATGACAATGACATTCTGGCGCTCTCTCCGCAGCAGTCGGAGCCCATCAACTCGAACACACTGCGGGGCAAAGCGGGTGGGGGGGATAAATCAAATACTCGGAGAACAGTAATGAAATACCATAGAACCTTATGTTCCTCTATGAATTCTATTAACTCTCAAACAAACAATTGTTTTCATTATCTGAACTCAATTTAATTCGCAGAGAATGGAGTTTTAGAGGAGGTTCGGAGGCCTAAGGGGA
Source organism: Trachurus trachurus (assembly GCF_905171665.1). NCBI lineage: Eukaryota > Metazoa > Chordata > Actinopteri > Carangiformes > Carangidae > Trachurus > Trachurus trachurus. The sequence continues at coordinate 11,407,536 of NC_139895.1, read as the reverse complement.
GGAGGCGGCTTGGTGCATGAAAATGTTACACAAAAATATAGCTTTCTGCCTCAGCGCTTGCTGGATTTATATAATGACGTGAAATCAAAACAGAGCGTTATCAGCTCTGGGCGTGTTGATTTAAAAAAAAAAAAAAAAAAGAATAAGGAAGTGCAGCTTTGCTATTTCCAAAACACAGCACTCATTGGCTGGTGTATTGTTTCTGCATTTCAAGGAGAACAGGAAAGAGAAAAAACAAAAAAAACGATTAGACTATGGCTTGATTTTGTTTTTGGTTAAAGCCCAAAAACCAGTCTAGCTTCCTGTCTCTGTGTTTCTACTATTAATAAAGCTTTTTTTTTTTTTTTTTATACATAGTATGATTAAGGTAAATTAGCTGTTATTCTTTCTTTGAGTCAAACATGTAACATGGTCCAAACAGTGATTGGTTGGGGTGTTTTTGCGAAGAAAAAAAAAAAAATCTCCACAGCTTTAGTTTCAAAGCAACCATGTATTTTTGTGGTGTCACATGCAATTCTGAGTTTTGAGAAGCGTAACCAACAACATAACGGGAGGATATTGAATTGCTACTGTGTGAGACATGACCTGTCCGGCGAACTTTAGTTCTTTTTATACAGCAGTTATGGTTGGGCCAGGGCCACTGAGGTCTGTGCTCCACTGCGGTAGAGTAATGGCAACCACTTTAAATAAATGGAGAGTAATTTTGCTGCTGAGCCCCGGGGTCTGGTTTGTGTCCAGCTGCAGCAGTTTTGTGGCCGAAGAGGCAAATTGTCGCCTTTCCTCCTCTCTTGCAGGAAACGCCCACAGACAAAGGAGGAACTGATTTGACAAAGAGAAGCAAGTGGACATGGCTAAGTGGACAGAGCAAACATTTGGACAAGCGAAGGTTGAGCAGACGTAGCTAAGTGGACAGCAAACAGAAAGGAACAAAGCCAGCGAGAGCTAAGATGCCGTGACAGACAGACAGGGAGAGAGAGAGAAAGAGAGAGATGGGTCCACGGATCACAGATCAGGTTGATCAACACGTCGCGGTGTGGTCGTTTCTGAAAGAATATGGAGATAAACGTCCATTAAGTCAAGCCGCGATACCTCAGGGACAGCCAAATGAGCTTAAACAGTCCCGTATAGTCCCGCACAGGAACATCCCAGTCACAAAAAAACCTTTGTCCCTCACGCCGCGGAGCCAGCGATATCCCATTGCAACTGCGAGGCCCTTTGAAAAGAGCCTTGAACTGAGGGGGATGAAACCCAATAAGTCGCCGAGAGGCCCTGATTTAGTTCTCTGTCCTGTAGCGAAAGGTGAATACAGCTCCCCGAGGTGAACACAAAACGGGCCGGCTCGGCGGCACCGGCCTCCCTGACCAAACGCCGCCAGAGGTGTGGTCACACTCGGCCGATGCCATGAAACAGAATCTGCTGGCCTTCAATAGATCCTCCGTAATGGATCCCCCCCCCCCCCAAAACCTTCTCAGGGAGGCCAGTGGGATGCCCCCCTGTCTTTTTTTTTTTTTCTTTTTCTACCGGAGCCATCTGGTTCCCAGCACTGCCGCTCTTCTTCCCACAGCCGCAACACAAACCGCAGTGAAAAAAGGGGGATCGCTTTCACCGGTCCAGATCAGGAACTGGAGACGTAGGTGGTTAAACATTGTACCCGTGGAAAGTGCGGCCTTGGTGGTTTATCTGACGACCTTTTATGAGTTGATACAGTTGAAATGTGTCCTCTGACCCGCTCTCTGCCATGCAGGATCATTAGAAAAAGAAAGATGTTAATACAAAACTGCAAATTGATGCGATTTTGAATGTGCACATCACGGGGGAAAGTTGATGTGAAGAAGTGTAAAAACAAATCTAAACACACTGAGGAATGCTGAGGGAACGGGCCGATGCCTCCATCTATAGTTTACAAAGATAGACAAAACAAAACATGCTGGGGCCTTTTTTTTTTTACTGATGTGTTTGCCACTCTCCCCAAATGAGCGCGCTGGAGATTCATTGGATGCAGATGCGTGCGTGTTTGTGCTCCACACATGGGGTGTGTTAATCTGCCACTGCCTGCAAACAAGAAGAGCAAGTTACTCACAATTTAACTTACACTTTATTATCGTACCTTTGGGTTTTTACCACCTGGTGGTCAGAACAGGACCCACCGCCGCTCTGCTGCTTCAGTTACATTTAATCACAACACATGGCTCTAAGCCTCACTCAGTCATTTGATCAACTTAAGCCCGACTTCCAGTAACCATGTTGTTCCATTTCTGAGGGGAACAATTACTGAGGAGGGGCCTCAAAGCTGCCTATAAAGCTCAGGATTCCCAAGGCTGACGTGACCCTTGGCCTCTGTGGTTGGATGGTAGAGAACAGATCCAAACAGGCCGACGACCACAAAGTATTGAAACATTTAGGTACTGTATTTCCTTAAAGGTCCCATATTGTTTAGATTTAAATGATCATGTGTTTTTTTTATATTATAGATCAAGTCTAGTCCTACATTAATCCTGTGAAAGTGTCAAAGCCTCAGTCCACAGAGAAATACGCATAGTCTGTATTCAGAAACTGAGCCTTAAAATGAGCCGTCAGGACTTCCTTAACTTTGTGATGTCACAACAAAGCAGTCACCGCCCTCAGCCCCCGCCCTTCCTGACCCAGACAACACTGCAGAACTAATTTCTTTGAGTGTTTTACCTGGAATCTGTGATATTTTTATTCAATCACTCAGAACACAGTCAGCCAATCAGAAGACTCTGAACCTCCTCTCTTCTGATTGGCTCCAGAGTGAAACCAGATTTTCTTTGGTTCTTAAAACCACAAATACATTTTCTTATAGATCAACACATGGATATCTAAAAAAAAAACATCACTATAACAGATTGAATTCTCTCTTTTGGCGTCATTTAGCCCAGTGGGTTGTTCGATTCCACTGGTGGGCCTTTGCTGCATGTCATACCCCCTCTCTCTGTCTCCCCATTTCTTGTCTCTCGCTGTCCTGTCGATTAAAGGCATAAAGCCCAGAAAACACCTTGAAAAACAGATTGTACTAGCATTTAACACTACAATTGGGACATTTTATACCAGCAAAAATAGACGAAGGAGAATAATAAAGGAGGAATATAAGTGTAAGTGATGGTGAAAATCATTTGTTGCGGCATCTGTAAACTACAGTAATCAGAGGCACAGTCAGAGTCCTTTTACCTACATCCTGGTTGAGTAAATAAAAATCAAACATAATACAGCTGCTCTCAGCAACGGGCTGAGACAGACCCCCCCCCCCCCCACCCCACCTCACTCCCCTACTTCTTCTCTTTGATGAAATGCCACTGATTTACTCAAATTAGATTTTCGTGTCGCTCGGAGGAAACTCACAATAGGAAATAAGTCATCAAGAACCGAGGGGGCAGAATGTAAAAGTCTCTTCCAAACAGCAGCAGTGCAGCGCTCAGTCAGGAGTTAGTTGGACAGTGTTCGGAAATACAGTGAAAAAAATAAAAAATAAAAAATCTCAGCAGCAACAGCTGCGTCCTCGCTGGCTGCTCGAGGAAAGAGTTCGAGCATGAAGGGTGTACAGTCAACTGACATGTACAGTAACGTTCATCCCCTCAAAACTGGGCGACAAAAAAAAAAAAAAAAAAGGACCATCTGCAAAACTGCTGCTTCACACAACGGCTCCAGCTTTACTTGCCTGGAGCCTTGTTATGATTCAACTGTAAAAAAAAAAAGAAAAAAAGAAAAAAGAAGATGAGGCATCACTGTTGGAATAATCATGTCTGTTCAGAATAAACAGAAAACAGAGCAGGGAGCTTTTGATCTTGCGCTGCTTTGTCTTCTTCTTCTTCTTGGTCTTCTTTTTATTTATATTAGCGGGCCAGGTCACATCACTGCCTCTCCTCGTCCCGTGACCTTTATTTATTCAAGTCAGACCTCATCATCTTCTTCCCTGGACCCTGTAATCACAGGACCTCTGAGAGAGGCAGGGGAGGTGGAGCGGAGGGTCTAATGGTTGCACTCGATCCCCTGCTGCAACACACACTGACAGAGCTTCAGCCCAAACCAAACCACATGTAATTTACATTCCTCAGATACCAGCTAACCTGAGCACAAACAGGACGATCGAAAACAGGTGTGTTCAGCAGCAGCGACAACCCATCTCTTCGTCTTCTTGTTGTTCTTTTTCTTCACGGTTCACCTTTTCTTTGAGGTGCTAGCTATCTATCCCGCTTCTCATGTGTGGTGAGCTTAAGGTAGCTTTTATGTGCGGGGGCCAGGAACTCTGTGAGGTCCATGCATGCAGGTCCAGGTCCAGGTCCATCGCTGCATGAATCTAAATGTTGTAGTTGGAGCCGCATGAAAGGTGGAAATCATCCCTGCATGAGAGAGAGAGAGAGCTACAGTACAGTACGCGGACAGGAGGCGAGCCTGCATGGCCGCACGGCTTACATAACGCTACACCGCAAATTGATTACTGCTTTTTAGAGGCCCGGGAAACCCATTGTGAAGATAAGAGGGGTTAGGGAATTGACAGACATGACATGTGCACTATAAACACACACACACACACACGCACACACACATAAACTGTAAGCTCACACATTCAGTGGGCGATATCTGCAGCACGGTGATGAGTGGGTGAGAATGGCATCACCACAATGACACCGGTCCCACCGCTGAGGGAACAAAGGAGCCTGTGTGCATGTTTATATACTGTATGTGTGTGTGTGAGTGTGTGTCAGTGTGTGTGCGCGTCCACATTGAATTCATCTTAAAATACTGCGGCTGCTCTGCTGATGAAAATTGCTCCCTTTGGTTGGTACTGTAACTGCATCTGGGGAGAAGTATGGGTATGAAAAGAAAGGGAGCTGGAATGATGTGGGTAGGAGCCCAGATTAATGCATGTTTTCTCACCGCTTGTGTTTATCAGGGCATCATCTAACTAACAGATCATTTTACCATCCATTTACAGGCTAAACAAAAGAGCCAGAGAGCAAGAGAGCTTTAAAACACCCCCATGCATGCGCGGCCGGGGCTCGCACGGCCATTAGCTACAGTGTGAGCCATCATGTCTCCTCTATCATAAACCGTAGATCCTCTGGTTTATCAAAGGCTGGCGTGCGATGAGGAAACCCATATGGAGATGTGATGGGTTTTTTCTTTTTTTTTTAACTCACACAGGAGACACAAGACATTAGTGAGACGCATTTTCTTCTACACCGGTTGTTTGTTTGCTGCAGCTGCACCACAGAGCTCCTCAGGAATGAGACAAGTGTGTTAAAAAAAAAAAGAAGAAAAGTCTGGCACACCTGGCAGCAGAAGACGCTCGCTGTTAATTTTTACAAACCTGGGCTTTGTCAGCTGTGTCTATAACTTATAACATGGGAGATGTGGAAGAAGCCAAGTGTTGCTGTGTGCACAAAGGGAGAAGAAGGAGAAAATTAGAGCCTGGGTTAACAATCTGCACCGCGGCATCATAAAAACAGTCTTTGTCCCACCCTGACTCACTCTGTTTTCCACTCTTCTGTCTTTTACGTCTTCATTTTTTTTTTTTTTTTTTTTTGGTTTTCACCTCCCCTCTGCCATTGCTCTCTTGTCTTTCACAATCCTTCCTGCAATCTCTAATTTGCAGCTTGGTTTTTAATTGAAGATGGATCGATCCCAGACGTGCTAATTGTGCACCATCGGAGGGCTCTGAACCGAACACCCACAGCCCCGCTCGGCCCCTCCCTCACTCCCTCACTCCCTCACTCCCTCCGTCACTTACAACAGCCCCCTGCTTTCTCCTTGGCTGCTAAAAAGCCTTGTTTACTCTAGTGTCAGAGCGGGTTTAGAGGCATGTGTTGAGTATGCGGGAGATTTCCCCTTCTATTTGCTTAACCCCCCGTGACCCCTGTCTATCTTATTGTTTGCAGAGGTGTGTGATTGTGTGCACACGTGTGCGTTAGTATGTGTGAAACTATGAAAAACACGGAGAAGCGTTTTAATCTTGTTTGGAAATATGGCCTTTCTCTTCTTTTTTTTCTTTTTTTTTTGGCAGATGTTGAGTATGACTTGGAGGGACCGTGCAGAGGTGCCAGGGGGGGAGGTAATCGAACACGACACCCCATCCGCCCTCTTGTCAGGTTGGCTGGCAGGTCCCCGGTGTCGACATTTAGCTTGTCTCCCCCTGGACGTCCTTCTTTACGTCAGCGTTCAAACTCTGCAGCTCCATCCGTCACTCCCTCCCTGAACGCCGGCCAAGCTAAACTCAAAGCTCATCCCACCTCGCTCCATCCTTGTCCGGCGGCCGAGCCAAAAACAGACTCTTGTTCTGTTCGTGCTGTTGTGTCAGATATCATCTCTGTCACCATGACGAATCCTACAGAGGTGGGATGTTTTATCTGCTTTTTTCCCCCGATTGATTTTTCCAAGCTCACTCACTTTAAATTTATAACCAGAGAGCAGCTTTGTGGCAAAAAAAAAAAAAAGAAATAAAAAAACTTTTATGCCTTCCATTTTTGTGACAGGCAACTTCAAACAGAGGGGTTTTTTGGCAGAGTGTTAAAGCCCACCACTGGCTCCACTAGATTAGACTCTTTCCATTACAGAGCTAAATAATAGGGGCCGCACTAGAATGAGATGGGGCCATGTTTTATAGGTGCTACCCAGCAACTTTGGCAGGGAGTCTTGTGGGTCTGTGGCTACTGTGGTAGTGAACTCAGGAGGTGGTGCAGCGGAGGGTTTTCACAGGAAGAATGGCGGTGATAGAGGCTATTTTTGGGACTTGAATGAGGTCTTGGTTTATGGCCTGGTTATCCGGGGCTATAACCCCTATGACAAACGCATGAAATGAAAAGAAGGAGTGTAAAAAATCCCATTGAGAAGTCATTGTCCGTGGATTTAACTAGTTTGAAGCGTCTGTTTGGAGGCTCTTTTTCTTTTCTTTTCTTTTCTTTTGCACTTTCATTGAACCGTTTTCCATGAGGGCACTTTATGAAATAAAAAAAAACACTTATAGGAGAGGAGAGATCACAGGAGCAGACAAGGTGTAGTCCAATAAGTGCCAACTTACCCCCCACCCCCACCCTTACCCCTCTCTGTCTCTCTCTGTGACTTCTCCTTGGCAATATCCAACTTCATTAAAAGAGGCTCGCCGAATCTGTGACGATCTGCAAAACCTGGATAATAAATGCGAAGCAGTCCTCCTCCTGCGACCCTCTGAAGTCTGATGTGGTTTTGATGTGGAAATGGATGCTGTTGGTGAAGAGGAGGAGGAGGAGGGGAGTTAGAAAGGGGAACCAGACTTGTGTTGTAGCCAGCTGTGCCCCCCCCCCCCCCCCCCCCTCCCCAGCCCCCCCTGTCGGAGGAGAACTCTGTAACCCACTACATCTGGCTACATCTGGCTACATCTGGCCCGCTTTGGCCCGGCCCTGGCCTCTCTGTTCTTACTACACCGACATTAATGAACACCACAACAGTAATGGCTACCAGGACACAGCAGGGGAAACACGCTGTGGCGAGAGATCGGTGTGTATTAATAACCGGCGATGACGTCTGACATCTCTGTTTTGTCGACTCTGGAAGGAGGAGACTTTGTGTATATTTAGTTTGCAGCTTGGTGTTGCACATGCATGCATCTCATCATAAACTCACTCTCTGTGTGTCATTTTTTTTTTTTTTTTTTTTATAATAGTGGAAATATTACTCATGCACTAAGCCTGTTTCTGTGTCCCCAGAGCTGCTGCAAGCATATAATAAAGATGGAAGGAAGGTCTTTATGTCAGCCCTCTGTGAGGAAGCACTCGTCTGTAATTATCGCCGCTTTTCATCCCTCGTAGCAAACACACAACAAATAACCGCTCTTGTGTGTGTGACCTGGCAACATTTATTTGTAAGCTTGTTTGTTTGTGTTCTTGTGATCACACGACCAAAAGCCCCTGTTGCCCACTGCCCCCACCCAACCCTCACCCCCACCCCCTTCTATCCTCCTCCTCCCTCCCATCCCCTCCCCACACCCTCTTTTCTTCTCGGTGCATCAAGTGCATTTGAAGTTGCAATATGGAAGTCATTAGCCACAAATCCCAACAAATATAATAACAGGGCGATTAGCTCTCTCTCTCTCTCTCTCCTCGGCTGTTTTTCTTTTTTTTCCTCCTTCTCTCTCTCTCTCTCCCTCTCTCTCCCTCCCTCTCCGTCTCTCTTGTTGCCGGGGTGGTGCAGTACTCAGTGAGCGCAGGGCTTGGTCAAGGGCGAGTCCTCCTCTTTCCTTTCCCGGACTTTTTCTATTTGTAGATCTGCATGTATTTTATAAGAGGCTTCCCCCTCCTCCTCCTCCTCCTCTTCCTCCTCTTCCACCACCTCCTTCTCCCTCCTCCACCTCCTCCTCCTCCTCCTTCTCTCGCTCTTTCATGCGGTGGTGGTTCTGTTTCCCATCACGGCCTATGATGAAACCACACGAAAGCCCAGGCCCATGTGACGAATGCGCAACAGTTGCTTGGTGACAAGGGGGGAAAGAAAAAAAAAAAGAAAAAAAAAAGTGGTGCAAACTAAAGTGGGGGCTCGGGCGTGTTCAGAGGGGGAGTGGGTCTGAAGTGATGACGGTCCAAATCGGCCCGGGACAAGGATTACAAATGTCCACATCCACGGGTTCCGATGTAAAATTGGCCTTTGCTGCTTGTAAGTAATAGATGTGTGGCGGTCCGCAGGGCTCTTAAATGGTCCATTCATCTTTACGATGGCCTCACTTATCTCTTGAGTCCTTGCAGATCTGCTACTTCCCATTCCCACCACAAGCAAATGGTGCCGAAAAACCACATGGAGCAAACCCCCACTTCCCCCCATCCCTCTCCTCCTCCCTCTCCTCTCCCTCTCCTCCCTCTCCTCCCATCCATCTCCCTCCCGGTGGCAAAACGCTGCCATATTTACCATCTCATCCTGGAAAGCTAACTTGGCCGCAGCAGGGACGGGACGGTTGCCAACTAAGCAGCGGCTCGTTTCCAAAGCGGACCATGTGCAGGCTTCATCCCGAAGAACTCCAGAGTAAAAGTTCTCTGGAGGAGGAGGAGGAGGAGGAGGAGGAGAGGAGACATTTACAAAGTCATTTGGCTCTTTTCTTCTTGATACAGTGTGGTGAGCAGCGCCACACGCAGCCAAGTTCAGTCATTTTAATACCCGCTCTTTCTTTTTTGGAGGAGGAGGAGGAGGAGGAGGAGATATTTGAAGGACGTGAGCTCATTTGGGATGCAGACGGCTGCCCTGTCCCTGCCTGATGTTATCCTCTCTGACTGGGGCAGCGGCAGCAGCAGCAGCAGCAGTCGTGATTGCTTTTGGGGAGCAGTGACTCATGATTGCGCTTGTGCCGCTGCCAAACTCTCAATAGCAGTGTTTCCTTCTTCCTTCTCTTCCTGTCTGAAGCCGCCGCGGCCGCTGGCATCCGGAAAAAAATGTAAACGCAAATGAAACTCATCATACGATTCCCCATCTTCCCAAATGTATTCTTTTATTTTTTTATTTATTTGAGACATGTTAATTGAATCAGACTTCATCACACACAATTTCAGTTACACAATACAAGCAACATGACCGAAAGGGAAACGGGAAGAGCATAAAGCTTATCAGACAGCCCGTCCAGAATAACGTTAAACCCCTTTCTCTGGGTTTAAATCAATTTATAATTGTCTACAATATAGTTTAGTATTTCTTTTTTAAAAGCCCATCAGTTTCTTGATTTTTTAACCTCATCATCTAGTTTGTTCCACTGTTTGACACCAGTGACTGAGATAGAAAAGGATTTTAGCGTAGTTCTCACTCTCCTCTGCCTAAATAACATATTTCCTCTCAGATTGTGTCACTTCTCTGTCTATGAAAAAACGTTGTAAGTTATGTGGAAGGTCTCTGTTTGCGGCCCTGTACATAATTTGCAGAGTTTTATAGCTGATTAAGTCGTGTAGTTTGAGGATTTTTCCATTGATGAACAACTGGTTTGTGTGTGCTCTGTACTGGGCATAGTGTAGAATCATGTGATGCATGTGATGCAATGCAATTTCCAAATAGCATCAGTCAGAAGAACACACATCTAGCAACTCAGAGTTTCCAAATGTGCCCTATTTTATTTCATACCCATCACCACCACCTGTCGTCAGCCAGCCAATACCTCCCTACCTCCCCTCTCATTGCTCCCTGGTGTTAAGGTGGCAAGGGCACGACCCCACGTTGTAACACCATTAAGCTGTTTTTCTAATTTTATGGAGTCGCGTTCTGCCTCGGCCGCTCTCAGGTGGGATTTTTTTTTTTTTTTTTTACGATCCGGTAGCTGGTATTAACTTGCTTAAGAGAGAGAAAGGAGGAGAGCCATTTACAGACAATAGAGTGGCATCATAATTGCAGCAACCTGACACCCGGCCGTCTTCCCCGCGCCGCCGTGGAGCTCCTGTCAGCCGAGGCGATGGATGGCCGATAAGCCTGAGTGAACAACGCGGCCGAAACAACTTTAATTAAACGCAACTTTGGCTGACAGACTGAGATTTACGTCAAAATGAAGTGTTAGTGGTGCTTTTTTTTGTGGAGGATGCAAGCGTGTTTGCATGCAAATGGTGCAAGTTAAAAAGTAGGACCTCAGGAAGTCTTAAACCATCTCCTAACACAGGATTAGCACATTGACGTCTTGTTATTGATCCTACAAAACAAGAAAATAATGAGTGTTTTGGTTGATTTTGTGCATTATTGATGTTGCCCAGATCCACCAGACCTGTGAAATGACCTCAGAGGTTGCCATCTAAGGACGGACCTGGCAACCGAGTACAGAAGTTGCATTGCAAGGCCGACAGGCAGAGAGATCCCTGAAGGCATGTTTGTTTGTGTGTGTGAGTTGAAAGGAGATGGCAGGAGAGTGTAAAGCAGCAGAGGAGAGAAGAGGAGGTGGGAGAGGTGATAACAGAGAGAGGGAGAGGGGGAGAGGGAGAGAGGAAGAGAGGAAGCCGGAGAGAAAATGAGGAAGAGGCTTGTAGCACAGCTGGCTCACCAAGGGGCATAATGACTGTTGTATTGCAATGCATTAGCTCATACTCAGCCCAGACAGCTTGACTTGATGAAAGGGGCCGGTCATTGGCTAACCGCGTACATAGCAACAAGACCCTATGGAGACGAGCCAAACAAGCGAGTATTGTTTTTTTCTTCCTTCTTCTTCTTCTTCTTCTTCCTCCTCTCCTTCTCTTATTAGCATTTGATTGACGGCCGTGATGGGGAAATTGCTGTTCCGTGTGCTGTTGCTCGACATTTGCTTTGAGTTTCACGTCACAGGAATGATATATGTGCGTAAATATCTATAGGCTACATGTATGTATGTGAACTTCATGATGTGGCCCTGGCAGCAACTTTTGCTAAAGTTTATGTTATGTATGTAAAGAGCGAGAAGAAGCCTGTTGATCTGTTAATCCCACCACCACCACTGGTTACACTGAAGTGGTGTCCTGCTTTGTCAACAGTCACGGCAATTATGAGAAATGAGCAGTCACATCATAAATTTATATTTTCCATTGTAATGCCATCAAAAGGAAGAATTCGGCGGTGGCTGTTAAAAGTCTCTTGACAGGAGCCCCCCGAGGCTCAGTGAGCGCAATGAGCGGTGATGGCTCATCACGCTCCCATCAGCCATTGTTTATTTGAATTCCCTCTTTTCGGGGAAGAAAAGCCTTCCACCAGCCATTGTTTTGCCTTGGGAACCCAGCTCTCCCTCTTTCTCACTCCCTCGCTCTCCGACTCGGCCATATGGTTGTCATACACTTCCTGGAAATTTAAGCCATGTTTGTTTTCTTGTTGTATTTTTTTTTTTTTTTTGGTTGTTGTATATCTGTGGGGCCTTTTTTTCTTTCTCCCTCTCTCTCTCTCTCTCTTGTCCTCATGTGTCGACATTAATTGAAACAATGCTGCTGTGATTGATCTTCCTCGAGCATTTCGCACTTTTTGGCCGGAGCTTGAAATGAATTGTTGCCTGGGCAAAGAATACAGTTACTGCAAATTCAAAACGCATCGTCTATAATCAGTCCAAACACATTAAAACATTTTAATAGTGCAAGAGCATTTCACAGAATCCAGATCCTCAATAAAGCAGGTCGCATATGTGGCTGTGTGTGTGTGTGTTTTTTTTTTTACAAGCTCTGGCCAAGCTTTTGATTTCCATCTTAACACAACGTCCAATTCCTTGAAGCAAAATGCACCAGATTTTTGGGTTCTTGGCCTCGTTTTTTCTCACTCTCTCCATTTCACCTCTGTGTTTCCAGAGTGTTACACGGCCAACGGAGAGGACTACAGGGGCCTCCAGAACCAGACCAGCCTGCACGGGGGAAAACCCTGTCTCTTCTGGAACGAGACCTTCCAGCATCCGTACAACACCCTCAAGTATCCCAACGGAGAGGGCGGTCTGGGAAGACACAACTACTGCAGGTGCGTCCGTTTGTCTTAATCAGGAAGTCCCCTGATGATGTAACATCATGGGACCCAGGGGCGTGTTTATTACTGTAAGACTGATGACACACGATGACAACGGACGAACAGGTGCCTGAGTTTTAATGCACAATAGTATGGTTATGACTAGATAGATAGATAGATAGATAGATAGATAGATAGATAGATAGATAGATAGATAGATAGATAGATAGATAGATAGATAGATAGATAGATAGATAGATAGATAGATAGAGAAGAAAGAAAGAAAGAAAAGAGGAGTAAAAAGAACGGAAGAAAGAAAGAGCAGAAAGAAAGGAAGATGGGATAGAAAGAAAGAAGGAAGTACAAAGATAGATAGATAGATAGATAGATAGATAGATAGATAGATAGATAGATAGATAGATAGATAGATAGATAGATAGATAGATAGATAGATAGATAGATAGATAGATAGATAGATAGATAGATAGATAGATAGATAGAGGGGTACAGAAGAAAGAAAGAAAGAAAAGAGGAGTAAAAAGAAAGAAAAAAAGAGGAGTAGAAAGAACGGAAGAAAGAAAGAGCAGAAAGAAAGGAAGATGGGATAGAAAGAAAGAAGGAAGTACATAGATAGATAGATAGATAGATAGATAGATAGATAGATAGATAGATAGATAGATAGATAGATAGATAGATAGATAGATAGATAGATAGATAGATAGATAGATAGGGGGTACAGTAGAAAGAAAGAAAGAAATAGGAGTAGAAAGAATGGAAGAAAGAAAGAGGAGTAGGTAGAAAGAAAGAAAGAAAGACAGAAAGAAAGAGGAGAAGAAAGAAAGAAAGGAAGGAAGGAAGATGGGGTAGATAGAAAGAAAGAAGGAAGTACATAGATAGATAGATAGATAGATAGATAGATAGATAGATAGATAGATAGATAGATAGATAGATAGATAGATAGATAGATAGATAGATAGATAGATAGATAGATAGATAGATAGATAGATAGATAGATAGGTGTCTTGATCCTGGTGTTGGGAACCTGTGCTGCAGAGCAGATGTGTGCACATGTGGAGGGAACATACATGTCACGACTAATCTGCGTTGGTTACAATCTGTGTTACACAGTTTTATAGACATGATGAGAAGGTTGGTATTATTATTAGTATTAGTATTAATTCTTAAAAGTCAGAACCAGATCTCTGTTCCCAAAGCTCACACTTGTTCAAGTTTCAAGTTGACTTTATTGCCACATATAATTACAAGTAATTACAGTGAAATTCCTACACACCTTTGGTCATTTGCATAACATAAATAGAGATACAAGAATATAAAAAGAAGAAAAAGAGAAGAATATTTAAAAACAAGAGAAGGTTATCATGCAGCATTTTCCTTGTATTCATTATTAATACACTAATATGTGATGCTGTGATTTCCTGTAAGTCATTAAGACTGTCCTGCCTTTAGTCCCTGTCCACTTGCATTAGTTTAACTTCTCCCAGGGCTGCGTATATAGAGCTGTAAGTGTACGAGTTAACTCACAGAGCTTTTCATTCATTTCAGCTGAGCCTCAGCTCCAGCTGCCTGGAAGAATAACAACTGTTCCCTCTTGTTTTTTTTATTGTAAGGCAATCTCCTTTTGTGGCAGAGATTTGGATGATTTATCACAAAACCCCAGAGCAGCAGCTCAACGTGGAAGGCTGCCAGTCTTTTTAGCGCTCATTTTGGTAATATAATGATGATTTATGGTATAAATGTAAAACTGCTCTGAGTAGCATCTTTAAAAAAAATACGTCCCTCTGAGTTACTGTTGTTTAACAGTGTGTCGAACGTCCTCGACAAAGACTTTAAAACCCGTATCGCTGTCGTTTTTGATCTCGGGGGACCCTGCTCCGACTGCTCCTCCTCCTCTGAGTATCTCACCGGCGGGTACAGCCAGAAACATTTGGCCTTGTCATCACAAGGATGCAAACACGCTCGGAGAGTTTGTGTAAGCAAATCTCCATCCCTCATCCCTGGAATGCGAGAGAGGGGACACGGCGGCTTCGGGTGTCTAGAAAAACCCTTTCTGTCCGCTTTAGTCACACTCCAAAGTCCGACTGTCAGCGTTCGCCTGCGCTGCTGTCAAACTTGTGTATTTTGCAGACGAGACGCACTCTTTTCGTGAGTCAGCTCAGATTCAACCGAGACGTCCAGAACAGTGGCTTGGCCCGGATCTCCGAGCCCCGAAGAAACAGAGCACCACCACCAGCACCACCACCACCACCGCCGTCCCCCCTCCTCTCCGTCCTCGGCCCAAAGCCTCTGAAACATTTCTCTAAGTCATGGTTGTAAACTCATAACACAGCAATGCTTTGAAGTGGCACTGGACAGATTTGTTTTTACTTGAACTGGATGGGACTTCAGAAGATTTATGAGCAGGATCCATACAGAGGATTGAGGGAAGCTTTCCCTGCACATTAGGGACGTATTGTGTCCAACAAGCGATTCAGAATGGACGTCTTCATTGTTTGGATTTGGCTGTTTTTTCGGCCACCGGCGCAGTTCGCAGCTACGCGCCGACTCGCTGACAGCTCGTAGCTTTGTCTCTCTCTCTGACAGAGGGATTTCTGTCACACACACACACACACACACACACACACACACACACACACACACACATACACACAGACAGCACTGCAGCTACAACCACTCTCCGTCTCTCCGTCTCCCTCTCTCCCTCCGACTCCCACCCACCCTTCTTGTAAATCATCACTCATCAGCAGAGCTGTGGGGACCGAGAGTGGCCACTTCATTGTGAAAAGATGAGGGATGGCATTTATGGCATGTCTGCACAAGGTCAAGTATTTGTGCGTGTGCCCATCACGTGTGTGTGTGTGTGTGTCTGTGTGTGTGTATCTGTTGCTGTGTGCACAAGTATGTGCCCGCAAGAGGAGAGAGAGAGAGAGAGGGTTGTCCCGCTGCGGATAAAGGTGTGTAATGTTTGATTTGTTTGATCACAGGAAGTTGGCCCGGGCCGTGTTTTTTTTTTCCAACTGTTTTGGACGTAGTTGCTCAGTTTGGATTGCAAATCTCCTGATTTACATGAATTTACATGTTGCAATTCAAATTCTGCTTCCAGTATTTATTTAACCCTCTTTAACCCCCCCTCGAACCATCTCTCTCATGATCCCCCTGTTTGTCTTTTAAATTCATGCAGACATTTCTGCCCAGGATTCTTCTCAGGTTGGCAATTTTCTGATGGTAATTCTTATACACACACAAAAAAAAAGAAGAGGAAAAGGCGAACCTGATCAGCTTTGGCTCGTCTGAACTTGAGGGCAGTTTGTGGTTTTATGAGATGAGGAGCTGAAGCCGAGGCACAGGTGGAGGAGTCACTGCACGCTTCACTTTAAAACATGTCTCTGAGCACGTATCAGATGTCGAGAGGCAGAGGATTACAAACTCACCCCTCGTACCATCGCTGACTTTTTTTTTTTTTTTTTTGTTCTTTCTCCCTGGTTGTGATTTAGTCGAGAGGTCATCACAGTGGTGCTGGAGAAAGAGCCCTAACAGCCCCCACATTTCATCTTTATAGCCTGCTATAAAATACCCCAGCGAAAACAGGGGGAACTGGGCAGCAGAGGGAAATGTCACATTATTCCCCTGCAAAAAGGAAAAAAAAATGGAGCACAAAGCCTCAGGAAAAAGGACAAGAGCTCTCGTGTCTAAGCCGAGACTCATTTCAGCAGCTAATATCACATTACTGATCGGCTGCGTGGTCCAGTTAAGAATTCAGAAGTGGAAGTAAATAGTCTTTACTCCTCCGTCTCGATATCGAGCTCGGACCTCTTGCATTTAAAACAAAATGCCTTTTTTTAATATATATATTTCCCCAGCCCTGAAGTGCTTCCTCGACCTTCTCTGAACACTTCATGACATTCACAAGAACAACACCGCAACCAATCGAAGTTCTGATTTATATTTGCTTTACCGTTCCTTCTAATCTGCCGTCCCTGTGCCTCGCTGCACGGCGCATTAGTATTAGCCTGTGAAGTGTGCGACAGTTCAGTGGGTGGTTGAATAGCTTTGCCAGCCATTTCCTGCCTATTTATATGCAGGTGTGTGTGTGTGTGTGTGTGTGTGTGTGTGTGTGTGTGTGTCGTGCAGAATTTATGAGTGTCCACAATGGCTTCTAATGCCTTTCCCTAACATGCATGAGATAATGGAAATGCCAGAGTGAATAGTGCGTCTACTGAGTTGATTGTAATTGAGCCTCCATGATGTCAGGTGCAAATGTGAGGTCAGGCAACCTGCAACGGCCAAACTTGTCCGTATACCGTTGGCATGACTACATTACAGTCCCCGTGCGCCGCTTCGTTAAATCGAACAAGTTAATAGAAGTGTCCCATGAGAAGATGAACTGTGGCGCTGAAGCCATCATAGTAATCACCAATAGTCGCTATCGGTGTCATGAAATAAAGAATGTACTGCTTATATGTTAACACATGGGCTCGATCACCCAAATTACAAACAAACTGGGGTTTTCAGCCGTGCACATACTGGAGTTTTGGTTTTTAACTGCAGCCGCTTCTGGATTTGTTTCTTCCCATTGCGTATTTTAATGTTCATCTTTTTTTTTTCTTTCCGAACCCATTCTCGTATAAATCAACTCAGATTATGTAACAGTCGTAAACTTAAGTTGAAACCACCGTATGTCTGCTTTATTTCTGAGAAGTCGTGGCGGGTCAAAATACAATACCCACAAGCCTCAGCGCCTGTCGCTAAAAGGGTAGAAACCATCAAGACGCTACTTTTGTTGTTGGGTTTTCAAGAGAGTTTCGCTGCCGTGCCAAACTCCAGGAGGCGTGGCCACCTGAGATTGCTCAAAAACACCAACATTGTCTTGTCTTTCCATTGACAGCGGATGATGAACTGTGGATTAAAAAAAAAAAAAAAGAAAGAAAGAAAGAAACTTGAGGCCTCAATGTCAATGTTTTCATTGGAGCTAACTTCAGGCTGGGGAAATAGTTTCACAGAAAACTTTGAGCTCCACAGATTACCCAAAGTAACAGAGATTGTTTTTCTGGAAACACGGTCACTGCTTAATAATTTCCCGATGGTTTCGGTGCTGCAGATAAAACTCTTCCACCGTGTTGTGTATGTTAAATCCTGAGATATAAACGGCTAGGTGAGAATTTGAAAGAGTCCCTTTGTTGTTTAGGTGAATCGAGGCCTTTGAAGACATTAGTCAAGGGACATAGTGGCGTGTTTTATCAGCCACACATGACACAGGAACATCATGACCTCGTATTTGGACCGTGAGAGAACAACAATAGACAGTAGACTATACATGTCGGCCCACACCAACGAGCCCTCGTCTTCTTCAATACGTGCATTCATGCAGCAGCAGCAGCAGCAGCAGCAGCAGCAGCAGGCGGCAGTTTGCATGCTAAATCATCCAAGTCAATTAAAGAGTCTTCTCTCAGGCAGTAAATTGCCAGACTCTGATCTGCTTTTGACCTCAAATCCCAATCCAGACAAGCCACTCGCCACCACTGTCCAATCAGCATTTCTCCTCTCTGTATCGCTTTCATGTTTCTTATTTCAAATCAGTCCACTGCACAGTCACATGATATTATTATTATTATTCCCAGCATTCGCTCTCATAGTTTTATGTAAAGATTTTTGCGATTTTTTTTTTTTTTTACACGTAGTTTCACAGGGCCAGGCGTTTTTTTAATTTCAATTTTTTTTTAAAGATGATCATAAATTTTCTGATTAAGGTATGTGGAAAATGGTTATTAAAAGGAAACCGTTTGAACAGCGGCCAGACGAGAGCAGCTGTTTTTTTCTCTGTGCTCAGATGTGGAGCCTACGAGGCAAAAAAAAAAGAAGAAAAAAAAAAAAAGAAACTCAATGTGGCCATAATTGGCTCTGTACCGAAGTGTGTGTGGCTCCGACTCGGAGCGAAATGAGTCAATCAGCGTAATTGTGCCAATTAAGTGTCCAAACATCTTCTGTGATCTACCTCTGGGTATAAGGAGTGTTTCAACAAGCTCCTCTGCTGACGCACACGGAGGTGAATGCAGCCGCCCCCAAAACCTCCACACACACACACACACACACACACACACACACACACACACACACACACACACACACACACACACACACACACACACACACACACACGTATATATATGGGAGCAACAACATTTATCAGAGTTTCTCCACAAGCAGCGAAGTCTTTCTCTGCGCTGCCAAGTTAAACGAATGGATTTCCGTTCATCAAGGTTTTGCTCTTATCTGCTCGGTGGCACATCGGCTAATCTGGCGCTGTCTGCTTTCCAACTTCAGATCCACCCTCCCCGCACACACACACACACACACACACACACATGTACACATAGTATATATATTCAGTATATACACACAGATACACACACAGACAGGCACCTGGGGCAGGATTGATGATGTTTCCCTGTCATGTGGGCTGGCCTGTTCACTTTAGCCCCGTGGATGATGTTCCCATGCTTCTGCTGAAAGGGCGTGTGCAGGTGTGGGTGAGATAAAGTAAAGAGGGAGCGGGGCAGAGGGAGGAGGGAGGAGGGAGGGGGGAGTGCATGAGGAAGCACAACTTCTTGGGGACTATAGGGAGTTTGGGAGAAAAGCTCAGAGGTGCACACACCACACCGTTTAGTGATCAAAGATACCTGTGGGTCAGACGGAGGATGGGTGGCCTACTGAGGATTTCTTTTTCTCTTTTTTTTTCTATTCCTGATGGTTGTAATTCATGTCTGTTTCATTCAGGGCGGGGGGTGGAGGGGGTGATTGAGAAACTGTAGTAAATTACATAAGTGGCTATAGATGAGTTCCCGGGAGTCTCATTTCAAATGGCACCATTAAGCCCGTGATATACTTGCTGTAAACTACGCGTACGCGAGCTGCCGCGCGTATCCTGCGTCGCGTCACCTCGCGTCGATATGTGCGTTCGGTCGCAGGATACGCATCAAACGGACGCAGGATACGCGCGGCAGCTCGCGTACGCGTACTTAACAGCAAGTATATCGAGGCCCTTAGACGTTGCCGGGCTTGAAAGGGAGAAACAGAGGAAGGGTATATAATCCAACGTTTTGATGGTTGGACCCAGTTCTTCTTTTCAACCATTTCAGTCGTAGCCTCGGGCCAAACAAACAGGTGTCTGGGTGGAGTAACAAACAGATCTGGGCTCATGATACAGTGTTGAAATACGCTGGAAAACAAGAGTGGATTCTTGTGAACATGGGAAATCATCATGGGTTGGGAGAAGTCCATCCGAGGTCGAGGCTGCTTTGATGGTGGAGCGGTAAAAAAAAAAAAAACAGAATAAAAAGAAAATGTGACTAGATAAACTCTTCCTTCACACGTTCCCATCGCCGACAGGGCTGCAGAGGAAGAGAGCAGTAACTGTTTACCAGATATTGAGAGTGAAAAGCTTTAAGCCACTTCAACTTGAGTTCAACCCAGGGAGAGAAAAAAAAAAAAAAAAAAGTCCTAACAAACGACATCTTTGTCAATACCTCATTCTGAGTGTGAAAAGAGAGGAGGAAACTCGGGATAGTGTTTTTGATAGGAGAAGAAAAGAAATGGAAACGCCCTTCACAACTTTGCTCACAAAAGGCGAAACAGGATAGTGCAGTGCCGCGGGGCGATTTCAAGATGCTACAATGAGGTGTGTCAAGAAAGAAGAGAAAAGGTCTCCAGCAATTACAGTCAGCGCTGGAAGAAAAAAAAATAGCGTTGTCATCTTAGAAGACTTTTTGTATATATATATATATTTTTTTTCTTTCTCAGAGATTGAACGCCTGAAGCAGCGCAGAGAGACGAGCTCCCGCTGCATGTTTATCTCTGTGATTAATTCATCAGCAGTTAAGGTAGTCGCCATGCTGGTCGCGATTTACAAAAGTTGCACGATCAACCCCTGGAGATATGGAGGCTGCACAAAGCTTTTAGGTATTGGCTGTCTTCAGCCCGGCTCTTCATCGCTTTTGTGAGTGAAACTGAAAAGCAAAAGCACCAAGGGGCCTGTCAGCTTTATTATGACGAGTTAAAAGTGCCCTCGCGAGGTTCAAAAGAGGCTGCGGCCTCAGACAAAAGCTCTGCCCCCATCACGCATCCCTTTTTTTTTCTTTTTTTTTGAGGTCTGTATCTCTGGCCCAGAACAAAAGAGTCTGATCGACCTCCACCCAGTTAAAGCCTGATGGTCCAGGCCCTTTGACTGACATGCATGGTCAAGCCTATAGAGCGCAGAGGTAGAAGCTAAACCAACAAGCGCCAACGGGGCTGGGGGGCGGGATGATGATGATGATGTGCTACAGCGGGATGATTGACACAGCCGAGATAATCTGCCTCTGAAACAATAATGAGAGTTCAACCCTCTCTGCAGCCGGGCCTTCAGCTGATCCTTGTCTTGTCTTTTTTTTTTTTTTTAACCTTCAGGGCCCATCAGGGACATTTTTGTCCTTTTTTGGCAACATTTTCACCTTCCTTTGGCCCCCATTCTGTCTGTGTTGGTGATAGTGACACAACTTTTTGTAATGAAGCCTTTCTCAAGTCAAGTTTAGATTTTTTTTAACAGGGCAGCAGAACACAGTGAAACTATAACTAAAATGTTCACTTCTGAAAAACTGCTCTAAAAATTAATATTTTTTTCCTGTTTTTTTTTTTCATAAATCTCTTAAAGGCCCCATGCTGTGCACTTTTCTCTGGGTTTATTTACCTGCTGATATCCCTAACAAGATGTATCATTGGTTTTGAGTACCTGTGATCTGCTTAATATCGTCGATATTGCCCCTTTCTGTTGCCTCTTTCTGGAGTTCTAACAGGCACAGGTCATTTGGCCAATCAGAAGAGAGAATGAGAACCTCTCCTCTGATTGGCTGACTGTTTTAGAGTGGCATGTAGTCGGGCCAATCACAGGCAAGTAACTGAAACCTAAGCTGCATTCATAGAAATTGAAAAATAACAACTGGTCACGGTGGGCGGAGTTACCTTGTGTGTGACATCACAGAAAGGAGGAAGTGCTATCTGCTCGTCTCAAATAGAATGTTCCTACAAATGAGCGGTGTGTGTTTCTCCGTTTATGACCAGTTTGATGCATGGGACAGTATATACGTGGCCCAGAGACCTCCCCAAGCATGAACAAATAACCAAAATCACATTTTTCATGCCATGGGGCCTTTAAACCACTTCTCCTCTGTCCAAAACTACCAAATATTCAATAATTCTGAGGATTTTAACCCTTGAAATGCCAGTTTGATTCCTTGATGTCACTGTTTTTTCGAATGAAAAAAACACAAAAAGTTAGCTATTTTCTGTGACTGGGGGATTTTTTAAAAATCTGTCTTGGAAATGTCAAGGATTCCTCAAGATATTGGCTTTATAGCATCATTAGTTTTTCTGTGCTGGCAGATTTAAAAATTTGCCTCCCTTTGACTCCCATACACTTGTCCTTTTCTTTTTCAACTTACATCACCTTTAAAACTTCATTCACAACAACTGAGACTCTCAGGTGCCAATTTTCTGATCACAAATCCGCTAAAATACATGTCTAGTGTTTTTGCTCAGATCTGCTCTGGAGCTAGTTTTTGAAAAGTTTCCCCAAAAAACAAAGACAAAACAAAAAAAACAGATACAAAATACATTTCCCCATTTAACCAGCTCAGCCGGTCTAACCTTCACCCCCTCTGTGTGTGTGTGTGTGTGTGTGTGTGCAGGAATCCCGATGGAGACGTTCAGCCGTGGTGCTACATTGCCGATCATGAGGACGGGATCTACTGGAGATACTGTGACATCCCTTCATGCCAGAGTAAGACGAATTACTGCCACTCCTTTATCATTCTTTCTGTTTCTCTCTCTCTTTTCTCTCTCTCTCTCTCTCCGTTCCATGCCCTCGGGGCCGTATCATGGGCGCACGGAGCGACCATTTTCATTGCTATGCTCATCTGCTCGCCTGCTATGAATAGCTTTTATAGACTGTGGGGCTTGTACACAGCTATTACCATCTAAAAAATGCCTCTAATTGCCTCCCGTCACCCCTCCTCCTGCTATGCCCGGGCCTGCCCTTACTTTAATGCGAGCTGTCAATCACTGCCTCCGTGTATGTGTGTGCGTGAGTGAGTGTGTGTGTGTGTGTGTGTGTGAGACTATGTGTGTGTTTTTTGGATGTGTGTTCATAAGTTTCCCCTTTGGCTTTGTAGCTTGTTTTGACACGCTTCTTGATGCGAGTGATTATATGCATCTACCTGTTTGTGGATGTATTTGTGTGTTTTGTTCACATGTGGTGTGGGAAAGTGTTCCTGTCCAGTGCATGTGTGTGTGTGTGTGTGTGTGTGTGTGCGTGTGACACAGTTTGACAAACACCTACAAAGAACTTCTGATCTTTAATCCCATTACTTTCACTCACTCCACCTTCTCAATCAAAAACAAACGTATACGTCACTCCTCCAATCTCTTAAAGGTCCCATATTTTATACTTTCTGGGTGTTTGTAGTTTTAGTACCAAAAAAAAAAAACATCTCTTTCTCCAGCTACTCAGAAAACAACAGGTCGGTGTCAGCCAATCAGAGGAGATGAGAGGATCTGAGTCTGTTCTCTGATTGGTTGACCGTTTTTCTGAATGATTGAGTCGAAACAAGCACATTTCAAAACAAACAAACCAACACCAGATCCAGTCATTGCTTTCTTGTGACTTCCTGCCGGTTTATTTTAAGGCTCACGGTGTCTGAATATAGACTTGTGTGCATTTCTCTGTGGACTGAGGCTTTGATGGTTTCACGGTATTAATATAGAACTAAGTCCTGCTTTGTAATTAAACTGGAGTTACCACCTCGTGGCCGTCTGCCTCCACCACTCTGACTAATTTCAGATTACATCCACACAGTCATGTAAAAATGAACCGTTTGTGTGAAGTCTCCAGTAATGGTTAAAAAAAAAGTGTTTGGTGAGGTCACACACACACACACACACTGACCGTTGACCTTTTAGCCACAAACCTCCAGTCAGTTCATCCCTGAGACCAGATGAGCGTTTTCTGTTTCAAAGAAATTCCCCCAAGGTGTTACGGAGATATTTCATTCACAAGAGGATAATTGCAGCTTATGAGGTCACTGTGATCTTTGACCTTTTGACCAACAAACTCCAATCAGTTTATCCTTAAAGAGGAACTATGCAAGAGTTTAAGCTTAATTATGCTACATTTTGTTTTACCTTAATTAAATAAATGACTTGTAACTTGTTTCAGGGTGAATGGAAGCTCTCTGCCTTCCAGCGTCTCTTGGCTGAAAACCAACTTTGCAAGATCAAAGCCTCCGACTCAGTCGCGACACAAACGCGCCCTGTAACCTGTCATTACTTGTTTATGACAGATAAGATTACACGAATATACCCGTCACAATATAACGTTATCTACCGCTCTATTAATTGCTTTCTCACCCGCTTTATTGTAAAGGAATGCACATGGCCAGGAGGAGGGTTAGCAAAACAGCGGAAAAGCGACCAGACTTACATAGTTGCCCTTTAAGTCCAATGTTTTGCATGGAAACCTCAAGGTGTTACCGAGATATCAAGTCAACAAAATCCCTCTGATACAGTATTGGACGTTTTTAATACTTTTAGTAACTGAGCACAATGTGAAAGATAAAGGCAGCTGCTAAAAAATGTATTCAAGCAGAACTCAAATATGCAGCTTAACTAAAATCAATATTTGATTGATTTTTTCCCCCTCTTACATTCCCTTCTCTGACAAAAATCAACCTTGACTTTTCCTCGGTTTCAGATCTCCCCGTCTTTTCTTCATCCATCTATTTGTTTTCCCTGCACTTACACCTCACATCGTCTGACCTTAATATTTTACGTGTTACAGGACTTGAAATGTAATGCTCGACAAGTTTCGATATCCCTGCTGCCACAATAGCATAAAGCCCCATGGAAATTTCTCCAAAAGGTGAAGCACAGCACTCGACACTATAGTTGTCAGCCTGCGGAGGTGCAATGCAGTGTGTCTGAAGATGCTTTTCATGTTGTGTCGCTGCAGCAGTGACGGACCACCAGGTCTCAAGAACCTCCCAGCGCCTCCAGCTGCAGCTCTATTATCCTGTCTGAGTAACATGCTTGACCAAAAGCCTGCTGTTTGAATAGCTCAGTACCCATTAACCCATCTAATAATGCCTGTTGGCTGGACGGCTTGTGTGTTTGTGTGATTTCATGTGTATAGGAGCTTGTGTGCGTCCCATTAGACTTTTGACTGACCTATTTCAGTCAACTGTCCATTTAACTCAGCGCGTCGTCCAGGACAGTTCATCCCAAACCTTTGTGGTTTGGGATGAAGTGGGAGAGCAGCCCACACACACACACACACCGTCGTCTCCGCTTGGAGCCGGGTTCGTCCCCTTATCTTTTAGGGGAATTAGGCCAGCTTTTGTTCCAGATGGGTTTTGCCATGTGCCGTTTCAGCCTTGTTTTTGTCTCGGATCCAGTGCCACGCAGAGTGTAAACCCATCCTCCAACGGCTGGGAGCATCGCCCATATCGGATGCTGTCTTACATGAGCGTTCCCCTTTTTGTTTTTTTTGGGATTTGAGCATTAAAAAGTTGCACCAAGCCCTGTAACGTAAGAAAAAAAAAAAAAAAAAGGAGAGGAGCTTTGCCGTGAGCCAGGGGATCCAGTGTCATGAAAACACGCCTGTTCAGCGGAGACAGTTTCTCCCTGCAGGGATACCGGGGAGCTTTCAGGCGCGAATGCTCCGTCTCATCTATTGTGAAACCACAATCGCCACGTGGTGCCTTACCTTCTGGCGCTGGCTGCTCTCAATCTGCTGCGTTCTGAAAACGCGCCTGCTGCCAAGCGCTCGCGCTCCAAGCCCTCAGTGTCGGTATCCTCAGTCTGTCTGTGGCTGGCAACAAAAGGGCTGAAAAACACCGTGGTTGTGCCAGAGAGAGGAGAGGGCAGAACAGTGGTCTTTGTTTTCATTTTGTCTGGCTTTTGTTTTGTCTGCGCCTTCGTTTTGTCTACGTTTTTTTGTGCTTACGTTTGATGTCGAGTGGTTGGTAGTTGGTGGTGGCCGCCGCTGCATGAGCTCGGGCACCTGGAGGCTGCCAGCGGTCGGGCCTGTTATCCAGCTGGGCTCCCTGTCATCTGGGGTCATGCCACCCTGGTGAGGGCTGACACACCCTGGTGGAGCGCGCGCTGCCAGGCGGGAACACATCGTCTGACAGTGTGGATTATAGTGTAGGTCACGACTTTTGTTGATCCCGGTAATCCCTCATGGCAGCAGTTTCATGTGGTGGAAATTATCTAAACATTTCAAAAAGGCGCGCTGTCAAGGCACATCGTCTACTGTACAAATTGCCATTTCCACAGTGCGTGTATGTGTGTGTGTGTGTGTTGTCCTGCAGAGATGACGCCGGTTCTTGAGGCCCCGGCTCATTCCCAGGCCACTAAATGCTCAGCTAAGCATAGCCTTGTCACGAGTGTTGTTATTTATTGAAGTCCAGTCTCTGAAATCGTCTCAATCTCCTAAACGAAACGACTCCCGAGCCGAACTACAATGAATGTCAGCGTTGAAAAGTTACAGCGGCGTTTGGAGGACTCCTTTACTGCAGGTCAGTGCGGTGCTGATGCATTTACATCAGGCTTTATAGAGCAGAGGAGGCTTAATGTTGTCTGGCTTAGCAATGAGGTGCACTGTATCTCTAATGAGGTGTGAGGAATTTATTAGCAGAGCCTCTAACCAAACCAGCAGGTTCACCACAGACAAATTAGGAGCTGACGGCTAAATCCATTATTAAGGGACTTTGATTTTGAGGTTTTTCACACAAGTAGGGAAGTCGGAGGGTTTTCCCAGAAGGCCCTCGAATTAAAGTTTCGAGTTACTCGAGTTGAAGCCGGTTTCAATCCGAGATAAGCCGAGTTAGAAATTACATTTTTAGTCACTTTGATATAAAGTCAACTCACATTATTGTGATTGATGCGACCGTGATGGTTTCGTTTAAGAAACTGAAGAAAATCCAGTTAAGGCTGATTCAGTTTAGTGTTCATAAAACCCCACAAATGCAAACTTAGAGCTCCACTTTATATCTGGATGTTGTAATTTATGGCATGTGCAAATGATAAAATACTTGATGATAGAAAATGTGGTGCTTCCTGTTTCTCTCTCTTCTCTTTTTTTTGTTGTTTTTTTCTCAGCGCGTCCTTTCACACCCTGTTCCACACTGGAAGGACATTTTGTTTTGGTGTGGCTGCTTTTACTGGTGGCGCGTACGTTTGCTTTGACGATATGCCCTTTATGATTGTGATTGACACAGGGTGAAACTGTCTGGGTGAAGTCTTGGAGCCTTTGCCAAGACAAAGACGCTTTGATCTAGTCCATGTCAAGGGCTCGTCTCTCAACAGCGTATATAACCCAGAAAAACTTGTTGTGTCACTTGTGCGCTGTGGTCCTCCTCCTGCAGCAGCAGCAGCAGCAGCAGCAGCGAGCTGTCAATCCCAAACGGGGGCAACGGACGGCCTCGGAGGAAAATGCCGACTTTAGAATAAATGTCATGAGGAAAATGAAAGAAAAAAAAAGGATCGTTAAGTAAAACTCAAGAATTATAGCAGGCCATAAACGCTCTTCAAAATCCAATCCTCCTCACCTTTTATTTTGCAGGACTGGAGTTATTAAATCTCCTCAACACCCTTTTTTTTTATAGCTTTGGAAATTGCACCGAGTAACATCACAAAATGACAATCTCATTTGCTGTTGTTTATCACCAAGGAGCAGGTGCTGAGATTTCTCACTTTGGAAAACAGACACGATGATGATAGGAGCTGTTAACAGGATGGAAAACATAAACATCCTGAAAGTATTATTACTTTTTTTTGTTCTCGTAATCCTCTTTATGTCGCACGTTGTTATTGTAGATGACAATAGAGGCCGTGTTGGGTAATGAGGCTCATTATCTCTACGCCGTGAATTCCCGTAAGCGACGGCGACACTTTGAGATGCGTGTTTGTCATGGAGCTGTCAGCGTCTTTATACCCTATACACTAACAGTTAACTGCACACAATGAATGACCTGAATGCTTCACCACATAACTCTACTAGGTCACACTTTGATCTATTTTGAACAATCGAGGGAACATCTGATCAACCTCGTCTCCACATCAGCGATACCACATCCATCTGGCAAGCGAACCGGCCGCACCTTTTAGGCATTAAAACAAAGTAGTTATGTGTTTTGTCTAAGGTTTTTTATTGCTTAACATTAAGGGGAAATATGCAGTGATGAGATGTTGCCCTCGTTGCCAGTGATTTATGCAGCAGCTAAATGGCACTTTGAAGTTGTGGGACAACTGAGTCAAACCCTAAATAGTCATAAATAGTCATACTGCAGCATAGACCGTATATCTTTGTCTGTTCGTGCCTCCTTTGTTCGTCATGTTGGGTTGTTGGGTTGGGACTTTACAAGTGTTTCTTTTTAAACTTCGGTTGCTGTCGATGCTGTAAAATTTCCATGAAGCCGTTAGATTTATAGTTTTATGAAATGCAAAAAAACAAAAAACAGGCCTCTGCTATCTTGTCATGGAGAGATTCCTACTCGATGACTGGGTGAAAAACATCAACCACAACCATGTAATTATATTTTTCTTGATCAGGTTGTTCCTTTGGACAGCACTGGCCCAAACTTTCCTCCAGTGTGTCACTGTGAGGTTGATATCTTTATTGCTGTGACGTTCATGGTCCCCTGAGGATGTTCACTCATAACTATTAACAGCATTCGCCAGATGTTTTTTCCTGCAGCTTCATCAGCAGGTCATAATTTCCACTTACTGTATCTGCAGCATCTCAACAAAAAAGGAATAAATGTTCAGACGTTCATGTTCCCCAGTGGAGGAACCTTCAAGGGAAACTATGCAAGTCTGGTTGCTTTGTTGCATGTGCATTTTGTTTTCAACGAAGCCGGCGAGAAGTCAATCCATGGAGCGGTGGATAACGTTATATATGATCTACGATGTGTGTATTTGTGTAGTCTTACAGTATCTGTCATAAACAAGAGGTTACGGGTTACAGGGCGTGTTTGTGTTGTGGTGCCGCCGAGACGAGAGCTGGGACAACAGGTCGGAGGCTCTGATCTTGCAATATTGGTTTACGGCCAAGAGACGCTATAGGTGGAAGACAGAGAGCCTCTATTCTCTCTGTAACAAGTCATTTAACTATCACATCCCCTCCAACAGCATTCGCCTGCAGCTTCCACTTATCTGCAATATTGCAACACAAGGAGAAAATATATAGACATTCATGTTCTCCACTGGAGGAACCTTAAAGACTTTGGATGTCCACTGGATTTTCCTGTAGCGACCTCTGTAGTGCAGACAATCGTATCCCCAACCTGGATGGATTTCCCTCAAGTACTGACATTAGAGTTTGTCCAATTAGCCACAAAACCAATGACATTTCCATTTCATCCGCAGGTGTAAAAATCATCCAGAGCCGCTGAATTCTTGACATTTGTTCTCAGTAAATGGTTTTCAATTAAATTAAAAAAAAAAAAAAAGGTTGTGGATTAATTTTCATCTTGGTAAATGTTTTGTTGATAAAGGTACGACACAACTGGTTTAGCGTTTAAGCGAGCGTGGCCGTTGTTTACTTTAGTTTTTTAGAACTCCCCTCAATGCCAAAAGTCACAGTCAAAACAAGAGGATCCATACTGCAGCCAAATTAACTAAGTAATACTAAGCAAATACTAACTGAGAAGCATGTCTTCCTAAATACTTTAACACAACAGTAAACCAATTTGATCACTGTGCAAGACCGTGGGAGCTGTGAGTGAAATAGTTTCTGGTTCAGGTGGTGCTGGATACAGGAGCGAGGGCCAAGAGGTGTCAAAGCAAATCAGGATCAGTCGGTGCGTGAGCAAAATCAGTTGATGTTGAAAACCAAAACAGGCAATAAGCAGTCTGCTATATATCGTGTAAGGATATTGATTTATGAGCCGCGCGGAGATAAAGAGGCGTACCTGTCTCTGCACCAGTTGGGTGCATCCAACCATTTAATGCACTTAGTAATTACACAATATAACATGCACACATAACATTCCTTCAATGACAGCGCTGCTCATAAACGTGGATCAGGTTGGGAATGGAGAAAAAAAAAAACACAAATGCATCTTTGACGGTTTTATGACCGGCAGGAAAAGTTAGAACGGCTGAATGAAAGTCTGAGACGAGAACAAAGTGCGAGTCAAAATAAGCAAGAGGCCCGAGACAAGTCGAACATGTCGGACATGTGGTCTGGAAGCGGAGCCCAGACTGCAGCAGCACCACAGCCCTGCCTCGTGGCTGTTGTGGTTTGCCTGAACCAGGGGATGCTTTCAGGTTCTGTTATTGCAGTATTTATCTCGCTCTATGTCATTGTTTGCAGAGGCAGAATATTTCCCCTAGGTGGTCTCGTACCAGCTTTCACCACAGACAACCCTCCCGGCCAGCATACTGAGGCAGGTTCAGGCATCACTGAGCAGAGCAGGGTGTGTGTGTGTCTGTGTATCTGTGTGTGTGTGTGTTCCTGTACTACTAAAAAAAAAGAAGAAAAAAACTATTTAACACGTCCAATAAAGAGGACATATTTTTGAAGTGAGCTCATTTTGGCCATCCCATCCCATCCCATCCCATACTGTACCTCCCCTGTTCTGTATAAGTTGAAACCATAAGAAGTGAGTGTTAGTTCTGCTGATTCAGTTTAAATGTTTGTTTATTGTTTATTGTTTATCCCACACACAAGGGAAAGGATGTGCAAAAGCTGCACAAATTTGTTAAACACACAACGATTTAGAACAAAACTGTGTGGCTTCCCCTACAGAACTACATCCACATGCACCGCGCATATACAGTATACAACCAGTGTGGGAAATGAGCTTTCTGACCTCACTGCCCCGGGCTTAGATGTAAAAAAATAAAAATAAAAAATACCTTACCGAGATTATTTTCTACAAACCAAATTGATAATCACATTTTTTTCCCTAGTATCTTTAAGTTTTGTGCATACAATAACCACAGGTGCTGTTTGAGTCAAAGTTTTTGTCTTTTCTTTTTTCCTCCTGGGGATGGAAGTTAAGTTTCACACTTGAGACTTTAATACAAAATGGAAAATCGTGTGCTGAAGCTTAAGAGACACAAATCCGAAGAGAAAAGAGAAAGAAGATCATTTGCAGAGGTTAATTACAGCCGGTTTGTGTCCCTGACGTCTGCTTGACGTTTCCCCTTTTACCTACATCAGATCTGCCCTTACCTGGGGGAGCTTTGAGCAGGCTTATTGTTATCTTACCCTGACCTCTGACCTCTCCCCTAATAGCTCCACCCACCCACACCTGCCCTCAGGGGGGGGAAATACCTGCCTGCAGAGCTGTGAGGAAACTCAGACAGAAACTAGAGAGGGGAGAGTCTCACAAAAGGAAACCAGGGGACATCAGTTAGATTTAATCTCTCTCTCTCTCTTTCTCTCTGGCTCTGTCTCTTCCTCCCTCGCTCAACGTGGCCGGGGTTAAATCAGCCAGAGCCATTAGGGAATTAAAGGTATTGATTACGAGGGCGAGCTGGTTGTGTAGAATGTTTGCTAATGAGAACAAGTAGATGGCCGTTGTTTGGAGCTTGTCTCGGGGAAAGAGGAGGAGATGGATAGCGAGGTCGACCAATTTAGGGCTCAAGAAATCGCAGCCAAATGTGGCTCCGCACGGCTTCGCACAGGTGCAATAAATGTAATTTCGTTGTTTAGCGATAGCGAGTGGAGTCCGAGCTGTTGGAGTTTGTTACGTAACAACGTCATCATGACAATGCGTCCAGCGGTCGTCAATTTACAAATGTCATTAAGCTTCAGTGAACATGTCTTCAAAATGTCAGGAGGACACCAGACAGATGTTTGATTAAACTTCAGATCTGATCTTCAGAGTTTTACTCTGTGCTCTTAAAGGGATAGTTCAACATTTTGGCAATTTGGCCCTTTGCCATAATCCCTATAGTTTTAGCAGTAGATTCAATACCTTTAATTGTCGGTGCAAGCTGTTTTTAGAACGGCGGAGCAGAGCCGCGAGCTGCTCAGAGCTACGCTACGGAGGCTCATGGGATTTCTTGGTTTCCCTCATCAAATACACAATCCAACGACTCCAAAACGCTCTGGTGGACAAGTTGTGACCTGCACATTCACCACGCTATGAGATAATAACGGAACGTTACGAGACAGAGTTGTTTTAGCGGTAAATTCATGCAAAACCACTGATGCATGTTGCCTTCAGGGGCAGTTTTTCATCAAGCAGTCTCTGTATTTACCTCTAAAACAACTCTGTCTCGTAACGTTCTGTTATTATCTCATAGCGTGGTGAATGTGCAGGTCACAACTTGTCCACCAGAGCGTTTTGGAGTCGTTGGATTGTGTATTTGATGAGTTTGATGAGGGAAACCAAGAAATCCCAATTAAAGGTAACAAACCTACACTCCTAAAACTATAGGGATTATGGCAATGGGCCAATTTGCCAAAATGTTGAACTAAGCCCTTCAAAACTCAAAATCATCATCAGCACATTCAAAGTCTGCGGAGGTCACACGGTTCGTCTCCTGCACAACCACTTCTTTATCTCCTGCTCCGGCCTTGAACCTGTTTGGTTCCACGTCTGATTAGACTAAGAAAATAATCACAATTCTCTTTTATTGTGTCCTTTACTTTCATTTCAGTGAAGTGTGAAAGACTTACAGTACAGTAAAGCAGTTTCAAAGACCTGTTACTGGTTGTTCTTGTTTCCAACAACGTCAGGAACGAAGCCTCAAGCCTCACCACTGTTATTCTTATAGCTGATAAATGCCACTCGTCAAAAGCTGACATAAGAGTGACACATTTTAATTTCTGTAGTTTGTGCATGTGACAAAGTGATTTATCACATACATGTCATAAATTGGAGCTCGACAGTTTTAGCTCTTTTGTTTGTTTTGCCCTGATTAGAAAACCAAGATAACAACAGCTTCAACTGTTCTTTAATTACAAAGCTTTCCTTGTATGTGCTCATAGCTTAACCTTATTTTGAACATCTCCGGAGGGGGAGGGGGAGGAGGGGGAGTTTCCTCCTGTAACTGACGTTCAGATAACCGGGACGACCTGAAGTCGATCTCTTTGAACGCAAATGATGATAAATGGCCGAGCAGCATCAGCGCCGCTTATCTAACGCCCGAGGTGGCCGCCGAGTGTCTGCTCATCTCTTCATCTCCCCACCCACCTACCCACCCACCTACCTACCTACCCCCCCCTGGTATCAGCTCCCCTGGGACTCAGCGTGTTGTTTGGTTTGTTGAGGGAATGCAGAGGGATGCGGATGCGGTGCGGCGGCCATTTTTCATCTCTTCCCCTGTATTGTTCGGCGGCCCGGGCTCTGACTGAGAGGCCAATAATTATTCATTTAAAGCTCTGGCTCTTCCCTCTTCCCTCTAATTAGATGGTTAGTCACTCTCTCGGGGCCTCGGGCTGGGGCATTGATCTCCTCCATCTCAATCTTGTTGCAGCGCTGCCTCCACCACACACTCACACACACACACACACACACACACACACACACTCATACACACACACAGCCAGTTGAGTTTTGAACATCCCACTTGCAAAGTTAGTCTGTTAGATACAAATACTTCTCTCATTCTGTCCTATAATAAGTCCCTTATTGTCTGACTGTACTGTAAAGTGTTCCCATTGACAGGCTGCAGAGAATTGGTGTCTCTCTGTAGAAGAAGTGACGCATAAACGCAACAGAAACTCACAACAGCAGCTCCCACCTCCTCCTTCACAAACAATATACCCGACTTTCCAGAAAACGCTCGACCGACCGACCTGGGGGAGTTTATGACATATTTCTCCATTTCTCTGGTGTTTCCAACTAAACGAGTCTGCATTTCGACACGGGGACTAATCACAGGCCTGATGAAACGCAGCAGCTGTATTTGTTTATGTATTGAGTTTACTGTACTACAAAAGGGGGGTAATAATAAATGTTGGGGGCCAACACACACAATGACAGGGAGACAGAGCGAGGAATAAAGGCAGGAGAGGAGGAGGGGGGGGAAAAGATCACATAAACACCGACTATGATAAGTGTTGTTTCCTCGCTTTGTTGCACTACTCGGTATTCCTGGGAAGGCCGCGCATGTGTTTGTGTGAGTGTGTGCATCACATTTCGATTGTTAATCTGCCATGTGGTGCATTAATGGGAGTGTTTCCAAGGCTTCAGCATACCTGCGTTTTTTAAATTACCTGCATCAGGGGCCTCGGAGCACTTGAGGAATGTGCTTTTAAAATCCTGTTTCAGCGTTAACATCCTGGAAACACTAATGACGATTTTTTTTTCTTTTCTTTTTGTCTGGAGTACAGTGTAATTGGATGTTAATGGAGCAGCAGCGACTGCTTACAGGATCATTTTCGTTCTTTGTTTTGTTTTTTCCCACTCAGCCGTCCCCCGCCAAAGATGCAATTTTACTTCCTTTTTTGCTCTTAAGTGATGTCAAAGGCAAATCTCCGATATGTCAAACTCAATGTAAGAAAATAATCAAAGCACAAAATGAGTGTCTGCGAGAACGTTTTCAGGGTTTAATGAGGCGTGAAAAGAGAAACATTAGATGTTTATGCACTGCATCACTGTCAGAAGGCAACACATGTGATATTAGACGAAAAAATGTAAACACAGACAGAAGAAAAAGAAAAGGAGGAGGAGGTGAAACATCCAGCCTGAGCTAATGTGTGATTCTCTGCATGAGGACGAGGAAGGTGTTTGTTTTCCTCAGCGATGCGGCTTCGCTTCATCGGTCTGAGGCAGCTGCTCCGTGGCTTACATTGCAAACATCTTCAGGTGCCTCAGTCTGCCTCGTGCCAGATGCCCGAGTGTGGAGCTGCGACTATTTCATTCACTACAGATCAATCTGCTGCTGTAAGACGTCAGAACATGTCCCTCAGCAGCAGCTGTCGTTCCCAACCAGCCTGTCAAGAACATCCATAGGCGGATACGTAGGCGTCCATATACAGTGCGATCGGCTGTTTTTCATTTTTGCAGTGTCATGCTCAACTATTTAAATGCCACTTGTGATATGTTTTGTGTCGAGGATGTGGCTTTGCTCTCAACAGTTTGTAAGGAATCGGACACAAAATCGCCTCCAAATCATCATCATAATAAAAAAAACTATGCACGGTAATAGATCAAAGATTAAAAGAAAAGGGAACTTCAGGACATGATGACTTTGTTAAATCAACCATCCGACATCGAGATGTTGATGTTCAGTCCAAACGAGTTCACTCACATATTGGAAGGGACGTGTCCCCACTGTCCATATGCAGACCTACGCCCTTGTTTTGTGCTGTTTAAAGGCCACCAGCCAAAACGCATCAGTCTGATAAAGCTCCTCTGTATACTGCAAAGATTATTGGAGAATGTCCCACGGCTCAGGGGGGCGGTGGCCTGTTTCTAAGTAATGTAGATATTCAGATAAAAAACATCAAATCCTGGTATTTGAGAAGCTAAAACCAATATAATTTTGTCATTTCCTCTCAAAAAAAGACTAAACTAATACTTTAGTGATCGGATGTTAATTTGAGGTATGAAGGAGAAGTTTAGTGAAATGTTTTAAAAATTGAAATGCAATGTCTTCAGATATGAGTTTTAAATGTTTCAGGTTGTGTCTCGCATCTTAAGTTTGTAAAATGTTAATACAACTTGGTTGAAGGCAGTCAGTTTCCTCAAATTAATTGAGTACAGTAGCTACAAGTTGTGTAATGATTTACTTTAGTGGAGTAAGTTCACACATTATTACTCGCATCACTTTATGTATTTCTTACTAATGCTGCTAAATGGATGGATTGTTGCCAAATCTAAATTTTGTTTCAGTGCAGTGATAATAAAGTCAATCTTAAAGCGAATTAATGTATGTGTAGGTAACATTAGTTTAAACAAAAAAGATGAATTCAAGGTACCCTACTGTTACTTAAAGCAGAAGTAAGCAATCCGGTCGTTTTGGCTAATGCTGCGTTCCAGGCAGGCTTTTGAAACCGTAAATTACAGCTTCAAGTCACAACTTACGACTTTGTAGCGTTCCAGGCAACCCACTCGTGTTTTTCCGACCTGTTTTACCTGTGAAAGTCACTATAACGGTCACTCGTAACTTCCGACCCGTGAACTCGTACCAGATTGAACTGGTATGACTTCACAGGTCGGAAAAACACGAGTTACGAGTTTCCTTGAACGCACCATAACAGTCCTCGTCCCTACGTCACCACATTCACAGCGTCCCTTGGCTGCACACACAGCCCTGCATGCCGTTCTCTCTCCTCATTGGATAAAAACTGTAGGATACGATAAATGTTTTCTCCTCGGCTCAGAGCAGAGCAGAGTGACTGACAGACCTGTGTTTCGGTCCAAACACTCTATGTAAGTGATTGCTGTCGGAAGATATAACTATTTAAGACTTATATTAACACAAATATATCACTTACTTCTGCTTTAATTCAGATTATTCAATTCAATTAACGTATTTTTAATTAGTTTGTAGAAATTATGCATGTAACTGAGTGTAGTTGTTGTAAGTTAATAAACTTAAGTCGGTTTCCTCAAATGGTTTGAGTTGAACTAACTTGTTGAGTTTTACAGTGCATCACAACACAAATACAGCATGTGTAAAATGAAAGTGAATGTAAAAGTGGAGTGGGACTGAACATGACTGTGGTTATTCATCACCGACGCTCAGACCCCACACGCCGTCACCTCCACAGAGCCGATATTGTTTTGTTTTGTTTTGTTTTGTTTTTTTGTCTGACGATGCACGTCGTGGGCTCCGTCGGTCAGCTCCTCCAATCTGACCTTTTCATGTTCCCACGTCCAGAATTTTTTCTTCAGGTGGTCGTAGTCGCTCGCTCGCCACAGACACACGAGCAGCTGAATGAAACCGAACCACGTGACGCAGGAACACAATTCACAAGAACATGTCTTTTTTCAGAAAAGTTGAAATAAATGGTAGAAAATCCATATTAAGGTTTTTATTTTACTTCATATTTTCTCTGTTGTCAGTAGTTTTCTCCTAAATTCACCAAAAGTTAAAATGCTACTGTGACATACTGTGCTGTTCCTGTTGTCTGACCCATGTCATGTCAGGTGTCATTGTAAAGCTCTCTCTCTCCTGAACAATAATGTAGGCTCCAGAAATTGTAATTTCCTCCGTATCCGCAACAAATCGTAAAAGTACTTACATATTTACATTAACAATCTATGGAATTTTACAGTACAAGTCTTTAAAGGCCGTTTTCTCAAAATGAGTTTTCCCTCAGACTCTGAGTTGGAAATCTCCACTTCAGCAGCACTTACAGACACCAAACCTTCCAGTTTTATTCCTGTCTATATTCTGAGGGTTTTTACAGAGGGGTTTGTTGATATATCATTCACAGCCTGATTTATACAACATTTTATTCATGGCGAAATTTGATTGAGTTTTGAATGAAACCGAACCACGTGACGCAGGAACGCAATTCACAAGAACGTAGGCGGCGGCTTTAAATCTGAAATAACATATAAACGCAGCAGTCGAGTTAATAGATTGTATCGAAGCGTTTTTACATCTCTGTTTAAAAAAATATGACGTTAGACTCTTATATCTTCAGCTTCGTTGTTACAGGATCAGGACGGACGGCGAGAGGAGCTCCTCTGCTGCTTTAACAGTGATTGTAACTCAGACACTTTCAAGGTTCATTGTTCCTCAAGGCTTCGGCTTCCTGTTCCCTCTCTCTTTCTCTCTCCCTCTGTCCCCGTGTCTCTGTGCCTTACCTCATCTTTAAAGTGAAAATATCTGGCACGCCGCGCTGGGTGGATGCACAGTTTGGAGTAAATCTATTTTGAAAGCAGAGACACCCAGAGTCACATTAAAAACAGAAACACTCCTATTTTTTTGTTAACCCTCTCCTGCTTCTCTACGTCTGTACGTTTATTTGTTTTTCCTTAGATTTCTTTCGCTCCCCTCGTCTCCAGATGTAAGGAGGAATTTATAACTGTAATTATGTGTCTTTAATAACATGCTTTCCCCCCTCCCCCTCCTACCACCACCACCACCACCACTACTACACCTCCGCCCCAGCTCATCAACCTGCTTGCATGCTCGCTCTCTGCCAAGTGCACTTGCCAAAGCCTGCTGCACATGTTTGATGTTGTGTGTCGGTGTGTGTTGTTCTTC
This sequence comes from Trachurus trachurus, assembly GCF_905171665.1. Lineage (NCBI taxonomy): Eukaryota > Metazoa > Chordata > Actinopteri > Carangiformes > Carangidae > Trachurus > Trachurus trachurus. The sequence goes on along the minus strand of NC_139895.1, from coordinate 11,369,913 downwards.
TTTTCTCCCTTCTCACTCATGTGTTGTTGTTGTTGTGTCTGCTCTGCCTTGTCGGTGGTGAGAGGTGTCTGCCGTTCCCTCCGCCCCGCTAGACAGACTTGTACTTTGTTGTTCTGCTCTGGCTGCCATCGCACTGCGTTGCATTGTGGGAATGCTAACTAACTAGTAACTATAAGTGCTCTTTTTCCCGAGCTATAAGGCAAAGCTGTGAGGTTGTGATGAGTCTGGCTGCAGTCGAGCCTTGTTTAGCTTTATCTTTCACTTTTTGTGTGTGTGTGTGTGTGTGTTGTAACTTGGTGGGAGTCTCCCCTCCAGCTGTGATCTCCTGAGGGTTTCAGAGGTCTGGTCTGGAGCATTTCTGCACCTTGTGTTTCCTCCATTTCTCCCCTCTGGCTCATTAAAGTCTGAATTCCACCGCTGGGCTTTGAAGTGTGTTAAACGTGTTTGTGTGTGTGTGTGTGGGTGTTTTTTTCTTTCTTTTATTGTACATGGAGATATTTGCACTTGTTGCGCCTGCAGAGCAGATGTTCTTAAGGAACAATGCTGCGCTCAGGGGTTTTCATGCAAGGACAATTTGAAGCTTTTTTTTTTTAATGTTAGTGGATAAATGCTGTGCGTGCACATGGAAGATGCATGAGGCACTCTCTCTCTCTCTCTCTCTCTCTCTCTCTCTCTCTCTCTCTCTCTCTCTCTCTCTCTCTCTCTCTCTCTCTCTCTTGGTTTGGTGCGATACGATCCCACCACCACCTGCTGCTCTTCAGCCGGCGCTCCTCTGCAGCCCCTGGGACGAGGAGAGGAGGACAAAGACAGATAAATTGACTGTAGCCTGCAATCTTCCTGTCAAAGCAAAGTGAAAAAAGAGCAGTGCTGCCTTTAATCTGGCTGCTGAGCCCCGCAGTAGCGTTTTCCCCTCCGCTCTTCAAAAGCCCCCCCCCCCCCCCCCCATTTGAAGTGGTACAGTGCCTGCCTTGCTCGGAGGGAGGTTGCTGGTTCTGAACCAGGTGTTTATCTCGCTTCTCTTCCCAGCTCAGCCTCCCCTCCTCTCTGCTCCTGCACTCTTCACTCTTCGAGGATTAATCCAGCATATACTTAAACAAAGGATAAAACACAAACTGCTGCTTTAGCGCTGTCCCATCTCACCCTGGAAATATATGAAACACCTTGAGCATGATTACTACTGTGTCATGTTTGCCTGCAGACACTGAGTGTGTTTTTGTGGAGTCCCATTAAATGATTCAAACAACCAAATTAATCCACTCTGTGATGCGTCGGCATTTGTTGTGGCAGGGGGGGCGAAAAGGAATATTGCTCATGATTTATTACTGGTACTGAGCGAGTCCAGTCCGAGGACTTTGTCTTCAAGTGTTGAGTCATCTGTCAAACATGATTTTTTTTTGCACCAAGGCGAATCACGGCCGTCGTAGCCAAAAGAACTCGGCCGGTCACTTTACGGTCAGCAAACGAGGGGGTGAGAGAGAGAGAGAGGCAGGGGAGCAGCCTCTTCTCTCTCTCTTTCTCCCTTCTGGTCTGTTTCACCTCATTTCCCCTTCTCCCCTCCCTCCCTCCCTCCCTCCTCTGTTCCCGTCCGTGGTGGTGGACATTCTTGCGGACAACAATTTCCATGGAATCTAAAACATGTCGCACGTCCTCACTTCTGCATAAACACAATGTTGTAGCGTGTGTGAAGGAGCTTTCGTGCCAGCCAGGAAGTTAACATTGGCAACAGCTGGCATCCCCCAAAAAACAATGCACGTGTGTGGTCTTTATCGAGGTTACTCCAGTTCACCGAGGCGCTTTTTTTTGTTTTTTCCCCCCCAGTATCACCACAGGATTTGAGAAAGTGGATCAAATGTGTTTTTTTGGTGTGCCAGTCGCTCGCCGGTGGAAGATGGTGCCGTCAGACGAGCAGTACGGCTTTCAACATTTAAATGTTTGAGAGGAAAAAGTCACAACAACAACTGAAAAAGCTCCAGAGATGCTCAGTTCTAGGACAGCGTTGGTTACGGAGTCAGGGGACGAGCCGCCGCGCTCTGCAGCATCCACAAAGCAACACATTTGTTGTTGCACTCAGATAGAAAAATAACTCAAAATAAATGTGTTGCTTTTCTTTTATACAGAAAACTGCATTGCTGAGCTAAATTGCATTTGCGTTTATAGACTCCCGAAGAAAATCTCAAGACAAAAGTTAAGGAAAAATTACAAGAATTCACATTTTGCACTGGTGAATCATAACCAGGTTGTAAGTATAGGCTTCAAGGTGCGAAAACAAGAAACTGGAGCAACAGACAGAAAAACAGAGAGTAGGCAATTTATTGAAACTGACTGCTCATCAGCAAATTAAAAGTTTAAGACCACGGCCTTAAAAAAGTCAAAAATCTGCGCAAACATCTGGCTTTCATGTCATTTTCTTTCACGCATTCGCACTGTCATGACCGCTTGATGGCAAAGGCAAAAAGGCTTTCTGTCTCTGAATGTTGCAGGCCTCTTGGACTACTGTCCTTTTTCTATTGTCATCGGCTACTGTCTGCAACTTCAAACTTCAAACTTTATAGCACCTTTCATACATATAAAAATGCAACACAAAGTGCTTTACAGTGTTAAAACTACCGTGATTTTATTGTGTTTTTTAGGCAGCATGTTTTTCCCTTGTTTCCAAATCAAATCTCTCCCAACAGAGACGAATAAAGAAACTCCACTTGACTTAACTTGACTTGACTCTTTTTAATCAGCTGATTTCAGTCTTCAGACAGATGATTGGTCAAACTGCGGCTCTTGATTGGTTGGAACAAAAACCTGCAGCCACACCACCGGCCCTTTGTGGAATGAGTTGCTCATGCCTGTTTTAAAAGATTGTGATACAGGGAGTGATACAGCAGGACTGAGGCGGGACTTCTTGTAAGCGGCGAAAATACGCTTACGTTAGTTTGCGTCTGTTCACTGCCTGTGTCTCTGTCCAGCACTGTGCGCTGGTGGTATGGCTAACTGGGGGGGAGCAGAGACCTTTCTGCTGCAGGTATTACACTTATGGGCCATTTGTAGCTCATACAACCCCACTTAAAAAAAAAACTGAACTATCCCTTTAACTCTTCTTAACTCCCATAGTCTCCTCAGATTTGACCCTTTTTCTCCAGTGATTTGATTTCCAGCTCCAAACGCGACCGGAAGAAACTTGGAATTAGATTTTTAGAGAGAAAGGAGAAGCATCAATCACACTTTGAGATCTGAGTTAAACGCGGTTTGATCCTCATTTAATTTGCAGTTAAATCGTTGGACTGGGGCAGATCCTCCGCAAAGAAAGAAACAAGACCATAGTTTGTAATGTCACATGCTTTAGATTTTTTGTCGTGTCTCAGCATCGACCGCTATTTCGGACACAGCCTCGGCTCTTGTCTTTTTTTTTTTCTTCTTTTTTTTTCCATCTCTTCCTAATGAGGCTCTTTTTGTACCCTGTGGTTGGGTAACACCAATTCCAATTAGACCGAAGAGCCTCATAGGGTGGGGAGGGTTTTTTCCTTCTTTTTTTTTAATACTTGCTGTGGGGAAATGACTTTCAGATTCGTGCATTTACTTCTGTTTGTCAAATTCACTTCAGCCCAGAACATGGGAGTGAAACAAGTGCAATGAAAAACAAAATCAACACAACTGGTGATAAAGACTCCTCCTCCTCCTCCTCCTTGAGGCTTTGTTGGCACTTCCTGAGCTGTTAAGTTGAATTTGAAGGCTTTTGGAGAGTTTAATGTTTCGCTGTTTAAATTCTCAAGTCTCATAGAACAGTATCTGATAAATACACGGAGGATTAAAAGGGGAGGCGAGCGTGATTTGTCTGTCTTGGATGCGATCTTGGAAGGACGTCAACATCCATCCTGCTTCTATCTGTCTGGTCTGTGATCCAGCTGTGATCGGCTGGCCTATTTGTGTCATCCCCAGCCCCCGAGTCGTTTGATAAGCTGCAACAACGGTCAAATCCAAGAGAGTATTGAAAGAAAAAAAAAGAAAAGAAAGAGTATAAAATTGAGACATCTCACTGCTGCTTGTAAACTTTCATGAAAGCTCGAACCGAAAGTTTCAGGTGTCTGTCAGAGAGCGGAAACATCATCGCTTCGATTTTTCTTTTCTTTTTTTTTTCTCACATCTGTGCTCCTGCAGGTCAAAACACAAAACCTGTTTTTAATGTAGACCTCATGTAGGAGTTGGACTTGGCTGAGAGAACAATACTTTACATTTCCTGGCACAGCGTACTGAACTCCATCTGTCACCACACACACACACACACACACACACACAGAGTCACACATGTAGAAAACACTACAGTATATCTCTAATCTGGTGCGACTCGCTCTCACATCTGACTGCGTGCATTTTCCAGATTCCAGCTCTCTCATACAATGACTCAAACATCCCTGTCCCCTTCACCCCTGCATCCCTCCCTCCCTCCCTCCTCCTCTTCCTCATCTCCTTTCTTCATAGGCCAAATTGTTGGCTTGCCTGGTGGAAATTCATACCAAAAGATTCAAACACGAAATTGAATATTTGCAGAGTGAGTGATGGACATGATTGTAAAGGTTAAACAACTTCGGGGAAGCAGCGATGAAACAAAGGAGTGTGTTCTCTTAAAACGGATGCAACAGTTTAGATAAAAACATGTTTGTGCAGGATGTTGTATGTGATTCAGACTGTGTAGAAGTTTGTGTAGCTAATTTTTTTTTTTTTACTCCTCTTCTCTCTCTGCAGTGCCGGGAAACTTGGGCTGCTTCAAAGACAGCGGAGACCCGCCCACCCTGTCGGGCACCAGCGAGACCTCCAACAAACTCACCATCCAGAACTGTATCAGCTTCTGCAGGAAGCAGAGATACAAGGTAGGCTACGGTCAAGATACTCTATTACTATCAAGATACCCCATGATGACAAGCTGCTCCAGTCATATGCAATGGTAAAGCCTACACTTCCTGTCTCCTAAGTGGGCGTGTTATAAAAGTTGTCGATAGATGAAAGTGAGCTATCCATATTTTCAAATCTGGCAAGGTCTTGAACAAAGTGTCCCTCTGACATTTGACATTTTAGTGTCAAAATGTTCGGAAGAGATGTGGCTTATGAAAAATGAGTCCAATATTTACTTTGGTGACTATGGAGCAAAACAATCGACCATAACCTGTGTTCACATTCACTTCTAGCTCCCATAGAGAGCCTAAGCAGAAGCAGGAAGTAACACTCGCCATGGGACCTCAATTAGGAAAAAATCTCCATGTAAGTGAACGGGACTCAAAATTTTATTTCGTGATCCGATTGAACTGTATCATGAGAAGAATATATGACCTCTACCTATTTAAAACATCACGTTTCATGCCAAGAAATCAGCAGTTTGTTGTAAAACTATTATAAAATAAAATTCAGAAAAATCCGTAACCAGAAAGACTGCAGGTGGTGTACAGTAGGTGACGTCACACACCAAATGTCGCCCTTTCCCATGTCAGTTGATGACGTGTTTTTGCCGTTTCACGACAAACTGCTGGTCACATATTTTTCTCATGACACAATTCAATCGGATCATGAAATAAAATTTTGATTCCCATTCACTTACATAGAGATTTTTTCCGAATTCAGGTCCCATGGCAAGCTCCTTTTCCACTTAGGCTCTCTGTTGGAGTCAATAGACTCAAGGCTACAACTAGTTTCCTAAATGGGCGGGGCCCAAGTGACATGTATACAGGAAGCTGACTCGTCAATGGGCCGTCTTGGTTTCTAAACCGTCTTTGGTACGGTTTGAAATCAAAGCACATGTTCATCCAATTAAAAAGAAAGTGTAACCCAGGAGACGTTCAGTCAGTGTATTATATTTACATAAGATTAGAGCCGACAGTTTCTTCAAGGGAGCACATGCGAAACTTTAAATAGACTTTAAATGAAGGCTGTGTGACCTCAGATGTTCCATTGTCTCCTCTCATTTGGTGGATAAACGTCCGGTCAATTGCCCGTGTCATTTCAAAAAGCGGACACGGCTTGGCCCCTCCGCGACAGTCGAGCTTTTATGTAAATGATCTGCGTTTACGGCGCAGTTTCCTGACAATTATCGGCCGCGATGGCAGGAGCGAGCGCGGTCTATAACCCTCTTTATTCAGCCATCAAGCTCCATGTTTCAAACCAACCAGCGGATGACAAATCATCACGGCTATCAAGGCTGACAGCTGGAAATGAACGGTTATTAGGCCGGTGGGCACCTCCTCCTCCTCCTCCTCCTCTTCTGTGTTTTTTTTTTTTTTTTTTTTTTTTTGTCTCAGCTCTGTATCTGTCGTTGTCACCGCCGCAGATATAAACAGTGCCAGGTGTTCGTGTTCGGTCTCAGCAGATCCGGCTCAGCTCCGTCTGCATTGACAGGTACTGACAGCTACCCCCCTCTTCCTCCTCCTCCTCCTCCTCCTCCTCCTCCTCCTCTCTCAATACGGCAGATGTTACAGGAAGCGGTGGCAGATTGGCATCGTCTGCCTCGTACCCTTGGACCCTCGATTGGCCCTTTTTAATGCGTGAATGTGAAACGTCAGCGCTTTTTGGAAATATGGATCCCCCATGTGACTTCTCTGACAAAGAGCATGGGTAATGAGCGAGACAGCAAATCCATGGGCGCGTTGGCTCCACCAGAAAAAGTTTTCACGTCGAGCATGACTTCATCACATAGAATAATGCAACAAGGACGTGGAGCGGAGGAGGCGCCGTGAATTCCTATTCCATGAGGAAACGACGCAGAGTGGGAAATGATGCAGTACCTTCAGTTAGTGGTGTGAATTCATTTAGAGGGCCTGAAAACTGGACAATGGCGTTCTTATTGAAAGAGGGACAATAGATCTTTTGAGAACAAGCAAGCCTGTTGTCATCGGTGGTGGTGGCGCCGTTGAGGACCGAACGCGTGAAGGTTCCTTCACGTTGCACACTCTGACGCTCTCTCTGGGGAACAGTTTACTAACAAATGTGACTTGAAAGATGGATAGGTGCTATTTCTGTAAGGTTTACTCTCTGCACCCTGTGTGCAGCTGTGTGTTTGAAGGGAGGCCTCTAATCAGCTGAGAGCTTGTGGTTATCCAGACTCAGATTACAGCATCTTGTAATCATGAGAGAAAGAGCAATTAGGGCACTTTAGACTCAAGTCACTTTAATTTTCTAAAAGAGAGAAGGAGCCGTTGTTACGTACGTGGAGTGAACTGTTTACTAAAGTGTGAACACAGTTTCGCATCAGGCTCATGTGAAAAACACGACTCATAAAGCTGCTTTTATTTGAATGTGCAAAGTTGTTTTGGATTTAAATGCAATAATAAGGAAAAAAGTCGCTTCCTCCACAAGATCTGCATAACTAACTCCTATTGTGTTTGTTTTTTTTGCAGCTTGCCGGTATGGAGTCTGGATATGCCTGTTTCTGTGGCAACGAGGTGGACCAGCGGGAGCACGGCGAGTCGCCCAGCATGGAGTGTAACCACGTTTGCTTTGGCGACCACACCCAGCCCTGCGGCGGAGACGGCTGGGTCATCATCTTCGACAGTGAGTGATGATGAGTCTTTTTCACTTTCCGAAACGAAACACATTTAATCACATATGTGATAATGCACCTTTACAAAATACATCTGCACCTGCTGTTCCTCTGGTCCTGAGGTTGGAGCAGGTCTGTGGTCTGTCATGTGAACACTTCACATCAAATATAGTTTTAATATCCTCAAGAAGACACTGTAGTTAGTTTTATGTGACACACTCTTTCACATATAAAACACCTGTCAGTCTTAAAGGATAGTTAAACATTTTGGCAAACTGGCCCATTGCCATAATCCCTATAGTCATAGCAGTAGGTTCGTTACCTTTAATTGTCAGTGCAAGCTATTTTTAGAACGGCGGAGCAGAGCCGTGAGCTGCTCAGAGCTACGCTACGGAGGCTAATGGGATTTCTTGGTTTCCCTCATCAACCTCTAAAACAACTCTGTCTGGTAACGTTCTGTTATCTCATAGCGTGGTGAATGTGCAGGTCACAACTTGTCCACCAGAGCGTTTTGGAGTTGTTGGATTGTGTATTTGATGAGTTTGATGAGGGAAACCAAGAAATCCCATGAGCCTCCGTAGCGTAGCTCTGAGCAGCCCACGGCTCTGCTCCGCCGTTCTAAAAACAGCTTGCACCAACAATTAAAGGTAACAAACTACTGTTATGACTATAGGGATTATGGCAATGGGCCAGTTTGCCAAAATGTTGAACTATCCCTTTAAAGCTGCACAAAAAGAAAGCCTGAGATTTTCAGTCTGCAATCCTCTTCCTGAAGTTTTATTCTAAATCTCACACCTGATATTAATATTTCCATTTCCCCTCCATGAAATCAGTATATTTCACTTTATTTGGTCATAACATTTGGTCAGCCATCAGTGTTGCATTAAAACAAATCCAGCAAATCGATGCAGATCAGTCACGTCATGGCTCATACCAGTTTTATTTAATAATGTCACTATCAGGGCTGACATCAGATCAGTGCTTCCTCATGCTCATGTAATGTGATATCTGTTATCAAAGTCCTCGTGAGACCAAAATAAACCAGGGATCTTTTCATCACAGACTATTTTCTCCTCTTTTTTTTCCCCTTGCTCTCTCTTTCTCCTTCCAGCTCGGGTCGGAGCCTGCGGAGGGAACTACAGCGCTCCGTCCGGGGTGGTCTACTCCCCGGACTTCCCCGACAAGTACTCCCCCGGCCGCGTTTGCTACTGGACCATCCAGGTGCCCGGAGCCTCCTCCATCCTCTTCAACTTCACCTTCTTCGACATCTCGGACCAGACGGACATGGTGGAGCTCCTGGACGGCTACACCAACCGGGTGGTGGCGAGGTTCGACTGGCGCAGCCCGCCGCGGGAGCTGGTCAACGTCACGGGCGACTTCGTCATCCTCTACTTCTACTCGGACCGCACCAACCAGGCCCAGGGCTTCGCTCTGCTCTACCAAGGTATGATGTCACCTGCTTTTGTCGTCCATGTTTTTTTTTTTGGCAAATTGGCCCATTGCCATAATCGCTATAGTCATAGCAGTAGGTTTGTTACCTTTAATTGTCGGTGCAAGCTATTTTTAGAACGGTGGAGCAGAGCCGCGAGCTGCTCAGAGCTACGCTACGGAGGCTAATGGGATTTCTTGGTTTCCCTCATCAAACTCATCAAATACACAATCCAACAACTCCAAAACGCTCTGGTGGACAAGTTGTGACCTGCACATTCACCACGCTATGAGATAATAATGTAACGTTATGAGACAGAGTTGTTTTAGAGGTAAATTCAGAGACTGCTTGCTGAAAAACTTCCGAAGGCAACACGCATCAGCTGTTTGCATGAATTTACCTCTAAAACAACTCTGTCTCATAACGTTCTGTTATTGTCTCATAGCGTGGTGAATGTGCAGGTCACAACTTGTCCACCAGAGCGTTTTGGAGTTGTTGGATTGTGTATTTGATGAGTTTGATGAGGGAAACCAAGAAATCCCATGAGCCTCCGTAGCTCTGAGCAGCTCGCGGCTCTGCTCCACCGTTCTAAAAATAGCTTGCACCGACAATTAAAGGTAACAAACCTACTGCTATGACTATAGGGATTAATATGGCAATGGCCCAATTTGCCAAAGTTTTGAACTATCCCTTTAAACAGTAATAAAGAAAGACACAGTATTTTTGTCTGCACTTGCATGATGTTGCACTTTTTTTCATTATTGTTATTTCTGGGAGCAGTTTTAGCCTTTATCTGATTGGACAGTGAAGAGAGACAGGAAAGCAGGAAGAGAGAGTAGGGGAATCACATGCAGGAGTTGAACCAGCGATCACTGCTTCAGGCCATGGCCAACATGGGATGTGCACCTGTTTTGCACTTTTATTTTGAAATATTTACCCATACTCTTTTTCTCTGACAATTTTTTTTCCTTTTTAAACAATCCTTAATTAATCAAGGGACAAAATGAAAAAACAAAATTTGCAAACTACAGAAATTGACCCTTTCTTCTAATTTGATGATCTGACTTTTTATTGTTTTAATTGTGATAATAAAAACTGAAATACCTCTAGTTTAAAACAATACAATACAATACATAAACACAGCACAGATTAGATCCTCTCTTTGGTGCCGGAAAGAAAGGAGTTCCACTGCACACAATGTGGTCACTTAAATACTGATTTATTGTATTATTTAAAAGTTAAGCAACGCGCTTCGCCCAGTGGGCTTCATCAGGCTTATGATAATTATTTATTATTATAAGCCTGATGAAGCCCACTGGTTGCTTAACTTTTAAATAATATAATAAATCAGTATTTAAGTGACCACATTGTGTGCAGTGGAACTCCTTCCTTTGTTCACAATACAATACATATTTATTTATATAGCACATTTAAAAATACAACTCAAGTTGTAGTGCTATAAAATGAAACACACAAGTAAAACTAGTAACAATAAAACTAAATGGGATACCGGTAATGTACAGTAAAAACATGCAATAAAACAATAAACCTAAAGTGAAGACACCTAACTAAAATGCCAAAGAAAAGAGATGAGTTCCCTTCTCTTGTGTTCGGGTCACCAGTGACCTGTTTTCAGGTTTTAAATGCATAAAAGTACCACATATTTGTTTGTAACATCAAGGCTTTTTGACTTTGTCAGGAACCTCTATTTAAACAAAATAAAACTTCTAAAATGCTCTGGTTAAAATTATGACATTTGTGGTGTTAGGGTCAATTTTGACCCGGTTTAGTTTAGTTTAGTTTATTTATTTATTTCATTCATTTATCGAGCATAAAAACAAAAAATAATAATAATTTTGACCCGGTTATAACGATAAGAACAATAATGAGAGTTAAAACTGAAATCATGCAAAACCAACCTTTTCATGGATAAGGAAGCCTAACAACATAACCAAGAGATGAGAAACAAATGGGATGAGAAATAATTGTTTTAGTGTGTTTTACAGCTGATTTAAGACTCAGGTCAGAACTGACCCTAACACCATAGATGGAAGCAGAAAGCTGACAAGAGGAAGGTTCAATTGAAGCCAAATGGTAGACTGACAAATGAGACCTAGGGGACCACACCAAAAAATATTGAAACCAATATTTCATAGATAAGGAAGCCTAACAATGTAACCAAGAGAAGAAAAACAAATTGGATGAAAAAAATGTTTTTAGTGTATTTTACAGTTGATTTAAAACACGGGTCAAAACTGACCCGAACACCATAGATGGTAGCAGAAAGCTAACACAAGACGAAGGTTAATAGAGATTTAAAGTGCTCAAGTGTTTGTGCAGCCACTACAGAGAAGCCTCTGTCTCCTAACAAACAAAAACATGCCATAAAGCCTTTGTGGCCGTTCCCCTGCACTGAAAGAGGGATGGTTTGGTAAAAGCCTGTGACAGTGCAGTGCAGTGAAGTACACAACTCCCTGAATCCCACCACGCCCGCCACATTAGCTCGATCAGGTGTGTGCTGCTGGGTCGCTCACTGTCTCGGTGATGGAGTTTTTCGGAGCAGCAGACGAGCGGCTGTTCGCCACCGTCGGAGCCTTTTCTCTTTTCATTTGCTAGTCAATGTCTCACAGCCCTGCCTCATACTGCATATTTAAATAATGTTTTGTTTTTCTAGTAACCTCACTCTTCTTATCAAACTGCGGCAGACTGCTTTGCTTCTCAGGAGTGAGTTCCTCGGTGAATTGCACCTCAGAGTTTTTATACCACCTACATACAAAACAGCGTGATGAAGCTTTGCATCGTGCCCTTCCATATCCTGATTTTATTTCACTATAGAGCAAAAAAAGTTGAAACTTGAAACACCATAATTTCACCCTCTCCAAACAAAATAATGTGCAAAATGTGGACAAAAGAGAAAAAGCTGTCGTCTGTTGTTCCCCTCTCTCTCACGGCGAGTCTCTGTGAATATTCTCACTGCACCGAAAGTGATTTAATAGATTAATTTCTGCAGACATGAGTGAAGCACACCCCGGTATATTTCAGCGGAGGTGACATTCAAGCTCACAGAGAGAGGCAATCTGTCGCCACTCCTCCCTCCCTCCCTCTCTCCCTCCCTCCATCTCTGCCTCCATTTGTAACCCCGGTGTCATTTCTCCCTCTCCCTGCTGGTGTTACAGTAAAAACAATATAAAAACAATATCAGAAGGTCTTAAAATCCCCTGACCTCTGCTCAGGCACGATCCTTTTCTTCTCACATCTCGGCTGTTGTGTTGTGTTGCGTTGCGTGAGGTGTCATGTAGCCAGGAATTGGAATCTGTGGGAAAAGGTCACCTCCCGAAAGAAACAGGTTTCTACATAGAGAGATAGAGAGGAACAAAACCAAAAAAAAAAAAAAAAACGTGCGAGAGAGAAGAGACAGAGACACTGCTGCATCGCAACTGCTACTGCAACACAATCGAACATCTCCGGGACGAACGGTGGAAAACCGTCCCGTCACGGAGCGTTTCGGCCGAGGTTCAGCTGGGTTTGATGCACGCCATGGTACGCTGTTTGCAAATGAAATGAGGAACATGTGGGTATTTATTCTGGGAACATCACAGTCAGGTTGAGCTATTATGTGAAATGAAACATCAAAACCACCGTTCACGGAAGAGTGGAACAGGCCTGGAGCTACAGTAATAGTATTTGGAAGCATTTCTGGTTGTGTTTGATTCAAAGTCCAAGATGGATGGAAGGTTTTTACCTTTTTTTAGTTTGCAGCAGCACGTCAGTTACTCATGAACTGTCTTGCCGCTCTGAGGCCTCTTCAGTGGCGCTGAAGGCTCCGAGCTAAGAGACCAAAGCTGCTGAGAGCAACTTGTGCTAATGAACCAAGAGAACAGATGCACAGTAAATATACTCACATGTCAAACCGATCAAACAGCATTTTGACATGAGTCGTTTTTTTTGGATGAATCTTCCTCTGATGTTGTAAATAAAGATGGATGTAGTAGCTTCAGTGACCTCACCCGTATGTTTTATGAGTGGGCTGCTCCGCCGTCACCACCTTGGCAGCGCCTGATTCCCCCAAGACTCGCAGCTCCAATCCAAAGATGAGCAATTATGCATAACTTAAAGGGATAGTTCAACATTTTGGCAAATTCGCCTATTGCCATAATCCCTAGAGTTATAGCAGTAGGTTCATTACCTGTGGGGCAGAGATGGAGATGGAGGTGAACGGTACCCTCATCAAACTCATCAAGTACACAATCCAACAACTCCAAAACACTCTCATGGACAAGCTGTGACCTGCACATTCACCACGCTATGAAATAATCATGTATAATTATGTAACATTACGACACAGCCGAGTCTGCAATGTAGTTCCAACTGCATTTGCTTCGAAAACAACTCTGTCTCGCGATGTTACATGATTATCTCATAGTGTGGTGAATGTGCAGGTCACAACTTCTCCACCAGAGCGTTTTGGAGTTGTTGAATTGTGTATTTGATGAGTTTGATGAGGGACAGGGAACCTGTACCGTTCACCTCCATTGCATTCGCTGATCAGCTCACAACTCTGCCCCGCAGATCTCAAAACAACATGCACCGATAATTAAAGGTAATGAACCTACTGCTATGACTAAAGGGATTATGGCAATAGGCGAATTTGCCAAAATGTTGAACTATCCCTTTAAGGGGGAGATATGAAACGATTCGCCACCCATACAGTCCCCCCCCCCCCCATTAGGCTGTAAACAAGTTTGTTTCTACCAGCCTCTAGTGGTCAGTTAAGGGACTGCAGTTTCTGTCACTTCCTTCTTTGCCTTTTGTTTTACATAAACTTACAGTTTTTCTATTTCTAGGGAAATCCAACAATGGCTAAACAATCAGTTTGTATTTATATATGTATATCAGTCTGTCATAATTTATTGAACATATTGAACTGTCAGGGTAATAATTCTGACAGATGACAGAGATATTCCTGGAGAGGTTTCTCGGCCCTGCCCATTGCCGCCTCTTTCCGGTCGTTTCCGCTGTGTCTAACTACTCCCATATTTAGCGGCTTGTTTTAATGCTAAACGGCTTCAAGCAAATACATTTTCTAGACAAAAAAACACTGGTATCTTAAAAGTTAGGGCTGACAGCTTTAGGAGTCTTACCTCACTCTGCCAAGCAGGAGCTGCTTTTAGCCTTGTGTGTTGTTGAATATAGCCCCAAGCTTAGAATTATAATTATATTGACTTAGGATCACTCGTGGCTTAATTGAACAACTGAAGGAGACACAAAGTGTAAACATTTCTCCAGCCATTCTTTGTGCAACCCCGCTCGGAGGATGATTTAAAGGTCCCATATTATGCAAAATGCACTTTAGAGCGGTTTTCTATCAATAATATGCATCCTCGGCCTGTCTACAATCCCCCCTGGTATGGAAAAAGTTCATCCTCTCCCTTTTTCGCTTTCTCCGTCTTTAGAAAATGTGTGCTTAAACAGGCCAGTTGAAGATCTGTCTGTCGGTGACGTCACCGACAGACTCGACGCCACCCCCTAGGTTGGTGGCACCGCCCCTGGTGAAGGTTTGCCATGCCTGAAGAAATTTTCTAAACCGTGCCATTTTTTTCCCCTGCTTGTTAACATAGTGGTTGCTCTGTTGTTAGCTGCACACACGAGCGCCAAAGTCATCAGATATCACCACATTTCAATCAATAAATGTTTTAAAATGAACAAACTATGCAAGTCTGGTCGCTTTTCCGCTGTCGCCCCCCCTCCCCTTTATTTACGTAAATGTGGTGATTTCAGTACATAGCCCAGCTCCTCCTCACTTTTCATTCAAACAAACTAATGCCACTGCCACAGTTGTTAAATTTCATCAATGAGACCAGCATTAAATCTCCTAAAAATAATTTAACCAGCCAGCGGTAAACCTCTAAAAGCATGCGGATACGTTACTTCGCTCGTTTTCTCCTCCGGGAGGAGGAGATGTCCGTGCCGGCAGATCAGCTCAGTAGAGCGGCTGCTGCTGCTGCAGACAGCCGCTGCCCCTGGTCCCGGTCGGGGCTCAAACAAACTCTGCACTTCTCCCAGGACAGACATCGGAGCAAACTGACCACATACTCTGGATTAAACTTTCTTGCATGAAACTGTGACATGTTAACAGTGCTAAAGCCAGAATTAAAACAGGTTTTAGCAGCTTCTATGGCTGTTGGTTTGCCGCGAAACGGCGACAGCCGATGCTAATTTCTGTTAGCCCGTCTATGAGGTTTCACATTGTACGTTAGCATTAAGCTAAGCGGACTTTATGCTTAGTTGTGATACTGGCTGTGTGTGTTTTGAACGTTGTTTCAAGCCTGGTTTGGGACTATTGTGAGCTACATGAACCACGAGACCGCACTGGCGGCGACGTCAAGAGCTGTCGCCACGCTGTTATATCAATCGCTCTGGCTATAGTGATACATCCACCCATAAACATTAGCCCATGCTACCGTTAGCCACATCCTGTCCCCGAGGCAGAATCTTTCCTACTATGGCCACGCCAAGACCCGCCTTACTAGGCCTCTGATTGGCTGAGAGGGGCAAGGCAAGGCTGTGACAGACGGAGCTCATTAACATTTAAAGGTACAGGCACAGAAACAGCTCGTTCTCAGGAGAGCTCATTTGAGCGACTTTTAGACAGCTGCCATTCAGGACCACGGATCAGTTTGGGGCAATACATTTCGAATACAGTTTAGTTGGACGTCTGACAGCTGAGTGAAACTGAGTAAAAAGAGTATAATATGGGACCTTTAAAAAAAACAAAAAAAAAACAGGATGTGTCACTTGCAGATCATTTGCTGTTTGATGTTTGTCTTCACCGAACCTTTGGTGCAAATGAAGATGTGAGACAAACAACGCCAGCGAGACCTGTAGTAGGCCTACAGACGTCAGCGTGAGACTCTGCACACTTTGTATCTCACAGGCAGCGTTTTCAGAAAAGGAGGGAAAGAGAAAAAATTCTCAAAATCACAGTGATTTTAAATAAATCACATCTATGTTTAGGAGACGTTAAATGAAAGGCAGAGGAGAACCTATTTAGGATATTGCTTTCCCCTGGGAACACATAAATGAGTTGAAATAGTCCGTGCACTCTGGCACTGTTGTTTTATGAAGCAAACTCTGCCCATCTGGTGCTGTAAGCAGGTTAAAACAAACAGAATTTATTGCAAACACTTTTTGAATCATGTCTGGAGCGGATAGAAAAGCTCTCAGCACCACAAGTTTACAACATGCTTGAGTGTTTTCGCAGAGCCGATCTGTTTCTCCACAAATGCAGTTGGCATTAAAATACCCGCTCATGACTCTCTGACTGTATATACTTTCAGCAGCACGATCAACGTGATATATCCTAGAGACTGTGCAGCCCGCTCCGACGGCCCCGTTCACCCTCACGAGTGATTTAAGGGGCTTTAAGTGATCACAACAACATGGCGCAGACTTTTTTTTTTCTGTGTGTCTGGCATTAGATGCACCGCTCGGCTCCCCTCGCTCTACCCGAGAGCCATAAACGCCTGTGATAAATGGAAACAACCACATTTTGAAGAGGTGATATGTCAGATTACAGAGAAAGGCTGCGCAATATGGTTACTTAATAATAAGACTGAGAAGAAATGAGTCACACAACTGCAAAGCCATGAGTAGCAACAGGTGAGTTTCAGGCCACAGCCACACGTACTCACTTTAACCGGTTTCAAGGGAGTGACACTAATCGCACACTTGTTTAATGCGGGACTTTCGGCATTGGTCCCTGCCTCATTTGATGTGAAGGAAACTTGGCGTGCACGCTCAGGAGAGGTCACCGAGGTCTCTCGACTTGTCAGCAAATACATGAGAGCATGTGCTAACGGGTTCATTTCAGCCTCTCCCCGCGGGTCGGGTGAACATCTACACTTCAAACTAGAAAAGTATTTATTGTGTCCCAACCAAAAGTACAGACAGGCCATTTGCCACTTCAGAGTAAACAATACAAGAATACCAAAAGTTATTGGAAGGTATAAAGGACTTGATTTGCGATGACGGCCAGCTTGGCAATGAGTTCCACGTTCTGTTTGTATATGTATCGTATATTTCAGAGAAAAATACCTCCCTAAATATTATGTTTGTCGTCCATCTATGTTCAAACTAATATTGTTATTACAGTCTGATAAAACAAAAGTTATTTATAAGTTAGGTGCCTTTCTGAAGCTGTCCTTCCTTTGTTTAAGTGATACTTTACCATATTAATTATCT
The DNA here is from genome assembly GCF_905171665.1 of Trachurus trachurus. Taxonomy (NCBI): domain Eukaryota; kingdom Metazoa; phylum Chordata; class Actinopteri; order Carangiformes; family Carangidae; genus Trachurus; species Trachurus trachurus. The sequence continues at coordinate 11,352,730 of NC_139895.1, read as the reverse complement.
ATTTATCTATGTTTTGTTTTTGTTTTGTATGTCCTCCATTTGCCAGAGATGTAAATATGTACAGCCCCACTGCTTGCTTGCCAAGCTTGATTACTTGTACTGTCTAATGTTTGTTTATGCTCCATACCACGTATGTGGTCGTGAGATAAATATAAAAGTGAAGTGAAAGGTTTAAAATGCCACAGTGGACCGATTTCCAAACGTAGCCTGGACCCAGTTTTAATCATGATCGGACAAATCGTTAATGATTATCCCCCATTTCCCTGCTTACTGTAGCCCTGCCTCTTATGAAGTTTATTGGTCAATATCAAATAGGTTATCAACATATCACATACCCTTTGATAAGCTCGGACCAGCAGTGATCTACAGAACATTTAATGGTGGCGTTTAACGACAGCTTAAGGGGGAAAAAATCAGAAATGAAAGATAAAAATCATATTTCTAGTTAATGAGCCGAGTTTCATGGTTGCAGCTCGTTCCGGCTCGCTGCAGAAAAATCATAACACTGAACAATATTGAACTGTAATAATATATTTGCTCGATATTAGAAACCGCAGTTGATTTCCTCTAAACTTATACTTGCACACTTTTCCTGCTGCACTGCCCGTGGATAATCGCATGCAAATGATGTAATGCTATGCAAAGATCAAGGTACAGTAGATGTGACGGGGCCTGGCAACAGTGTTGTTTATTTTGTTGTTGCTGATGACATAAGCATTTGATTTAGGCGTCAAAATAATATTTTTTATGATCGAACTCATTTGACCTGATGTTAGGAGTTTATAATCATGCTGCAATTACTTATACTGTACATATAGTCATTATAATGAGGATCAGCAGTGTTGGGCAAGTTACTCTGGAAAGGTAATTCAACTGATTACTACTGATTTTTCCTTTTACAAGTAATCACGTTACTGTTCTGATTATTTTATTTCAAAGGTAATTGGTTATGTTACCATTCTCAAAAACAAAAGAACAAACACAGAACAACCTCCAGCAGGACAGTTGACACTAAAGCCCAAGACGGGTGCTCAAGCGTGGGAGAGAGGAGCGGAGAGAGGACCGTGGATCTCAGGCAGGGCGTCCTGACACTGTGTATCCCCGGACGGGTGCTTAAGTGTGGGTGAGAGCAGCAGAGTCACTGGGCCGGAGCATGAAGTGACAGTGGTGCACCAGGACCACAGAGGTCGGGGGGGGGGGGCGGACCGACACCTCTCTCCCAGAACGGGCGCTTAAAGGTCCAGTGTGTAAAATGAGAGGAGAACAGTGACATCTAGCATTCCTATTCTATCATCTTTCTACATAAAAGAAGAATTATAAGGCTATAAAAACCAAACAGATTTTATTTTATAGCGATTATACACTTATACTAAATATATTCATTGGTAGTATGTTCAGATTTTGCCAATAAACCTTGACACATATTACACACTGAACCTTTAAGTGTGGGTGAGAGGAGCTGAGAGACTGTAATATAGTTACCTAGGCTTGTAACTGTAATCTAATGACTATTTCAGAAATTATAACGCATTACATTACTCCGTTACTTAATAAGTAATCAAATTACTGTAACTATTAAGTAGCCTGTTACTGCCAGACACTGTGGATCAATAATATGCAGTTATTGCCCCACCAGACATAACTCCTGCTGTGACTACAGTATATTGGGCAGTTGAAAATGCCACGGTTGTCGTTTGTGTGTGTTCACATGTGAGTTTTTTTTGGAAATGCCACCAGCTTCAGATAATTTTGCTTCATAACGGAGCCAAAAAAGTGTGGGTCACCGGCACTGATCAGCAACAAAGGTCCAACTGAGCTACAGGGCAGAAAAACACGACGGTTTCTAAAGTTCAGTAGAAATCTGATTGAATCCGACGTCTGCAGCAGCGTTCATCATCTTGTCTACGAACATTTGTGTGTGTGTTAATGAGCTCCTATTCCTGTTTTCACTCCAGCACTGAGGAGCCAAGACACCAGGACGATGGAGGCTGAAGGAGAGGACATGGAGGAGGAAGGCGAGGACGTGTCCAGCACGGCGGGGCCTCAGCTGGCCGCCGGCGGCGTCACCGAGCGCTCCAACAGCACCTCCAACGGACGCTCCTCCCAGATCCTTTACGTGATCACGTCCAGCCCCGGTAAACCGGAGCACAACATGCCAGGTCAGTGGGCTGGACGCGGCGAGACCACCGGCCACAGCGCTAGTATGTTTACACCCCATAATATGTATATGTGTATATATATATATATCCTTCAGGGCCCATCAGGGACATTTTTGTCCTTTTTGGCAACATTTTCACCTTCCTTTGGCTCCCATTCTGACTGTGTTGGTGATAGTGACACAGCTTTTTGTAATGAAGCCTTTCTCATGACAAACTGTAGAAGTCGAGTTTTGATTTTTATAACAAGGCAGCAGAACACAGTGAAACTAATTGTGCATACACTTGTATATGTTTTGCATACACAAAAATGGCCACTTCCAAAAAAACTGCTCTAAAAATCTAACAGATTAACCCTCCTGTTGTCCTCCTGGGTCAAGGAAGGAAGGACAAAGGGAAAGATAGAAGGGTCAATTGGGTCAAAAAGAAAGAAAGTAGTAAGGACGAAGGGAAAGAAGGAAGGAAGGAAGGAAGGGAAAAAGGAAGGAAAGAAAGATGGAGGGGAGAGGGAACAGATTTGTTCAAGGAAGGAAGAAGGAAGGAGGAAGGGAGGGGGAAAGGACTGTGGAATGAAGGATAGGAAAAAGGAAGGAAAGAAAGAGAAAGGGAGGGAACAGATTTGTTCAAGGAAGGAAGAAGAAGGAAGGAAGAAGCGAAAGAAGAGAAAGAAGGGACGAAAGTGGGAAGGGAAAAAGGAAGGAAAGAAAGATGGAGGGAGGGAACAGATCAGGTCAGTTGGATCAAAAGAGGAAGGAAGGAAGGAAGGAAGGAAGGAAGGAAGGAAGGAAGGAAGGAAGGAAGGAAGGAAGGAAGGAAGGAAGGAAGGAAGGAAGGAAGGAAGGAAGGAAGGAAGGGAACAGAATGACAGCAGGAGGGTTAATATTTTTTTCTGCTTTTTTTTTCATAAATCTCTTAAACCACTTCCTCCTCTGTCCAAAACTACCAAATATCAATGGGAGTCAATGGGAGGCAAATTTTTAAATCTGCGGCTACAGAAAAACTAATGATGCTACAAAGCCAATATTTTGAGGAATCCTTGACCTATCCAAGACTGATTTTAAAAATAAAATCCCCCAGCCACTTGACATTTGTTTTTCAGAAAATAGCTACTGTAATTTTTTGTGTTTTTTTTTTCATTTAAAAAAACAGTGACATCAAGGAATCAAACTGGCATTTCAAGTGTTAAAATCCTCAGAATTATTGAATATTTGGTAGTTTTGGACAGAGGAGAAGTGGATTAAGAGATTTATGCAAAAAAAAATAAAACAGAAAAAATATTAATCTGTTAGATTTTTAGAGCAGTTTTTCGGAAGTGGCCATTTTTGTCCGAAGCGGTACAAGTGTATACGCCGCTGCCTCTCTCTGCCTCTGCTCTTCCTGACAAGAGCTCCCGTCGAACATGACCTGGTTTTCTGTGGAAGTATTAAAATCACGTTAGTCTGTTGAGACGGTGGCTTCCTGTGATCATTCATAGAAGTAATACTCAGCGACGCTCTTGTTTTTTTCCTGTCAGTGACTCATGAGCGAAGTTACTTAACGCGTCTCCCTGCTGATCACAATCAGGCCTCTTGTCAAAGCGACGCAGGGTGGACCGGCGTCTTCTCTCTTCTCTCTTCTTCCTCCTCTTCTTTTCTACTTCCTTCAAACATTATTCCATGCAAACTCTGTCTCTAAGGGCTATCGTTAGGTATTTCTCAACCAGATGAGAGCAGATGTGCGTTGATAAATGCATCACTGTTTTTCTTGACAATTTGCTGGCGGAGCGCTGCTGCTGCTACAGTATCAGGTGTGCCAGCAGCAGCAACAGCAGCTCAAATAATTCTTCACCCGCTAATCCTTTCAGTCTGCCTCAGTTTGTTTTCATTACCGTGATACAACATCTGATGTCTTGTTAACTGTGCTGCTCTCTCTCTGTCTCTGTCTCTGCAGTGTGGACCATCTACGCTCTCGCTGCTCTGCTCATCCTGACCGTCATAGCCATGGTGGCGAAGCTGCTGCTGCACATCACTGTCAAGTAAGTATGCTAACCCGTTGGAGGCGTGTGCGCGATCGAGCAAAGGATCCGATGTCAAAGCATTCATCTGTAGTATTATGTTACATCCCTGTCTTTCATTTTCGTATTCTGACACCAGGATGTTTTGTTGCATCTCACATTAAGTGCAGCCTGATGTGTCACTTTTTAGCTCATTAAGAAAGATTATCCTGCCAACATGTTGTGGCCACTCCCTGGCTTTTTTTTTTTTTTTCCCCCTCTCTTTGCTGAATCTAATAATAAGGAGTTCCTGTTTAATATTCAGCATGTTTTCCTGTCAGCCATTGTGTCTGTTTTTTTGATACAACTGTTTTGAATTGAGTTGCCAAAGCCAGATATATTTTAATCCTGCACAGACGGGGAATTCAGAGATCCCCGCACGGCACGGCATTGTAATTGAGTCGGGTGCCGGTTAGGCAACGTGAAAAAGTCCTGATTTCTGGAGCACATTTAAAGACAGCTAGAGGTGACCACGCGCCCCCACAGAGGACATAAAAGTAAATAAAAGTAAGAACAATAAGTACAAGCAGAAGGCTAATAGACTAAATACGCTGTGTACAGAGTAAACAACCTAACAAAACCAAGAAACACTGAGGAGAAAACAAAGTTATGAGCGTGACAATGGACTAAAAGACGAGTAGAAAGAAAAAAAAGGCTAATAAGGAAATAATAGCTGCATGAGGTTAAAAGATCCCACATTTTATACACTATAATGTGTTTTTAATTTCTGTTTTAGAACCAAAAATTACCTAAATGTAGTTTCACATTCCCTCTCGGGCTTAAGTTGGTGTCAGCCAATCAGAAGAGAGGAGGCCCCTGAGTCTCTTTTCTGATTGGCTGACTGCTCCCTGAGTGATCAGATACAAATCTAGTGGATTTTCAAGTAAACAGAGAAACCAATGTAAGGTTGGATGGTGCGTCCAGATGGGCGGGGCTTAGGACGTGGCTGACAGCGACAGTGACTGCTGAGTTGTGACATCACAAAGTTACAGGAAGTCCTGACGGGTCATTTTAAGGCTCAGTGTCTGAATACAGGCTGTGTGTAGTTCTCTGTGGAGTCTTTGATACTTTCCCCAGTACTACTCTAACACTTAGACCAGATCTATAATCAAATAACACATGGAAATCTCACTTTCCACAATATGGGACCTTTAATAATAGAGGCGGAGGGAGCACATCTAAAATCTAATGACAACTCGTGGTAAGATTTTGGAGCAGAAAATTGCAAAATCTCTCGGTCATTTTAAGTCGTGACCGCGGGGCATTGAGGAGAGATGAGCTTTCAGGTCTAAGAGACCAGGGAGCCGAGAGCCAGTGGATAAAGTCTGTGATATACGGAGGGGCGTGGCCATTAAGAGCCCTAAAAAAAAGTCATCAGCAAGGTCTTTAAACTGAACTCTGAAGTGAGTGGAGAGCCGGTGAAGCGAAGCCGAGGCTGCAGCGATGTGCTCGTGCTTCTTAGCGCCTGTCAACATATTTGCGGGGTCACTCAGGACCAACTGCAAGAGGAGTGATAATGACGATGGAGGGCACAATAGTCCGGTCGATATGGAATAAAGGCACTGGTTATTATTTTTAACAACAGCAATGATGTGTTTATCAAGGCAGAGCTTAGAACGACACCACAGATTTGTTTACCAGGACCTTTATATACAGGGTAAAGGTGGTTTATCCTACTGAGCGGGGGCCAAATATAAGCACTTATCAAAACCTAGTCCAAGAACCAAGTCCTTAACATTGCAACTTTGCAGACATTTTTTAATGCAAGTGAAAATGAAAGATAGTTTATAAATTCTTATCTTTGTCCTCTTTATCTTTCCACTTTTATCTCTCTTTGGCAAATGGAAAAACTTCCGTATGCAGAGATTATTTGAATAAAGTCATTTGAGGTTTTTGGTGCCCTGTGCACGGCCTTTCAACCTTTTCACCAAATGTCACAATATCAGTTTTAGACGAATGGAATTCGATCTTTGTCACCATTTGAGCTGTGGTCCGTGTGAAAAATGTAAAATAAGGAGGGAAGATAATGAAGTCTATAAAAGCTCCCAACGGTTTCCATCAGTTTGTGTTTATAGTTAATTAATGCAACATTAGAAAAACACATTTATAGGGTTCTAGCCGATGTTATTCCTCTGTTTTCCTCTGTCTAACCCCTCCTCTTCCCTCTCCTCCTCAGGTCTCCCAGCATCCCGACGGTCAGCGGCTCGGACAGCTGCAGCCAGAGCACGGCGTCCTCGGAGCCCTGGATCATCCTGTACCGGCCCTCCACCATCTCCCTCTTCAAGAAGAAGCTAAAGAACCACCACGGCGACCTCAGCCCCCTGGTGGGCAACTAGCGCCACCGCGGCGCCGCTCTAAAACCGTTGACCAAGACGCTACTATACCACCACCCACAGCTATTCTGTACACGGGCCCATCGGACGCCACGGCCCTCAGACAATGAGACTCTACGAGGCGCTGCGCTAACAAGCCAACTACTTGAGTGGCTAACGACAACTGACTGAGTGACTGCTACTAAAAAAAACGGCTCACGGGGCCGAAAGTGGCCGGGGCGCTCCCGTCCCCGTCCCGCTCAGCACCAAAGAGGAAAACGACGGGGGGACAGGCCGGGGGGGCTGTCAGTCAGTGTCAGCGACCGACCACAGCGTGAGGAGAGAGAAGGGCAGAGGATTGGACGGAGGAAAGATCTGCTGCTCTGACAAAGACACGAGGACGCTTTTATATCACGCCATGCAGGCAAGTTTCTCCTGTTCAGCGAAGGCGCCATCTCAGCCCCCGACGATCAGCAAACCTCCACAGACCCTAACCCACTGGTCACTGGTCTGTGTCCAGTTTAGAGGAAACAGAGAGGGTTTTTTGTTTGTTTTGTTGACCTCTTCCTGGTGCTTCCGTCACATTGGCAGCAATCAAATCTTCATCGAGTATCAAGGAGGAGGATGAAGACATGGAGTCCTGGACACACACCTCACAGCTTCACAGTTTTATATTACAACTCTTCTAACTGCCTCATGTGGACGAGGAAAACACTTGCAGCCAAAAACCAGAATCCTCCCATACAAAGAGATGTGTATTTATTTGTCTGTTTGTCTGTTTGTTTGTTTTTCTTTTGGTTCTGTTTGCAAAATGCTAATCTACATTGTAAAAACTCAAAATCTTTCCAATAATATTTTTTAATAATTAATAATAATTAAAATTTTAGTCAAAACTAATCTCTTTCCACTTAAAATAAGACTCATCACCTTAAAAATTGACTTGTTTTTAGACAGTTTTCACTTGTTTCAAACTAATTTTCAATTGAAATAAGTAGAAAAATCTGCCAGCGAAATCAAGTTTTTTGTGCTTGTAAAAAGAAAGAAAAACTTGCTCCACTATCAGATTTTTCTACTTATTTAAAGTGGAAAATCTGCTTGAAAAAAGTAAAAAGTGTCTAAAAACAAGCTACTTTTTAAATGTGATGAGTCTTATTTTAAGTATAATTAGATTTATTTTGACTAGAAATGACATTTTGACTAAAAATAAGACAAATATTCTTGGTAAGATTTTGAATTTTTGCAGTGTGTCTTTTGTTTTTGTTTTTTTTCTTGATGTTCTCTATGTGAAAACTAGCTTTCTAAAGGGGGAGGGTGGCGGTGGCGGGAATGGGACGTGAAAAACGTCACGCAGCGGAAGGTGGTAGATATCGCAGCACTTTGGGGGGATGAATCACTCGCTATTAAACGAAAAGATCAGAGGGAGAGAGAGAGAGAGAGAGTTCACTCACCCACTCGGTGCTCATGTGGATTTGGGTGGAGAGAATAAATGGTGGAGAGGAGGGGAGGGGGAGGAGGGGAGGGGGGGTTGGGTGGCGCAGCAGTTTGCAGACAAACTGCCATTTAGGGAGGCTTGGGAAGATCTGAGGGCTTTTCTTTTTTTTTCTCTCTCTCTCTCTCTCTCTTCTCTTCTGCTCGGGTTGTGGGTGGGAGTCTTTCCGGTTTGATGGTGTTCAAGTGCCTTAAGGATCTCCTCTTCCCCTTGTCTCAGATTCCTCAACATCTGTTTCTTTCACGAAGCCGACCGGGGTCCCTTCAAACACAAATACACAACACAACACAACAAACACAAGTTGAGTCTGTGCACTTCCCGGAAAAAGAGAGCATGTGCAAAGAGCTTCGTTCCAAAAATAGGATTTTCCGCCACTTAAAATGTAAAAGTAAAAAAAAAAAAGAAGAAAAAAAGCAATGATGCCACATGTTGTACAGTGATTGAAAGCATTAGATCTTAAGTCTTTAACCATAGTGCACTCAACTGAACACCTCTCCTGATTGTTTTTGTGTTTTGCTTTTTTTAACGCGTTGTAAGAGTCGAGGCTTTAAAAGAAAATGTTTGTTTCCCCATTTCTGTCTGTGCTCTTATGTGTGGTCTTGGACATTTACTGAACATATTGTTCACATTAAGTTTTAAGTCTTTTTGATTGCAGTGGAAGGGGGGGCAGGGGAGGGAGGGGATGGGATGGGGGGGTGAATATTGTTGTACATTATGTAATTCAGTGTGGGAATGATGATATTTATGTTCGCTTCTTTCATTTTGTGTCTAGTCGAAGCGCTCGAGAGACGCGTCAAAGTACTTTTTCTACTCACTCATCAACTTAGCTCAAAAGTGGAATGCATTTTTCTTTTTTTTTTCTTTTTTTCTTCCTCTCCTTCCTCTCCTTAGACAGCGGTAAATTGCCTGAAATCACAAGACGCTGCTAGACCCTGAAGCTTTTACCTGTCTCCTTGATTTCAGGCCAAAAGGTCGAGCGCCAACAATACACCCAGACAGCGATAGAAACCAAAAGAAAAAAGAAAAGAAAAGAAAAAAGCAGCAGCAGCCGCTCGCTGGGACTGTGCACACAAGCTGACAGCAGGTTTTCAGCTGTGACAGTTTTTCTGTGCATTGCTGTGACATTTAAACTACTTCTGAAAGGTCAGAGTCTACTAGTGCGCCATTGGCATAGTAATTGGCCTTTCCTGTCGTGGGACTGAATGTTAGCGTGGGCTCCTGCAGATGGTCAACCCCCCCCCCCCCCCCCACACTCCCAAAAAAAAGTAAAAAATCTTCTAATTACCATCAGGATAAATACAGAAGAGGTTCCTTCATCAGTGCACTTAAAGTTTCTTCTATGGTACTTATCACTCTCTCATTTGGTTTCATTGAAAAGAAGCAAGAAATCTAAAAATGCGTTATTATTTTGTGCAGCAACCCAGAGCACTTGAGTCAAAAGGTTACGTTCAAAGACACAATGCAGCTTCACAGTGACGCTCAAGTCAAAGTCACACAGTGTTTTATAGTTTTCAAGAGTCAGAGAAAACTTAAAGGCCGTAAATAAAAAGAGGAAGGGGCCTTTCTTTCTTTCTTTCTTTCTTTCTCCCCATCAGAAGTTTGTAAGGATATAAAGAAAACAAGATGGGACCACGCTTTACTCTGCCTGTCTGCTCGACTGTAACTCATGTTAATTATTGCAAGACAAGAGCACATGCCCCTGGGTCTGTGATGTTCAGAGCAGACCATGCGTAGAGAGCGAGCAAGAGAAGGGAAGAGCTGAGAGATGTGAGAGCGATGGGAAATTAATGTGCGTTCAAATCAAACACAAACTAACCAAATCTGACAGTTTAAATCTAACAAGGGCATATTTGTTTGGATAGCCTGGTGAATTATGCAAACTCCCATTTTCTGTCCCATCCTCCAGTCAATCGGAAAATTCCACGCTATCTCCTCCGCGCTTGCCGAGCGGTGGAAACAGTCTTTTCCCAAACTGTTGTAACTGATGTGAATGTCCCCGTGTATAAAGTGCTCGATGACGTGAAAAAAAACATCCATCAGGACAGAGGATCCCCGGTGGGAAACCAAACGATGATGATGAGGAGGAGGAGGAGGAGGGGGCCGACACATTGTTTCCATGAAATTGTAAATAGCGAAATAGTGAAATTTTTAATTTATACAGTAAATTATTGTTATTTTGTATTATGTGAATGGGATATAATCTATCTTTTGTATAAGTGAAGTACCTTTGTAGTTTTATTTAATGTGTCCCTGGTTGCAAAATAAACACTGTATGCATGTTTCCTAAAGCCAGCGTACTTTCTTATTTCATCATCAAACACAAGTATTTAAACCCTGAGTTGCAGAGAAGAACCATATGGGCCTCAAATGCCGGATCACGCTAATCCTGTTCACTCTTCCCATTCCAAACCTTTTTCTTTTTCTTTCTTTCTTTTTTTTTAGTGCTTTTGTGTGAGAAAATCAAAAGGTGCAATGCGATTTTCTAAAATCTGTTTGGCTTAAATAGATTCAGGCTTCGGTGTTTGCACAGTGGGACATCTGCACCCCCGTCTCCTTTTCTCCCTCTCTTTCTCTCTCTCTCTCTCTCTGAAGTTAAATACTTATCAGATATGCGAAATGACTCCCAGACTGTTTTGGAGATGCACACACACATGGAGGGGAGGATTTGCAGTGCCATGTGTAACCCATTGGCTCCCCTCCGGGATGAGGTCAAGCATGCAACCTGCACATTTGAGGGGGAACAGCAGGAGTGCAGCTTTACAACTGGAACACCGTGAAAAAAAAAAAAAAAACTGAAACAGAAACAGAAAAAACACAAACATGGGAGGACGTTTAATAAGCTGGAACACTTGGTATGTTTGCAATGATGATTTCTTAATTTGCAAAAGGTGTTTTCTTTCTTTCATCAGGCTCTGAAGCCGTTCGTTGGGGTGGGGAGGATTTTGTTTCCCGGCTGCAGCCTGTTCCTTCATATAGGAGTAATAATAAGTGCTTCCATATACAGGCTTTCCTATAGAAACACATTCAGAGTGACAAGGACTCACAATTAGTCAGGAACCTTGACCTGAAACTGTCGAATGTTTCAGCTTGTGAGGTTTCCAAAAAGAAAAGAAAACCCAGATCAGGTTACTGTACCTGTGAGCTACAGATGCTAGTACTACTTGACTGTACTAGTCAAGTGAATGGATAATCCGTCCAGAAGAGAGCAAAGACACCGGTCGACAGGTATTTCGGATTCATTATTAGAAACACACACATCCCAACACAAGACCAGAAACAGGAGATTGTAAATGATCCTCTCCCTCCCTCTACTGGTGAGATGATGTTATATAGGTAGTATGTTTCCTCTGAAGAGGAAGCCCAGTGTTGATGTTTGAAACCAACCAGCTCTGTACATGATGATGAACAACCATAAATGTTAGTAAAATAGTTGTTTAGAGTGAAATAGAAATACTCAAATTCAAAATACAGTGGAGTACAAACTTTTAGATGTCTTATAAGAGGTTTGGTTGGACTTTTTCTCATCCATCCATTCACAGGAAGATATCACACACACCACCCGTCAACCCCCAAAATGCTTTTCTCCCCCTCTCTCAATAGCAATTGTGCAGTTGTAACATTAATCCTTAACCAGACTCGGAGACTTTTCACCGCTCCTCTGGGTCCCAAAGCAGTGAAAAAGCATCGGCCTGCAGAGACCCCACCAACCCCTCCAACCCCACCCCGTCCCACCCTGCTCATGGTCAACCTTCCCATAGCCGGGGAACAGAGAGCGGTGCAAGCCGATCCCCCTGAACCCAAGTCGACCAGTAATTAAGGCAACAATGGGACAATGCGTGGCCGTGTCTGGTTACTGTAAGAACGAGAAAGTGAGAAGAAAGGAAGACAATACCTGCCACTTTCTGCACTCGGGGAACTGAAGTCAGCTCCATTAGGAGAGACAGAGGGGAGAGGAGCTGGTCTCCTGTGGTGGACGATGTGGAGAAAAAATAACTGTGAGAAAGAGGTTCACTCACTCTCCATGCAGCAACTTGTCTGTTTGGATCTGCCCTCGCTCTGCAATATCGTCTATGACCCCGGTGTAATTAAAGCAGTCTCATGCCCTTCAGTGGTTTTTGACTACATGCATTGGCCTGTTTCATACTTTCCCTCTATTACTGTAGCTGTTTGCTGCTGAAAGCTGTTTACATGCAAAACACTTTCAGCTCTGCCTTCAAGGCAGTCGATGTTATTATTATCATCATTATTATGAAAATATATCCAAATTCAGAGTTTTCATCTTTTTAAATGTGAGGATTTGATTATCAGTTGTTCTAAAAAGGAATAGCTGGTTGTTGTCAAAATGTTTTTTGGACAACATTATTCATGGCCTGATTAAAAGAATACAGTAATCAATAGTCTAGGTCACATGTCAACTAAATTGTATCACAATTTAAAATAAACAGCCAACCAATAATGGGCTACTGACCATTAGCTCAAACCCTCCTTATCATGTATAGGCTATAAACTTTATAGTATGTGTATGTGTATATAATGGGCACATCTTAATAGCTATACAGTCAGATATTGTCCCACCTCTATTATGATATATGAAACACTCACACTGCTGACTAGTCACATCATGTCCTGTGATTTGCATACATATATATTTATGCAAACAAAAGAAAACAACACAAAAACTCTAATTTTATGACTTTTTCAGACAATAATAAATTATACAATACATTTTATTTATAACGCCTTTTACAGATGCTCAGAGACGCTTACATAAAAACAGCAAAATTAAAACACAGAAACAATGTGCTACAATATCGAAACAGAAGTTAGACATTTATTTACACATTCAAAGCCAGTTTAAAAAAGTGGGGTTTTAGGAGTAATTTGTGTGTGGAGGTCTGCACAGTCAGTCTCCATATATGACACAATGTTTTTTTTTTTTTTGTATCTATTAATACACATCTCATAAATTATACATTATTTTTTATATTTCTATTCTCATATTTCCCATATCACCGTTTTATAACTTTCCTAAGGAAAAAAAAAAAACTACACCGTCGCTTGTTAGTGACGTCACGCTGACGCACAATTGTGTAACCGGACAACATGGCGGCCTCTATGAGACTGCTGGTGCGGAGGGTGATCCGACTTTCCCACAGAAACGTTCACGTCGCAGCCGCCGGAGCCCCGGGCCGACCGGGCTGCTGCTGCGGCTGCGGCCGCTGCTGGGGGCCGATGACCCGGCGCTGCTTCAGCCAACACACCGACACCGACACTCACTTCGGCTTCGAGACGGTGCCGGAGGCGGAGAAGGCGAAGAGAGGTGAGTGACGGGAGGAGGAGCTCCGGTGCAGGTCAGGTCGACCCTCCAGAGGAGTGATGAGGGGAGAGGAGGAGATATCAGATAGTTGATCCACGAAGTGACACTTGTGTTGCTTTAAGACAGTTACGTGTCTACAGATGATCCCTCCTGTCTATAATCTGCAATAAAGTGTGAATTATATTAAAATAAGGCGTGTTTGCTGCATCATATACAAGCCGAATTCAAAAGTAAAGGATACTAAATAGTATAACATTTTGAAATATTAAATCTTAAAAGTTGTTTTCACAATTTATCTAAGGACAATAATTTGCTTATGTTTTGAACGGAGTCTGTAAGTGAAAATACACTTGTTGTGATTATGTGTGCAATGAGTAGTAGTGCACATTTACACTGGTGGTGCATGATATAATGGAAAGGAAAACAATAAAGAGAGTTCCTTGTGCTTACAGGGACATTAAATAAATACCCTACTACCTCCATAAACCATAAAATGTGCGGCACACATCAAAAGTATGGCGATAAAACCAAAGAGAGTTGCATTTATGTATCAGAATATATGAAACTGAAATAAAGCTCAAGTTTAATTATCATCTCAACAAGAAATAAAATGTTTAAACTACATAAAAATAGTAAGTATATCAGTGTATATAAATATAACAGAGGACAACTAAAACACGCCTTCTTTCTTTCTCTTTGCTTGTTTCTTCTAGTGTACAAGGTTTTTGAGAACGTGGCCCAGAAGTACGACGTCATGAATGACGCCATGAGTCTGGGGATCCATCGGCTGTGGAAGGACATGCTGCTGCACGCCATGCACCCACAGCCCGGGGCTCGACTGCTGGACGTGGCCGGTGGGACGGGTAAAGCTGTGTGTGTGTGTGTTTTTGTATGAATGTGTGTGTGCATTTCTCAAGACCACCAAACTGAAACCCTCTCTGCTGTCGTTCTTCCTCCTCCTCCTCCTCCTCTCAGGTGACATCTCCTTCCGTTTCCTGGAGTACGTCCGCTCTCAGCAGGAGCGGCAGCAGCGGCGGGCGACGCGCTCCCTGCAGACGCCGTCCTGGCAGGACATCTCCAACAACTACTCCACGGAGGACGAGGAGGCGCTGCCGCAGGAGGCCAGAGCCGTGGTCTGTGACATCAACAAGGAGATGCTGCGGGTCGGGAAGCAGAAAGCCGACGGCCTGGGGGTCACAGCAGGTGAGAGTCGGGTTTCTCAGGTCCCAGGTCATACCGAGCATGCATACATGGGTTTTTGGGTTCTTCATGCACACTGAGCAGGTAAAGCATCACATGGTTAAGGTTAAATATGCTTCATTGATGCTTAAAGGGATAACTCACTCATTTCCTACTCTTCATCATGCCAAGGAAGGGTTTGGAGAACTTTCAGAGTCATCAAAACGCTTTTGGAGATCCAGGGGGGGTCCAGCTGGCAACAGATTTTCATATAATGGCGGCGGATAGAGTTCACTTTTGAATCGTCCAAAACACACACTATGAAACATCCAGATACCTCCATACTGCTCGTCTGTACTGACCCAAGTGTCCTGAAGCCGCCACATTAAAAAGTTGATCTCTAATTTGATCTCTGTTTTTTTCTGTTGTTGTAGCAGTAGATCCCAGTGGCTCTGTTGGTGTTTGTGCGCATGCACCAGATTTGCTGTGAGATGTTCGTTCGTCGTTGTAAACCAGGAAGAACACCTCGCAGCAAATCTCACACATGCGCACAAACATCAACAGAGCAGTATGGAGGTATCTGGATGTTTCATAATGTGTGTTTTGGACGATTCAAAAGTGAACTCTGTCCACCGCCATTATATGAAAACCTGTTGCCAGCCGGACCCCCCCTGGAACTCCAAAAGCGCTTTGATGACTCAGAAAGTTCTCCAAACCCTTCCTTGGTATGACAGTGAGTAGAAAATTGGTAAATTATCGATTTTGGGTGAAGTATCCCTTTAAGCATCAATAAACTATCGTTAACCTTATCCAGGTGATGCTTTACCTGCTCAGTAATACACTGTATGAAATGCTCTGAACAAATCAAGCTGCCTCTCCTACAGTACAGTCATCCACACAGATACTACAGTGGGTATAATCATTATAATAATAATTAATATAAATAAAAATAATTATATAAGGAGTGTGGATGTTACTTTGATTCTAGACTTCAGGCCTGTTCATGTTGCGTGACAGCATCACGTCCATATGTGATCACAAGCAACACAAGTCTTCCGTGTTGCTCGTTGCAGCTGCACAGACTCGACGTTCTGCATCGACACGAGTTGAATCTGTTCACACGTTCGTCTCTTCACGCTCCTGGGAGCACAGACTGGGAATGTAGATACACAAGAACAGATAATAAGAAGTTTGTCAGATTTCTGTGCAGCCGTGCGTGACCAGAACAGAGTACACGGAGTTCATAGTAACAAGTCTGCAGGGTGATGAAACTGTCACAAGTTCACAAACTGGTATTTCAGCTACACAGCCTGTATCTTTCTGTGTGTGTGTGTGTGTATGTTTGTGTGTGTGTGTGTGTGATCAGGCCTGTCGTGGGTGGTGGGCGACGCTGAGGAGCTGCCCTTTGATGACGACCAGTTCGACATTTACACCATCGCCTTTGGCATTCGCAACGTCACTCACATAGATCAGGTAAAAGTTCTGCTTGTCATTTTATGCTTCATTACACTGTTAACTGTAACTTAAAGGGATAGTTCAACATTTTGGCAAATTGGCCCATTGCCATAATCCCTATAGTCATAGCAGTAGGTTCGTTACCTTTAATTGTTGGTGCAAGCTGTTTTTAGAACGGCAGAGCAGAGCCGTGAGTTGCTCAGAGCTACGCTAGGCTCATGGGATTTCTTGGTTTCCCTCATCAAACTCATCAAATACACAATCCAACAACTCCAAAACGCTCTGGTGGACAAGTTGTGACCTGCACATTCACCACGCTATGAGATAATAACAGAACGTTACCAGACAGAGTTGTTTTAGAGGTAAATTCATGCAAAACTGCTGATGCACGTTTTTCAGCAAGCAGTCTCTGCGTTTACCTCTAAAACAGCTCCGTCTCGTAAAGTTCTGTTATTATCTCATAGCGTGGTGAATGTGCAGGTCACAACTTGTCCACCAGAGCGTTTTGGAGTTGTTGGATTGTGTATTTGATGAGTTTGAAGAGGGAAACCAAGAAATACCATTAGCCTCCGTAGCGTAGCTCTGAGCAGCTTGCGGCTCTGCTCTGCCGTTCTAAAAATAGCTTGCACCGACAATTAAAGGTAACAAACCTGCTGTTATGACTATAGGGATTATGGCAATGGGCCAATTTGCCAAAATGTTGAACTATCCCTTTAAGCTTATTTCAGCTAATGAGTAATTTGTCCGTTTTTCTATCAGTGCATATGAAGCTCAGGTCGTGTGAGTCTCGGCTGATGATTTACTTGATAAATAACTTAAGTCTTGATGCTTAATTTTGCATTCCTTATTCTTCTTTTCCAGGCTCTTCAGGAGGCGCTGAGGGTCCTGAAGCCCGGCGGCAGGTTCATGTGTTTAGAGTTCAGCAAAGTAACAAATCCTGTGCTGGCAAGGTGAGGAAGAGGAGTTAAATCATGATGGATGCCTCAGTGTAAACACCTGTCAACGCTGTTTGTTGATGCCATGACATGAATCCAGAAATATAGAACATTTCAAGCTGTTGTACAGAGGAAACTGGGGAAATCAGTTGTCAGTTTATTATAATAAACCCACTGCAGCTGAAACCAGTTCAGTCTAATCCATCAGTCCTGCAGGAAAATCAATAACAGAAACTTTGCAAAGCTTTTGCATCAGGCTGCATTAGTTTGTTTCCAGATGTACCTAATAAACTGTATGTTTTTATATAATATTGTTGATGTTGGTATCCTTCCACAAGCTGCAGCACATCTGTGTGTTTGCTTCTTGTGTTTTGGACCAACACTGCCCTCCTCTGGTGTTGCAACGTATAGCAACTGAGTAAATTACCTGTTAAATGTGACTTGTTTGAGTAGAAACCACTGATTATTTTTCCATTAATTAAAGTGAAGGAGGTCGTCAGTGAGTTCAGTTTGAAGGAAAACCTGCAGACACATGGTCGACATCCTCTACTGTCGTTACAGATGATGATTAACTAATCCCACAACGACATAAATCAGAGCTTTATTTACACATGGAAGTTTAGAGTTTGATGAAAAATGAGAATAAAATTGACCTCATTAAATTGTATATACGATGTGACAGACTGACTTAAAGTTAACTTGTGTCTCGTTTCATTTCTCAGGCTTTACGACGCCTACAGTTTCCAGATGATCCCCGTTCTGGGAGAGGTGATCGCTGGAGACTGGAAGTCCTACCAGTATCTGGTGGAGAGCATCCGCAAGTTCCCCGACCAGGTGAGAAGATGTGTCCTCACTTCTGTCTTCTGTCTACTTTCACTCTGGGTGTAGATTTATCTCTATATCACAGTTATTTTTCATAGTATTTTCTTTTATTTCCCTTAGAAAGTTAAACCTTATTTGATGTATGCTCTGTTGATACATGAAGGTGTTTTTATGCTTTATTTTTATGCTTCATTATGCAACGAATGATTAGCATGATCAATATCTATAATTTTGATTAATTTCTATTTCTCCACTTTCTTAAAATGTGAAAAAATACATATTTTCATTATTATTACCTCATGAATAAACCTTTCATAATATTTAATCCTTGAAAATCCTCAAAGATACTATCTAGAGCCTGATGTTGATAAATACTAAACCACTGATCTCTCATCAAAGCTTTTACTGATTAGTTTTCAGTAGATTAATATTGTTTTCATATTCGTCATGGGTGTATTTATGAGCTAAGTTAAACTAGATTTTCATCATCGTTGTGCAGCAGCATCCTGACAGTGTCGGTTCCTCGTGTTTCTGCTGCAGGAGGAGTTCAAACACATGATCGAAGACGCCGGTTTCTACAGTGTGAAGTATCACAACTTGACCGGCGGAGTCGTGGCTCTTCACTCGGGTTTCAAGCTGTGAGATCGACTCTTGAACTCGACTCCTCAAACAAAAAGACTTGAGTGTGTGTTTCAGGCGTCTGTGCCTGTGTGACAGACTGACAGAGTGAGTGAGTGCAGAGCACGAAGCCCCACACAGATCTGCTCTGCTGATGTCACTGCACCGAGGTCAGTGGACGTATTTATTATCGTGTGTCTGTCAAAACTACACTGTTCTCTACAGTATCGGTGTTCAGACAACTCGGTGAGTCGGTTAAAACTATTTCAGTCCAGTTAGTTTTGAATATTTTTTTGTAACATCTACATTTTGGAAATGGATAATAAAAGCTACAAAAGCTGATCTCAGTATTTGAATGACTTATTCCCTGAATCAGAGGTTTTGACCGTGAGCTTCTTACCAGGGACTTGAATGTATTTTCTTACTTTGATTAATGGAATATTTTTTTATTATATTATATTAATTATAATTTGCAGCAGAGTCTTCGTCAGTAACCTGTCCATTTTTGTAGCACAAGCCAGTTACATGCTCGTTTGAGGAGCAGAGCTGTTTGATGTCAGGTCAGCACTAACAGTTTATGACGTCATGACTGGCAGTCAATTAGAGTTCAATATGGTATATTTTAATCATATTTCATATGAATGCTCAAAATATTCTAATTTGATTTATTTTGATATCTGCATTTTTTCCTCATTTCCCCACAAATTTGCTCTAGCGCCCCCCGGTGGCCCTAAACTGATCTCCACTAGTGATAAAATGAGCACTTCAATGCACAGTGTAACAAATGGAAAGCAGAACACCACAACATGAGTTACTTGAATAAAACTGTATATTTTACAGATCTTTGTACACTTTTTTAATTACAAAACTGTATGGTACTAAAGTTTTTAAAATCAGTTTTTTGGTCAGAGAAGATTTAATCGTCTTGTGTGCAATTACCATGTATATACAACGTCTCATGTTAGTGATTTTTTTTCTCAAAATAAAAAGCAACCAAATAACTCAAACGTTCATACACTCTGAACATAAGACATGGCTTAAAAGATAAATATATTAGTAAATAAATATTCAGAGAACATATTTCCATTTATGAAATGTGTTTGCTATACAGGTACAGAAATATACACAGATTGATTTCTAGCCTTTAAACATTTGTAATGGTAATGACAGAAAATAATTATATTCTTAAAAAATTAAAAAATATTAATTTTTGTACACATTTTAATCTTCTTAAGTGCTAGAAACAATAACAAAAAAAAAAAAAAAATTAAATAGTGACTCAAGTACCCCAAAATGTTATTATATTTGCAGTAGGTACATATCTCTATGCAAAAGGCAAGATTAGATTCTCATTTGATTACAGCACTGGGTTAACTTATAAATAGGGTTATTTCAGAAGGTTTTTCCTCTGTGTAGAGAATGTGTATATTTCATAGAAACAGTATAAAAAACAGTCTGCAGGACAAACAGAAAGGCATGAATGACAAGCATTGATATCGCGAGTTGTATGTATTATGCACGGCACGATATGATTCAAAAAACGGATACGTTGTGGTATGTATAACTGCATCGTTTCAAAAAAAAAAAAAAAGTCACAGTACAATAAGGAACCCTTATGAAATATGAGTCTTTTCCAGCTACTTTCCTTTGGCCTTTTTTTTTTGTTTCTTGTTCTTGTTTTTATTAGATATTTATTCGCCTCATTGAGGAAATCGGGTAAAGAAGTGACGGCAAGAAAACGCACTGTTTAAGGGCTTCCAAACACGTAGAGCGCTACACTCTACATCTGAAGAAATCGTTTCTTTTATTTTTTTTTTATTTAACACCCCCGAGACACTCTCACCTTTATTTTATTTCATTTCGTTTCATTTTATTTTAAAGATATTGCTACAAAACAGCTTTTACCAGCCAGCGTAAGGCGTTCATGTTGCTCTGGCACATCTCATAACAGATGGGTTAGGCCACTACTGGACAGAAATGCAACGCTTTAAAAAAAAAGAACAAATTCTGTATTTATATTGAATAGAGACCAGTGTCAGCCTTTGCATTCACATTTCTATGCATTTTCTGTAATATTTATATATTTATATATATATTTATTTATATATTTATAGCTTCTCCTCAGAGAAATGTGTGGGTCAGACCGTTAGTGACCCATTTCCCTGCTCTTGAAAAAAATGTTTCCAAAAAAAAAAAAAAAAACGAACAATAACAATCATGTCTTTCTGTTTTGGTATAGCTATGTCCATACAACCTATTTGAGTTGGTGGTTGAAGCTTTATAGGCAGTCAGTGTTCATGTGCGCACATGTAGACATGTAGATGCAGATGTTTTGTGAATTAAGAGTGTAGTTTTTGTATTTGTATTTTTTGTTTTTTTCTCAGATTTTCCCAGCTCTCGCACCAAACACGGGAGCATAGGTAGCTTGTTCTGAAGAGATCTCAGCAGAAATGAGCCCGGACTACTTCACGCTGACAGGTGTTTTGTGTCGTCGTTCGTTGGGGTGGGCTAACCCTCCGTGACAGCAG
The DNA here is from genome assembly GCF_905171665.1 of Trachurus trachurus. Classification (NCBI taxonomy): domain Eukaryota; kingdom Metazoa; phylum Chordata; class Actinopteri; order Carangiformes; family Carangidae; genus Trachurus; species Trachurus trachurus. The sequence goes on along the minus strand of NC_139895.1, from coordinate 11,331,887 downwards.
ATGTCAACCTATTAGGTCTAGTTTCTATCCTTTTAGTTTGTATTGTAGTATCACCTTTTGTCTCGGTCGCTACGGGAGCGTAGTTTGGTGCTGAGACGTTCTGTGGCCACAGGAATGAACTGGATATATATATATTTTTTCTTTTTTTTTTAGTAGAGACGACAGGCCATTTCAGTAGAAATCCACACAATCTAAGATGATAACATTCAGTGCTCGGAGAGAGAGCAAAGGTTAGAACAAGGCAACTGAGGGTTTTAAATGATTGACTGACTGATACGGTACCAAACACATAGTTTTTTTTTTTGTTGTTTTTTTTTTAAACCGAGTCCCTTCTCTCTGGCTCATACACCCAGACCGCCATCGTTCGTTGAAGTACTGCTTCCCAACGCAGCGGGACCTGCAGAGCGCTGAGGGTGGAACAAAGCCCTGGTCTCGTCCTCCTGAGCGTATGGCTGACCTCTGAACTGTCCTGAGGTGAAGTACGCCTCCTCCGCTGTCCGCAGCTCCGCCTCCACCGTCACACCGACGACGGACGACAGTAAACTGCTCTGAGTGTCCGACGGCGACGGCGACAGCGACGACGACACCCCGGCGCCCAATTCACAGTCCGTGTCCTCGGGAATTATGGGTATCCTCTGGTTGAGTTCACAGCAGCCCTGTCCGCCGGCGCAGGCGTCCGAGTCCGCCGCCGCGTGCGCGTACTGCACGTTGACGGCGTAGTCCTCGGCGTAGCGCCCCGCCGCCGCCCGGTGGACCTTCATCTCTTTGTAGAAGCAGCAAGGCAGCCCCTCGTAGCTCAGCGGCTCCGTCGAGGCGCACATGTGCTCGGGGGGAGCGAAGTAGTTCTTGGAGGCGGAGCTCTGAAACTCCGCCGCCCTGTGACAGCGTCCCGAGGCCAGAGGCCCGGCGCGGTCCGAGTCCGGCCCTTTGCACTCCACGTTGGGAGGAAGCACCTCGAAGCAGCAGCTACAGGCCGCGGCCCCGAGCTCCCCCGACTCCTCCTGCGCCCCCCTCCCCCTGTCCGCTCCGGGCGCCTCCGCAGCGCCGGCTGAGGTAGTGCTAGTGTTGCTGTTCTCCCTGGGTTCCAGTGACGAGCGACTGCTGTAGTTCGGCTCCAAGCTGCAGTTGGAGAGGTGATCCCCCGAGTTGTAGCCCGACGCCCCCGGAGGCAGCTGCAGGCAGTCGTGTCCCAGGGCGGCGGCGGCGGCGGGGGACGAGTCCTCGGCGGGAGCTGTGGTGCAAGCTGCAGCCCCCGCCTCCCCGCCCGCGGAGCCCCGACACGGACTCTTACTCCGGTAGACGTACGGGTCGTAGTCGCTGCTCAGCGAGCTGCGGAAGGTGGAGCAGCTGCCGTACACGCCCTGGTTGCTGACCTCGGTGCAGTCCAGCATGGAGTCGCTGGAGGAGCAGTGGCACTGGCCCGAGCTGCTGCTGCTGCTGTCGCTGCCGGGGCAGTCGGCAAGGTAACCGCTGCACACCGAGCGGTGGCCGTGGTAACAGCTCAGGCCAGAAGCGCTGCCGGCGTCCCCTATCCTGGAGGACGAGGCGGGCGCCATGTGAACCACCGTGGGGTACAACAGCCCCTGCTGAAACGCCCTGCTGTGGTGGGGCTTGTGGGCCCCGGCCCCGCCCAGCGGCCCCGGCCCCGGCCCCGCCGGCCCCCCGCCGCCCTCGGGCTGCTGCGGGAAAGTCAAGCCCTGAAAGTAGTAGTGCTGGTACATAGTCTCGTACTGCGAGAAGCAGGCGGCGCGGGAAAAGTTGCGCCCGTGGAACTTGGGCCGTTTGAAAGCGGCGTGATGCGGCTGCGGCGGGTAGGCGGGGGGGCCGCGGTGCTCCAGCCCGCAGTGGTGGGGGCTGAGCGCGTGGTCCAGGTGCAGCGTGGGGTGGTAGCTGCGGAGGAAGGCGGACGACTGCGGCGGGTAGAGCCCCTGGGGGTCCGGGTGCTGGTCCACGGTGAGCACGGTGATGGGGTTGCCGTGGGGATCCATGCTGGTCCTGGTGGGGTAGGCCGTCACCCCGCCGGCGCGGTGCACGCGGCCGGGGTAGTGCACGGGCAGCACCACCCGCTGGCGGCCGTGCACCGGGTTCCCGGGGTCCATGCAGGCCGCTCCGGGGTTTCCCTTCTTTTGCTCTGTGAGGAGACACAACGAGACGTTTACTCAACTCAACTTTATTTATATAGCACTTTAAAACAACCGTAGTTGAAAACAAAGTGCTGCACATAGAAACATAAAACAATTAAAGGCAATAAAATTAATGAAACAGACAGTAGAATAAAAAAAAACAATAAAACAATAAATAAAATTTAGAGTCCCGCTGAGGGAAAACGATGCAACAGGTTTTTAAAATCATGGTGGGAGGGGGCGAAGCGACTCACCGATGATGTTGTGTCTGCAGTGAGGACAGGTGTGGTGCTGCAGCAGCCAGGGGTCCACACACTTCTTATGAAACCTGTGAGCGCAGGGGATGACACGCAGCTCCTGTAGAGACACAACCATAAGCAAACCGTTAGGTCAGAACACAAAGACAATATGGCTTCAATTTATTGCACATCAGGACTTTTAATTCTAAGTATTTAAAGTTAAGTTAAAGATACTTCATTGATGCTTTAACAGGAAATTATAATAGAGCAGCAGTGTACCACATACACACGACCACAGATACAGAAATATTGCACATCTCTAGAGTTAAGTAAAAGTAAGTAGGTATAAAATGGAGCCAAGTAAGAGAAGTTGTAATAAAAGAGATTAAAAGAGCAGCAGCAAAGTAAAAACACAACATTGTTGCTACTGTGAGTTAAAAAGCCTCATGGCATCAATCAATATTAGTATTTTAAATCACTTCCTCCCTTAAAAAAAACAAAAAACCTCCATGTCTCGTTACAGCAGGTGAAGAAAAACAAACTTTCAATGTGTAAATAAAGGTTTTCTTTGCAGAATTCAATAACTTCACTCATTGCCCATTAGCCACTTAAAGAGCTTCAACTCTTTTAATATAAAGGATATAAATGGAGCCTCTTCAGATCTTTAATTCACAGTAATCACGCCGCATTTGTTCAGTTATTTCTCACACTCCCGTGCATAACAACTAGAGCTAGCTGCACATTATACAAGGAAACTCCCACATATACAAAGTCGTTGTCGCTTTTTGACAAACTGCGACCGGAGTTTTGTGTCTCAGAGGATGAATAAATGTGCAAGTTCACCGCCCAGAAGGTGGCGGCAAAGCGACGCAGAGCTGTCAGTCGTGGTGACGGTTAAGAGTCCAATCAAGTTTTTCTTTTCCTTTTTTTTGTTTTTGTTTTCTAAAGCAGCGAGGAGCCAACTTCACATCACGCCACAAACAAAACACTTGAGCAGATGCCACGCCACGGTACAAATCCGACTTTGATGCTCAATGTCACCGCTTTCTGGAACAAAACAAACAACAGGCTTTTTTTTTTTTTTTTTCTTACTCCAGAGGATTGATATGAAAAGAATGCAACACTTTGCATTCAGACGGAGGAATTCGACAGACACAAAAGCAGCGGCGCTATGAATATGAATTCTAATATTCTTCTCCAGCGAGAGCTCTTTCACCGCCATAAATACTTTTACTCTGTGGCTTAATGTGACTCATCTTTGGGCTCTTTTCCACCCGAGCTTTTGTTGCTTGGTTCACTGCTCAAAAACCGCTTTGATGCCATTCAGCCTTTTATATCGCCACTTCCTCTGTGCAATCCTGGCGCCATGCTTTGTTGTGTTTTCTTCTCCTCCTTTACCGAAGAGACACATTACCACAAAAACACACATACACACACTGACACACACACACCAGCCAAGTCTCCCTGCCTGCCTGGGCACTGGGGGTTTGTCCCTCCAGCGTCCATGAATGAGGATGAGCAACCACTGTTACAGTAAACCCCTCAAAGTCTTTAAGATTCAGGCACATTTCTGTTTTTTTTTTCCCCCGACAATGACTCCTTAAAATAAATTAAAGAAGGCCACAGTAGGGAAAACAGGAAGTATAACCACAACCCGGTGCACTCTGGGTACCGTTATCTCTCCAGGTGCTCTGAAAGACTGAGCTAAACATCTACAAAAGGCGCCGGAAAGAACGTCAGCTAAAGATTGCAGACCTGCGGTCCCCGAGCACATCAGGGGAACTTCCATTCTATTGTCCGACGCAACTGCTCCGATGTTTCATGTGTGCAGAGTGCGGAGTGAAAAACAAGCTCAGTGGGGAAGACGACCGCAACTAACACACACACGGTCCGCCTCGAGCGCCTCAGCGCCGTGCACGGTGGCTCTGTGGATCCAGGTGGTTTTTATCGCCTCCTGTGTGAACTTTTACTCCACCGGTCACACAGATCTGCATCATTTTTACGAGGATTTGGTGTTTTACTCATTTATAAAGGACAGAATATAAAGGGATAGTTCGGCATTTTGGCAAATTGGCCCATTTCTATAATCCCTATAGTTTTAGGAGTAGGTTCGTTACCTTTAATTGCCGGTGCAAGCTATTTTAAGAACGGCAGAGCAGAGCCGCGAGCTGCTCAGAGCTACGCTACGGAGGCTAATGGGATTCCTTGGTTTCCCTCATCAAACTCATCAAATACACAATCCAACAACTCCAAAACGCTCTGGTGGACAAGTTGTGACCTGCACATGAGCCTCCGTAGCGTAGTTCTGAGCAGCTCACGGCTCTGCTCCACCGTTCTAAAAATAGCTTGCACCGACAATTAAAGGTAACGAACCTACTGCTATGACTATAGGGATTATGGTAATGGACCAATTTGACAATATGTTGAACTATCCCTTTAAAAAGGAGGAGTTGATTTTGATTGGACCACATGTCAAGAATGAACGTTGATTATGCCAAAAAATATTAAACAACAATAAAGTATTGAGGATCCAAATGTGTTTTCATGAAATACTATTATTATTATCTGGCTAAATATGAGAACACATTGTCTTTTCTTCTTGTAAAGACACAATGAAACAGTTGGATTATGGGTAGTAATGGAGACTATTATAAGTTTTCTTTTGTTCTTTATGCACTTTGAGGTGTCCCTGGGTTGTTTTCATGACTGAAATGTTTATTTTTCTACTTCAAAAGTGGAGTCACTTCAGCTTTTCTTCATTGCTTTTATGCACTTTTTGATGTGCCCGTGTCAAATGTGTGCCAAAGGGAAATGATGAATAAACATTAGCTGTTTTGCGTTAGCTTAAAAGTTGTCATTCAACAGCTGCTGAAAATGTGTGGCCCAGATACATTTCATGGTTCTGGCCCAACTTAATTCATAATTGAAGAACCCTGATCTATAAATGTTAAAGTCTGTTTGTCATCATGTCAAAAGCTAACTAAGCTGTTTTAAAAAGGAAACAACACGCCACATTTCTGACCTTGGATGTGACTGAATAGCGGATTAATAAAGCATTTGAATGTGCCCGTCATGTAAAGCAAAGCAGATGACGTGTTTTGACTCAAGCGGACCATCGGTCGGCATCTTTTCTTACCTCGCCGTCGATGTACTTCTCCAGACAGATGGCGCAGTCGGAGGTGGAGCTGCTGCTCAGTGAATCCGAGGCTCCGCAGCTGCTCTCGCGCTGGCCTTTTCCTTTGGCCTTGAACTTGCGCGTCTCCATCTTTTCCAGCGCCTGGATGGCCATTCTGTTCATGGAGCTCTGCAGCGAGGAGGGAGGTGAAGGACAGAGGCTCAGTCAGCGGGAAAATATCCACATTTAATGATTAACAAGGACCCGTGTGAAGAAAAAAAACAAACATCAGAGCCAAAATAGGACACAGAGATGACAAAACCAGTTGTCTGTGCGTCAGTGTTTATGTTTGAACTGTTGCTGATGTTAACGTGACAGTGTCGCCGTTTCCCTTTGACACAGTTACATGATTTTGCAATGTTTGACCGCGCTGGAAACTCTCTCTGGCTCCGAGTCTTTGTCCTCTTTTCATCTCTAATTTGCTTTTCGTGCTGCCTTAAAAATGTTGCTTATTAAAAAAAAAAGGAAAAAAAAGGTTGACACATACAGAACTACTTATTGGGATTAAACTTAATGACTCACATGTGTAAGCAAGTCTTTGTGATTTATTACAAGAGTCTCCCGCCTGAAATGTGAAATGTGCATCACATCGTGTACAAGTCAGGAGTTATTTATGCCCCGGCTCGACTAAACCAGGGTCTCTGGAGGGTGTTTCTTCCTTTATGTTGCCTCACAACTAGATAATTGCAGACTTTCTAAGTGGATATGTGGATATCCTGGTCAGCAAGGGAGCAATGAACTTTGGCATGAAAGTCGGGTCTCATCACAGGGTTGACAAACATGAAACAAACTTTAAAACCAGTATTTTTAAGTGTGTAATTAGCTGTGTAGTCTTGTGTGGCCAGACGCTTGAGGAATGTTTCACTAAACCACCAAAACGTAACATGATCGGCTCCTCCTGAGATGATGTTTGGATCTTTTTAAGTCCAGCGTTTTTCACTGTTTTTAAAAGGTCTCCTGTGGTAGAAAGTGAGACTTCCGTGTATTGTTTTAATCGCAGCGCAGATTCAAGGTTTTGTATAAATACTGTGAAAGTATCCAAACATTAAGTCCACGGAGGAACGTGCACTTGTGAACTGGCACATAAAACGAGCCGTCGGGACTTCTGTAACTTTGTGATGTCACCACCCTCAGCCACGCCCCCCTGTAGCATTACAAACGCAACGCCTGTCACACAATCTGAAGCAGAATTAAATATTTAATTTATAAAATACTCTTCCAACATTGACTCTAATTAGTATGTAATTTATATTATGTTGGATTATAGATGTTTAACTTTTGATTACTTGATATTTTGATAACATATTGTATGAATGATGGACTTAGCCAAGTATTTTATCAAATTACAAACCAGTTTTATCAAATTACAAACCAGTTTCAAACTTAATAGATGTCAGTCGTTTATAAGATCATTTATAAAGTGTAAGTAATCTATATAGATGTACATTTTTGTATGCACACAATAAATACAACAAAAATGCCTTCTTGGCCAGGCCTTGCTTGGAAAATAGATTTTTTTTTAATTATCTCAAGCAATTTGCCTGGTAAAATAAATAAATATGCAATGATTTAGACATGCAAAAACATGTAAACATTTAAAAACTGTGTGTGTGTAAGTTACATACTTAAACAATTTTTAACTAATCCCTGATAGTTAAAGTTATTATTACCAAGTTTACCTGTGTTTGATCTGGCCATGTCTCAGCCAATCAGAAGCAAGGCTCAGATACCGACACAAAATGCAAAAACTCCTCAGAGAGGAGATTTTAAAACTAAATCACAAAGGTTTTGGGGGACTTAAAAGCATTAACATATTTCACACGGATATCAAAACCAGTGGGAAAGTGAAAGAAAAAATAATAATACTGAGCCTTTAAATTGGATAAAAATGCACGAACAACATTTACTCCACAAGGAGTTCATTAATTTTTCACATTTCAGGAAGGAAAGGGTTGCTGTTTTTTTCCATGTGACGAATCCGCCCCTGGTGTGAGCCGTTCTCTTAATTAACCACAGAAAAGGAAGTCACGACCAAGTCATCTGCTGCTGACACACACCTATTATACACCCACACACACACACACACACTGACACACACACTGACACACATACACACACACATTTACTGGCAGGATTACACCTGTCTTCAGAGACGCCGCCACAGGTTTTCTGTTGTGTCCTGACATCTCATCTCTGTGCGCTTGGCTCCGGCAGCCAACCTCTCATCAGTGTTAATTAAATGCTAATCCTGATTCAGGCGCCCGACGTCAGTGAAGCCTCCACGTCAACACGCGAGACGAGTCGATCAGTGTCAGAGCCGCTGTCGCCTCCAACTCTCACCGCCGACTGGAAAAACTGCGTCTCTACGTGCGTGCGTGTGATATAAGGGTGTGTTTGTGACATAAAAGTTTGGTGGGAGATTAAGTAACAAAAAGCTGCAGGTTCTTCACACTAGTGTTGATGTGGGTGTGTGTGTGTGTGTTCAGACTCTCACCTGGCTTCTCCTCTGCTTGAGTTTGATCTTGATGAGCAGGATGAGACAAACCAGCGACACGACCACGAAGAACGCCAGGAAGATGCCCATGTCGAAATATTCTGTGGGCTGCTGCGGGAAAGGAGCACGAGGGAAACACACACTTGTTGAATAATATTTCAAAAATAATAATAATATTAACAATAACAACATATTTACACTATTTTGTGCTAGTAAACACTGATAATGTGACCTTCACACATCTGTATTAGACACTGGACTGGTCTAAAGTCATTTTCCTCTCACTTTCTCAAACTAATGAGACCGTTTTCTGAGAAGAGCTCAAATGATTTTTCAAAAAAAATCAAGAGAAAATGATTGTTTTCTAGCAACCCTGCCAAACATTATGTGATCTAAGTCTCTAAAATGTGAAGATGAACCATTTTTCTCATTGTTGTATCACTGTAAACACATTATCTTAAGGTTTTGGAGCTTTGGTCAAACTATATATAGAAGAGCACTTTGCACAGTAGGAGCAGGATGAATGGGTCGTACACACTGTCCAACAATCAACTATGAGACATTTTGGTGCTGAACCTTCATCATTTGGCTTTAAGCAACTATTTTAGGGTTAACTTGATCATTTTAGGCATAATTTTGGACTTGATTTCCTTATATCTCATGTATTTCACATGTTTTTAAAATTGGTTAAGATTTGAAAACGGTCTGGTGTGTAGCCAGCTTCAAATAGGAGTGGCTGTGAATCCAACCAAATCACATCTCTCCATGCGAAATAGAAAAGACTGATGAATTCACTATAAAACATCTACCACATGATATAAAAAGGGACATGAGTTTTTTGTCAACAAAAACCTCTAATACATAACTTTCAGTTCTGGGAAGCTGTGATGATGAACACTGTTTCTTATTATCGCTGAATGACTCATCGGTAAAGGTCAGCCATCTTTTATTCTAACACCAGGAAGCAGGAGGAGAGTTCAGTTTCTAATAAATCCAGTGTTCTCGTGTGAAACGGTGAGAAAGGCCGGGGATGTTTAAACCTTTTTTTCCTCTTATCAGTCTGTTTCTTTTCTCTCCAGGGGGCTTTCATTATGTCAAGTTATTTGACCTCAAAGTGTGGTCGCTCTCTTATCGAATATTCCCAGCAAACAAACAGCTCTTTGAATCATCGGACGATATTAATCTCTCACGGTGCTGCGAAACAGTCCTCGGCCTCGGGGCGAGCGGGACGGGGTCAGATTTCACAGCTGGAATTTTTTTTTTTTTTTTAGTTTGGTGTCTTAACATCTAAAAAAAAAAAAAAAAAAAAAACTTCTCAGCTTCACAAACACATCTGCTTCAAAGAGGTCTCTCTTACCCTCGGCGGTCTGTGCTGGATCCGAGCACGAGCCACTTTCTGCTTGTTGACGATGTTCATCAGCTTCACGGCGTCGTTGCCCTTCACGTAGACCACCGGCCGCTTCAGAGGATCCTCGGCCACCTGGTTGAGCTGCAGACGAGAGAGGACAACATCAAACACAGAGCAACCGATACATATTTAATCACACTCATTAGTCTGGTGGTCGATGGCGCCCTTTAACCTAATGTCTCCTGTGGCATTATGGGAATGTTTTTCAAGCTTGACCCACTCTGGAGATTAAAAGTCTGTTTATCTCTGCTTCTATTTTGAGTCTTATTTAAAAAAAAAAATCTTTTGATGCTTTCAAGTTTATAGAGGTGGAGAAACAAACCACTTTTTATGCCTTTAACGTTCAGACGCACTCATGTGAACTGTGTTAAATGTGTCGTTTAGTTCTTATTATACTTTAAAACCATTTAGTTTTGATTTGATTTCCCTGAACTTTCCTCAATTCTTCATTTACTGTAATTGCAGGGATGAATTACGGGATTTGTACATGTGAAGTGATGATGAATGTGTGTCTGTGTCATTGTAACTGTAGAAAACTGTTGTTTAATTCTTTTAATGTTGTTTCAGATGTGTTTTTCGGG